>NC_047670.1:6415545-7098045 GCF_011762505.2 Arvicanthis niloticus | reverse complement strand
GAGGCATGAGAGGCATGAGAGGCATGAGAGGCATGAGAGGCATGAGAGGCATGAGAGGCATGAGAGGCATGAGAGGCATGAGAGGCAGGAGGCTGAGACAGAGTCAGAGTGCTGGAGGCATGCCTGGGATATTTTGGACTCCTGATTTCAGAATTGTAGGAGAACAAATGCCTGTTTATTATGCCAATATTTCATATTTGTTAACGGAGGACCAATGAAACTACTGTGACCTTCTCCCCACAATCTGGAGAACAGTGTTTAGAGTCCAACCGCAACCATGCAGTGGGTAGACAAGATACTACATGCAAGTGTAAGAGACAAGAAGATGGTGGGGAACACAGAGCAGCAGCCTTGCCTTTCACAGGTCCTTGGGTCACTAACACAGGTCTTAGTGCTTCATCTGGGTGTGAGTTTCAAGAGTCTGCTTAACATGCATATTCAAGAAGCACACTGCCAAAGATTTTGACAGCGCCATCTGGGGTAGTATAGGCTTAGAGTTTTCAAAATCTACTTTAATTAGGGTTCTTAAACACTTCAACCTCCCTTCTAACCCACTGACCAAAGGTAGGGGAGAAAGATGGTTAACAGGACAAGGGGGTTGTAGAGCTGTTTAGAAATAGTTCTTTGGGGCGATTCTTTTATTTTTTTAATGGATATTTTATTTATTTACATTTCAGATGCTACCCCTTTTCCTCATTTCCACCCCCCAGACACCTTCTATCCCATCTCCTCTCCTCCTGCTTCTATGAGAATGTGCCCCTACCCGTCCACCCACTTCTACCTCCCCGGCTTTGAATTCCTCCTTCCCCCCCCCCACCCCCACGGCGTCCAGACTTCACAGGACCAAGGACCTCCTCTCCCACCTATGCCCAACAAGGCCATCCTCCCTTACATATACAGCTGGAGCTATGGGTCCCTCCTTGTGTGTCCCCAGGCTGGTGATTTAGATCCTGGAAGCTCTGGTTGATTGGTATTGTTGCTCTTCCCATGGGTCCACAAACCCCTTCAGCTCCTTCAGTCTTCTAATTTCTCCATTGGAAACTCCTTGATCAGTTCAACAGTTAGCTGTGAGCATCCACCTCTGTGTATGTCAGGCTCTGGCAGAGCCTCTAAGGAGACAGCTATACCAGGCTCCTGTCAGCATACACTTCCTGGCATCCACAACAGTATCTGCCTTTCTAATCTTCATTGTCAGAATAGCAATAGTCTGGTTTAAAACATCAAACATGAATCAGTAGCCGTGGCCATGGAAGCATCAAGAAGCAGACAGAATACCACAAGAAGCTCTTTGGTGTGTTTTTCTCCACAAAGCCATGACAAGCGAAGATCAGTGAAGACCAGCAAAGTGTTGCAAGGTGAACCAATGCAAGAGCACAGTTAGAGAAGATCAGTGAAGACCGGCAAAGACCAAATGTTGCAAGGCAAACCAATGCAAGAGTGTCCCCTCATTGTCTGTGGGGTTATACTTATATTCTTTCTAAACATCACATGCCCTCTCAAGTGTCTTTTTCAGCAAAATGTCACATGTTCTCTTCCCAAGACAACTTCCAGAAAACCACCACATCTCTGTTCTCAGCAAATCATCCTCTCATGACAATTTCCAGAAAAACATCACATGACACAACTGAGTTCTCCAGAGAGACCAGAAATTTCTACTTCAGGATAGGGTTCAGGAACCCAGGTGTGCCAACACATGCTTCTGTAGGTGATGCTCTAACTGGCCAGCTCTTTCTCTAAAAATCCAGACAGAAAGTGTATCTGGGGGCTACTGAAGCAAAAATAGCCTTGACACTACAGAAAGGGAAAGGCTTGGTTTTAATGACATTTTATTGACATATTCTAAAATATGAATTTTATATATTTTTCATGTACCAGACGTATTCATCTGTTGATTCCCAAACCCCCAGCCTTCTAACAATTAAGAGAGCTAGGCAGGGTTATACTCACCTTTACTCTCAGCAGTCAGGAGGCACAGGCAGGGAGATCTTTGTAAGTTCAAGGCCAGCATGCTCTACATAGAGAGTTCCAGGCCAGCCAGGTCAATATATACATAGTGAGACTGTCTCAAAACCAAACACACTTTAGAAAACAGGTGTTAAAGCCAACTTTGGGGCACAGGCCACAGTTTGTCAACCTGGGGTGCTGTTTACAAACCTCAGCTTCCAATGGAGAAGTGGGCTTTTTCCGCACCAGTGGTGAGCAACTGAGGCTCAGAATGACCTCCAGGGCACCTGCCCACAAGGACTATTGTACCAGAGCAGCAGGGGGCACACATATTAATGAGCCTGTGGTCCAGCTGAGAAGGCATGGCTCCATTAGTTAAGTCATATCATCTTCTGATGTAGGAGAAGTTTCCAATTCAATCAATATGTCCTTAATATTTTTCAGCTTGTTAGATATAATTAGCAATGATGACTTTGTGCCGGCCTGTGAGCTACAACTTAGACTATTAGGCACTGAGAATGGACTGTGGTCTTCTCCACTCCTGGGAATGACCCGTCCACCTCCTTTCTGTATCTCTAGTGTGAGCTAGCAGCTGAAATACAATCTGTTCACAGCCTCCTCTGCCACGAAGATATTTCCATGTAGGCAACCACAGAAACCCACACAGAAAGAAGGCAACAAGCTGGAAGGCTCAAAATGATGGTGAAAGTTAACTAGGGCAAACGTAATTGCCGGCATTTACATTCAAAGACTCGGTAAAAGCACAAGTGGAAAGCCAAAGAGGCTTCTCTGGCAGCTGCGTGAGCGGAAGCTGATGAAGAACTCTGATACCATCACACCGTTCACAGTCCACCACAGTCTTTTTCAGGAAAGCTCCATACACAGTGCTTCCATAGCCTGGGCACTGTGTTGTTAAAGTAAAATACACAGATAATATTTCTAGTTGGAATGTAGCTGGAAAAGGAGGGTCAGAGTGAAAAAGAGGCTGGAAAGTAGTTGTCCATTTTGTTGTTGTTGTTTGTAGGGGGTGGAGAGTAGGAAAAAAATCGGGGTAAGAAAGAATCCAGGAAGTTTTCCTTTCTGAGAGTCCTGAGGAAGGGTACAGAAAATTGAACCAAAAGCCTCTGCATGTTAAGCAAGTAATCCACTACTAAGCTACTTCCAGGCACTCCGTTTACTTGTGTGTGTGTGTGTGTGTGTGTGTGTGTGTGTGTGTGTGTACACTCTTGTTCATATATACATGTGGGAGGGGTGCACGTGGAATCCAGACATAGATGTCATGTGTCTTCTTCCATTATACCCTACTTTATCTTTTGAGACAAGGTTTCTCACTGGACCTGAAGTTCACTAGTTCCAGGCAGTGGAGATCCTCGTCTCTGCCCTCTCAGAATGATGGCTTCAGGTGGATGGCACCATGGCCGTTCTTTTTATCTTTGAGATGGTATCTCACTAAGTGGCCCAGGCAGGATTTCAACTTGTGATCCACTTGTCTGTTTTCTGAGTAGCCTGTGTGCAGCATGCGACACTGGGAAAGTCGATTCTACCAAGATTACCTACAGGACCGGGGGCTCTAAGCATGCTTGAAACAAGTACTCAGAATTGAAAATTATCTTTTAAGGATTAAATTGTGAAGAGCAAAGCACCATGGACAATCCATTTTGCATAGGCACTTGGACTACTGCACACCAGACACAGAGGTCAGTCAGAACCATCTGCATTGAAATCCCTTTTGAATGAAAATTCCTAAGGGCCAAGTTGCACTCAGCTCTCTCTGGGCAGCCTTCTGTGTCTTCTTCCATCCCATTAACTACTGCTTGGCCAGTGTTCTGCACACAGCATACATTGTTCCTCCGTCTCTCCCACTTCCCAGGAATGTGTAGTCTGAAGATGACATTCAGGAACTATATGACAGTTGCACTTGAACATCTAAGTAACTTGAACCAGCCAGATGATTTGAAGTTCAAGAAAAATAACTAAAAATGAGAACTTTATTAGAAACAAGAATGAAATGGCCTTCAACACTCACAAAAACCTCTATCTAATCAGCGGATGAACACAGAGATGGGACTGCTACCTGCCCAGCCTGGGTTGCGATACGAATTAGCACACTGGACTCTCTCATCTCAGTAACGTCTCAGACATGGTCCTGACCTGTAACAAGTGTCACTTTGTAAAGATGGTCTAATGTGCACACAGTCCTCACGGGCAGGATTTGTTACCAAGAAATGAGTAAGACTTCTGATTTTTATCAAAGAAAAAGGGCACATCTTCAGGAAGCCACCACAGTTGATGAGAGACAGCCAGGAGCAGAAGAGGCTTGGCTTTATTGAACGTGTTGACTGGAGGAGAGGTGGATAATGTACACCCTAGTTGCTAAAGTTATGGCAAATACTTGAACCACTGCAATAACTTCCGGCAGAGTAAAGCTTGCTGGCACCATTGTGCACTGGTTGTACACTGTACTTGTGTGCTGGTGCATGCCACGGGAGCTTCAGGGAGGGCCTCCAAGGAAACCAGGCCATGAAGAACACATCCAGAAATGTCGCCAGGCTCCCTGTTTCTCTCCCCCTACCTCCAAACCTCTGCACAGAGGCAGTACATGAAGCACACAAGCATAACTGTACTTATCTGTGCTCCCTCCACCCCAACAGGTCACTGGTGTGCCTTACTCAGAAGACAACACAATAAATAGAAAGTAATAAGGTCACCTGTACTAATCTACAATACATAAGCAGGGCTGGTCAGTGACCACTGGCTTACCAGTAAAGGTATTGGCCAACCAAGCCTGACAAGCCCCAGTTCAATCCCTGAGAACCTTATACGGTGGAGAATAAATTATAAACCTGTCCTCTGCTCTCCACATGAACACTGGTACCCATCCATCAAACACATGTGTGCCCACATAATAAAAAAATAGCTTTTTAAAAGTATACACAGTTGTGTGTCCTGGGTATGAGACTACATTTTCAACTTGTACCTGGAGATTACAAACTATGCAGAATGAAATCATTAGGAATGTAAACTCTGTGTGTATGTGTGTATGTGTGCGCGCGCTTGCACTTGTCCATGTTGAGAGAGTACACATGGATCTTCCAGTGTGTGGAGGGCAGAGGTCCATATTGGGTTTTCTCCTCTGTCACTATCCACCTTAATGTTTGTTTTTGCTGCTGCTGCTGCTGCTGCTGCTATGGTCTGGTTTGGTTTTGCTTGGCTCTGTTTTTGAGGCACTCTCATATGGAGGCTGGGTAGCTTGTGCTGGCTGGTTTTATGACAACTTGACAATATGTTCTAGTCTTCTGAGGGGGAGGGAGTCTCAACTGAGAAAATGCCTATAAAATCTGGCTGTAGGCAAATCTGTTGGGCATTCTCCTAATTAGTGATGAGAGAGGGCTCACTGTGGTGGTGACACCCCAGGCTAGTGTCCTGGTTGTTGTAAGAAAGCGGGCTGAGCAAGCCATGGGGATCAAGCCAGTGAGCAGCACTCCACCATGGTCTCTGCATCCACTCCTCGCTCCAGGTTCCTGCCCTGACTACCTTCAGTGGTGAAGCCCCAGCTATCTTACTGTCCCCACCTCGGCAGCTCTGGAATAGAAGTATGCCATGTTGCTGCTGATTTTTTTCTAGGGATAGGGTCTTATTATGTAGCCCTTCAAATTCACAATTCTTCTGAGTCCTGGGATAACAGGTGCTGCATCATCACATCTGACTTAAGACACCACCAACAGGGGAATGTAGACATGTAGAAGCCCATGTGAGGAGTCCAGAAAGTTATGAACAGGATGATGTCTCACAGGTACATGGTAGCTTCCTGGCAGAAATGAAGGACGTGGTTTGGAGGCAGCCACAATAGGCAGAATAGACCATGGGTGGAAACAGTGGTTAAGGGCAAGGCTGGAGGACGCTCTGAAACATACATATGCACACATGCGCATGTGCACACACACACACATGCACAAGTACAATGTACGTGTACACACATATAAACAGAAACAATAAACTGGAGAAATTGATTCTAAGACACCACCCCAGACACGTACAGGAGGCTGGACTGTGGTGAGCCTAGGGACAGACATCACACCAGGTAAATCTTGACAATCAGCTCAGACACCCTTGAGTGGTTAACCCTTAAGAGGCTGCAAGCTCACAGAGAGAAAGAAAACAGTAGGCAGAAATCTGGAGTACATCTCAGGTAGGAATAAAGACACTGAAAAAAAATGGGATCAGCACATGAAAGGGAGTAGACTCAGGTAGTTTATTAAGGACTTTAAACAACAACAAAAATACATCAGTTTCTCTGAACTGCTGGAGTTTAAGTACTGCAAATGTAAAATTAACAAGTTCTAGAAAGTAATTGGACATCATCTTTTGGCAATAGCAAAGGATGTTCATGAGTTTCCACTACAATCTGTTCCATGGGACAGCACATTGGAAAGGACTCTTGGTGGCTCCTGCTTCCTGGTATTCACGGGCTCACGTGTCCTTCCCTTGAGTGGGGACCCGCCCTATGCTACTGAGGAACAGAACTTTCATCTACCTAGAAAACTTTTTCCTTGGCAACATAAATGCATCAAGACTAGAAGATTCCTCTTGCTGGTTTGCTGAAACAAAATGGCACATTCACAGGCCATGTGGCAAGGAACTGAGAGCTACCTGCAGCCAACAGCCTTGTACTGGATGTCTGCACTCAGCAGCTCTTCAGGTAGAGGATTCTGTAGCAAGCACAAGTTTCAAAGCAGATCCATTCCTCGCTGGACTCTCTGATTAAGAACTTGACCTGGCCAGCACCGCAATCGGATACTTGAGAGACACCCTGAACCACAGCACCTAATGATGCCATACCCAGATTCCTGGCCCAGCAGACAGACACTGAGATGACTGCTTCAATGCAATAGGTATGGAGTGATTTGTTTTATATGTATTACAAATACATCTGATTTCGTTTATATTATATCTACCCAGAGTGCTATATGTAATTAACAATAGAAACAGAAATAGAAAAGTGCTGGGATATTTGTTAAATACACACATATAATATAAATTTTTATATATTAAAATTATATTCTAGAGTGTGAATAAACACAGCATACATTCATAATACATTGATTACACTTTTAAAATCTCAAAGCATATGCCATGTAATGGATCATGTGACAGAATGCTCTGTACATGAGGTATAAATGAATGACTGAGATCGTGGCATGATGGCAATTGTCATGAACTGATCTGGCTCATTTTGTTACTGTTCGTCTGCTTATCTAAATTCACCAATTGTTTAACGTAAGAATACTCCATTTTGGTGAAAACTTAACTGCATGAAGGAAAGAAAAAAGGGGATCCCCCAACACAGATGCCAGCACACAGTAAGCAAAGGTACCCATGCAGGTTCTTGCTTGCTTCCTGAGCGCCAAGGGGAAGAAAGAAAAAACAAGAAGAGATACTTGAAATGATCTGCCAAAAAGACTCCATGGTTACCTAACACAGCACACCGTCTCTTCATTAGTAAATGGGGGGGGGGGGGGAAGTGATTTGTTCCTACCTGCAAAACCACATCAGATCATATCCGATATAAATAAACAGATCGTTTTAAAACACTGCAGCAAATACATTTATAGTCCCACACGGCCCACTGCATAGATAACATCTGAAGTTTGCAATGGCTCAGGTGTCCCAGTAGGACAGCAGGTAGCACATCAGTCTCATAAAATACAAGCTCATTACAAATAATGAGAAAATTCACATTAATTGGACAAAGCTCAGGTAACAAAGGTACACAAATGAGAATAAAAGCAGTGAAATCAACTATGCACATGCACTCTAGAGGAAGAGAAACGTATTATTTGAAAAGATTTTGGTATAGTTTTGACTCTTTGCTTAGCTAATCTATTTCTTAGGAATACAGACACCTTGGACTAGGGAGGTGGCACAGCAGAGGATTAGAGTTTGGATCCCCAGGGCCTACATAAAAGCCTGGTAGGCAAGGCAGCCTGGAAACAATGGATGTCATGTTCGGGTCTCCCACACATGTACACACACACACACACACACACACACACACGAATGCCTGCACACACATCTGTGCCTATCTACATGCAAATATGTGCATTCACACCACATACATACAAAAAGAAGAGCCGGATCCAGACTTCGGTTGTCTGGCTTTTCGAGGAAGTACAGCCTTGGAGTGATCACTGGCAGTTTGACTTTAGTGACAGTTGTGTGAACAGAACAATTGGATCAATGGACTATCAGAGAAACTGCAGCTCAACATGTCAGATGCCCCTCCTGGAATCAAACACAGCCCTTCCCCCGTATAAAACACTCCTTAGAAGAACCCTCAAGCCTCTTCTGAGCACAAAGCTAAAAAGTGGTCTCAGCTGCCCCACATGTCAGACTTATTTCCAGGGAGGAAGTGGTGTAACATGGTTCTACAGCCCTTCTGAGGAGAGCATCCAACAACAACATGCCTCTGCAAACAAACAGCTCACTGCTGGTTCTGTTTGTTTAGACACCCCAAACGCCAGGGAAGAAAGCAAGCCATGGGTGCTGTGGAGAAAGATGAACATGCAACCAAACTTGAGGCGAGAGAAAACCAAGAATTATTCTCCTCATCTTCTTTCTAGGGTCACACGAGTAGAACCCTGGGAAACTTTTCCACAGAAGTGAAGAGGCCACAGTAGGCATATACCGTATGAAAATCTATGGACTAAGCATTCGACACGTGGGTCAACAGGAAGCGCTTCATATTTAAGTTACAATGGGGGGGGAGGGGTCAAAGGACACAACAATGAGTCTGTTCCAGACAGGAGATGAGTGACAGCCTGTTTCCTGGCAAAGCGATGTGGGGGACTCCCCCACCATACTCTACTCTACTCCAAAGACAGCTTCTATGAAGAAGCTCTGAGGGACAGACAAGACGCCTGGCGTCCAAGATGGAGCTCACCACAGGACTGAACGGCCCTTGGGTTTCTGAATAGAGCCTGGTTTTGTTTTAAGTGCTGTTTATACTGTTTTAGTAGCACTGAGTTAAAAAAAAAAAATGGCACCATAACTTGTAAATTTTAGATATGAAATGAGAAACATAAAACAAGGGGTTATAAATCAGCTTGAGTCCAATTAAAATACTTAGACTGTCATTCAAAAACACTGCGCAGAATGTAATGAGATGGGTGGGTGGGTGGTTCTATTTTATCACTGGAGCCTGCAGGAAGGTTATGTCTCCAAATACATCCAGCACTGACTGGAACATTGAAAATACAACTTTCTAACATGTTAACCTAAAGATGAAATGCAGTGCCACAAATGAACGTGTGTCTCACAGTCAGGTCTATCTGAGCTGAGCCATGCTGTCGGCAAGCTCTATGACACAGATGAATATTTGCAGTTAATGTAACAATGGAATTATATCCAACAGTTATCCCAGTACTTAAGAACAAACCAGAAGTTAGCCAGTTGTTCTTAGTGAGGGTACTCTGGAATTGAGTGGAAGCAGGAGGCCCCCAAACACCTCCAAATGCCCGTTGTGGACAGAACAGGGTGTGGTGGTAGTGTTGACACGTAATATTCACTGAAAACAATTCATTTTCGCTGCTAGAAGATGTGTGTTCTTTACATGGAAAGCTGCACCACTAATGTTTCTTGGAAAACTGACACCCAGCTAATGTGATTTCAACTTGGGTTCTCTCCCGTAGCCCAGGTGTTGAATCTCGAATGACCTATTAAGTAATGGGACGACTTCAAGACATTCTGGAAACATTCCGAGCTGGGAGCCTAACTGTTGTGAGTGGGTCACTCCAAAGAGGGAGCTCTGGAAACTGCCTTGTCGCAGCTCCCCTTTCCCCTTTCTGTCTGCTTCAGAGCCATGATGAAGAAGTTCCTCTGACGCCATCCTACCCGCAGTAAGTTCTGTCCGAGTGTGCGGAGGGCCGGGCCAAACCATCGCAAACATGAGTTAAGACAGCTCTTTCCTCATCAAGGTTATTATTCACTCTAAGTATTTTGTCACAACTATGAGAAAGCTAATTGCGTATGCTGGGGACTTCCCAACTGTCAGATGCTATCTAGTAATTCATATCAAAAAGTTTCAAGGCATATTTTCAACACTGTGCTATGCTGCAGTTTGAAATGCTGACCCATTTCAGAGCTAAATTTACTTTTTGTGGTTCTAGACCTTCAAATGGATGCTGCTTTCTCTCAAGGCTGTGCCTTGGCTAGTGATGAATTCTGGTGTCTCATCTGTACACATGCAAGCACTTTTATACACCTGCCTGTTATTACTAATAAACACAAGATAAGTAACAGAAACGAAGGATATGTTTCTGTTTTTACCAATAGTATGTAAGTAGAACTTAGCCCACCTTTTTATTGGGGGGGGGCATCTATCTTTGCTTCTAATGTCTAAATGTTAGGATTTCAAGACCCTCAACATACCAAAAAGTTATGAAGCAATATAAAGCTGCTTACGTTGCCTGTAACCTGTCACCATGTTGTCACATAGGACAAGAACATGTTAACCCCCACAAATGCACAACTGGCCATCTTTCTATGGCTAAAATCTCGACAAGAAGCAACTTAATTGAGGATTCTGCATAGTACCTCACAGTTTGAAGGTGTAATCCATCACAGAGGGGAAACATGGAGGTGGGAACTGCTCCCAGATGTCACAGCAGAAGTGTGAGGCTTCTTGCTAACCAGTCAAACACAAAGACGGAGCAGGATGCAATACGAGGTGATAGGCTGGGACCGACTTCTGGCAGTGAGGTCCCACTCCTTAAAGATAGTATCATGAACTGCAGACCAAGCATTCAAGAGCATGAGCCTGCGGAAGGCATGTCACATCCAAACCACAACCACGGGCATGTGCAGCCACACCATGATACCTCAACCACAACCACGGGCATGTGCAGCCACACCATGATACCTGGATTTCCCATCTGTCCATTTCTCCCATCTGCACAGAAAAGACTGGCCGCGGCCAGAGCTCCATAGCTGTGGGATAGTATTTCTAGTCACTACTATAGTTATCAAAGTGACAAAGTTCAATAATTCTTACTTTTAAGATGATGCTGCAGAGCTCATGGTAGATGTTTACTCCTGCACTTAAGAAGACTGTCACAAGTTTAAAACCAGGCGTTTACTGAGTTCCATGTGAGCCAGCCTGGGCTACAGTCTGAGATCCAATCCCCACCTATGGTCCGAAAATACTAGTGTGATGTATCTCTAAATAACATTATCAAACTATAAGAGTTAAATATCATAGCACTCAAGTAGGTAAAACTAGCTAAAACTCTACAACCAGTCAACAGATGAGGACGTTTCCAGCTTTGTCACTTAGGCATTGTTCTGGCACTTCGGGCTTTGTGGTAGGCAGGGAACATGGAGACTTCATGAAGCAAACAGCAGAAGTGACAAAATAGCTGCTCCCAATGACAATGCACTGCAGCCTTCAGTGCCCACCCCCAACTCTGCTGCAGGCGCCAAGGCACTGAGGCCACCACACAGAACCCAAGCCTGACCCAGTGTAAGTCACGGGGAATGTTTTCTGTGAGCAAACGACTCCTGGAGACTCAAGACTTGACCATAAAACTAGACACCATCTTTCTCACTGTTTTGCTTTTTCATGAATGTTTGTGGCTTCTTCTTCTTTAATTGTTAATTACACATGTATGTGTCCATGTCCTAAATACATAAGCTCAACCTGCTCGGTCTGTATAATATTACTTGTACATATGTTTTCATGGATGACCATTTGGTATTGGATAACCAATCGGAGTGCTCTTCCCTGGGTAAGATCATTTACCCCACACTCAGTCTCCTTAGTTATCAGTAGTTCTTTGGAGGCCTCAGAAGCCCCCCACCTCATGTTAGCATGTATAATGGTGGTGTCTTTGTTCACATCTTGTTTAGAGCGCCATGTCCACCTCATGTCAGCATGTGTAATGGTGGTGTCTTTGTTCACATCTTGTTTAGACAGCCATGTTGGGGAGACTTCATGGTACAGTAGCATCTCTGACAGTTCCAGGAGATGCAGTCTTACAACAAACTTCCTGCTTCTCTGGCTCTTTTAATCTTTCTGCCTTGTTGCTTGAATAAAATACTCCGACCATGAATTTTTAGTTTGTTCAGTTGTTCTAAGTGTCCATTAGACAAAACCACAAGAAACAAAGTGGGCTGGAGAAATGGCTCAGTGGATAAAAGCACTTGCTATGTAAGCATGGGGTCCTGAGTTCAAATCCTGGCACCTACATAAAAAGCTGGCCATGGCCATGTACACTAATAACCCCACAACCAGGGATTGCTGTCTACCAGCCTAGATCCAGGTTCAGTGGGAGACTCTTAGATTGAATGTGAAACGACCCCCTTACTCATGCGTCTAAACACTTTGGCCCCATCTGGTGGCATTATTTGGGAAAGTTATGGAAGCTTTACAAGATGGGGGTAGTGGTAATGGTAGCAGTGGTGGGATTTCCTTCTCTGGACCCATTCCTGGTCTCTCTGTGTGTACTTCTGGACTGCAGAAGCCAACACAGCAAGCCTCCTGCTCCAGCCATGCTTTCCCCAAAACATGGATGACAGCCTGAACTGTACGCTAAAATAAACTCTCTGCTTAAGCCGCTTTGGTCAGAGTATTTTATTCCAGCAGTGGAAGAGAAAGTATAATACTGTGAATACTGCATCAAAGGGATGAGGTAGAACATGGTAGAACAGGAGAGAGAAAGAGAGAGAGAGAGAGGAGAAAGAGAAGAGAGGAGAGAGAGACAGAGAGAAACAGATACACACACAGAGAGAGAGAGAGAGAGACAGACAGACAGACAGACAGACACAGACAGACAGAAGATGGAGGGGGAAATGAGAGGTGGGTTGATGTTTCATTCTTCAGATTAAGCATCACACATTCCAAAAGGCAAAGTTTAAATCTGACTACAGCAACAGTGCTGGGTTTTTCCTCATGGCCAGATGGACACAGAAACAGGCTTGCTTTCATTTGTAACTCTCTGCCTTGCCAGAGGATTCTCACTCGGCTCCTAGGCATCTGCACGTGGCAACATACCACACTAGGCTTCAGTCTGTGACTACTTCCATCTTTGTTTGATCCTTTGCCATCATCACCGTCACCTTCAAAGAGCACTGCTACAACCTGACTGTAGACGACAAGTGTCCTTCTCAGTAGAGAAAGGCCACAAGACAGGTGGCAGGTCTCCTAGGAACACAGCAGCAGCTTTTCTGTCTTAACAAGAAGGGCACATCAGAGCAGGAAGTCATGCAGTGTGATAACATTTGAAAAACCAGCTTCCAGAAAATGTCTGAGTCTATTATTCAAACCCAAACTCAAGCCTTCGTTCACACCAGCTCCCCATCGTTTACATAAAGGATGACTGAAGATTCTCACAAAGCTCTTTTTCTCTAAGATCTGGGCTTGACCTTGACAATACTGCAAGCAGCACACTTAGCTCTGCCAGGGCACACAGCATTTCCACCATGCACCTTCCGGGCATCAGAGGGACTGAGAGTCCTGCTGTTCTTGTAGCCCAGTGCGGAGGAAGTTGAGAACGTTTGTGTTTTGTATTTTTTTATATAGGTAATTACAAGCAATATGATTAATATCATTAAATAACTCGGGCTTTGGAAGTAAAAAAGACAACAAACATCTGAACATCAAGGTTTCTGTTTATTATTTCTGTTCTTGGGAAAATGTACCCTCCTCCCTCCCAGGCACGCTGGGTCCTCTGAAGCTAAGGAAGAGCAAATGGAGTTTTAATAATGTGAAGAGAAAACCCCCATGTCCAACGACCAACACAGGAGAATGAGGGACTTCTGCCTGACACTGACTGCCCTGATATGGAATGGGGCTGGCTCCCAACAGAGCAACAGCTTTCACTGTAAGCACTAGGTCACTGTAGGTGTGGCATCTGTCGGACACTATGTATACACAGGGCAGTAGTTTCTCAGTCTTGCACAGTTCCCCACACATCAAGAACTATGACAGAGGGGGCTGGAGAGATGGCTCAGTGGTTAAGAGCACTGACTGCACTTCCAGAGGTCCTGAGTTCAAATCCCAGCAACCACATGGTGGCTCACAACCATCTGTAATGAGATCTGATGCCCTCTTCTGGTGTGTCTGAAACAGCTACAGCGTACTCATATATAATAAATAAATAAAATAAATAAATAAATAAATAAATAAATCTTTAAAAAAAAAAAAAGAAGAACTATGACAGAAACCGCATACTACAGCTTTGCTAAGCAATAAGCACACTTTCAAATTGGTGCATTTCACTTTCGAGAGCAAAGAAAGTCATATTCACTCGGCTTAACTGGGCACGTCTCCACAGCAAGTGCAAGCACTGGAAGGCCAGGGTAGTAACATCCTTCCACTCTCAAAGACGGCAACACAAGGACTTAGTGCTGAGCACTGAGCCCAAGACACCACACATGCCAATGACAGGCTATACAAACCCGTTCCTTAGTGACTGACATATTGGTCTAGCCTCCTCCTGTCCAAGGGTAGAGTACAAACTTAGGAGCCGCACTCTGGTGGTCTATTGGCTAGTTTGCCAGTGGTGTGTAAAGTTTGTAATAGAAAAGATGAATGAGACAGGAATCCCTCAAAGTCACTTGTGCCAGCCAAATACTTGGTTCGTCGTGTAAGTAAACACTTCTCCAGTGAGAGGTGTTTTTTTGTTTTATTTTTTTTTTTAAATAATGAAAGGGAAACACAGATTTTAAGTATAGAAGGCCTTGGACAGCACAGCACAACTGTTACTTCTACAGGGACATCCAACAGACAGATCAAATTAATCATGCAATAAAAAGATCTGGCCTGCTGGCGAGCCAACGTTAGAGCAGAAAATGCACGAGCTGGCTTAGCTATGAGTGGTCAATCCTGACTTGTGTATTTTCATTCTCAGAGTAGCTGAAGTACAGAACTCCTAATCACAGATGAGAAACCACTTCTTCTCAGTCTCCCAAGTCGATGTACTGACCATATATACTGACTAACTTTGTAATTTAAGGAGCAAACACCACGAAAACAGGTAAATGTTTTTAAAAACAGAAAAGGCTTTTGCTTTTGTGTCTGTGTGTCTGTCTGTCTGCCTGTCTTCATGTGAGGGTGCGGTGTACTGCAGAGTGTGCACACACCTATATACACATGTGGAGGACAGAGGAAGCTATCAGGTGTACATCATTTCTCTGCACTGTACACCAGGATCTCTCACTGAGCCTGAAGCTAGGCTGGCAGACAGCACACTACAGTGATCTCCTACCTCCCTCTCTCAACAGCTAAGCTCATGGGGACAAATCAAATCTGTATATGCATTCAGTCTTTATCCAAGTGTGAGATTCAAAGTCAGGTGCTCACACTTGCAGAGTATGTGTTCTTAGTCACTGAGCCATTTTCCCTGTGTCCCCCTCACCTCCCTCTTGCTTTTTTTTTTTTTTTTTTTTTTTTTTTGGTTTTTCGAGACAGGGTTTCTCTGTGTAGCCTTGGCTGACCTGGAACTCACTCTGTAGACCAGGCTGGCCTCGAACTCAGAAATCTGCCTGCCTCTGCCTCACAAGTGCTGGGATTAAAGGCGTGCGCCACCACCGCCCGGCTCCCTCTTGCTTTTTAATCTTTTTTAAAGACCTAGCCTGATTCTGAGAGGGAACCCACTGGCTATGGGCTCACAGCACTGTGGGAACGGAAGCTTGGCAGTGAAGTAGAGCACAGACAGGCGTAACTGACATTGTTCCCACACCGCAGGGCGTGAGACGTGCCTTGCCCTGTGGATGCAGGTGTGAGCTGACACAAAGGCAGACTCACTAAGACCAGAGAGCAGCAGAGCCAGGCAATGAGCTTCTCTTGACCATCGGTTCTGTTTCCTAAGCTATCTTTTCTCAGATATAGACACATTTCACATCTCTTATGCCTTGAAATGACATCACTTTGCAACTGCAAGTAGACTTTCTCCACTGTGGAGCGTACTTTGTTTATACTGTATGCAAAGGAAGCCATAGTTATTAACTGAATAGGAGGCAGATTTGAGGTCTGACACACTGATGCTGAACCGTAAATGCATCTCTTTCAGATAGATGTACAGCAGAACTTTCCTTTGGCTCTACATCAGTTTCTTGTTAACTTGACCCAAGCTGGAGTCATCTAGGAAGAAGAAGCCTCAACTGAGAGAAAGCCTCCATCAGACTGGTCTGCACAGCTCAGGGATGGCCTCCATCAGTTGGTCTATAGAGCTCAGGGAAGCAACTTCTCACTTAATGATTGCAGTGGAGGGTCTAGCCTACTCTGGGAGGTGCTGTCCTTGGGCAGACAGTTCTGGGTTGTAAAGAAAGCTCCTGGACAAGCAATGGCGAGTGAGTGACAAGCAGCACTCTCCTATGACTTCTGTTTCAGTTCCAACCCTGCCTGAGCTCCTACCTGGCTTTCCTCAATGACAGATGTTCGAGCCAAATGAATCCCCTCCTCCCCAGGCTGCTTTTGGTCACTGTATTTATCACAGCAATGGAAACAAAACAGGATGAATTCCAAATGTCGATTTTCAGGTTGGAGCATCTGTACTGTTTGTTAGGAGTAAACCAAATGGAAAAACGTGTAAGCGTGAGAAAGAAGCACGGGGGAGAGGAGGTTCTTAAGGAGTCTTCAGTCGTGATGATCCTGTTTATTATAGTGAAGAGACAGCAAGCAGTCACCAGCAGAGTCAAGCCTGGCCATCCTGACAGTGGCGGGAGCCGTCTAGCACTCAGTCTTAAGAGTTTGTGAGGATCAACACTGTCTGCCCTATGACACTATACACATGTATAGGGAACTCAGGTGACATCTTGAGAGCCACAGAGTTAATGTGCTCACCACCTGGAGCCAGAAAGAACAGGGTGTAATTACCAGAATGTACAATCCAGTCTGTGTTTTATTCAGTAACCCCAGAAGCACTCAGTTAAATGTGACAGCACTTGGTACCATTACACATTACTTATCCTAGTGCAGTATGCCCCAGATAACAAAGATACAAGTTTCTACGTGCACCCGATGGACTCCCACATTCTCCAGACAAAGCCACTCTTTCTGTATTTTAAATACAACGGCAAAGTGAATGTAGGAAAAAGCATATGATCTTACAAGTTGTGCTTTCTTAGAAAGGGGCAGCAGAAACAACCGAACCTGTTATGAGATAGAGTTTACTTGAGGTGAAGTAATTTAAAAAGCTGATGTCAGAATCTCCATTCAAGATGCAAATGTTTGCCAAACATAGTTTAAATAAAGCCCCATGTGAAGGAACGAGGCATATCTTCACATTGTGTGGAGTCGGAGGTATGCGTGTAAGCTCACAGAAGACAAGCAAACACATGAACATGGACTTCCAGACAGGGGGATATTTTCTTTACAATAGCCAGTGCTTCTAAGTGTAAGTATTTACATTACGATTCGACTACTAAGGTGATCTGCCTACTGTTCTCTGTAGACAGACTTACTGCCCATTTGATGTTTACAGAAAGTCCTCAAGTCTTGGTGGAAAAACCATCACCAAACTACTCTGTTTTTGCTAAGAGACCCTGAAATACGACCTATCTTCAAACTTTGATCCCATCAGCGGTTATCTACTTTCTTCTGGATCGCTCCCAGATTACTTTCTCTACGAGATGCTGGAGCTAAAGTCTCTAGAGCCATTCTGAGCACGCTGCGGCATCCTCACGGGACATCCCGTCTCACCAGAGCACGCTGCGGCAACCTCACGGGGCACCCCGGCTCACCAGCTCCATTCCAGCCTTCCCCTCAAGTTTCTGTCCTGATAAAGGTTTCATAATTATGTCTCCTGGATTTGTACTGGTATTTCTTAACTATTTAAGAACCGACATGCTTTTCATGCCAATATATACCTTTTCTTTCTCCTCACCTTCTCATCTCTACAAGATGCCAATCAAATGGTATTACCTCAAATGTATCACTACCTAAAGATAAGAATCAAATTTTCTAAGTATCCCAAATTAATGTTAATTCTCCAGCCTTGAATCCCTTAATTCCCCAACCAGAATGCTAGAGGAAAGGAGCCTCCCTAATGAAGGGGGAAGCTAACATTTAAAGGTACAGTAGCAGCTGAAGCCAGTAACCATTGAAGCTCAGGACCTTAAGGAAACACTTGATACATTCGTTGCATTTCCCAGTTCTAAAGTCGTATTTAGTAACTAACTCTTCTTCCTGCTGCATATGAAGGAGATGCATGAATACACACAGAGCACGGAGCCTTAATTTTAGCCCAGTATAAATCCTCTGTAAGGGTCGCCACTGTGGAGACAGCAGGATGCATGGTAGGTAACTAAGTTATTTCAAGCTCTAGAAAGGAAGCTGCTTCTATGTTTCTACAGAACCAAAACTGGGGTGACACTTGCCTAATCATCTGACTCAGATGGAATTTAAACACCTTTGTAACAAATATACAAAATATAACCTGTTAGGGGCCACACCAGAGTCGGTGGAAGACGTCCAACTAAAGCTATTTAATTCCACGTGCCCTTACCTGCTAACGCCACACACCAGCAGCGATGCCTCCTCTCCCTACCTACCGGGCCTCACGCACTGACACACTGAGAGAACACTACTCCTAATAGGAGGTGTGGTGTTTTCTTCATATATGAGGGGGTAGACGAAATGAAAAGACAGAAACTGGTGCCTTGGGGATAGGCAGTCAGGCTGAGATGCCAAACTCACCTCAGGTTCTCTGCTGCCAGTCACCACCAGCCATACACGACACTGATCACTGATACGCACTGTAGCACACAGGGCAGCTTCCAAAGGTACAACATACAAAAGAAAGCACAAAATACCTCTAGTAACTTCATTACATGTTGAAGAACTACTTGAGATGCGTTTTTAAATTTTATTTATCAATTTATTGTATATGAGTATACTATAGCTAACTTCAGACACACCAGAAGAAGGCACTGGATCCCATTACTGATGGCTGTGAGCCACCGTGTGGTTGCTGGGAATTGAACTCAGGACCTCTGGAAAAGCAGTCAGTGTTCTTAGCCACTGGGCCATCTTTTCAGCCCTCGAGTTATGTTCAATTAAATTTTGTACTTGTATTTATTTTAGTTAATCTTTTTTCCTGTTTTTATGTAGTGACTACAAATTGTGAAAGTGTATGTTTTTTTTGAAAGTGAAAATTTCTTTTGGCCAGTGCTACTGAGTACTGTGTTTTGCCTTTTGAGAGGCTGAACCCAGGGCAAACCCACTGAGTTATATCACCAGATCTTCAAGTGTAAGTTTTAAAAAAAAGTATGAGAGAGAGAGAGAGAGAGAGAGACAGAGACAGAGACAGAGACTGACTGTCTCTGTGTGTGAGTCTGAGAGAGAGTCTGTCTGTGTGTGTTGTGTGTCTGTGTGTCTGTGTGTGTGTTGAGAGAGAGAGAGAGAGAGAGAGAGAGAGAGAGATTATGTCTCCACCTCCGAAATGAGCCGATTCAAGCCAGATTAGATTATATTAAAGGCAGATTTATTGGGAAGACAGGTGAGCTCACAGCCAAGGACTACAGGCCTGAGGTCAGGAAAGCTGCCATGGGGAATGGGGGGATAGGGGAGAGAAGAGAAAGGCCATGCTCACAGAGAGAAAAGAAAAAGAGAAGAGTAGAGGGAAAGAGAGACCAAAATGTGTGGCCTATATAGGGAGGAGCCTCTGGGGGAAGGGCAGCCCAGACCCTGGGCTGGAAGTTCAGAGTTGGGGGCAGGGTATTCCAGGACGAGACTGAGGGATGCTGGGAGAACCTGGAGGCCAGGTCTGCGCTGGTATGTAAAAAATGTCCCAGGGTCTGAAGTCAATAATTAATATATATATATATATATATATATATATATATATATATATATATATATGTTTATATATAAATAAAATAAATATATAAAAATAAATTATATATATTAGCAATATAAAAAGTACAAACTCTCTGCTCTCCAGGCTATTTGGGAAATAGAGGTAAAAGAATCCAAATTATTACTATCATATTATTATTCAAGTTTTAAACTTGGGTAAGGCAATAACAGCTGTTGCATCAAATGTCTGTGAGCTGGCACTGCAGATAAAGCACCACAGAGTGAAAATGCCCCTAAGTGCTGTGGGATATTCCCATTTGGCATCTGTAAAAGGCCAAGGGCCCACGTGGCCCCAGTGACCCTGGTCCACTAGGCTTGGATGGTCAAAGTGTCCCCATTTACTGCCAGAGACATCCTACAGAAGGCTTTACTAGTTACACATTTTGGCCTGCAAATCTCTTGAGCTCCACCCCCCACACTTCTGCTTTGTAGCCACTCAGTTTGAACCAGAGAGGAGCCTAATGTTCTCGATTCAAAACCCCATTCTCAACAGGTGGCAAATTCTAATCTGGTAGCAACCTGTATTCAAGAATAAATGGTTATAGTATACAGTTATTGGCAAACAGTGGATTTAATAAGTTGTATTTAAAATGAGCATAAGGACAGTGCAGAGCTCTTTTTAAAACACACCCGACAGTATCTACCCACTCTTTCCTCTTGCCCAAAAATTCATAAGGCAATTTGTATCACAAAACACAGGCTTTCATAAGTTACAAATAAAAAAATGAAGATCATATCAGCAATACCACTGTTGGAAAAGGGGCAGTGTGAGCCTCCACAGTGCTGCTGGTGAGCAGCCAGTCTGCACTTACTGAAATCAGAAATCCTCTATCAGCACCTGGCAGAAGACACAGTTAAAACAACAAACAGCGCGGCATTCTAGCCAGGGGGATTTCGTTCCTTTGTAAGAAGAAACCCGTGAATGACTGCCCTTTCCAGTGTAGTTTCAGATCTCTAGTCTTTCCTGGAAGGTTCTGACTCTGGGTACTATTATATATTATCTCTATTATATATGTCTAATATATGTCTATTATATAAGACACTATTATAATTATCTCTAGCTATTGTTGATCTGCTCATTGGCTTAAGAGTATAAATCTCAGCATGATGCGGCAGGTGTGTCCAGATTCCACGGAGCTTCCTGGCTTCTGAGCAGTGTACAGAGGCAGCAGGTGTTCATTCCCAAACCGGAGTTTCTGAGCTGGTAGGACAAGAGAGTAGGGAGTTTCTTGGAAAAGATATGTTTCTCTTTATTGCCATCGTGTCAGTGACCTAGAGAGCCACAAATCCTAGTCTTAGTGTTTCTCCAACATGAGTGAGTATGTTTATATTCTTCTTCTGTACGTGTTTAAAGACAAGGAGCTTAACAACAATTCGGAGTGTTAAAGCAGCCTTTCTCCGTGGTCTCATACTAGCTACCAAGTTTGGAGCCTGGCAAGTTCCCGATGTGTGTGAAATATCACATATTTCCTCCAGGAACTGGTGGTCTTGATTAAGATTCAGAAATAAAAGACAGCAATTCTGAAGCCAGGTGTAGTGCCGCACATGATAGTGGGGAGGCTGTGCGGAGGGAACAGTGCAGGCTCACGACCAGCCTGGGCTGCAGAGCAAGACCCTGTCTCAAACAATAAACACCTGCCAGAACCTCGCTTTATTTCATTTATTTCCAAGCTTGTCACAGGAGACCATGCTCTAAGAGACACTGGGGGAAATATGTATGTCAGTGCTAGAAACAGTAGCCAAACTAGCGCTGGGGTCTTCACTGTACACATGAAACATGGTTTATGGAGTAGGTTACTTTCTAACTTTGAACTCAAAGGTTAGCAAGAAGCTGGATATGGCAGTGCATGCCTTTGATCCTTCTTTTCCTGAGGTAGTAGAAGCAGGAAGATCTCTGGAGTTTGAGGCCATCCTGGTTCACATAATGAGATACTTTTTTTTTTTTTTTTTGAAAAGGTATACTTGCACACATAAATTCACACACTTCCCTCAGAGAGACAGTCACAGACAACACACATACTCATATTCACACACACAGTCACACACGTTGAGAAGGGCAACATGCATACACACTCTCACAGACAGACAGCACAAGCGCGCACACACACAGAAACCACACACACTGTACACACACACCGCACACACACATCACACACACACACCACACATATCACACACACCACACATACACACATACACACATACACACAACACACACAAAACACACACATACACACACTCCGAGAAGGGCAACAACACGCATACACACTCTCATAGACAGACAGTATGCGTGTGGGCGCACGCGCGTGTGTACACACACACATACACATGGCCACTTGTCAAATACTGAACTATATCTTCAAAGGCTAATGAGTTTCTGAAAATGGTTTTCAGACTGGCATCTAGTAAGGTTATCTTGTTTTATCCAGCAAGTATTAAATAGCTGGCTCTAAGAACTCCACAGAACAATTGCCACCAGATACTTTTGTTTCTTTACAATGGCAGCTAATCATCTGTCACACGCTGAAGGGCTGCCTCAGATCTACGAGTATTTGGGGTCAGTTTTTCTCTCCTTTCCTTACTATAACTTGCTTGGTAACAGAGCTCTTTGGCACTGGAGTTATAATTAGAAGTCAATCATTAGTCTGCAGAAGCAAATTGTAATTGCTATTTGGGTGAAGTCCAACAAATGTAACCATCAGCAACTCAGAAAAGACAACGTCTGACAAAGACGTCCGTTCTCTAACAAGCTAGATCAGCAGTTCTCAACCTGTGGGTCATGACCCCTTTAGGGGTTGAAGGACCCTTTCACAGGGGTTGTACATCAGACTTCCTGCACGGCAGATATTCACATTATGATTCATAACAGTAGCAAAATTACAGTTATGAAATAGCAACAAAAATAATTTTGTGGATGAGGTCACCACACCATGAGGAGCTATTAAATGTTCGCAGTGTTAGGAAGGCTGAGTGTCTGCTACCACCGGGATTACAGGCTAGGGGCTACTGCTAGTATGTATGTTATGACATCACAGTTAACACAGATAATACATTCTCAATATCCTCCCTTAAACACTGGTGACACTGATAAAGAACAAAATCTCCACTGGGCCAAAAACTTCCATGTATTTTACACGTGTTCCTCCTATGTGTTGTCTGACACTTCCATGTATTTTACACGTGTTCCTCCTACGTAGCCTGACACTTCCACATATTTTACACGTGTTCCTCCTGCGTGGCCTGACCTCCTGTGTCTCCCCACTCATTTAGGAAGTGGCAATCATGACACGACACCCAACTATAGTACCTGTCCTTTTATCCTTCAGCTGGAGCAGGATGTGCACTTGTGTCCACAGAACATCTCACGTTCATCTCTCACTTTAGAAGCCCCAGAGCCTGTTTCCTGGATGTTGCCCTGCTAACTAACCTAGCTGTCTAATGTCTGACCTGGTTCTCCAGTCTCCTCCATGACTCTGAAAACGACATCCCAATGGCGCTCAGCTGTCTGTTTCTTCCATCTCAACTCTCTTTCCATTTCGGTCTAATTCCCAGACACCTTCCTGCCCTAGTGCAGCACTGTCCCAACTGGTCTCCTGTCCATTCTCACCCCCCAAAGCTATTCACAACTAAAGTGGCCTTTGTTAAAGACTGCCTAACATTGCCCACTGTAAAATCTTTCTGATCACTTAAAAATATAAGTTTAAAATGTAGCACAACTCATACAACCCAGTATGATCTGGTTCCTGACTCTCCAGTCTCAAGTATCCATCAACTGCTGAGGAACAAAGAAAATGGGTTACATCTATGGAACAGGAAGTTACCTCATGTTCAAAATATAAACCACTGCCATAGCTACAGTGTAGATAAAACCTGAAAACATGGCTACTAAAGTGCTGTCTATATTCTAATTTGTTTGCAATTTTTAGATTTACTTATTATATACAGAGACACACACATATGCATGTATATATATATATATACTGTAGCTGTCTTCAGACACACCAGAAGAGGGCATTGGATCTCATTACAGATGGTTGTGAGCCACCATGTGGTTGCTGGGAATTGAACCCAGGTCCTCTGGAAGAGCAGTCAATGCTCTTAACCACTGAGCCATCTCTCCAGCCCCCTTGTTTTCTTCAGTTCTCCATAAAGATCAATGAAGCTTGTACTTTCCCTTAGAGATCCCTTAAAAACAATTAAGAGTGCATACTTAGCTAATTCCTTGTTGTCACTTCATGGCTTTTGGAAGGGGTGTGGTCCCATGTTTATAACAAGGCATGAGAACCCACTAACTGATGGAAGCTTTACAGACATGAGTCCCTCAGAGGCTGCATCTGCACAGGCAGCTTCACCTCACTGCATGCTGCCCTTGGTGCAAACCATCATTACTAAGCATGCTTCCCCACTACTCTTATAGTCTTGGGTTACTTTCATCCACTGACGAGTAATGACAAATACTCAGAGTACTTTAATTTTCAATCAAATCTAACCCTCCTCTGAAGCATGACTCTTGGGATGCCATTACTGCTTTTGTTCATAGAAAGCTTGGTTCTCTCACAGAAGAAGCCCTGCAAGGGGCCTGCACTAATAATCCAGACTACCAAAGAACAGCCCCTTCTCCAGCCTCACAGCAGAGAACATTCAAAACTGTGTTCCAGGAGAAGAGGCATCATAAGAACAGTGCTGACTAACCCGGGACCAGAGCTTAGGACTCAAAAGCATCTACTATACTTGCCTAGATCCCAAGTATCACAAGCTGCTCCCGGCAAATTAGCACACAGCAGAGGCCTAAGGCGGTCCTCCTAATGGGCATAAGGCGGTCCTCCTAATGGGCATAAGGCGGTCCTCCTAATGGGCATAAGGCGGTCCTCCTAATGGACATAAGGCGGTCCTCCTAATGGATATAAGGCGGTCCTCCTAATGGGCATAAGGCGGTCCTCCTAATGGGCATAAGGCGGTCCTCCTAATGGGCATAAGGCGGTCCTCCTAATGGGCATAAGGCGGTCCTCCTAATGGGCATAAGGCGGTCCTCCTAATGGGCATAAGGCGGTCCTCCTAATGGGCATAAGGCGGTCCTCCTAATGGGCATAAGGCGGTCCTCCTAATGGACATAAGGCGGTCCTCCTAATGGGCATAAGGCGGTCCTCCTAATGGGCATAAGGCGGTCCTCCTAATGGGTATAAGGCGGTCCTCCTAATGGACATAAGGAGGTCCTCCTAATGGATATAAGACAGTCCTCCTAATGGACATAAGGCGGTCCTCCTAATGGACATAAGACGGTCCTCCTAATGGGTATAAGGCGGTCCTCCTAATGGACATAAGGCGGTCCTCCTAATGGGTATAAGGCGGTCCTCCTAATGGACATAAGACGGTCCTCCTAATGGACATAAGGCAGTCCTCCTAATGGACATAAGGCGGTCCTCCTAATGGGTATAAGGCGGTCCTCCTAATGGACATAAGACGGTCCTCCTAATGGGTATAAGGCGGTCCTCCTAATGGACATAAGGCGGTCCTCCTAATGGACATAAGACGGTCCTCCTAATGGGTATAAGGCGGTCCTCCTAATGGACATAAGGCGGTCCTCCTAATGGGCATAAGGCGGTCCTCCTAATGGGCATAAGGCGGTCCTCCTAATGGGCATAAGGCGGTCCTCCTAATGGACATAAGACAGTCCTCCTAATGGGTATAAGGCGGTCCTCCTAATGGACATAAGGCAGTCCTTCTAATGGGCATAAGGCGGTCCTCCTAATGGGCATAAGGCGGTCCTCCTAATGGGCATAAGGCGGTCCTCCTAATGGACATAAGGCGGTCCTCCTAATGGACATAAGGCGGTCCTCCTAATGGACATAAGGCGGTCCTCCTAATGGACATAAGGCGGTCCTCCTAATGGATATAAGGCGGTCCTCCCCCTGGGCATAAAGCAGTCCTCCCTAATGGGCATAAGGAGGTCCTCCTCCTGGGCATAGGGTGGTCCTTGTGGGCACAGAGGGCCCTCGTGGGCATAAAGGCGGTCCTCCCTAATGGATATAAGGCAGTCCTCCCCCGGGCATAAAGCAGTCCTCCCTAATGGGCATAAGGAGGTCCTCCTCCTGGGCATAGGGTGGTCCTTGTGGGCACAGAGGGCCCTCGTGGGCATAAAGGCGGTCCTCCCTAATGGATATAAGGCAGTCCTCCCCCGGGCATAAAGCAGTCCTCCCTAATGGGCATAAGGAGGTCCTCCTCCTGGGCATAGGGTGGTCCTCCTCACGGGCTATGAGGCTGCTAGCACACTTCATCCACCCTCTCATTCCCCTTTCTTCCCTGGTTCACTCCTTTCTTGCACTGCCCTGCTCCACTACCTTTGCACAAGGATTGCTCCCAGTAAATTGCTTGTATGCTTAACTCTGTCTTGGCTCTTACTTCTCAGAAGGCCAAGCTTAGCACAGCTGGGGCAATCCACTTACACTTTCTGAAACCAGAAACTTTTAAACAGGCCCCCAGTAAACTGGCATTTTGTAAAAGTCTGTAAAACAGACTCTCAGGTTTGAAGTTTTTCCTTCCCCGTTCCATGCTTCTGTAGCTTCAAAGGGATACTAATAACAGAAAAGCAGGCTTTTAAATAGGCACATCAAACTTGTCACTCTCCTAATACCAAAGCCTTTTCTTTAGTTATAAATTGACCCAGTTCTGATGAGAAGGCAAATACTAAGTACTTCAGCTATTCGTAGTAGGCTTGGCTATTTATGTGTCCATCTGTCTGACTGCATACTAGCTTCTGGAGGGAAGCACCTCTCCCACGCATGTTTTACCAAGTTCAAGGTCACTAGTAGCAAGGACTCAACAGATGTCTGGTGATGGACAAGGTATGAAATCAGAAAATCCAATAGTGGGTCACAGGGATCAAACGGGGGCAGGATTCCCAGGTCTCCCTGGAGATATGGAAAAGCAACTAACATACACATATACTGTTTTTATTGTGTGAACTATAGGAAATGAAGATCAAGCTTCACTTTTACAAATGATAGAAAGTAAGGAAAAGATTATATAGGAAATACTGGGGGTAATTTTAACTTGCCCAGGAGCTCTGCACACTGATAGTACCAGCCTAAACCAATCTCCTGCCTCTAAGGAGTACTCAAAACACAAAGTCTGGAATTAGAGTAAGCTGTAGAAAATCGTGTGGATATACATACATGTGTGGATTACACACACATAGACACATTAATTATAGGTCATATTTAATAACAGATCTAGACTTCCTTAGTCTAATACATTTCACTCCACTCCAGATTTACTCAAACATCAACGGCGGCTTACTGATGACAGCTAAAATTATACTTCCTTTTAGTAAGCAGAAAGAAAAACCATGTTCCTTCCTACCATGTGATTGAAAGTTTCCTTACGAAAACCATCAATCTACTTAGTCAAAAGCTGCCATTTACTAAATAACCTAATGACTGTAAACAAACAGAAGAAAATGTTGGAAATTAGATTATTCTACATAACTTGATTCCTTCATGACTATTTAATTAAAAAAGCAATTTGTTCCTCCAAGTGTTAGCATGTTTATGATGATTACATTTTTACTGCGACAATGAAAACGAGTGTGTTAGCGTGGAGCCCAGACAACAACACCTTAGGTAGCCCTTCTCAGAACACATTAATTCATCTAAATTATACCTTGTCAGTGGGGAATTTTCTTTACATATTGATGATTTCAAACCCAATTAATTTCTCCCTACTGTTTAAAAGCTCACAATAATACCGGTTTGAGCAGTGTGCTTCTGTGTGTATCTAATGACTGCAAAGAATGAAATATTCTGTAGACCAGCATCAGAAAAAAGAAAAGCAAAGACATTTTCCTTCCGTCTATTTTCACTGTTCCCCTCACCCCTGGAGGTAATAGAGGTGACGTCAAGTTAAAGAACAGGATGTATAGAGCCGGGATGTAGCTCAGTGGGTAGTATGTTTGTCTAGCATGCAGAAAGCCTGGGTTCTATTCCCACCGTGGCCTAAGCTGGGCATGGTGTTATAATCTATGAACTATGTGTAGGAAGGAAGGCAGGATGAGCAGAAGCTTAAGATCATGTTTGGCTGCCCAGTGAGCTTTAGGCCAGCCTGGGTAAAACCAAACCAAAGATACAACCTGCAACAATTTATGAGAATCTGAAGTAGTTGCAGGACTTTTATTACATATGAAAGACTCCCTGGCAATGGTATGTACAGTAGGTCCTATAGAACCCCAAGTCAGCACCGACCTCTCAGACGTGCTTCTTCTGATAGGCCTGGGAAGAACAGCACAACTCTTCTCATTCCAAGCCGCTAGCATGACATCTGTCCTGTGAATCAGCCAAACTACACGAAGGAATTGATGTGTCTACCTGCTTCAGGGTACTTCAAAACATTTCACAATGAAACCACAGTAAAAACTAATCCTAAATAATTTAATTAAGTATTTTATATAAAAATTATAGAAGAGCAATTAATGACAAATAGTTGAACAGAAATAAGAGATATACACAAAACTGGCAGCTAGAGGTTAAAGAAAACACAGGCCTATAATTGTAGAAAGCCTGACAATTTGGCAGCCAGATAGAGTAACATGTAATTTTCTGGAGAAGATAGTCCCTCTATTTAGCAGAGAAAACAAAGAAAATGGTGATTTACTAATGGTGAGCAGGTGTAAACGGGTCATTCCTTCCTGGCCAATAGGTACCATCTCCTCGTGAGCAGTCAGAGACACTTGAATAAACGCAAGACTTCTCAATCAACTGCTTATAGTTTCATGATAATCATTGCAGCATTAAAATGGAGTACACACAAAATAAGCAAACTGCCACACAGACAGTGGCCCCCATTCCCTCCCCAGCTGACTGGTGCTCACAGACCCTCAGGAAGGGCATGAGGCATTGTTCTGGGCCAGAGATAGAGCGTGAACAACACAGACTCTAGGCACTGCGCCTGGGGCGGGAGGGGCGAGGGCCTTCCTACAAGAGTCCTGATAAGAGGAAGAACAATGACAGGTTCTGTGTGTCTACTCTGCTTCCATTCCGCCATGAGAATACCCTTCAGTAGTGCAGATAAGAGTTGAGAGAGAGGGAGTGGGGGACCGGACGAGAAAGTGTGGTTGGGATATATTGTATGAGAGAAGAATTCAAAATGTTGAAAGAGAATTCCATGATAAACTCTCTCCACTATGTTTTAATATCAATCTATCATACAAGAGTGCGTTTGCATGTGTGTGTCACAGAGTGGATGTGCACATCAGAATACAACCTGAGTGTTGGGCCTTGCTTTCTACCTTACTTGAAACAAAGGTTCTCTGATAGTCACTGGTACACACAGCAGCAGGCTAGCTGCCCATGGACTTCTGGCAATTCTCAACTGCACTGTGGGAGAGCCAGCATTACAGATGCACACAGCCCTGCATCCAACTTTACTGGCCGCTGAGGATTCGAACCCAGGTCCTTATGCTTTCAGGGCAAGCACTCTATCCTCTCAGCCATCTCCCTTGCCCAGATAAATCATCAAAAGATATGAATGACATCATCTAGATACCACTGAGCACTTTACACGTTGAAGACATTCCAGGTCACCAATGGCCTGTGTCACAGTCACCTTTCTTTTTATATCATTTGAATTGTTAAACTCTTACCTCACAGTTCACACAGAGAGGC
Organism: Arvicanthis niloticus; assembly: GCF_011762505.2. Lineage (NCBI taxonomy): Eukaryota > Metazoa > Chordata > Mammalia > Rodentia > Muridae > Arvicanthis > Arvicanthis niloticus. The sequence goes on along the minus strand of NC_047670.1, from coordinate 7,068,591 downwards.
CAAGGCTAAATCAGCTTACAGTTGTAATTGGCCAACCATTCACCCAGGATGTGAGCATAGCTGCCTTCCTTGGAGTGCCATCACCTTACAGAGAGCAAGCGGTCATCCTGCCCATGGTTCACATCACTTCTGTCAGAGACCAAGTACAGCTACAATGGTTTCAACCACAGCAGCTTCAAAGTCGGCTCTGCTTCACAGAAGGAACTGAGACAACTTGACAGACAGCTCTTGCTAAGTCTAGACCTCGTGATACATGCAGGATGGGGCAGGCCTGCTCTCCACCCGTCTGCAGCAGCGGGAACCAAATGTGATGCCCCCTTACCTTGCAGGAGGGACATCGATACTGGAGGAAACCACTTTGCGCTTCTGCTCAAGAAGACAAATGGAGCGAGTTTCTTTTTCTTGGTCAAGGATCCGAGTGGCCTTTTTGGTGTCTGCTGTTCTCACGTCTTCCTCCATGGCCAGTGGGAACAGGTGATGAGACAGCTTCTTACTGCAGTCACGTCTGAAGTCCTCTGATTGAAACGTGAAGGTCATCTCCCGCTTAAAACTCCCCACCTGCAAAACATAACACAGGGACTCTTACCAGAGTCTTACATTTCTTTCTGCAGGGCTGAGGTGAAGAAGGACTACTCACTCCCCCTGTCCACATTCTTATTGTTTAACTGGGGGAAAGATAACACAGAATGAAACAGTAGCACTGGAAAGCTAGTTCAAGGCCAGCCTGGTCTATGTGGATTATTCCAGGACAGCCATGGATACATAGAAAGAGCCTGTCTCAAAACAACAGCAAAAGTATCACCAACTCAAGAAATGTTTTTATCAAGACCTGAAAGCACTAGGCCTCTATACTTTTATATTTTAAAACCATTAGTACACTTAATAGAAGACAGCTAATATACAAAGGCAAACTACTTTTGACTATTAATACTAACCTTAGAGTTAATGAATAAGGTATGAGACAAATATGAAGTCATAGCTCAGTGAAGTAAATTCTGTTAGTTCTAATTCTGGAGACATTGGGGGGAAAGTAAAGAAAAAAATTAAAAGGTAATTACCATTTACAAATCATCTCAGTAGCAAATTAGCTTAAGTCTTGAGTAAAGCAAGAAGGACCAGACTATCCAGTAATCTGCAATTTCACCATTCAGTGAAGCACACTTTAAAATAACTTTGCCAGGAAGATATTTCACAGACAAATAAACCAAGCTGTCATCTCTGTGGGTTCAGTGAGTGGTTCCCAGTTTTTACCTGAAATACAAGCCTTGCTTGCTCATTTCTATCAAGTTTAGATAAAAATTTTAAATAAAAAAAAGAATTTAGTCAAAAATTTCTATTTATGGAATTGAAAGCCATGGGCATAACACATTTTCATAGAAAATAAAAATGTGCTAATTCCCAGACCAAATTAAAAAAAAAAAAAAAAAAAAAAAGAAATCAGCTAAATGTATACATGCAGTCTCAGGGCCTTTTCAGATAAGATAATTTCCAGAACTCTTGGGAACACCAGAGCTCCAAGGGGCCCGTCTTCTCCTCAGCCTTCCCAGTGATAGAGGTGGGATCTGCATGGCAGATTCACACCCAGCTCCAGAGGGGCAGTCCAACCATTTTTGGTTTGCTTGCAACAAGTCACTACAGGTTTTCAAACGATTTAGTGAAGTTCAGCAAGGGGCCTTGAAAGCTGAGTGTTGATTTAAAGTTCTGTAGACATTTTCATACAGCAGGAGACTGAGAGAATGAACACATTTCCAAAGGTGACACACTCTCTAAAAAAAAAAAAAAAAAAAAAAAAAAAAAAAAAAAAAATTATAGTTGAGAAAGTAAACAAATGACAAAGATTTGAATGCCACTAATCAATACTCTACTGAAGGGTGACAGGAAGGTGCTATTTTCATTCTGCGAGGCCTGCTCCCAACTTGCAATAGGAGACTTTAGACTCCAGGCAACAAAAATGAAGCAGAGGCCTTGGTGTGGACAATTACCAGTAGTGTCTCCTAAACGCCTAGTAAGTACCACACGAATTAAATATTGAGGAAGTCTGCAGTCGACAGTACTGAGTTGAAACAATAACTGATAGTCACGCCTTCTTGAGGCCAACTGGACTGTTTAAACAACTCCCACTGAAAATTTAAAGCTGAAGACTGAAGAAATGCAGCTTTGGCCTCGCACATTTAGAGACAAATCTGAAGCAAATAAGTACGAGTAGAATAAGTTTGCCGTGGAAATGATGTAATAACCATATGCTATGCTCTTGGTGAAGCATACACAGTAAAACAGAGGGTAATAACAGCCTACAATATGAGCTCTGAATCTAAAATTCTAATTTCCTGAACAAAAACTCAACACTTGGTAGTAAACAGACATTTCAGCAACGAAATGAACTTCAGAGACAACTGAGTCCTCATTTTAAAATGACTAGAAATGATCAAAAGACCAAAAATAACCACAAAAGTGAGTAAGAGATGTTGAATCACTGATTGGAAGAGACGCTGTCACTCTCAGCTACTGCACACGAACACTGACTGGTCCTTCTGCTAAGTAAGAGAAGAGGCAAAAGGATGCATACCATTCATGGATGCCCATGGGGAAGATGCATCCCATTCCTGGGATGTCCATGGGGAAGATAACATCCCATTCATGGATGCCCATGGGGAAGATAACATCCCATTCATGGATGCCCATGGGGAAGATGCATCCCATTCATGGGTGCCCATGGGGAAGATGCATCCCATTCATGGGTGCCCATGGGGAAGATGCATCCCATTCATGGGTGCCCATGGGGAAGATACATCCCATTCATGGGTGCCCATGGGGAAGATACATCCCATTCATGGGTGCCCATGGGGAAGATACATCCCATTCATGGGTGCCCATGGGGAAGATAACATCCCATTCATGGATGCCCATGGGGAAGATGCATCCCATTCATGGGTGCCCATGGGGTAAGCCTGCAATGACTAGAGGATAACTTATAGCTGTGTGGGGCTGACTGCAAGTGGGGTAAGGGATGCCATGAGCTGGCGGGGGATGCTCTACAACAGACCACACCAGCATCTGCTCAGTAGTAAATGTATGGAAGTCCACGGTACTGTCACAATGGCATCAATCTGACTTGAAGGGCCACAGAGAACACTCAAACCAGCAATGGCTTTGTTGTGCAGAGGATGCACCCAAGAACCTCTAGACCAGAAATTTGGAAACTGTGAGGCAAAGACGTAGTCATAAATTTAATACAGGTGTCTGTTATGCATGTTTTAAAACACTGCTCCAGGCAGCGGCATGGTTGTGTCCTGCATTGGTAAAACAGGGCTAAAATCGAGTTGCCATTGAAACCACATCTCCAAGCTTCCTCGTCTGGGCAAGAAAGACCATTTTTCCTGTTCGTTCACCAAGAAGGGAACTTTTTGTTCTTCATCCTCTCAAAGGCACATTTTCCCATTATGTTTTCTTAGCCCTATGATCCTGGAGATCTGCAAGGTCTAGGCTGCTTCATTCTTTGAAGCTGATGTATTTATGGTGAATTAGGTGACTCATAAATACAAGCGAGTATTCCCTCAATGGTACCATCTGAGAAATTACTCTGTTATGGCTCCTAACGGACAAATATTTGACAGATAACAGCTAGAAACACCAGTAACAAAAAATTTGAGTGCAAAGAAACCAGCAGCAGCAGCAGCAATGGTGTGTGTGTGTATGTGTGTGTGTGTGTGTGTGTGTGTGTGTGTGTGTGTGTGTCTGTGTGTGTGTATACACATGCTCATACATGATTGTGCATGCTTGTGAGTGTGTGTGTCCACATGCATGTGCCAAGGAAGGGTGGGCTAGAATCTCTTACGTATCCAGTAGTGACCAAACTGGGTAGAAAGGACAGCTGCTTCCAGAAAGGGCCCTAATTAGCAGGGCCCAGCTGTAGCCCCTCAAGACCACCTGCCCGTTCATCTTGCTGAGCCTAAGTATTCCCAGGCCTCCTGGTTCTTCACCACTGCCATCTCTGAATGGATAACTACAGGAAATGCGTTAACGATCACCAAGTAGCCTTAAATAGTCATCCAGGAAAAACTGAAGCTGTCAGAATTACGTTCTTTTTAGCATATAAAAAACTGAAAGGCAAAGGAAGGTGTCACATGCTTCAACTGGCACAGGCCACAATCTGATTCGCTACACAGACTGATACACTGCTTGCAGCAGAAAACATGTGAGATGGGCAAGACATCCTTAGCAAGGCATCACTGACGTGTAACCAGATTATTAACACAGTATCTGAGGGTGAAGGTAGAGACATACAGGTAACGCTAGCAAGCTGGGACCCTGTGAGGCAGGAAGTGTGGGGAAACTGTCATGTAGATTTTTTAAAAGATTTATTTATTTCATATATGTGGTTATACTGTCACTGTCTTCGGACACAGCAGAAGACAGCATTGGATGACCATTACAGATGGTTGTGAGCCACCATGTGGTTGCTGGGAATTGAACTCAGGACCTCTGGAAGAGCAGTCAGTGCTCTTAACCACTGAGCCATCTCTCTAGCCCTTATATGTACTTCTTAAAGAAACAGTAAATTACTTCAAATAACGAGTGCACTGGCACTGTGAGGCCCACTACCCACTAGCATCTGTTAGCTATCTGGTAACAGAAGCCGCCTCCAGCCCCTCCTTCCTTAGACACAGAATTCCTCCATACACATCCACACACATTACCCAGGGTAATTTCTTATAAGAGAACAAAGCTTCAATGTTCAATTATATGAAAATACTACCAATTACCAATTACCAACTGACAAATAAAACTCTGAATCCTTACTTCAGTGAGCAGCTTTTGTTGTTCTGAAGAAAATAATCAGCACGTGTGTAATATAATGCATTTGGAGGAATCGCAACTTTTTTTTAACAAAAAGTTCACAGCATCTGTTTAAGTGTTGGTGTCTGTAAATGATGTCCTCAGGATGGCACTGGAGCACATCAGTCTTTCTCGATTTAAAAAAAGAAATCATCTGGATTCTGGAGAAATGATACCCACACACATCACCAAGGAGGATGCTGCCAGCACTGCCTACATCCTTGACCCACCCCTTCTGAGACACGCCCCCCCCCCCGAATTTATACAGCTGAGACGCCAAAAAGTATGTGTCAACACTGACTTGAAGTGATGTTACTCACCCACCCAGTCAGATGGGAGGCGCTGGCTCCAGAGCAACTGCACTTCCAGGAATAATCTGTAGAAAGCTAGTTGCCTTCTAAGGCTTTCTGAATAATAAGTATTACAGAAATTCTGAGTTTAGGCCACAAGGAAAGCACAGCTGGGGACCAGGGAGTGAAGGCACCTGAGTGGGTTCCCTAGCAACACTTTCTCCAGAAAGCCTTTCTCCAGAAAGCCACAAGGACTCCTGGCAAACTTCTTACAGAGAGCTCTTCCTATCTCAGATTACAGGTTATACATTTGTATTTATTTCTAGAACTTTCTTTCCTAACACACACAGTTTGCATGTTTGGTGTCTAAAGATGGCATATCCATCACACATCGTGTGGCAGCCGTAATCAGTCTGAAGACTTTAAAATGTGTCCCAAGAGGCTTCCACTAACAATAGAAACAATGAAGTCTGTGGCTTTAAATTTTTTACAACCGCTCCTGCAGTGGACCTGGGTTTAGTGCCCCACGCATGCCAGCATAGACGCTAACAACTGTCTTTTCACTCCACTTCCTCCTTCTGTTCTTTGCAGGCACCAGACATTCATCATACAACATTCTAGGAAAACACTCATACACATAATAATAATGATGATAATAAGGATAATAGTAGTAGCTGTAGTAGCTGTAGTAGCTGTAGTAGCTGTAGTAGCTGTAGTAGCTGTAGTAGCTGTAGTAGTTGCAGTAGTAATACACATAAGAATGAAAATACATAAGACTCTTAAGATTTATCAGAGTCTTGAGAGAATGGATAAAAGCTACCTCTAAAAAAATAGTTAATGGACTTATAGTCTCTTACTTTAAACTCTTTAAATTTTATGCTGCATACACAGAAAAATAAGTCAGATGGCAAATCTACCCAGTTCTAATGAATATCTGTAGTAAAACCACGTTTAAAACAAAGTGCTTCCAGACTAGCCCGTGCTTCTATTAATCGCTTGGCCCTCCGAGTTCTGCTGCATGCTGTACATGGAGACAACATAAATGACCTATGACGACCAGCCTGGTTTGGTCCAGTGTCCACAGGGTTAGAGGTCAAACTGAGGGGCAGGGTTGGAAGCCTGTGTTAGGTCTGGAGTCATACACTGCATAATTAGTGTTGCACACTCCTTGTTTACCATCATGTGCGTTCCCCTTTAATATCCTGACAGTTTACTATCCAGCAAAGCATGACTTGGCTTGCTCACTCAGAGATGACTCAGCATCATACTGAGGACATGAAGCTACACCACACCGCTTTCTAGTGGAGAATTCTTGGCTAAGTTTCAGGCCTTCTATTAACATTATGTAAGTGAGAACACACAACTTCGTTTTTTGTTTTGTTAAGTCCCTTTTAGAAAAGCCTTGAGCAGAAAAAAAGAAAAATCTCTGTAAAGTCCAACTTTGTAAATTCAAACTCAGCTAACTTCATCTGTTTCTCTTTTCCAGCCAAATGTAAGGACAAAGGGGAAATCCGTATTATTATAGGCCAACGTCTTTTGACTTTGGAATGCAGAAATTTGACCTTGCCACACTTAAGTAGATGCTCGCTTTGACTTGCCCTGTAAACAGACCAGCCACAGGCACTGGTGCCTCGGTCCTCTGCACCTGACCTTCAGAGTAGGTCTAGAATGAGGTTACTTCCCAGCACCTCCGCAGTCAGCACTCAGTCCGCAGCCAGTGTCCTGCCTGGATATGCATGCTGTCCCCTGGACCTCTGCTCCACCTGTGCCCTCCCTGTGTCCCCAGTTTTCTTCTCTTATCTCTTAAACATGGCAGGTCACCTTTCTCCTTGCTCAACGTACTCATTGTTCCCACCCCACCCACCATTGTCCCAGAATGAATAACCACCAAACTCCTCACAGTGGCCTCCCAAGATGTCAGCCACATGAAACTGCACTTGTCCAACCTTCTATCATCCCCTCCCCTCTCCCCCTGCTGTAATTAAGATCTACACTGTCACACAAAGGCCCATGCCTAAGCACCACAAAGAATGTGTAAGCTTTTCATGAATGGCCTTCACTGGGAGTAAGCCCCTGAAGGTCAAACTGGTCCCTAGGTCCACTCCTGGCCTGATATGAAAAGGCTCCCCCTGCCACACATGACACAATGTTTCAAACCATCTTGATGACCCAAACAAGAGGATCACCCAACCATGAACTGATATCACCAAAACAAATGTCTCCCCTCACTGGACACACCTGAAGCCTCAGCACTCAGGAGGATATGGTAGAACTGAGAGTTCTAGGCCAAGCTGGGAAACATAGCAAGAATCCACTTTAAGAACCTGACTCCCTGAGGTGCTCTGTTACAGTAATGGCAAGTTAAATCAGCAGACTGTGCCATCACCACCGGCCTGACCACAAAGCCACAGAACTGCATAAACTTCCCACTGCTACTCCAACTGTCCAAAGTGTTGCTCCTTCTAATACAGCAGGCTGCTTCCTCATCCTTCTGTCCTTACTGTCCTTCTGTCTCTCCAGGGGATATCAGCCTCAATGCCCTGCTTGCCAGGAAACTGCAATCCTTTCTCACTTACATACCCAATTCTGCTCCATCTTGTGGATTACAGTGTTTTCATTTTGTCATAGCCTAGGGTCTGAGCTGTTCTGTCAGAACAGTAGTTCTGTGCAGAGGACAGTAGGTATATTTGGCTTTAGGGGCAGACACTACCCTAGAACTAGAAGAATGTCTGAAGCAGGACCATCTTTTTTACAGGAGAAGCAAATAGGGTTCCAGGTGACTGCACTGTCACACAGCAGCCCACCTATAAAAGCCCAGAACAGGTGGATTCCGAGTTCATGCAGCTGACAAGTATAAGGTCCCAGAATTCTTCTATCTCAAAGCAACCCCGAAGCTGCCAAGTATGGGTCATATGAGAGAGTAAGGTGGCCACCATCTTACTTTTGCTTCTGTAAGATTTAAGCTTCTGTTTATAGGGAACTTCATCTCTGGGGCTGCAGCCCTTTTTTTTTTAAATAATAAAATCTATATAAAATACAGTTTCTTTGGTTGTTAAACTACAAGATTCTGGCTGCCAGTCTGAACTCCTCTGTGGAGTCCAGTCCAATCCTAGGAATGAATTTAGCAGGAAATTTATGAGAACGGAGGGAAGACCAGAGTTTCGAAAGCCAAACGGTCATTTGCAGCTGGCCAGAGATCAAGACACACCTTTAGAGATGAGATTTTCCTAACCAAAATACACATTTCAGAGCAGTGGCTAACCTACACACTGACAAATATACTACTTCTTTTGTTTTGTTTTTTGCTTTTGTTTTCGTTTTTTCTTGGGGAGGAGGGTAAGACAGGGTTTCTCTGTGCAGCCCTGGCTGTCCCTGAACTAGCTCTGTAGACCAGGCTGGCCTCGTGCTGGGATTAAAGGCATACACCATCACACCCCGGGACAAATATACTTCTGATACATATACATAAAAGGTCAAACCAAGCCCCACCTGGGGCCTCAGGCATGCTAAGAACATTGTAAAGTTTTTCTGGGTACAAACAGTGCCAAGTGACAGGAGAGACCCAGACTCCAATTTTACTTAGATACAAACAGAAGACATCGAAGAGCCGCACAGCACACACAGTGTCAGGAAGAGGAGGCAGAAGAAAGGGTGCTGCGAAGGAAGTTGGTGTCCTAGTCTGCTTTCTGCTGGTATGATGAACACCAGAACCAAACGCAAGGAAGGGGAAGAAAGGGGTTATTTAGCTTACACATTTAGGTCGCCATCCATCATAGAGGGAAGCCAAGGCAGGAGCCGGGGCAGGAACCGAAAGATGCCACACAATGGACAAACACTTCTTACTGGCTGGCTTCCTTGGGCTAGCCACCTAACTCTCTTACACAGCCCAGCCTGCCTGCTTAGGGAAGGCACTGCCCACAATAAACTACACCCTCCTGTATTAATGAGCAATTAAGAAAATGCCTGACAGAGATGGCCATAGGCCAATCTGACCTAGGCAATAATTCAAACTGAGGCTTCTTCCCAGGTGAATCCAGGTTTGTGTCAACCTGACAGCTGAAGCTATTTGGAAGTTGGTGCTTAGGGACCAGGAAAAGGGAGGGAGGAGGGAAGACTCTGGAAGAGGAAAGAAGACAGGAACACTGAAGAACAGATAGGAAGACTCCCAACACTCTGAATCCCTGGCTATGGGCTGTTGTTGTCTAGGTTCAAACACCTGACTCTCCTTAATTAAAATTTCCAACCTACTCAGATTGTCTCCTTTAAAAGAGGGGGTGAGAGTGAGCAAGCAAGAGCTGGTTTCAACTTCTAACCAAAACGCTGGACTCAGTTTACTTGGCAATGAGCCGGGCCCGGTGGCACAGGCCTGTAAATCCAAGCCATTCCAGAGGCTTAGAAAGGAGAGCTGTATGTTCAAGGCCTTCCTGAGTAACTTCAAAAGACCACTTCTCAAAATAAATTTTCTGTTTGTCCGCTTGTTCACCTAGATGTTGGTAGTACCCATCTCTGACCTCAGCACTCAAAACGCAGAGGCTGCCTGGTCCCAGCAGGTTTGGCCCAGTCCAGTCTACACAGAGTATTCCAGACCTGTCTGGCTACACAGTGAGCCCCTATTGCAATCAATCAATCAATCAATCAAAACTAAGAGAGTGGGCCACCTAGTTCAGTGGGGGAGGGTCTCCTGGCTCCATACGCTCAGGCTATATACAGTCTTACTTCCCACGGCTCGTAGGGCTTCATACGACACTTCCAAACCTGCAGACCACGTTAGAAGCAAAATTAAGTAAAAGAGAAAGTGGGTTTCTAAAGTTTTCTCTTTCAATACATACTTCATTTTAAATACAATTTATCATCTCTTTGGGCAGTAAAGAGCAAATGAAATTTAAAACAAATTGAAAACTAATGAATTCACATTTCAGCTTAGATTATGCTCTTAATTCACAGTTCGTTGAGCAGTTTACTCGCTGAACAGATGACTAAATAAAATCTGTTAATCAATGCAGCTAGAGTATTCAAAAAATGAAACACTGCACACTAGAATAAATCTGTGTACCAGCTCATCCTGTGAGAAATGCTCTACAATATAGATCTGACTGTGGAGAACAGAGCAGACAGGAAACTGAGCAGGAAAGATCTCTTCAACACCGCCTTGATGAAGACCAGGCCCGAAAACCTGAGCTGCCTACTCTGAGCTGATTGGATGGACGAAGGCTTCGGGACAAAGGGAGAGCTCCGTGACAGAGCAGAGGCTTGGCTAAAGGAGAGCCTGGCATGACCCCATAACTCAACCAAAGGAAAGAGAAAAGAAACATGGGAGTTTCCGCCCTCCTCCTTCTGTGGACTTTGAGTTGCTAAACCATAGTAAATATGCAAATGTGTGTGTCCATATGTGTGTGTGTGGAGGTATAAATGATCAAATACAAACCCACACACCTCTCTACAGCTCGGATCCACTGTTTATAACCTGACTAGTACCATACATAAAGTTGGGTTTCATCTAGCACACACTAGTTCATAAATGTCATTAAATCATCTTAATATAACAACAGGGTTAAAAAGAAAGACCTGTTAAAAACAGGTCAAACGTAACTGCAAGCCTACATCCACAGTGCCCTGAAGAACGCAGAGGGTAAGATGGTTCAACTGGCTAAAGTTACTAAGTCTTTATGTCAAAGGCACTGCATTAAAATTTGCATCACATGTATCATTAACAGCAATCCCAGAATTCCTAAGAGATGCATTCTACCCAAACGCCACAGCTAAGAAGACCTTCAAGGCACAAGGCAGGTTGGTGATGGGATCCCCATTTCAGATCTGTCTCACCTTGTGTGCTCTCTCTCTCTCTCTCTCTCTCTTTCTCTCTTTTTCTCTCTCTCTCTTTAATTTTATTTATTTCAAATACAAGTGCTCTGCTGCATATACATCTGCCTGCCTAAAAAGGGCATCAGATGCCCCTATAGATGATTGTGAGCCACCATGTGGTTGCTGGGAATTGAACTCGGAACCTCTGGAAGAGCAGCCAGTGTTCTTAACCACTGAGCCATCTCACCACTCCTTGTGCTCTCTTGAGGGTCTCCCTTTTGGACCCTTCTCCCTGGCAGCCAAACATGTGCCCACAGTTTATAAAGACTTCTGACTTGATTCTGATTATGTAGTGGCCCTCCAGTCCCTGTCACAATCAAGCTATCCACAGTCATCTCCTCAAGCTGTCTTTTCTCCACTGCTTCTGTTTCCTCTTCAAAATGGTTCAATTCTTACTTCTTCCAAAGCAATAACAGCACCACTAAGTGTATTTATGCTAGAGTCAAGAGTCAGTTAGAGTAATACTTTAATACTTTTAATAGTTTAATAGTAAACACACTTCAGTCTCTGTTCTCGTCAGTATCACACACAATTAGCATCCATGAAGCTTCATTTCCTTGGCTCTGTAACAACAATACCCACTCGTTCCAATTCCTGTTTGCAGACAACACAATCACCTAGCCAGTTTAACCATTACGTGTCCTGGCAGCTCCTTCTAGAAACTGAGAGATCGTGTCATGGGTGTTCAATAGAACTGCACAAACCAGGAGCAAAGTCTGGACCCACCACAAATCTAAACTTCCCTCCACTCAATTCCCTCAACAATGGGAACCAAAAGCTAGCGCTTCAACAAAAGCAGTACTGAAGCAGATCTCCTCTGCACACCACCGCGCCTTCACTGCCGTACCTGTGTATCTCGTCACAGGCTTAATGAAGTACACCACCTTGGTAGAACCTAAGTCACCGTATAATTCTAGCTGCACGGTATGCTGGGAAATTGAGTCCCAGCAAGGGGGAATCTACTACAGAAGAGACAACAGCAGTGTTGGATGACCGGGCTGCTGTATCCGCCACATGGCATTTGATCTGTATTGTTTTTTGTCTGCAGGTCTTCTGTCTACTTTTCAACCTTTGCACGATGGTTCACATCTGTCCCAACAAAGCCAAATGCTACTGAGACACTCAAAGAAAAAGAACTTTTTAACTTCAATACTGAATCAAATATTGTTGCTCGAAACTATTATTTTTGGTTATAAGTACTAAAACTCTTAAAGACACACTTTAAGTTGTGGCATGAAATCCCGATGTGAATTTAAAGTATTAGAAAGAGCCCTAGAGAACTATGTATCCCACAGTCTAGGATGATGTCAGAAATTTCAGAGGGGTTATATCATTAACCCAGCAGCCTGGTTAAACAATAAATATCTCAGGGGAAAGAGTCTTTTCGCTGCATATGATGTCTGGAATCAAATCCTGGACCATCTGGGTGGGTTGTTCTTGTCGTTTTATGATCTCTGTACTCTGAGGTCTGGTCCTCTCCTATTCCACAGGGGTGCTAAGTAAGCTAAAGGACTGAATGGCAGGCAGTGAACAGGAACACTCCTGCAATAAATTACCAAGAATTACTTTGTGACAATGAGGACTAGTGGTAAAGGGAGGGTACAATCTCACACAGGCTCAAAGGTCACAAGAATCACACACACAGAGCAGGGGCTCAGCTTGGAGGACATGCACAGTACACACCTCCAGTAGTAGCTAAAGTGGTTAAGGCCTCTGAGAACCTAGGAATAGGCCCTGACGGAGCAGAAATAGCAATAAAAGCCAAAGCTACAGAGTGAGATCCTATCTAGGAAAAACAAACTAAAACAAGCAAACACCAGAACAACCAAAAAGTAAGAAAAGGAGAGAGAGAAGAATAATGAAAACGCACACAGGTGAGAGACTAGAGCTCACCTCACTGTTGTAACCGCTTCTGCCTTGAGGAGGAGCAATGAAGGCCACCAGGGGTCTCGGGCCACCATCCATCCTCCCACTGCCCGAGTTCTAGCTACACTCAGGAAACGGGCATGACAGTAGGCAGGGGTCTGAGCAGAACCTGCTCCTCTGCCCCTATATAATTTTCACCACCATCAAATCAGTGGACCCACATGTCAGTTCCCTCCAGAGAGGACAAACACCAGCTAGAAAGCAGTGTTTCCATCCTCACCAGTGAAATCCTGCTTCTGTCTCAACTCAAGAACCAAAGACCGTTGGACATCATAACCACAGAAACACACTTTCACCTGAGCATCGGCACCAACAAGGCAGAGTTGACTCTCCACTGATCTCTCCCATATGTTTGACCTATTATCTGACTCAACATGAAGTTTCTAAAAACAGAACATCAGGCTGTGGTTGAATGTTCCTCTAACACATATGCTGAACTTGACGGTCCCTGTGATGGTACCGAGTAGTGACCGGATTGAGGCTGAGGAGAGCGGCTCTCTGTGGAGCTGGCTGGTTTTGTCAACGCCACCCATACAGCAAGTAGGCTCTCGCCACATGTGTCCCCTCAGCCACATACTTCTCAACTTTCAGAGATGCAAGAAATACATTTCATTTCACTTCATTATACAAGATCCATTGGTGGTAGTCTCCTTCAGTAGCATAGAATGCATGGAGAGATTCCAGGAGGCTCCATGTCAGTCAGGAGTTGTTGGAGGCGGGATTTCATGGGTAGCTGTACAGGCTCCCAACAGCAGCACTCTGTTAAACAGCAGAAGCACGGGGCTCTCGGTAGCCCAAGCACGTCGATGGCAGCTGGCTGCCTGCCAAACACGGATCACATGTCACTCCAAGAGCAAATGATTAATGTGTTTATGAATGTCAAAGGCCATGAAACTTGTTTAAAACAAGTTGAAGCCTTTTACAAATGCGTTAGCTGTCTGAAAGATAATCTACCAGAAGTAGTAAAATATGCATAAGCCATACTTTACTGTCTGGCTTCAAAAGGCAAATAAGTTATTTACAGCCAAAAACATGTACATTCTTCCAGGAGATCAACAGACGAGTGATAGACTCTATATAAACACCTTCTGCATCTTTGTGTAACACATGATTTCACAGTATATGTTAATACATTAATTCCTAGCTAAAACACCTCTCAATTTTCTCATTTAGAGATCATTTTCAATGGATTCTTCAAAGAAATTATAAAGAATATTTCAAAGAAGGTAAAAATTATAAAGCCTGAGTATTTATTCCAACCCACACACACATACCAGTCTCCTTTCCCCAGAGATAATAAGGAATAAAGATTTTTTTGATAGGCCTTTGAAAAACCTATTCTCTTGAAAAGTTATTCATTCAACAAATATTTTCAGTAGGTACTGTCGACAACGTAAGTTGCTGCTGTATAATAATGTGTAACAAAACTTTTCCTGAGGAGATACAACACACACATCTCACTCCAGATAGGCAGCCTATGACAGACCAAAGTACAGATATCACCAAAGCCCTTGGTGAACTTGGGGTTACTTACAGGAATATGAGTGAGGGGTTGCTTACAAGAACGGAAATGACTCTCAGACAGATGCAGCACCAAAGCCCACCCCAGCTCACAAAAGCTGGGAACCTGGAGTACACCACACAGCCTGCACAGGCAGCTCAACACATTGAACTGCCTTTCCAAATAATTCTCGTCTAAACCTCTTCCAGGCAGCTCAGCTGGTTTCTGGGAGTCAGGAAAACCTCTGTGTAGCTTTGCTTTTATGAGAAGGACACTGCTTTGATTGCTGACTCCGGTAGGAGGGGTCTAGTAAAAACGGTCAGTTTCAGGGACTTCCTGAAGCTATTTGGAGTTGTTTACCTTCCTGCTTAAGGAGCTCCCTTGCAGGATAGAATGCTTCAATCTCAGAAAAAAAAAATGTTTTTGCTCACCCTTTCTCCTTCTCTCCCTCCCCTTCCCCCTTATTCTCTGTGTCAGTTAAAAGTCCTATCCCCCCCCCAGATAATTATCACCATGGAGATTAGTTTTCAACATATGAACTTGTCAGTGTTATAAATATTTACCCATAGCCCTTTACAGCATAGAAATAGCAATGAATTTACTGGTGTGTCAGGATCCAACCAGTATTGAAAACTCTAAGGTAAGAGCCAACGTGTTTTTAAAATACAATGAGCTATTATTATATCTCAGTTTGGAGATTTTAAGTTTTAAAAGTTTGCTATGGAGGCTGGAAGTTCAGCTTCGTCAGTGAAGCCCTTGCCACGCCGGCAGCAGGACTTGAGCTCCATCCCAAGCATTCATGTCAGAAGCCAGGCATGCTGGTGTGAGTCTGTAAGGCCAGGTCTGGGGAAACAGAAACAGATGGGCTTCTGGATCTGCTGGATAGCCGGCCAGCCTAGCCTAAGTCCCAGTTCCCTTGAAAATGATAAATAAATAAATAAATAAATAAGTAAGCAAAATGGCTTGAGAGACCTCAGTCAGTAAGAGCACTCCTTGCTCTTGTGGAGGCTCCCAGCACTCTCATGGAGATCCACAACTGTCTGTCCTTTTATTTCCAAAGGATCCAACTTCTGACCTCCATGGACAAATGCACTCATGTGGTGCACAAATAGACATAATATGCTTATGCAGGCAAAACACCCAAGCACATATACATAAGTAGATAGACAGACAGACAGATAGATGATAGGTAAAGTCTTTTAAACAACAGCAATAAGGTGAAAGTTGGGCAGTGATACTGCATGCCTTTAGTCCCAGCATTTAGGACCCGGGAGCAGGCAGATCTCTGATTTCAAGGTCAGCTTGGTCTACAGAGGGAATTCCAGGAGAGCCAGGGTTACAACAGAGAAACCCTGTCTCCAAACAAGATGGGCAGGAATGACATCAGAGGTTGACTTCTGACCTCCACAAACAAGCATGCACCCATGTACACAGGTATATGCACACAAACATACAGAATCTGCTATCAAGTATGTGCAGACAATCGTCTTAGTTCAAAAAATGTTCCTGAGTGAATAAAACCAGACCGAGTAAGAGGGCTGCCATGGCAGCTAAGAGCAACAGTGCCTTATAAACAAGCATAAAGACTGGGTTCAAACCTCTAGCGCCCATACAAAAGCCAGACAGGGCTGGGCCTGCACCTGTGCTGGATGGCTTTGTGCCAACTTGAAGCTGAAGTCTTTGGAGAGGAGGGAGTCTCAATTAAGAAAATGCCTCCAAAACCCTGTGCTGTAAAAGAGCCTGTAGGGCATTTTTTTAAATTAGTGATTAGTTAGAGCCCAGCCCATTGTAGGTGATGATGGTCCTGGGTTCTATAAGAAAGCAGATTGGGCAAGCCATGGGAAGCAACCAGTACACAACACCCTCCATGGCCTCTGTCTGCATCAGCTCCTGTCTCCAGGCTCCTGCCCTGCTTGAGTTCCTTTCCTCTATATTTTTAATCATGAATTGTTATATGGGATTGTGAGTGATATTAACCCTTTCTTCCCCAAAGCTACTTTGGGTCATGGTGTTACATCACAGCAACAGTAACCCCATTGATGGGAGACATACAGCAGGGGGACTATGTGGGCTTACTGGCCAGCAACCCAGACTCAGTGAGACTTTGTTAAGGTAAGACGTGATTTAGCAGGATGCCCCGTGAGTAGAGAACATGCCGTGAGTACATGCAAGTGCTCATATACTACATACACAGCACACACAAGTCTTCAGGGTTTGGTGATTTTACTATGAAGGGCCCTAAGCACACACTATAGAGGACATATCCTATTGTTTTTATTATTTCTGTTCCCTGCCATAACTTTAGCCTCTCCTACAGAACCATCACTAAGTCATACACAGAGAAACGGGCATCCTGAGGAACTTGAAGGCCGCAGAATCTAGGCCACATCTCCTCACTTCTGTACTGACTTTGGTAACTGAATGCACTGGGTGATAGGTGAAACTCTGCTAATGCCAGCCCTATGCAGACCATTTCCTGTGTTCACACTTGGGTTTTCTCAGGCTGGAAGCTGACCTGTCTGCTAGGTCTTGGCAGCTCAGGAAGCTCCAGCATCTGGCTGAGGGGTGCTGCTTTGATCTGCTCTCCTCAGCTTTCTCCCTCTATCTACCTGGCTTGGAACCGATCAAGAAGAAGAGGCAGGCACAGTGCATCCCTCTCAAAGGTTAGGGACACCACACACACAGATACCACCAAGGCTCTGGAAGCGCTGCAGAACTCAGGAAGAGCCCAGTGTCAGTAAAGCAGTAGGAGCTAGCAATCCACAGAACCATGAAGACCGACTTGCTAGTAATGTTAAACTTTCAAAAGGAAAAACGCAGAAACCAGGAAAGCAGAGGAAAAACGGAATCACAGCTCCGTGGAGTAGTTTATTCAGGTGTGAATGGCTCGGAAAGTCATTAAAGTACGCTGTTGCTCTAAGCAACGGTGCTCACTAACCTCCAGGAGTCGGGGAAGCATGTGGCACTGTCCAACACAGATTGTTAAAGAAGGCGGCAATGCCCCAAATATCTGTCTATCACATCTATTTAACTTTGTAAGTTTCTAACAAGACTTAGTAAATAAAATACTTTTTAGTTATAATATTGCTGGGTGCCATGTATACTGTCCAAATTTTTGAAGGACCGATCACGTAGTTATGGATGTTGTCTGCCAAAACCAGGGCTTCACTCATGCTGAGCCACTCGGCTGAGCACAACACCTTGATTCCTTCCAGGGAAAGATGATGATGCTCCTCATCAGCTATGCTGAGCCATGTGGGCCCTCTCCTTCTGCACATCTCTGCACCTCTGTCCAGGCCACACTGACCATTCGAATGCGACTGACTCCAGATGCTTCCAATGGCTCTGAGACAGAACTTCTACACAGGCTAGTCACTGCTCTCCAACTGTCTTAAGTAGTTGAGGATGACCACTTGTAATTCCCCTGCCTCCACCTGAAGTGCCAGGATGTCCAGCTGATGTGGGAGTGTGAGAAATCAATCCCGGGGCCTTGTGCCAGGAAAGCCTTCTGTTAGCCGAGCTGTATCCCAGCCCCTCTGCTGTCTTCAGCAAATGATCTGCACTGAATCTCTCAGGCAGTTTTCTGGAGCAGTTATTCAGTTCTTGAGCAAATATTAAAAATATAGTTGGATTAAAAATACAGCAGGTGGATCTCTGAGTCTGAGGCCAGCCTGGTCTACAGAGAGAGTTCCAGGACAGCAACGGCTACACAGAGGAACCCTGTCTTAGAGAACAAAGCAATAAAAGGATTTCAGTAGAGCTTTAATGACTTATTTTAAAATGTATATGGAGAGGTACACAACCAAAAAGTAACTGAAACGATAAAGCCAGCTGAGTCGCTCCACCCTACAGCAAGCTTGCACAGCGACCCTTCTGAAGCCAGTGCCGAATCCGTCAGTAGAAGATAATCCAGAAAAGACAAACATAGCAGTAAACAACTAAGTTCTGTCAAAGGTAGGAAGGTGATTCAGTGGTGGTAAGACATCTGTTCACCAAGCAGCACTGTTTACAAGGTATCAACAGACAGGAACATAAACCTCACACATTTTATAAACATATAACCCAAGACATAATGCTGGTACTAAGATAAAAATGCACAGCTACCGTGTTACCAACTGTGGCAACTTCTTACAAAAAGTAAGCCTGCTGTCTTAGTTAGGGTTTTACTGCTGTGAGCAGACACCATGACCAAAGCAACTCTTAAAAGGACAACGTTTAATTGGGGCTGGCTTACCAGTTCAGAGTTTCAGTCCATTATCATCAAGGCTAGAGTAAGGCAGTGTCTAGGCAGACATGGTGCCAGAGGAGCTGAGAGTTCAACATCTTCATCTGAAGGCTGCTAGAAGACTGGCTCCCATGTGGTTAGAGGGAGGGTCTCACTGCCCACCCCCACAGTGACATACTTCCTCCAACAAGGCCACACCTCCTAACAGTGCCACTCCCTGGGCCAACTATATTCAAACCACCATGTCACCTACCCTTACCCTAAGACCCAACAATCCTTCATGGATATTGCTTGAGAGAAACAAAAACTTAAATTCACACAGAACATGAATGCCCAGGGCAGTTCTTCATAAGATCAAACAGGAAGTACTCCAGATGGCCTTTAGTGGGGCTGCAGCATACCCACATCACAGTAATAATCAAATAAACCTCACAAGTCTTCAAAGAAACTGCTGCACAAGGGGGAAAGTTACACATGTGGCCAGGCATGGTGGTGCACACCGATAACCCCAAGGTTCAGGAGGCCATGGTAGAAGGAAGACAAGTTCAACGCCGACCCAGGAAACTCAGTGAGGTCCTGTTTCAAAATACAGAGTTAAAAGGAGCTGAGGCCGAATCTGACGGCAGAGCATTTGCACAGCATGCACAAATTCCGTAAGAATCCTCAGAGATGGCAGCTGTAACTCATGCTTGCAATCCTAGCACTCTGGAGGCGAGACAGGGGGATTACCAGGATGAGTTCCAGATCAGCCTCAGAGAAAGATGGTATCCCACAAAACAAAAGCACCAGCAAAAGAACAACAAAAAGAACCCAGCAGGAGCAAGGCAGGGACTGGTGCTTTCACAAGCTTCAGCAGATCCATCTGAGGACACTGAGGTGATCACTCCACTTCTGTGGAATCAGCCCAAGAAAGTCACAGACTCACCCCAGATCTGACTAACCCACTGCAGACAGCTGACCACCCGAAGGCATAAACGCTAGTACAGCGGGTCTGAACTGTCCCTCACCACCCAGTGTTAAAGGCTTGGTCCTCAGCTTCTCTGTACTGGGAGATGGGGAATGCTGGGGACGTGGGGTCCTTCCTAATATGGGGTCCTCTGGTTACTGAGAACTTGCCCTCAAAAAGCCTAGAGTTCTCATCACTTTCCTTTCTTTCCCTTTTATTCCTCAGTGGTCACAGTCCTTTTTCCATGAAGGGTCACCGAGTCACAGGCTCAACTGTAATGACCTGAAACCTCCTAGTATTTACTGTTATAGTGATAGAAAGTTGATAACAGCTAATAGTGACCAGACTTGCTCAACTACTTTTCCCTTACCCTTCTTGTGCCCAACAACACAAAACAGCCCATGAACTGCCAAGAAATACACCACGAAGAAACATAGCCTATCTGAACCAGATGCACTTTCCTGCAGTTTGACATCTGCATTCGTCCACTATAATCTGTGGCCCAAAGGTGGCAGACGGGCTGACATACTCAGCCTTAAACACACAAACTCTGCAGCTGAGCCCTGTAAGAGCCACAGGCCCACGGTCTAGCCACACCCACCCTCAGGGCCACCCTGAGGGTGTTCTACAGGAACACACGCGTTCCTGTAGAAAGACTCTGACAAGAATGGGGTTTTAAGGCCTTGGAGAGAAAAATTTTTATGGTCTGAGACTGAACATTTAAAGCTTTAAGATAGTCATTTTTCTGTTTTTGAACACATTTTTACATTTTCATATCTTGAGTTGTCTTCGTCATTGCTCCCAATAAAATGTGATTTTTCTGTACTGTGTACAGCCCTGGAATTCAATTTGTTTCATTATACTTTATGTCTGCTAAGTATTTTACTGTACTCATAGGCAATGGTATCCGCTTTAGGATTTTATACAAATTTACTGTTGCTGCCTTGTGCATTTCTTTACATTTCCTGCTCCTCCTGTCCTCAATGGAAATACATTCCTGATCAGTTTACATACTGGCTCACTCTACAACCACAGAGATTGTGTCACATGAATGGTGTGAGACTAAACTCACCACAAATTCAAGGGCTTGCTCTTCCCATAACTCTGTTTGCATGTACACATCTCCCTTTAATTCTGCTTTAGTAGCTGCTTTGGACACAGCATTTAATGCCTTCCCCAAGTAGCACCGCCTTTCAGCACTGAAATGCACCTTACAGGATGGACAAACACGGTGTGCCACCACTGAAGCCACTGATGCGGGAGTGCCACAGTCACCTGCATCACTCCATCTGGCTACGTGTTCCTGCCCATCTGCCCTGCCCTGTCCTGTGCTCTCTGCTCTCTATGCTTTCTGCTGTGCTGGGTGTCTCACCTAGAGTGTCATTCACCTCACTCTGTATTTTACAACCTGTGTTCAGCCTTTAACAGAGCTCTAGCTAGCATCATTACTCCACAGCTTCCCAGCCTCCCCTCCACTATCAGCTTTCTTCTGTCTGGCTCCAGGATAGTTTGAGCTCATTATCACAGAATTCAAAAGCCTGGGCTGCTAATATCTGCACCTATCTTTGCCCCAACACCTTAGGCAGGGACCATGGGAAAGTGCTTGGCAGGAGCAGGTCATAACTGAGCTGCTGTCATTCCTGCTGCAAGGGGCTATTTTGTTTTCAGAAGCTCAATCTTTTCCCATGGTCTAGAGGGAAAAAAAGTTGTAGGCTAACATCAAAGGCTAGGACAGCTCCCCCCATGTCACCCTAAAACAGACATCTCTTCCCTTTCAGGAGAAAGGTCCAATGACAGCTGAGCTCACTCAGGATCTCGTGTGTCAGGAGCCACACAGCAGTGAGACCTAATTTTCCAGTGATCTTATGGGAACAGCAACATTAAGAAAGGAAAGCAGGAGCCATCTCCAGCAGCGTCTATCCCCTGACAAGGGAGCTCTAGGTTATCTGCCTGGTGTACGTTTAAGACTGCTGTTAGAAGGCCATGTCAAGGATGCTCATATACAAGTAAGTACAAATGGAGATAATTCTTTAAATAATGCCATGGCCACATATGGTAGCCATATATCTTCCTCTCTTCCCAGAACTTGGGAGACAAAGGATGAGACTCAAGTCAGTCTTCACCATACAGCAAGCTTAAGGCCAGAACGGCTACATGAGACCTGTCTCACCTCAACCCTCAAAGTTGCATGCTACATAAAATGGACCTGAATAGGGGTGTGTGTGTGTGTGTGTGTGTGTGTGTGTGTGCGCGCGCGCACGCACACGCAGTTTCCATCAACACCAATTTCATTCTTGTTACTCTTAGGATGCTGATGCTAAGTAGAGAACCCTACTTTCTTCCCTGGAAATGTCTACCAGCCAGGCCTGACTGCTGTCCTCTGTACTTGAGGAATGCAGATGCAGTGTGATCAACTCCTGCCCCTACGCCTTCCTGCTCTGTCGATGTGTCTTCCCAACCAAGATGAACTCCATCCGTAAGGAAGGAACCGTAAACCAAAAGCCCTTATGTTCTTTGTCAGATCAGTTTATCACAGCAACAGAAATGAATACAAACTCCTACAAGCCAAGAAATACTCATTTCTAGAGTGGGACTAGTGTGTAGTGTGCACTTTTTAATAGTCTTTTATAATTTTGCATAATGTAGCAACGAACAAAAGCACCCTTAGTGAATTAAGCAGGTACATGCACTGATTCTGACATCTGTTTCGGTTGCTCAAACACTAACTGTTAACCTGCGTCCTCAGCTATAAAGATGGATTACAGAGTAGAAGTTAGCAAACAAGCCATCTCCCTGTGACAGTGCTCTGCAAGTCCAGGATAGACCAAGCAAGACTGAAAACAAGAGAAATCCCATATTATTATTAGCTCCTTTATTCTTACCAGGACCTTGGAATGTTCTACAAATACAGCTTCTATAATAAGAAAAGTTACATAAAGCCCAGATGATTTTAGCAGAGCTGTAGAACAGTCTTAAATAAGGAGGGGACTGTGGGGGAGGGAGGAGAAGAGGGAAACGCTGGAGTCAAGAGTAAATGCTGAGAAAGGAAAGCACTGAAGAAAAGCAGGACTTGGTAATGATGAGATCGAGGAGGACACGAAGGCAGTCAGTGTGCAGGGACACTCTGCTCCTCCCATCTCTGCTCCTAAACACTGTGAGGGTCCCCTCCATGCATCTGCTGTGCATGGACTAGTTGGGGTGAGGGTGGGGAGCCTGGGAGTCACCAGTATCAGACATGTGTGCGCAGATAACGAAAGAAGAATGTTATCCTGAAAGATGTCAACGGGAACATCTATAAAGGCATGGCATGAGACATAGAAAGGGGACACAAATTAGAGAGGATCCATTTACATGGCCATTCACTGACTTCTTAAAAAGTCACTCCCACACTAGGGCCATGTACCTCATGATTAAAATAAAGCAATGGCTGTAGGATCTGAAGATGTGACACTGCACTGAGAAAGGATGCTACTGTGCAGAGCACTGGGACAGTCAAGAAATACTCAGCAGTTTCTTCAGGAATCCACAGGTAAAAAAAAAAAAAAACACAAATGCTCATTCCCTCCCGCAACTTACTTAAGAGAGACTTTATCTCTGCTTCTGCTCCCTAGTGCCTTCCTGTCAACACTGCTGACTGATATTCATTCTCTCTCTCTCTCTCACTCACTTTCTAACTAGGCTTGTACATCAGCAATGGTAAAGTAGACTTTCTTGAGATACCTACTATTCCATTTCCCTTTACTGATAGCTGAAATCAGAAATGTCGCTAAATGGCCCTGTCCTGTGTCCCATGCCCCACGCTCCCCTGTCCTGGGCCCCATGCCTCACACTCCCCTGTCCTGTGCCCCATGCCCCACGCTCCCCTGTCCTGGGCCCCATGCCCCACACTCCCCTGTCCTCGGCCCCATGCCCCACGCTCCCCTGTCCTATGCCCCATGCCCCACGCTCCCCTGTCCTATGTCCCATGCCCCACGCTCCCCTGTCCTGTGCCCCATGCCCCACGCTCCCCTGTCCTGTGTCCCATGCCCCACGCTCCCCTGTCCTGTGTCCCATGCCCCACGCTCTCCTGTCCTGTGAAATTTGTTTAATCTACTAATTTACTTTAATGTAATTTATTTAATGTTTTCTTAATTGCATTTCTTGAGCAAAGGTTTTTTATTTTGGTAAGATTTAATGACTGCTTTATAATTAGTATTGTCTTGATGTCTGGGTCTTCTCTAAAATATACTCTTGGCTGTCAAGACAGCTTCCTTTACTGCCTTATAGAGTGGCATCCATATCATCCAGGTATAGGCAGGTCAGACTCTTGTCCACCCTTTATGTGGACAGTCTTTCCAAGTGTGCTAGATGGAATTACATAGTTTTTATATACTAATCTTTTTATATATTTACTTATATATTTTATATATAACTGTATATATTATATATGTGTAATTATATATAATACATGTTTACAATATTAGATATATTACATGTAACTATATATACATTTATATAGGGTTCACTGATTTGTTGACTTTATCGAGAAATAACTCAATTTTTATTTTTCAAAATTATTTCAAGTGCTGTATATACTTTAACTAGCTTGTCCATCTCTATTTTAAAAATTCTGCTATGCGAGGCATAGTGTGCACCTTCAATCCTAGCACTCAAGAAGCAGAAGCAGACAGATGTTGATGAGTTTGGGGCCAACCTGGTCTACAGAGCTAGTTCCAGGCCAGTCAGCTATAAAGTGAGACTCTATCAAAAACACAAAGCAAAAGCAAACAGAAACAGTAATGCTAACTGCTGAGGTTTTGATTGGCACTGTGGAGTCTATATAGAACTTGTGGAGAACTGTTAGCATAAGGTCACAGGGTCTCTGACTGAACACAGTAAGTCAGTGTATTCATGTGAGTCTCCTTTAAGTACCCTCCTCAATGTCTCAGAGAATTCACACAAACTGTTTGAGGTTTTCATTAATTTTACCAACATCTATTTAGTTTTCCGTGGTATTATTAAAGCTGTTGGGGTAATCTCTTGTGCTCTGTGTAAAGGTTTTCTTTGTATTATTCAAATGCTGATTTCTGTACTGGCAGAGAGTTATTTTTATGAAGCATCACCCATCTTGTTTCTGATTCGTTTAATAAAGAGCTGAACAACCAATAACAAAACAGGAGAAGATGGGCGGGTCTTCCAGGCAGAGATAGGAACTCTGGGAAAGAATCAGGTATGGGGTTTGCCAGCCAGACAAGGATGAAGAAACAGGTGTTAGCCATGAGGAAGGGTAACCGCCACGTGGCTGAACACAAATTAGTATGTCAGGTTAATTTAGGTTATACGAGCTAGCTAGGAACAAGCCAGCTAAGACCAAGCTTTCATAATTAATAAAATGTCTCCATGTCATTACTTAAGCAGCTAGTGAGTAGAGACAGTTCAGCAATACAAAACATTTTAAAGGAATTTATTAAATTCACGAGTGTGTATTTCCTAAATATTTTATTAATTTTTGTGGGTATCATACAACATATTTTTATCATATTCACCCTCAACTCCTGACCCCACCCTTACCCACCCAACTTCACATCCACTCTTTCCTTCCCCAGCCCAGCCCAGGTCTACATTGTACTGTCCAATTACTCTCAAGAGTAGGGCCTGGAGAGTTTAAATGTGGTTGACACATCATTAAAGAAAGATTCTCCCTCTTCCAATAGCAATCAAATGCCTCAGCTAGGGGTGGGACTTCAGGCCCAGGTCCTGTTTGTTGGAGTTTTGTTTGAGCTGACCCAGGTTGTGTGTATGCTGCAACAATCACTGTGGGTTTGTACGCGCATCTGCTCTGCTCTATCCAGAGCACTGTTTCCTGGTATGTCACCCAGTACTGCTGTTCTCACAATCTCCTTCCCTCCCTCTTTGAAGACCCCCAAGCCTGGAGGAGAGGGGTGTGATGCTGACATTTCACTGAGAGCTCAGCACTGCAGTCTTTTATTCCCTGCATACTGACCAGTGCTAGGCCTGTGTTAACTGCCATCTACTGCAAGAGAAAGCTTCTCTGATGAGCACTGAAATAATGTGCTGATCTTTGGGTATAGCAGTAAGTCATCAGGAGTTATTTTAATGCTTTGTACATTTAGCAAAACAATGCTCCATTGTCCCTCGGGGCCTGTGCTCTGTGTAGCCATGCTCACAGGTCCCATCTTGTGGTGTTGGCTGTAACTCCAGTAATAAAGTGGTGGGTTACTCCCGCAGCGGTCATGCCACACTGCACCAGTAGGTGTATCTTGCCAGGTCAGTCAGTCACCACTGTAGCTTTTAGGGTTCACAGTTGGGCGAGAGGGAGACGGATAACTTTTTTCCTCCAGGGTAATATGCACAACACGTCAAACACAGTGAAAGCTAGGCAGTAGGGAAGAACCTTCCAGGTCAGTACCTGCTTCATTTCTCCATGTTTGTGACTAAGTAGTTCTGTCTTCACCAATAGACGTTTACTGTCAATTCTGGAGGGTAGCCAAGAACCACAGTAATAGCCTGTAACATTGGCAGGGGACAGTGGTTGATCTATTAAAACCTAGTGGCCAGTAATTAAAAAAGAGGGAACCCATTCCTGGCACTTAGGGGTATGATAACTCCACTTAGACTTTATATACCTGCATATTTTAAGAAGCTTCTACGGGAGTAGATTTCTGTAGGACCATCAAAGAACAGCATGGTTTCTAGTCAAGCACTGGAGACCCCAGTGATCCTAAGAGATGGCGTGCATTTTGCCAGCTCCCAGCATGCACTTCACCACGCTTCCTGACTCTCGGCTCCCGACACAAGGCCACAGACCTCCATCGATCTGCGCCTTTCAGGCACATAGGACAACGCCCACTAGCCCCTCCACAGGTAGAGGGTGTGACTACAGGCCTTGGGACCTCAAGGCATATCTCCATATTAATAAGATACCTAAACGCCAGAGGGGCATAGCCAATTAAACATTCCTTCTCAGACCCTCCTCCTTGCAAAAGGTATGTAACCTCAGGCCCGCCTGAGAATACCGGGGTAGAGTTTTCATCCATTTTCTGCCATGACAATAAATATCTTGCCGGGCGGTGGTGGCGCACGCCTTTAATCCCAGCACTTGGGAGGCAGAGGCAGGCGGATTTCTGAGTTCGAGGCCAGCCTGGGCTACAGAGTGAGTTCCAGGACAGCCAGGGCTACACAGAGAAACCCTGTCTCGAAAAAACAAAACAAAACAAAACAAAAACAAAAAAAACAAAAACAAGAAACAAAAACAATAAATATCTTAAGACCATGGACAACTTCTCTTTGAAATCCGCAGTTGGGAACGGTGGAGCAGGCCTTCGTCTATAGAACCGCTATCTAATTTTCCACAGAACTCTCTGCATTTCCAGCCACAGAGACCACCAATGCAAGCAAGAAGCCAAACCAGCCATGACCCAGCCAACCGAGTCGCCCGGACCAAGAACTCTCATCCCCGTGGGACACAGCCAGAGCTTCTCCTCCTCCCTGCTTTCAGCTGCGGGAAAACCTAGCCCATACACCCCGACTTCAGTCTCAGCCCTTCCGTGGTTCCCCAGTGGTACCTGAGAGCCCAAGGGCCTGAGAAACAGCCAGTTCCCAGGCACCTTTTGGCCCGGGGACCCCCAAGCCAAGAGCTCTGGCTCCCTGCAGGACCTCAGACTGTGCTTTCTACCCCCGGAGTGGAGACCCGTGTCTTCACATAGCCCGATGTCTGCCTGGAGCCAGCATGGAGGGAACACATTCAAATTCCCGTTTCTCTGTCCCTACAAGAGGGTCTAGCCACATGCAAGACAGACGCAGGACCCACACATCAACCCAAGAAGACCCACACAAACTACAACCCAACAGGTTTTCATAGTTTTTGTTGTTGTTGTTGTTGTTGTTGTTGTTTTTAAAGAAGTTGTTAGTGTCAATTATAAATGTACTTTTTAAAAAAATCTCATTGTTGGAATTTTTGTGCATATACCATAAGCAAACACAGTTTTCTTCTCCAATATTTATGCTTTTTCTTTTCTTGCTTTTTATCAATCACAATGGCTCAAACCTCCATGAGAATGCTAACTGAATGTGTTAGATAAGACATCTTTAAGTTATTCCTGACATTCACTGAATGGTGTTTTGTCACATGAATTATGGTGGGTACAGGTTTCTAATACATGATATAACAGCTTAGAGAACTTCTATCATTTGCCAAGTATTTTGTATATCATGGATGAATGCTTAGTACTCTCTTTCAATCTGCTAATACTGTAAATTGCACTGACTGACTTTTAAATATTTAACCAACCTTACACTCCTAAAGGAGAAAAAAGAAGCCGGACATAAAACAGCATCATGTTTTGGAGGACTAGATTTTATTCACTACTTTATCTTTAGTGTTTTTATCTGTAGATATGAAAGTCTATAATATTCCTTATTTGTAATAATACTGTATAATCTTAGTGGAAGACTCATACTTTTAGGAATAAAATCATCTTACTCTTTTTGAGAAAGATTTTTGTAAGACTGGTATTATTTCTTTCATGTACTCTTATGTGTTACACTCTGAAAAATGCATTTTCCAGTGGTTTTATAGCTACACAAACATCCTAGGTTGTGTGTGTACAAAGAAAGATAGCCAAGCTCCATAATCTAAGTCTAGACCCACCACTGGATATGTGGTCTGTGCTGCCTGAAACATCCTGATGTGGTTGGTGTGTCTTTAGTCAGAGTTTCACTGCTGTGAGGAGACACCATGACCAAAGCAACTCTTAAAAAGAAAAACATTTGATTGAGGATGGCTTACAGTTTCAGAGGTTCAGTCCATTATCATGGCAGGAAGCATAGCAGCATGCAGACAGACACAGTGCTGGAGGAGCTGAGAGTTCTCCATACAGGCAGCCAAGATGAGACTGTCTCCTGCATGCAGCCAGGAGGGTCTCTTCTGAACTGGGTGGAACCTGAGCATTGGAGGCCTCAAAGCCCACCTACAGGGTGACACACTTCCTCCAATAAGGCCACACCTCCTAATAGTGCCACTCCCTTTGGCCAAGCATTCAAACACATTTATCTATGGAGGCCAAACCTATTCAAACTACCACATGATGTGTGATTATTTGATAAAGTTTACTGGTGAAGACATCAAGTCATGTGAAAAAAAAAAAATCTCAAGTATAAATTCTTAAATATCTTGTTACTTTATATGGTGTTTTCTGTTAATTTTATGCTTCTCAAAGAACTAGCCCATTGTACCCCAGACCCTCAAATTTAAAACTTATCAGTAGATCAACCCATTGATCACATCAGACCCCCACATGATCCAATCATTACCCGTCTCAGCTGACAACCAACCCTGTAATACATGGAGCATTTCAAATCCAAGCAAAAACAGGTCAATTTATAAATATGAATATAATAAATAGGATTATTTTTAAGCCATTCAGTTTTGTTTTCTATGACCAAATATTTTATGAACATTAGATTAATTTCATAAATAGTGCTTTTTGAATATCCTCTATTTTCTTAATTTTTTTGGCTACCAAGTCTATCAATAATTAGGATATTCAACAATAACTTCATTTGTTTATTTCTTTTTGGCTCTCATTTCATATAGTTCTAAACTCTGTGAAGTGAGCAAATATTTAGGATGTTTGTTTAGTAAAATTATTTGCTTTTTTCATTTTGTGTGTGCACTCATGTGCCCAAGTGAAGGTCAGAGGGCAGCCTATGGGAGGAGTTCTCTCCTCCTTCCGGTGGTATCCAGGGATGAGATGATGGTAATTAGCAGGAACCATTACCCACTGAACCAGTTCGCTGTCCTCTAAACTGACACTTTCTCTTGCTTTCTTTTTTGGTGTTTTTGAAACAAAAGACTTTCTCTGTGTAGCCCTGGAAATCACTGTGTAGCCCAGGCTGGTCTTGAACTCTCCAGAGAACTACCTGCCTGTTCTTCCAAGAGTGCGCCACTATCACTCCTGGACTGAAGAACTCTCTTAGCATTGCCCTCCCCTCCCCCACCCCAGCTTTCTTAAATCTCTGCTCACAGGTTTAAGACTTTTGGAAAAGAAAGTGGCCTTCTTCATAAGGAAGCTGTTGGTGTTTTGTTTTTAAGTGATGGGTCGTGCTACTGGTCTCAATTCCTGTGCGCAGGCAATCCCTATCCCCTTGGGCACGAGCTACCACCCTGGGCTTCTTCTTTTTCTTTTTCTTTTTCTTTTTAGAAACAGCTTGTTTCCTATGGTAATATAAAAAGACAAATCTTGAAAACAAACTGATAGATTCCAAACACTGTGCAGAGGGGAGGGAATCTGTCATGAGCAGATCCAGGTCTTTCAGTTTTGCCTCTACCCAGAATTCTCCTGGCAGCAGCAAGATAGGTGTTGGGCTTACAGCTACAGAGTCACTGCCTGGAGGGTTCCCGTAAGACGTGCACTGTGTTTCCTATATTACACCAACAGCAACAGGTACATAAAAATGCTGTGTGTTGTGTAGTTTTCTTACCATATTTTTATTTTATATTTTTCAGTACATTAATCTAAAATGCATCTTGTATCATGCTCTCAGCTATATAAGCAACCTAAGAAGCGAGTCACCAGCCACTCCACGTCCATAAAACAGGAACATATCACCATGATGACTTTGACTTTACCTCTTGTGGCTACATAAATGAAAATCAGCTTGAAAAAAAAAAGTGACAAACAGGTTAAAGCAGTGACAAGGAGCCAATGGGGTGACTCAATGGCTAACGGTGCTTGCAACCACTCATAACAGCTCAAGTTCAATCCCCAGAATCCAAATGATGGAAGACAGAATTGACTCCTGCAGGCTGCCCTCTGACCTTGACTTGCAAGCCTTGGTATTCAATACCCCACAGCCACCAATCAATCATCAATCAATGTTTTAAAAGATGATGATGGTAAGGATACCTTACTAAACAATTCAGTTGTGGGACACTGTCACATTAAGTCTAGCATACACACATATGTGCATACATACTTGTTCATATAAAAATCTCAAGGAACCATGGGTAAAGCAAGCGTCTTAAGAATGAAATTTTCTTACTCCCATGCTGCTTAGGACTTTTTTTTTTTTTTCAAGCAAAACCTAAATCTAAGCTTCAAGTGGCTTAAAGTGTAAATGACAACTCCCTTGGAATGCCAGGGCCCCTTTCTCGGTGGCTAGTAAAGAGGGCTTTATGGCCAGTGTGTTCAATCAGTGCACACATGCCTTGTTGGCCACGTCCAAATGCTGACATGGGACAGGTACCAAGTGCACTGGCTGTGTATGTGATCCCTTTCGGTCTTCCCTAAACCTTGCCTCTTGTCCTGCAGTTTTGTGATTTGCCTTACATGAGCCTTTTACATCACAAATGAACGTGGTGGCCACTGTGCAGTCCACCACTATACACTTGGTGTCAGTGTAGCATAGTGACATAGAGTTCTTTTTCATGTTTTAGGGCATTTGTTTTGTTTTTACAAACATCTTCTTGTGTTGAAAGAAAATAAGGAGCATTTTAAAAGGTTTGTTTATTTTTATTTTGTGTATAGGAATGTTTTGACTGCATGTAATTATACCACGGTGTGTGCAGAGTCAAAAAAAAAAAGGTACTAGACCCCCTGGAACCAGCGCTGCAGACAATTGTGAGCCCTGTATGAGGCTGAGGTTCCTCTGTAAGAGCAGACACTGCTCCCTCAACCACCAAGCCATTTTTCCAAGAAAAAAATTTTTTTTTGGTCAGGAAATCCTATGTATGGCAAAGAATCTGAAATGCAAGCTGGGGTGCTCCTCACCAGAGAAGGACTTTTCTCACCCCTTCATGAAGCTCCTGCCTTACTCTTAGCAAACAAAGCACGCATATATATTTAACTCCTGGGGCAACTAAAGCCCAAAATTCTTCTGTAAAACCCTATAGGAAGTCAGAATTCTCTACCCTTGTTCCCAGTCCAATGCCCTCCGGGGAAAGTCAATCCTTTACTGTCTCCATGGTAAACATTAGTACTGTTAGAGCTACACAGACCTGATCTGTGGGGTTACCCCAAATCCTCCAGGATGGAGGATGAAGAGCCAAGGTATCAGTCATCCACAAAGAAACCTGAAGAGGGAAAACCAGTGTTTGCCTGACTCAACCAGAAGAGCCTCATGTCCCCACAGCCACAAGCTTATCCAACAAGCCAGGCAGGCATCACGGTGCTTACCAGCCATCCCAGGACTCTGGTGACTACGGTGGGAGAGGCAGGGTTTGAGGCCAGCCGAAAGCTATACAGTAAGTATCAGAAAGCAATGTAGGATGCAGGTTGGATGTAAGTCAACTCTACAGTTACTGCTCAACACCAAAACTTTATCTGGAATTTTCAAGGAAGAGTCAAGAAGGAAAATGGGGACCCATCTGTCAGGTCCTCAATACTAACACCCCCTTGAGTCACGGTGAACCTGATGCTTGGGTACACTTACTGAATCGTTTACTTTGCGACCAGCCTTCTTTTCCCTCAGTCCCTAAAGCTTTCTAACATACTGACTCTCCTCACGCCATCCTTCTCCCTAAGAAATCAAAACGAAAGAATAAAGACTTAGTGGCACTGAAAACAAAAGGAATCACTAGTGGTGGCTACAAGTAACACTGAGTGTGAGTCCAGATGGGTGCTGGTTTCTGTGCAGTGACAGGCTTCAGTGCAGACTGACAGTAGCTGCAATCCTGATTCGGAGGCCAGGATAATTTCCCTATGAGAACTGGGGGCTCACTTGGTACAGGTCTTACTGTTGAGTTTAAGAACCTGAGTTTGATCCCTAGTCCCCATGTAAGCATTGAATCGAGGTGGTATGCATGCAATCCCAATGCTGGGAAGACGGGAGGATCCTAACTGGCCAGCTACCTATAACCTAACCAGCAGGTCCCAGGTCCCAGTAAGTCTTTATCTCAAAAAATGTGAGGGCTGGAGGAACAGCTCAGCAATTAAAGTGCTTACTACTAGGCCGGGCAGGGTGATGCAATGCCTTAATACCAGCACATGGGCAGCAAAGACAGGTGGATCTTTGTGAGTTCAAGGACAGCCTTGTCTACAAAGTGAGTTCCAGGACAGATGAGCTATACAGTGAGATCCTGCCTCTGTCTCAAAACAACAACAAGCAAGTGCTATGATGCTTTACAGGACTTAAGTTCCCAGTACTCCATCTCCAGGGGAGCCCCTATCCCCTTCCTAGGCAGCAACACAGACGTGGTGAGTAACATATCCACACAGCTATACACGTAATTACAACAGAAGTAATCTGTGTGCTGGAGATGGCTCAGAAGTTAAGTAGACTTGCTTCTATTGCAAAGGACTCAAATTCAGTTGCCAGCACCTACACTGGCCAGATCATGACCACCTGTAACTCCAATGCCAGGTGAATCCGACACCCTCTTCAGGCCTCCTGAGGAACCTGTACACACAATTCTAAAATAGTAAAAGAAATAATTCCTGTTGAAGAACAATGTGGAAGACTGGGTTGAACTTGGGTCCTCTGGCAGAACTGCAGGTGCTCAGTGAGTGAGCCATCTCCACCTTTCACTTTGGCACAGGACGGTCTCTTACTAGAACCTGGTACTCACCAATCAGGCCGAGCTGGCTGCCCCCCAGCCTCGGGGATCCACCTGTCTCTGACTCCCAGCACCGATCTGTAAGTACACACCACCACGACAGCTTCTTCACCCGGTTCTGCTGATGGCTCAGTCACCATGCCTACATGGCATGCACTTTACCTATACAGCTGTCCCTGTGTGCCTGAGAACTTTTTATTACAAGCAACATATGAAAAACAAGACTACTTTTCTTTCAAATAGATACAACTCCCATTTTAAGTTTTGAGACTGTCATTCAATTTTTTATTAGTTTTCTAATGTTTTGTTAATTCACTCAGAGTTGGACGAACATGGATCTACTAACTGAAAACACTGTCCAAAACATGCATTTGAAGAATACGTTCTTAATTAAACTCTGGATCTCGACCCAAATTAATAGAAAACATGCAACTGAGTGTTGAGTGAGCGACTCACGGCTGACTTGTACAGCCCCCGCCACATGAGGCTTGACAACTTACGAACACGGCAATTCACATTGTTTTAATCTGTAAGTGATCCAAACAGCCTCCTCTCTCCTTAAATTTCCATTGTTGCTTAGGTACCAATTCCAATTATTTTTTTAAATCTGTTGGTCCCAACTGTTTTCTGAAATGTTTGACAAATATCTGTGTCATTTGATATGAAATTACCTCATGTATTTCTTTCCACAGAAGCTGCCATTTCTCTGAGGCTTGTTTTCCACATCCATAAAACAAGAAAAATGTTATCAGGCTCTACATTTATCAAGACGGTCAAATGAGGCTAGCCACGCGATGTCAGAGAACAGAAACAGCATCCCAAGTCTGGACCCACGGCGCTCAGCGTTCAGTGCTGACAGACTGGTGTCAGTCCGTGTCTCAGTGAGTGGAAGACGTCCTTTCATTTATGCTGCCCTGGAATTTCAATCATTTTCTTTGGGTACATGAACACAAATTAATAATTATACCTTCCTAGGTATAAATGTCTTGTGGTTTTGCTCTCCTAGTATTTTAAATCCTATTACAACCGTACTTCTCAAAACCTCCCTGTCTCAAATCCCAGATCCATCTTCGAGCCCATCCAGCCAAGAAAGTTAGTGTTCTCTACATTGCACATGAGGATGGGGGTTACAGTTACAAAAGTCAAAAGGAACCAGAGGAAACAATTGCCTTAGAAACTCACTACTCAATCAGCTGTCTGTCAGGCCCACTAAGAACATGTCAGTTCTCTGTGCTTGGAAAGCATGTGTGCAGGTGTGAGGGGGGGTCTTACTATATTAGCCAAGGCTGGTCTCCACCTCCTGGGCTCAAGTGAGCCTCCTCCTTCAGCCTTTCTGAGTAGGTAGGTCTACAGGTGTGTGCTACCATGTCTGATAACAATTTACATTCTTAATAATACAGTTTTAGCAGGGTGTGGAAGTACATACCTTAAATCCCACCATTCAGGAGACACAGGCAGGTGGATCTGAGTTTCTAGCTAGCTAGATCTATATATGAGACTCTGTCTCAGCAACAACAACAACAAATCTTTCAATTGAGTGTCTTATGAAGCACGGATGTGGGGGTGGGGTGGCATATGCCACAGCAAATGTGTGGAGGTCAGACAACAGTTTTTGGAAGTCATTCTCCCCTTCCAGTTTGGTTTGCATCAGGGTCTCTCTTGCATCTGTCACTGCACTGTGTGTACTGCAGGGTGCCTGCTCCACACGCTTCTGAGGGATGTTTCTGTCTACCTCTCACCTTGTCATAGAGTGCTGGATTACAGAGGTGCACCAACACACTTTTTTTTTTTTTAATGTGGGTTCTGGGAGTTGAACTCAGATCATCAGACCTAACACACGCATCCATTTTTGCCTACTGAACCATCTCCCTGGCCCAGGGTTTTAGCTCTTTATCTCAAGCCAATAGGCACTTACTTTCCAACTGAAACGGGAATTATAAATCAGTATTTCCCAAAACCCATCCAAAAGACAAGTGCGCTGGTAATGCAAAAGGAGCAGGCGGTCTAAAGAAAATATAAAATATGCAATGACCCACCCCATATTTATCTTAGAAACTGAATACTGCCCTTGCTCACGCTCAGCTTCTCCTTTATAGTAACATCGGTGTTTTCATATCAGTATTCTATTACCCCTCCAATTCACTATTATTTTTGAAGTATTTTGTAGCTGGAAAAAACCTATTATCTGTTTTTTTTTTTTACTAGGTTTTCCAAAAATGATTCACTCAGAGTCTTTTCTCCCCTGCTGGGCAGCTCCCACGCAGGAGAAAAAAGAGACAGGACCAGTAAACTTTACGCTAATTATCCCTGTCTTCTCCATGAACAAAGAATAACTCCTTTATCAAGTACAAACACCAACACCTAGGAAGGGCAAGCCCACAGTCCAGAGACTCTCAGCCATGACAATTAGAAGAGGAAGTGACATCACTAGACGTGTACAGCAGACCACAACAACGCACAGTGGTAGAGGGGAGCCCCACCCTGCTGGGCTACAGTACAAGACCTATATGTTAGACAGACGAGAGACAGCCCTTACACAGATAAATGACTGGCAGCTATATGGGCTGGGAGGGAAAGAAAATCCAAGCTCACTGCCACACCAGGCGCTCAGATGGGTGAGTAGCTTGACCACCATGAGAACACAGTACACAGAGGAGCAGGAAGGACTTGGACTCTAAAAAATTTGCAAATTGAGCCTTTACAACAACATAAAAGAACTAACACTTCCATTCACACCCACTTTGGGGAGGTCTCATGAGCCACATTCCATAACAACTTTTAATGGTGGACTAACGTTGCTCCAAATGTTCAACCATAACACTGAAGCACAGAGCAGTAATGTCCCTGGGAAAGGTCACACCCCAGCATGTAGCAAAGGCAAGACTCGAAGCCAGAGCCTATTCTGTAGTGTGTCCTGACTTATAGAGAAAGACCAGGGTGGGGTGGGGGTACTGCAGGTCCTCTGCTTGGACTCAAGCCTGCTCCTGTGGGTCTAAGAAAAGGACAATGGAGGTACCACTGACGCACAGTTATCCTGACTGCAAGATTCAGCAGATAAAATGTTATGATATACAGTCTGTAAAAAGAAAGAAAAGAGGGAGGAAGGGAAGGAGGGGAGGAAGAGAGGACAAGTGGACGATTAAGTTTAAAATGCTGTCATGTCTGATATTTACTCATTTTGGTTGGCTACTCAGTCTCCAGAGAGAGAGAGACAGACAAACAGACAGTACTGTCCTTGCACATAGGGGAAGCAGTAATGTCCCTGAGAGTCTCCTGGTAAAGCAAGCACAGAAGGCCACTTCGTCACATTCATGGACCTATGGTGGTGTCAGATCCGCTGGACCTACATGGAAGGCAGACATGGTGGTACACACGTGTAACCTGGAGGCTGAGGAGGCCGAGATGGTGGATTTCTAGGGATCCCTAGACAGTCAGTTTAGCTGACTCAACGAGTATACATTCAGTAAGATACCTTGTTTCAAAAAATAAAGTGCTGGGATTGGAGCTATGCCTCAGCGGTTAGCACTGGCTGCTGCTTTTGTAGAGAACTTGGGTTTGTTTCCCAGCACCCAGATGGCAGCTCACAATGGTCTGTCACTCCAGTCCTGGGGATCTTAGATCCCCGCATGTGGTATACAGACATACATGCACTCCTCAAAAAATACACAATAAATAAAAACCCACAATAAACATATTCACTTTTAAAGTTAATTAATTTCATGGTGACTAAAACACCTAACCTGACCATTAACCTCCACATACAGACACATAAATGCATGTGTATATACATAAGTACACACATACACATGAACATATCTTCTACGATCAAATCTTCCCCACAAATTCTAACAAGGTTTTCCAAAACAGTACCTTCAGCAAAGTGGAAAAATTGAATCACTCTAATTATACTACCCCATACTCAGAGTTATATTCTGTTCCTTCTTACCCATTAAAGAGCAACAATTGAGGTTACTTGCCAAATTCAGTACAGGAATTACCTCTGGCCAGACCATATAATTTTCTTTACATAAATTGTTTGGTTGCCATTGTTTTAAGGTATATCTCAAAATTACATGCCAAGCTGTGACTCAGTAAGTTGGCTTGGAAGAACTAGTCATGATCTTATTAGAAAGAAAGAGAACAGAGGCCTTCATACCTCCCTGCCCTTCGTCAGGTAGGCATGTTGCGCTACAGGCTCCCTGGAAGCAGAGGGAGCCTATGCATTGCTATTCCCACAGGGACACCAAGGATCTCCTAACCAAAGAATGAGCGCAATCATGAACAACAGATACACAGCAGTCATCCGTATTTAGAGATTTGGCTAAGTCACAAGGCTGGTTGTGAGTTTTCAAGTACTGTGAAATTCTTCAGAGAGCCAGACAGAAACCATGGATTCACCTCAAGATGAGACTGTAGGAGGCAGCTGAAGATGTGACTTCCACAAGCAGCACAGTGTCACGGGTCTTGGTCAAGACCGTTTCACACAGATCTGAAGTTCTATGTTACAAGAGCTGCAGGACAGGGAGGGCGGGCATTCCTCCTCCCTTGTGACCTCCCAAGCTCAGGGCATGATCATCCGAGATGGGCTACTGCCTGAATCCAGTCCCCGGGTTTTAAAAGTTCAAGCACGTGCAAGGGCTGTGTCTCACTCTGGCTCCCCATTTAGAGGGGAGAGGGTTCAGGAGAGCCTGGGTTATTGTGTTTCTTCCCCTTTTTTTATTAATGCTTGAGGTGTGGGCCATTCTAGGCAACCACAGTCAAGTGTTAAGAAAGGACAGGAGACCTGAGTCATGGCTAGTAACTACTTCTGTGAACAAGCTAAATGGGAACACACCTCACCCATGCATACACTGCACAAGGTCACAGCCAGAGGCTCACGGTGCAGATTCTGTTTGTCACCATTCCCTAAGGGGACAAGGACAGGCCTGGGCAGGCTATACAGAGGAGCTCCGCCTTTCATACCAAACCAGGCAGGCCCCGCCTGCAGTACCACAGGAGAAGGAGCTTTTCAAAGTTTGATGCTGACAAGCAACATTGATAAGACTACCTTGGAAAACTGACATTTCTATCCACAACTCCAACAGAGTGGTGTGCTGATCATCTCTGGGCACAAGGAGCAATCCCAGGAGAGTCATGGCTAGGGGTAGGCAGCATGAGGCACTGTATCAGAAGCCAGAGCTGGACAGGTATTTCTTCTTACAAGAGCTATACCCTCCACAGACAAGGCAGGGAGAGTAGATTACTAGAAAATCTCCATGTCCCTTCCAGCTCAGCACTCTACAGACCTGTGAACGACAACTTTGTGTGGTGTGCTTTAGCACACACTTTCTGCGAGAGCCAACACAATTTGCAAAGCATGACCTTGTTAGAAAACTAGAAGGTAGGGCGGGACGCAGTATCCCTGCCATAGGCCCTTTGTGTCATCTGATGGCCAAGAGAGAAGCTGCAAGATGTGTTAACCCCCCTAGAGAGCGGGCGCACAGCCAGATACCACACCCAGTCAATACTGTGTCCACTAGGAACGGCAACGCTAACCCACATTACCTCATTTGAAAGTGTTCTCTCCCCAGCTTTTCCATACAGGAAATCTTGGTGGACTTGCAGCAATCTTTTGTGTCCAGGATCCTCTTGAATTTATATTAGATCAGTGAATTGCCAATCTTTCTAGGTTGCTGGGTTCTGCTTGGTTAAACTTGTACACAGCCTTCAAAAGCACCATCCTGGGCCTTGTTATCTAAGCTCCCAGCTGTTCTGTCTTTGCCAAATATCGAAATATTATTAAATCCTTCTCCGTTTGACACTGCCCTGTTACTGTTGAAGAACTGTTCACTGTGTCACTTAGTATTTTTACAGACTCTCTCGGGAGCACTGTTAGGGTTCCAGGTATGCAACGGGAAGTTGAAAACACTGTAATACAAAGTTTCTCTTCTTATTTCAATTAAGAACTTAATTGAACTTGGCTAAACTTGACGAGGGGCCTACAGTACTAGAGGAGACAGCACAGATTCTTAAGCAGCAACAACTGCTCTGCATTCTCAACTGTCTGGCACAGGATGGCCGTGTAGTTCCCAGATGCACATTAAGAGGTTTCAGACTGGAACAGCCAAGTGAATGAAAAGCTTAGGGACCTAGAATCCCTAGGCTGGAACGATATCCACACACCTTCACTAGCAATGCAGTCAGCAACAGGGTCCCTGCCTGCACGAGCACACACCCTGATTCCTGATTGGAAAAAATGGAATAGGTCTCCCTCTCTTTAGCAAGTCCTCGGTAATTCCCCTTTTGGGCTTAGTCTCCATTCAAAAATATCCTAGTATATGTATGGGAATTCTGGGCAGGGAGCCAGTCCAGTTTGAACCAGTTAAGACTACACGTACAGCAAGGCAAACTCTATCCTCCAAGTTAACTTTTACGAGGAAGTCCCCTATTTTTCCCACCTTATGATGATTAAAAGCAGACGTATTGTGGGAAAGGGCATACACACTGATAGCCTCTCAAGCCTGTCAATCAAAACAGAAAATCACTGCACTACTCCCCTTAGCAACCTAGAGCCCATAAAGGAAGCTCCAGACAATAACTGCTCCTCTGGGCCAGTCTAGCTGAAAAAGCCCATGATTCCTTGTAGTGTATCTGTACACTCTCTTAAGTAAAGCACACTGAGATGGTGAGAGCATTCAGTGGGTCAAAGCATTTGGGCAGAAGCCAAAAGGCCAGAATTTAATACTCAAAATCAAGGTTTAAATAAATAAATAAGGTGGATGTAACATGCTTATTACACAACAAAAGGCAAAGACAAGAGAATCTTCTATAAGCCAACAGGCCAGCTGGTCCAGAGTACACAGCATGACATAGACAAGAAACCTACCACAACAAAGTGGAGAGGACCAACTCCCCAAAGCTGCTCTCAGACTTCCACAAGTATGCACCGCAGCATGTGAACCTATGCCTGTGTGGGTGTGTACGTGTGCACGCACAGTTATTTGAATATGATGCTAATAACCTAAAACACCAGGTCCAGGCAGACCACAGGGAACAGGTGTGATCAGAAGCCTGGGCTATGGGTGCAAAGCCATGCCTGTATCTGCAACCATCTATCTTGAAACAGGATAGTGCCTAAGGTGGTATCCTCAGCTGGAGACTGGGGGCCCCACTAACTCAAGTCTTACATTCTCAGGAAGTACTCCTGAATTCAGATGAAATATTTAGAACTCCTGTCTCAAATGGATGCAGTGAACACTTAATGTTGGAACCCAATTGTCATGGTTTATTGATTTAACCTCTGTTTCCTCCACAACTTTTTTATTATTCCTGCCCCGCCCTCTCCCGCCCTTATTATTCTGGTTCTCTGTGGTCCCTCCTGGCAGCCAGAGCCCAAGCAGCACCAGCAAGAACCAGTGCCTCCTCTCCTTTCCATTACACAGAAACCCAACCCTGCTTAATGCTGCTTTTTCCTTCTCCACAGGAAGCTCAGCAGGGACACTGGCCAGGACTCTAGTCCCTGGTCTGGACTGAGCAGCAGTGCCTCTAAGCTGTTGTCCCTTCTATGACACTAACAGTAACGTCTGACTATACATGTCACAGACAGCTATGGGGGCCATGTAAAGGTTAAAACAAGCCTGCACCTTACAACTGCACTGGCCATGGGAATCACTCCGTGTGTGTAGCTAGGATTCCTTTTATGATTGTCACTCCATGCAGGCGGCAAGAGCATGAAGCTGGGAAACCACACACCCAGGCAGGCTTCTTGCTCTATAAACCACAAACTCCAGCCGGGCTCGCTCTATGGTCTGGAACTCCACTTTGTCTCCCCAGCACACTGGCTTTCCTGAGCTCTCATACATCACTTCACACCTGCCAACAGGTCTTCAACTCGCCCACAAATCACCCTCATCCACTCCTGCTCTTCTGCGGCATGGGAGAATAGAGGCTATCAGGCATGCACTATGTCACCTGACATCATATGTACAGAAAATGGACCTCAGCTGACTCCCTTTCTCCACCGTTTCTACCTTTGCCAATTCACTAGAAAAAGAATTCAAAGGGCAGCCCTCTTCCTCCTGGGTTCCAGGAGCTACAGCGCCTTCCCTATGCAGCCACCCCCTCTTCCCTCTGCTCCTCTCGACGTCCCAGGGTACCCAGAGACGCCCGGTGATCCTCATACCCTCATGCACTCCGGCCCTTGTACAATCGCTGCCTTTCAGACTGGGAGGAACACGTGATCTTTTTTCTGACCAAGACAGTATGGCAAAGGCAATGGGGTCATTTCTGCCCATGGAAGATAGTCCTACGCAAGGGACGGCCCCAGGCAGGAGGCCATGCTGAGGAGGCCCACAAGAAGAACAACCGGAGGGAAGTGGGACCTGGAAAAATGAACTCTGGGAGTGATGGAGCACTCATGAGATGCAGTCAGCAAGAAGCTGGGGTCCTCGGTCTTTCTGTTTCAGGGAAATGAACTCTACTCATTCATTCTGAACCTAGAAGAGAGTTCTTTCTTGGCCAAACTCCAGATAAGAAATCAATCCATCTAACCCTGGCTTTGTGAGACTCGGACAAAGCTCAGGCGAGAACCTAGCTCATAGCGGGCTCTGCTGCCTCTGAGGGGGAAATGACTGACAATCTGTTACAAAGTAACAGAAAACTAACAAGTGTGACCTCTTTTGGAAAAGGCCTCATATCCTGGTCACCATTCCAAAGCTCACTTCATTTCACCTGGAAAAAAACAAAATAGACCTTTCTATTTTGTTCCTTGAACAAAACTTAGGAAAAAGAATTCTAATGGCAAATCCTAACAACCTCACTGAACTTCACGGTTCAGTCCACTTGACTAACTACACAGACGTCTATCAAGAATACTAGTAGGGGTGGGGTGGGTGGAGAGATGGCTCAGCGGTTAAGAGCACTGGTTGCTCTTTCAAAAATCTTGGGTTCAATTCCCACG
Organism: Arvicanthis niloticus; assembly: GCF_011762505.2. Taxonomy (NCBI): domain Eukaryota; kingdom Metazoa; phylum Chordata; class Mammalia; order Rodentia; family Muridae; genus Arvicanthis; species Arvicanthis niloticus. The sequence goes on along the minus strand of NC_047670.1, from coordinate 7,026,512 downwards.
AGTCACAGTATGGCTCACAACCACCTGTAACACCGGTCATCCAGGGGCTGACACCTCTGGCCTCCGTGGCACTGCACACATGGTGCACATACATGCATGCAAGCAAAGCACCCATAACATGGGAATGAAGGTTACAAAGAAGAGCACTCAGGCCCTATTATCTAGCACACGTGAAATGTCTCTACTAACTGAACATCTGAGTACTGGTCCCGGCTCACTATTCCTCAGTTGTTGGAGCTATTTCTTCTCTGGGTTTCTGAACTCTACATTTTGTATATATTTGATGCTGCTTCAACTATCTCCACCAGCCTCTCCTAGGACCCACTAAACTGGTGCTGTGCCTCAGAGCCTACTGTATGACCTCTGACATCAACATGCTGGTAACCGTCAAGGTCCCCTTTCTGATGCATACCCTAAGCCCACCAGCCTGCTGGCAACCTCCATGTAAAAGTTCCCCACACATCCTACTGTGTTCAAACAGAGCACTCAGCCAGGCCATTTCCCCAATCTCAGCAAATGGCACATCCTCTGTGCCAGGATCCTCTGAATCCCTCTCTTCCTTCACTTCCTTGCTCCACCTCTCCCCTGAGGTGGTCCACTCTGTCCTAAGCCCTCCTACCAGCTGCTGATGCTAAGAGCTCAAATATCTCTGAGAACTGTATCAACTCCAGTACTCCACTGCTTTCCCAGCTCCTGCTGCTGGCCTCTATTCTCCCCGGCAGTATGGGCTTTGAAAAATACCAACCGCCTGGCAGGCTTTCCTGATGAAAACCTCCCAAAGACTCTGTCTTTAAGGACTGCGTTTCCTTTACTGGCCCAGGCCTGCCTCTGAGCCACCTCCTTCCTATCAAGCCCCTGCCACAGCCATGAGCTGCTTCTCACCTCAAGACTTACAGCTGCTACTCCCCTTGGAAAGATTCTGTGCAAAATGTCTGCTTGAAGATCAAATCTCCCCTCCCAAGAAGGGTGCCCCCCCATCCCACCCCCCAAGCCTTCTCTTTTTGTTTTAGCATCTAAAACAGAACTATTTCCCTCCTGGTGTTACCCTAGGCCTGCCAGGCAATCCCGTCTTTTCTTTTTCCCATCCCCCTCTCCCTTATTGAGTCCTGGTCTGAGCACCTCAGCGGGATCATCAGTTCAGGCACTAAGTACACTTGATTCACATCTGTAAGACAGATGCCGTGGGCAGAAGAAGCAGGCTGATTCAAAATGACTTGGCTGTCATCTCCACCCCTGGCTGCCCTCCACGCTCAGACACTCTCACGGTTAATATACCCATAGCACATTTCCCACCCACCAGCTCCATGACAATTTCTGTGACAGCTCCTAGATCAGACAAACACGGTTATACAGGAAAGAAGAAACAGAATTCTTGGAGGTACTTTCCTGCAGTTCATAAGTAGGACCGGCTGAGATGTTCCAGAAGGTGGGGACACTTGTGATGCGAGCATGACAACCTGAGTTTGAACTCTGGAAAGCTGAAAGGTGGATGTAAAGAACAGACTCTATCCAAAGTTCTCCTCCGACTTCCCTAAGTGCTCCATGGCTCCGGCTCGCACACTCACACATGCACACTCACACATGCACACTCACACCCTGATTTTAATATTTTTTAAAGAAAAGGTTGTAAGTATCCGATCACTGATAATCTGCCGGAGTCTTCCCATCCTGAGAGAGAAGAGCCCCAGTTCTGTCACTTGCTAAGAGGGGACAAAGGAGGGAGACCTGCTGACCCAGCCACTGATGGCTACCCTTCGCTCTCTGGGCTTTAACCAACTCTGGTGTGGTCACTGGATTTACTCAGGGAGGCCGGTGAGCTCTGAGCAGCAACTGCACAAATCACGGCCCAGTGCATTATGTGCAAGAATTCTAAAGTCACAACCTACTGTGTTCTAGATTAGCATCTGGCACAAAGCAAGTACCTGTCAAAAACGTGAACATATAGAAATGTAAATTTGTTATGTTCCATTAAAAAATCTCCTCCAATGCAGTATCAGGATATCTCTAAAGTTATGAAAAAAGAAAATAAATTATACCACAGTATATTCAGCACGTAACTTGTAAAAAGTTGTAAGCAATGTGCTATAAAAGTTGTGAGCAAAGCAATGTGTTAGAAATTTGAAAAAATTTGAATTTACTTGGAGATGTGAAAAATCTTTTCTACTAATGCTAACAATCACACCCTAGATATTCTGAGTTAAAGAACAGATTTCTTTCCTACACTGGGCCTGCTTGGATCACAGGGCATAACGTATTAATTTTTCTAAGTCAACTTGTATAATCGCCGTTCAAACTCCCGGACACATTTCGAGTGTGTATGAACAACACTGCTGGGGGGGGGGGGGACTCCTCTGTCTTATTCAGTGTCACTGATGCTATGGAACTTAATTCAAATCCAGCTATATCCTGTTGCCACACAAAGCAGGCTTTTCAGCAGGCACCAGTAATGAGTGTGGGCACAGTCCGGATTCCAACAAGCAGCTGTCAAAAGCAATCACCCAAATGACCATTTGCTCAAGTCTTCTCACACGGGCAGGCAGTTGTACTTCAGGGTGGTCTAGGAAAGAAGAGGTTCCCACATCTATTGCGGGGCTACGCTAACTGTTGTTTAACTTTTCTTTGTAAATACAATTTCAAGCTTCCAGACACTTTTGAGGGCGGGCACCATTAAACAACCACCATCATCACCACCTCTATCAAGTTCACTCGTTTATATGTATTTTCTTCTGAACGCTCCTAGAGTTTTTGGCTATCCTGCTGTCTTAAGAAACACTGGAGAGAAATTACTCTCCATCGCTTGGCCACTTGCTGCCCTCAAAACTTCTTAGCAACATACACGGTGCAAGAACCTCAACGCTGTTTGCTTTGTCCAATAGCGGGATTGGAAGCTCGGACAGCCAGTTGTGTAATAATAAACCCTTTATCTCCTGAAGATACAAAAACGGAAAGATCGCTTGTTGCCCTAGCGCGGATGGGGACTTGGTGAGAATTCTCAGCTGAAAGTCACATACATTTTAAACGCCACCCCTCTCCCTCCCCCCAACACAAACACCTTTCCCGTTTTCCTCATTCCTCATATGTAATCGTAAGGGGGGGGGGGGGGGACAAAGTGCTTAGGATGTCCAGTTTAAGGAGGGCGAGGAAAATCGCGGGGGGCGGGGGGGGGGTGGAGACAGCAAAAAGCACTCGGAAAGGTCTTGGTTGTTGCTGCACAGGCTCACAGCTTTCACAAGTGCCTGTGATGGAACCCGACCAACAACTGTTCTCAGGTGAAGGGAGGTGTTGCAGGTTGCTGGCTACTTTCCAGAAGCTTGAACAAGGGAAGGAAGACTCCTGCGGCCCCAGAGCAGAATAAAATGTCAATGCCTGGCCGATCGGGGCTCCTCCCTCGTCCAGTTCCCAAGTTCCTCACCCTGCCCGGGAGAAACGTTCCTTCCTTCCCTACCGGCACGCGGGACCACGAATCCGCCCGGCCTCAGAGCAACCACAGGCCGCCCGGGCGCTGCTGAGCCACAGTTCCACGCGCTGCCCACGGCCGCCTGACACACCCCTCCCGGCCCGCGCCACTCCGCTCGGCCTCCCGGGCGGCCCGGCGCCCCGCCGAGCCCTCTGCGCCCCCCAACCCGAACCTCGGCAGCTCGCTCGCACCTTTACCGCGCCCCGGGCCGGGCCCTTGGGAAGCGCACGGCCCGGCCCGAGGGGCACGAAGCGCTCCTCGGCGTCCTCGTCATCCTCGTCGCCGTCCACCACCTCGACGACCACCTCTTCGTCCTCTTCCTCGTCGTCGTCCTCCTCCTCCGCGACCCCTCGGGGCTTCTCCGCTACCCGCCCGCGCGTCCTGCGCCTCCGGCCCGCGCCCTCTTCGTCCTCGTCCTCCTCTCCCAGCAGCAGCAGGACCGGCGACGAGGCGGCGGCAGCGCGCGAGGAGCCGGTCCCGCGCGGCGGCGGCGGCGGCAGCGGCGGCAGCGGCGGCCTCCAGCTTCCCGGTGCGGCGGCCGGGCTGGGGCCGGGGGGCGGGAGCCCCAGAGCGGCGGCCTCGGGGGCGGGAGCGGGCGCGGCGCCCCCGCGGCGGCCGCCCAGGCTGGGGCGCTTGGCCAGGCGCCTGGCCTGCATGCCTGCGCCGGGCTTGCGGGCCGGGGCGCCGGGCTCCTCGCGGGCTGCGGCCGGGCCCGGGGCCGTGCGGCTGCGGGACCGCCTCCGGGGCTGGCCGCGGCCGCTGGCTGGCAGACGCGCGGACGCCGCCTTCGCTGGTCCGGCCCGCGGGGACGCCGGCGGCTACGGCGGGGCGGCGCGCCGGCCGCGGGCGGGGGTGGGTGTGAGCGAGCGCGCCGCTACCGCTGCCGCTACCTCCGCCTGCGCCGCCCGGGAGCCGCGGGCTGCGCTGCGCTCCATGCGGCCGGCGGCCGGGCCGGCGCGCGCCTCTCCGGGCCCTGCGCCCGCGCGCTCAGGGCCTACCACGGTGTCCTGGGCGCGAGCTGTTTGTGTCGTGTCTTCACCGCCTCCCCCCCTCTTCCCCAGTCCTCGCAGCCTTCCCGGTCTCTCGTTCAGACAAAACCCGGACTGGATTTATTTCCCAGACCCGTGCTCTCTGAAAATCTGCCGGCTTCCTAGCAGTTGGCCGGGACACTGAGGCCACCATTGCCCCTGGGCCCACGTCTCCCTCTGGTGGGAAGAGCGTAGGTTTAGCCCGCAGGAAGGTGCTTGCTTAAGAGATTTACTCAGAATGGTTCTCCATCACGACCACTGGTGCTCAAGTGGAGTCCTACCAGGTGTGCCAATCCGAGCTTTGGGGTCAGTTCCCAATGTGAGTCCTTAGTCACAGAGATTCCCGCAACATCTTCATGACTCTCTACCAGGCTCCCTTAAGCACCAGGTTGTAGTAGGCCTTGCCTCATGGTCTCTACTCAGGGCAAGTTCGGCCATCTAACGTTTTTTTCTTCCAGTTTCTACCTGAGGACCTTACCTGGAGATATCAGCCAAATTCCAAAAGCTTTCTGTTCTTGGTTTGATCTACTGGCATTGTCCCAGTCCAGAAGAAGCAAGATACCAAGTGGTCAAGATTGTTATTTCAGTTTTTTCTATGATGTAAGAGCTAGCAGAAGCCCAGTTTGCCATGTAATGAATGGCGGCCACTTTCGGAGGTAGTAAACCAGACATTGTGCATCCAAATTATGCCCCTAAATTCTACAGGTTTGGGCTATGGCTGGGAAGGCCTTATTCATCAGCTGCTGAGTAAAAAGATGTCCACATGTTCTGCTCAGTTGTTGGAGATTGAACATCACGTGGCTTGCTAGACACATGATGGGGCTCATTCAATGTTTATTTGGGGTGCCTTCCAACCCCTAAATAGGGACGGGGACAAAGATTTTAAAATAAACTTTGGGTCGCCTTCTAGTCACTTGCCTTGAGGGACTAATTGAAGGTTGAGCTCTATGCCTGAGAATAAACCTCTTGCTTTTGCATTGAAAAAATAAATAAGTAATAATAATAAAATGAACTTTGTCCTCCTGGAAACTGATTACCATCAGAAAATTCATGTTTTAAGTAATCGCACCCAAAAATATTGGTGCGTTTTAAAGCCTCCTTATTCTCACTTCCTTAGAGGCACTGGTCCACAGCTCCTGTCCATTGTTCATGCCGAAATGCCTTTCCAAGCAGCCCCTCCTTTCACTTCCCAAAGCTCTGATAACAAACACCTCACCACAGTGAAAGCGGAAGTGCCTCGTTATGAAGAGGTGGTGTGCACCCTTGCAGTCTCCCCTGTCCCACTCCAGACAGGGCCACAGGATTTATCTCCCTCAAACAGCATTCAGATCACACAGTTTCTAGTGAACTTTTCATCTGTGAATATCCTGTTCAGGACTTTAGAATGAGCAACCATTGTAACTGGAGCATTGTAATTTATGGGTGTGTCTTGGATGTGGCTAGTCCCTCCCAGCAGCAAGTGCAAGTGAATTGTTTCAGTGAATGCTACAGGGTAGGCACAGGCAAGGAGTGAAGCTGCTCTCCTCCAGATTTAAGACAGTAGCTTGATTGATCTCGGATGATTTGGAGAGAGGCAGCTAAGTTTATGGGTCTCTGGCAAGGGTGGGCAGGGGGCTCCAGGATCTGTGGTAGAGGTGCAAAAGAGATCTTGTAGACTAACATAACATACTAACGTAACAGCTGTCATGAATCCCAATAGCTGTGACCCTTGCGACACCAGGTTGCTTGACTGTCTCTAGGCCGAGTGGGTACAAAGCCTCTCACGGGAGACTCGGGCTGTTTCCCAGCCACTTGTATGGCATTTTGTCCTGATTGCACTTGGCTCTGACCCAGTGGAGATGCTAGATTACAGAGTGTAGAAGGTTAGCTGAAGGGGAGACCCTGTCGATGCAGCTTTGGGTAAATCATCATTCATGCTGGGGTAAACTTTTCCAGTGGCACAACTGCTTTGGTTTGCTCATGTTCCTGTAAGTAACTACTTTCTCATGTTTGGAAGCCAGCCCAATAAAGTCACTGGTTCCCGAAGGGGGCTTTAGTGAGACTATGCTTTGGTTCATCTATGTCATGTGACAAAACTTTTCCTGGGGAGACAAAACACACTTATCATCTTAACCCCAGATAGGGAACCCATGACAGTCCAAAGTGTGGATACCATCAGTGTGACTTGGTGAACTTGGTGAGTCAGTGTTATTGGGGTCACTCTCAGGAGCAGGAACAGCTGGCTCAACTGAGTCATGAGCTCCCCTGAGGAGCTGCGGACAAATAACAGCTTCCAAAGGAGGGAAAGGCAGTTGTCTTTGACAGTATGACTCCAGAGAGGTCAGCCACACTCTAACGGATAGCCCCACACCCAGGAATAAGTATACAAACAGCAAAAAGTAAAGTCGATGGGTTATTAAATTTAGAGAGAGAACAGGTCACAAAGCTGGGGGATTAAGAGGTGGATAGATCTGAAAGGAGTCCAGGGGAAGAGTTGGGGGTGGATATTATCAAAATACCTTGCGTGAAAGTCTCAAAGAACTCTTGTTTTGTAGGCTAATGAGTTAATATATATATATATAATCAGTTTAGAAGAAAACCACATCCTGCTTTCTTGTGCATTCCGTGGGTTCCTGGGATGGAACTTGGAGGCTCAGGCTTGCTCAGCTAGCACCTTCACCTAATAACCTGTATCCACACTTACCTTCCCTCAGGGTTAGAGCGATCAAACTCAGATCCCCCTGCTCTTTTCCTCCAAGCCCCAGGGAGGCTCTCAGGTTGGAGTACACAGTGAGCTACAGAGCCCTTGTGGAGAGGACAATCAGGAGAGACAAGTGAACATGGCTAAGAGGAACAGTGAGTGCTAGAGAAAAGGCAAACGGAGTAGAGTGGAGGTGCTTTAACATACAGAGATGTGGGTCCCAGCCTGGTGGTCCATGAAGGCTACAGTAGATCAGAGCATCACAAGTCCAAGGCCAGCCTGTTAGCCTACAAAGGGAGAATGCGTCTACACATCACAGCCATGAACACACAAAAGAAACCAAGAAGTGTGTTTGTGTTTATATCAAAACAAATTTAAGAAAGGCATGGAACTCAGCATGAGACTCAAATCAGAACATGCCATGGCCCAGGTCTCAGTCCTGCAGACTGTGCTCCAGTCGCTCAGCTCTGCTCTGGGTAGAGTGACAGTGCGATGCACTGGGACAACTATGGCTTGCCATCTCCTGTCTGGTTTCTTGTGATCCACGGTGATTCTTAAAGCTTTGCCATTTGGGTACCAAAGATGCAAAACGATGTGTTTAAAAATGATTGGAGAAAACAAGGCTCAATTTGACATTTTGTTTAATATTTTTAAGATTCAGAAAAATAGAAATCATGGTCCCCAAATCGTGAAGTCCAACCATAACCTATGCAGAAACACAACAGACTCACCCACCACTGGTAGCACTTTGACATCTTGATCAACCTTAAGTAGTTAGATCTGTTGATCGTGGTAGCTCCTTCTAAAAAACTATTTTTAAATGAAAAATAATGGTTTTGGCCTTTACAAAGGTATGAAAGTAAGATTAGGTTCATCTTTCTACACTTCTGGGAAACTCACAAATGAGCTCAGGTGAGGACTGTCACAGCCTGTATGGAGACAGGGTAAGATCATGTTCTTACAGCCTTCCAGAAAGCCTGGCTGACTCACAGTTTCACGTGACAATTTCTCCTGTGAACAGTTCAATCCTGCAACCACACTGTACTTTCCTGTAGTTCTAGGTAAAGCCTTCTGAAGACTTGCTATTTGGAGCAGGATCGTATATTACTCTCCCTTCCCCATCCCTCCTCTCTCTCTCTCTCTCTCTCTCTCTCTCTCTCTCTCTCTCTCTCTCTCTCCCCCCTCTCCCCTCTCCCCTCTCCCCTCTCCTCCCCTCTCCTCCCCTCTCCTCCCCTCTCCTCCCCTCTCCTCCCCTCTCCTCCCCTCTCCTCCCCTCTCCTCCCCTCTCCTCCCCTCTCCTCCCCTCTCCTCCCCTCTCCTTCCCTCTCTCCCCTCTCCTCCCCTCTCCTCCCCTCTCCTCCCCTCCCCTCCCCTCCCCTCCCCTCCCCTCCCCTCCCCTCCCCTCCCCTCCCCTCCCCTCCCCTCCCCTCTCCTCCCCCCTCCCCCCTCCCCCCTCCCCCCTCCCCCCCCCCCCCCTCCCCCCCTCCCCCCTCCCCCCTCCCCTCTCTCCCCCCTCTCTCTCCTCTCTCTCCCCTCTCTCCCCTCGCTGCACTATCTTCTCTCTATTCCGTCTCTTCCCTCTCTCGCCTCTCTCTCTCTGCCCTCTCTCCCCTCTCTCCCCTCTCTCCCCTCTCTCCCCTCTCTCCCCCCTCTCCCCCCTCTCCCCCCTCTCCCCCCTCTCCCCCCTCTCCCCCCTCTCCCCCTCTCCCCCCTCTCCCCCTCTCCTCTCTCTCTCTCTCTCTCTCTCTCTCTCTCTCTCTCTCTCTCTCTCTCTCTCTCTCTCTCTGATTTGCAGCTTTGTTTGCCATGGGGTGGCAGTACAAAGAACACCTGGCTAGGATTCTAGAAGCCTAGCTTGAATTCTGCGGGTGACACTCACTAAGGCCCTCTTCGCCGAGGAGCTCACAAGTGGCTGAGATGTGCTCCCCACTTTTACAGTGGATGGTATCGGCATGGCGCGTGTTCAGATGGAGCAGTTGCACACTGTTAGCCGTCACAGATAAAACCTGACATGTGCCCACAATGGATATTCATAAATTTGCTTGAGGTTATGTGCTCTCTAACACCAACCGCTTGCCTCTGTGTCTAGGAACATGACTTTCCATTTCATGGAAGCTGTTTGGTTAGGAACACAGAATTTATTTAGGAACATCTCATTTCACCGTTTGTTCAGTGTTGAGATGCCTGGTGGATTTGCAGAGTCCTTGGTACATTTTATCGTATGTTTCTAGTACTTCTTTTTCTGCAAAGTGCAGAGTGGTCAGTCTCAGACAGGCAGATCATTACCACTAGTGACTTCCATAGCCCTGAAGCGTCCTGTCTTCCTCTTCTGTCAGTGTTTTCATCAGCGTTTCCAGTGCAGCGGCTGGAATGCTACTCATGGCATAGGCAAGCCAGAGAGGGAAGGCAGCCCGGTTCCGGGAACTCGCCACAGGTCAGCTGAGCCTCGGAGAACTGGAAGAAGAGGGGAGCTGGTGTGTGGCCTTCTGCATTCCTGTCTGTTCACTTTGCTTTCTACCGCTGTGATAAGCACAAGGACCACAAGCGACTTGGAGAGGAACTCGCTGATTTCACCATAAGTTTTAGACCATCATGAAGGGGGGTCGAGGCAGGAATTGAAGCAGGGACCAAGGAGAAGCACTACTTAGTGGCATGCTTCTTATGGCTTGCTCAGTCTGCTTTCTTGTATAATCTAGAACCGCCTCCCCAGGGGCGGTACCGCCCGTAGTGGGCTGGGCCCTCCCAAATCAAGTGCTTACCCAAAAAAATGCCCTAAGGATTTGTTTACAGGCTGTCTGATAAAGGAGTTTCCTTCCCTCCTCCCTGATAATTTTTTTTTTTTTTTTTTTTTTTTTTTTGGTTTTTGAGACAGGGTTTCTCTGTGTAGTCCTGGCTGTCCTGGAACTCACTCTGTAGACCAGGCTGGCCTCGAACTCAGAAATCCACCTGCCTCTGCCTCCCAAGTGCTGGAATTAAAGGCGTGCGCCACCACCGCCCGGGGTGATAATTCTTTCTTGAATCAAAGCCACAAAATAACTAAGACGCTGTGGTTGCCTCTCTCAGATTGCACAGGTCTCGTTATCTGCTGCACTGGAGCAGGGTCCACAGACCACTGGGACCACACCCTTAGTCTTGTGATGAGGGGGCGGGGAGTTTCAGACATTTGGAGTACTTAGAGAAGTCCCGCTGCTCGGAATGGGTTCCATCTTGGTCCTGAGCCTCACTTGTGGCCACGTGTGGAATGAGGTAGGAGGTGCCCTTCACCAAACCAGGTGAAGAGGAGAGTACTGGCTACTGGGCAAACAGAGCAGGTGAAGCCCTAACGCCCCTCCCAAAGCCAGCAGCAGCACAACTGTTTTGCCAGGTTGGCTTTCATTTCCACTCATTATCTTTTTACTCCCCCTAACTTTATAAAATGGTAGAGCTTTATTCTCACAGATGAATCCTAGAGATACTCGACAAAGCACATCAGGAAAATATTGTCAGAAAGAGTACACATATATTCATATATTTTCATAAACTCTGAGAAATGACCATTTAAAATCTGACAGGAAGCCAGAGCAAAAGGCTTAAACACACACACACACACACACACACACCCACACCCACACACACCCCAAAACCAAAAAAACCTTTAAGCCTTATCCCAGATGACACCAGTCAAGTGTTGTAACCTGGCAAGATAGCCCTGCAGTTAAGAGCCTTGGCTTCTCTTCCAGAGGACCCGGGTTCTACAACCTGCACAGTGGCTCACCAACTGTAACTCCAGCCCCTCCATGAACACTGCATACATGCAGGCAAAAGACCCATGGACATTAAGTAAATTTTTATTAAGAGCAAAGATCTCTACTGTGGAGTTTTTACTACAAGGCGCACTGTTGGACTGTGCCCTGTAGTGATCCCACCCTGCCTTGTGGTTGAAACACAGCCCTGCCCACCTTCATCAAGGACACTGCTTCGGGATTTGCCCTCGCTAACAGGGCCACAACGGAATGAGTGTTGGGAGAGTGTGCACATTGGCTCGATGTATTGTTCAATATGGATTCCTGACAGAGCTGCCTGCACCCACGGCCTGATACTGAATGTGTGCGCATCACACATGTGTTCATGCTAGCCCACACACACCCCTGTCTTTGATGGTACCTTTCCCTGCTGTCTACTGTGGTCAGTGTCCCATCAAACCCATCTTGATTCTCTTGGATCCCTGGAGAATTTCCCTTTTGTGTTCAGCGTTCACTTCATAGTCTGCTGATCCATCTGACCTCTGTCCATATGGGCAGCAGAGTGAAGGTTTTTCTCCACAGATGCATGTGTAGGAGGAGCTAAGGTGGGAGGAGTAAGGAGAGGGAGAGGAGGGGAGGGGAGGAGAGATGTAGCCATGGATGACCACACATGTAACGAGAGCAGCCCTGGGTAACGACTTATCTAGGTTAGTTAATTGGGAAACTTCTATAATTATGTGGGCATATTGTTATTGAGCATTACCAAATATATAAAGCCTTTGATTAATATTTAAGCTTTAGAGTCTCATTTCCAACCTGCCCCGCGTGGATGGCGGGATGGTCTGGGCCCAGCCCAGCCCAGCCTTGTGGAGACAGCGTGGGAGATTGGCAGAGCCATCTCTGTTGGGATCTACACTAGTCCCTGTTCGGGCGCCAAAATAATGTTGGGGTCCACACTAGCCCCACGTTGGGGCGGCCAAAAACGTCGCAGCCCAGGCAAAATGTTGAGGCCCGGGCCAACCCACGTTTGGGCGGCCACTGTATCCCGGCCCAAGCTGCCGCTCTGGTCTGTGGGTCGGGGTTCAGCAAGAGCGAGGGTGAGGGCAGACTCTACCTAATGGCTGATGTGTCTGATTCTCTGATCTCAGTCTGATTCTGATCTGTTCTGTCTCTGCCTTTTATATGTCTTACTTCTAAGCCACGCCTCTAAGTTACACCTTTAATCATGCCCTTAGGTCTTGTCTCTAACTCTGATCTCTATACTTCTAAGTCATACTCTTAAGTCACACACCTTTAATCTCACACACCTTTAATCTCACGCACCTTTAATCTCACACACCCAAGGTATCTAAACCAAGATTATCAGAGTGTGCTCAGCTGTTGTAGGCTATTGTAATCCAAGTCACATGTCAGGGTATATGGCTCAAGATGGCTGCAAAGCTGATAGCCACTTTCTGCTAAAAGTCGGCCCCCAACACATCTCTCTGAGCTGAGCAGTGGCCAGTGGTGGTACTGCTTGTGGCCGCAGGCCTAGGCTACTCGGGAACATGGCGGCTGATTAAGAAAAGCCAGACTGAATGCCACCAAATTAAATATCCCCCACAACTACAACTCACAGCCATGCTCCGTGCTCACATTTTTTTTCCTGTGTGCTTCCTTCACTTTGCTGCCTGTCTTTAAAAGTTGTCATGATTTCCCGACAGCCTTGGTTTACCTCCCAGCCTTCCTTCCCCTGCTCTGCTGGTTGTCCCCACAAATCCTCGCCATTATCCCTGGTGTTTATAGTGATGTACAAGCTTAGCCGTTGTCCTTTCCCTTTTCTGTTTCTTTCTTTTTTTTTTTTTTCAGTAAGATTTAGGTTTCAATCATGCTGATCTAATATTATAAGTTCCTTATACAAGGTGTGATGGGTGAGTCTCATCGGCTTGATAGATTTATAGTCACCATGGAAACATCTGTGGGTATGTCTGGGAGAACTTTTCAAGAAAGGTTTAAGTGAGGAGGGAAGCCCCTCCCTGAAGGCAGGCAGCACCATGCTGTGGGTTGGAGTGGCTCTCAGATTCCATGAAAAGGATGGGAGCTGAGCAGCAGCCTTCTGGTTTCTCACTGGATACAACGTGAGCAGCCTTCAACCTTCCCGATCCTCACTGGATATAATGTGACACCTGCCTCATGCTCCTGCTGCCTTGATTTCTCAGTCATGATGGACTATACCCTCAAAACCTGAGCCGATCTGGACTGACAATACTCAGCCAAGAGCTCAAGAACAACCAACAAGAACTTCAACAATACTAGGCATGAGACTCTTTGACTCATTGGTCAAGATTGTACAGAGACTCCCACAATATACAGGCTATTGCTATTGTCCTCAGTGTCCCCTCTACCAACCCTCCCCCCGCCCCCTTGGGTATGAAATAGACCACTATTACTGAAGACACCTCTGACTCTTGTCTCCTTCCAGCCTCAGGAAGTGACCTGAAAGCCACCTCCCTAAGGATTAGCAAGAAGGTGCTATGTAGGAAACAACCAACAATGGAAGAAATAGTCTGTCCAGGGGAGAGCATGCCAGTTAGTTCTCCAGTACCACGAGGTCAGCCCTGCATCCATACATCCAAGTACCATTATACAGACTGATCAAGTTACAGTTAGGACATCCATGTAACAAATACTGACGTAATTAATGGAAAAAAAGCCCATAAATTTGAAAGAGAGCAGGGAGGGGCATATGGAAGAAAGAGAAGGGAGAAATGATGTAGTTACATTTTCAAAAATAAAATGAAAACAGTATAAATAATTCAGACAAAGAGACAAACCGAGCCAAAGCAAACCCTTGTCCCTAAAGCTGTGTTTGTCGGGCAGTTTGTCACAGTGATGAGAAAGTAACAAGATATCCTAGAGAGCAGTTACCTGAGGACAGCAGGGCTTACCATGTGGTCCTGGCTGGCCTTGTAGCCACCATGCTTCAGCCTCGACCCCCTGATCGCTGTCATCACAGGTGTGCCCCAGTGTACCTGGCGCTCAGGATGCATGCTAGGATTACACTTTCCAGATGTGTTCATATTTACTTAGCTATTGGTTGCATGCCTGTCTATTTTAGCAAATAACCCTCTATCATAATACAGTATTTTTATACTTGTGTAACAACACGCATAGGGCTGGAGAGACAGACAGCGACTAAGAGCACTGGCTGTTCTTCCAGAAGACCCAGACATGATCTCCACAACCCACATGAACTGTCTGTAGCTCTAGTTCAAAGGGATCCATGTCTTTGTGTTAGCATGTACAAGGTACCCAGACATATGTACAAACAAGATATACATACACATACCATCAATCTCAAAAAGAACCCCATCATCATCATCATCTCTAGTAAGCAATGCTTTCCAACATAGCTCTTTTTGATATATTTAAGAACATTAGAGAGATGGCTCACCTGCTAGCTCTTTTCACAGTGATGGAATTAGCCCGTATCAGGGCCAACCACGATTCCAGTGGCCAGCCATCAGCCACATGGTGTTACAGAGCACTTGAACTGTGGACAGTATGAATAATCAACTTGAATTTACATTTTATTTCATTTTCATTAAGCCCAAGAGCTACATGGGGTAAGGGGTCTTCATGCAAGCACAGACTTTCCAAAGGTCTTACTACTCTCCAGATCCATTTGTAGATAAACCCAAATGGGCTAATTAAGGAGAGAAATGACTCCTGGAATATTTTACTGCAACTCTCAGTCTGAACATCCATCTCTGGATTTTCAAACCTACCCACTTTTGAAAGGACGTTAGTTGGTTGGTTGGGTTTGGTTTTTTGAGAGATTTTTGTTGTTTGTTTGTTTTGGGGGGGTTATTATCTGTTTGGGTTTTTGTTTTGGTTTGGTTTAAGGTTTGGCCCACTTTTAACAATTCCCATTTATCATCTGCACCAGGCCCCCAGTTACGCTATTTTCCAGTTTGAGGATGGCTATGATATGAGAAACTCTCAGTCTATGCTTTATGCCCTCGATGGTACTTTTTTTCTACACCATCTTGGTTCCTCTGTTACTTTACTCTCAAGGCTGGGGATGGGGGATGGGGGATGGGGGATATCTTAAATTAATTCTAGTAACCTATAATGAGAGCCTTGAAAGCCAAGAAATGGAATGAGGTGTGTGCACATGCAGATACAGATGCTCCCAGGGTTTCGTAAAAGCTGTGAATTTCCTTCTGTTGTTAAACCCGTATATATGAAGAAGGAACCTTGTGAAGAGTGTAAGAACTCACTGCTCACAGTTCTTCCTACAGTATAGATTCGTCCTTATGTCAACTTAGATGGATGTTTTCCTGCCCACATGTGCAAGGGTGGAAGAGAAGCCTTAGTGATGTCCATGGTTCACTGTGGGTGCAAAGTTACTTTGTAGAGTGAAAAATTATAAAGACCATTTTATAAAATATACGTAGACTTTTTCTTTGCCCTTAGACCTGGGCAGAAAAATGCAGGTCCCAGAACATGGAACTGAAAATAAGATTTCAGGCCTTCACTACCCCAGGACACTTGCTGGATGGATTACATTCCTCAAGCCTCAGGCAGTAGGCCACCTATCGGTGGGGAGAGGCCCAAGGCAAGAAGACACATTCCTGACCACAGATAAAGATGCCAGACACCTAGGTGGGGCTATAGCCGGAAGAAGTGAAGATAGTTAATCTGAAATAGTTGGTAAATGACAGGGTGGGACACAATGACATGGTAAAACCACATTTTTGAGAAAAATGATTGTACTGAGTAATTTCCATGGATATTAACCTTTCAGGGTGGGTTTCTCTGGAATGTTTCCCTATTCTTATGTTATGTATCCTTGGCAACCCCTCACCCCCTTCCCACTCCCCTGGTTTGTGGTTTTTCCCTTTAAAACCCTCCTCAGACTGGCGGGCGGAGTCGAACTCTACTCCTGCTTGAGTATGGAGTCAGACCACTGGCTGCCAGCTCTCTTCCCTAATAAACCTCTGCTAATTGCATCCAGGTATGGTTTCTTGTGATCTTTGGGTGGTCGTGATTTCCTGAGACTTGAGGAAGGGTCTCCCGAGTATGGGGGTCTTCAACTTACAAATGATTCTTCTCCATCTGGGATCCATGGTGGAGGTGCTTGTCCTCCAGCTTCTGAATATGAATGCCACATCCCCATAGCTTCAGTAGCCAGCTCCAACTAATCCCCAGTGGCAGCTCTTGCTGCCAGCTACCTGTTCCTTTGCTTCTTGTCACACAGCAGGCATGGGGATTCAGAAGCCACTTGTCCTAGGAGGCTTTGGAATTTTGTTGAAGGAACTCTAGAATTTTGAGCAGGTAAGGTTCGAGGTTCAACAAGTGAGTCAGATGGGTCCTTCTGACAGCTGTGTGCAGGTCAGACAAGGAAGAAATGGCCATAGAACTGAGAGAGCCGCCTTCCCCTAGGGGAGAATGGGAGAGCTCGAACTGAAGCTGCCCTAGAGTCCAGAAGACTCTTGGTTGCACTCTTGAGCAATAAACCTGATCATCAACACAAGAAGAAGTAAGCCAAGACAGTTGTCTAACTTGAGCTCATCAGACTGTTGAGCGGTCATTAAAGCAGGAGCAGCAGGCTCGGTGGGGAACATGGCAAAAGTTAGCTCTAGATGCCTTTGAGTTTCCAGGCTGAAACCTGTAGTAGTTCAGTGTTTAAGAAAGAAATCCTGGGGCAGCTGAGTGGCAGAGCACTTGCCTAGCATGCAGGAGAACCTGGGCTCAATCCCTGACTCACTGCATGGGGCCCTGCCTCTTGTAGGTCATCAAACCAAGAAGGCTGCTTCTCCCTGGCTCCTTTTTCAGTGGCTGCAAGGATGGGAGGATGCAGATAGCAGGGAAGGTTTCTGTCTTTGTGCTTTAGGGTACAAAGACTTCAGCCCCACCCAGACCAGGTCCTCAGTCCCACAGGTTGGAGAGCCATTGGCTATGGCAGCCCCACCTCTTCTTTTATCCTTCCTAGGAGATAAGCAACTTCCTGTCCTTGCTAATTTCTGAGCTGATCTTTTCTCTGCTCTTCTACTCCCCGTGGAGATTAAATTCCTTATATCTTTAAACATGTTTCTGTTCTATGTGTACATTGCCTGACATAGAAATCATGAACATGCATTGAGGCTTGGTATAGTTAAGACTGTAAGGGACTTAGATGGTTCAGCAGGGAGAGGCACTTTCCACCAAGTCGGACAACCTGAGTTCAATCCCTGGTACCTACAAGCTGGGAGGAGAGAACCAGCTCCCACAGGTTCGCCTCTGACCTTCACCCACATGCTGTAGCAGGTGGTCATAGGCACACATGTGCACACACGATATAAATAAACTGTAAACCAACTTTAAAAGAATGATGGATTCGTGGGCATAAGCCTGACTTTAAAGGGTACATAGTCTTCCCACTGTACTCCCCCTTCCTCTTTCTTCTTCCCCCTTTCCCTCACCTTCTTCCTCTCCAGTGCCCGCCCCTCCTTCGTGACTGCCTAGAGGTAAGCAACTCTGCTCCACCATACCCCTCTCCCACGGTGTTCTGCTTCACCACAGTCCGTTGCAGTGCGGCCAGTCCACTGTAGACTGCAAGCTTCAAAACTGACAGGTAAGATTTGATTTTCTTATTTTGTGCATGCGTATGTCTATGTGGTTTATGGACATGTCCTTGGGGTGTACGTGCACATATGTGCTCATGCATGTGGGTGACTGGTGGATGTCATTGCCTATCTTCTTGATCACTCTCCATCTCAGTTTTTAGGACAAGGTCTTTCACCGAACCAGGTGCTCAGTGATTGGCTATGTTGGTTGCCACTAAGCTCCAAGCATCCACCTGTCTCCTCTGGCCCCTCTAGCACTGGGGTGATAGATGCATGCAAGTATGCCCAGAGTCTATGAGGGTACTACAGATCCAACACAAGTTCCCACACTTGCACAGAGTGCACTGTACCAGCAGAAGCATCTCTCTAGTCCCTTCCTTTTTTTCCCAAGATATTTATCACAGAAGTAGAAGGTCAACAGACAAAGGGAGTCAAGGAATGCTTGTCTGATGCAGCCCTGGAGATGTAGCAGAAAAAGACATATAAGAAAGTGCGTGGCAGGGGAAGGTAGCCTTGAGAGCAAAGGTGTGGGGTGCCAGGGAGAGCTTGGGAACTCTGCCCCATGTGATGGAAACCAGGAACTAGCTAGTTAAAATGCCAGTTCTTTCTGGTGTTTCCAATCTGAAGATTAGCCCAAACTTTCAGTGTGGTTGCTGGAATGAGGATGGCCCAATAGGTTCATGTGTTTGAATATTTGGTTCCAAGTTGGTGGATTGTTTAGGAAGAATGTAAAGAAGTGGCCTTGTTGAAGAAGGCGTGTCACTGGAGGCGGGGCTTTGGATTTCAAAAGCCTAAGCCAGGCTCAGCCTCCCGCCTCCTGCCTGTGGATCAGGATGTAAGCTCTCAGCTACCGCTCCAGTCCCATATCTGTCTGGTGCCTTTCTCCCTTCCATGATTACCATGGACTCATCCTCTGAAGCTCTAAGGGAGCCCTCTATTAAATGCTTTTTTTTATACATGGCCTTGGTCATGGTGTCTCTTCACAATAACCCTGTGGTGATCATTGTGTTGTGTGGGACTGAAGCTTAGCTGCTGTCATAGAAGAGTCACATAGCAGTGGCAGGGGTGATGACATCACTGCACATCACAGGGAATCATCAGTCCTGGGAGAGGAGATCAAGCACAGATCAGTGCTCCACGAGACACCAGCCCATTGTCACTGTCTCCTCTCAATTCAGAAGCCAGGGCTGGATATTCCTCTCAATTCAGAAGCCAGGGCTGGATATTACTGGAAATAAAACTGTGTATGTAACCTTTCAAGACAGCATGCAGACCTGGAGAGACAGCTCAGCGGTTAAGAAAATATCCTGCTGTTCCAGAAGATCTGGGTTCAGATATCCACATCAAGCAATTCATTAATAGTCTGTAACTCCAGCTCCAGGGGATCTGATGCCCTCTCTGGCTTCCAAACGCACCATTTCTTGTGAGTACATACCCACTTACTGACACACATACACATGATTTAGAAAATAAAACCCATCACAAAGAACAAAATGGTAAAGAATTTAGGTGCAGACTTCACATGCATAAAGGGATTTCCTGTGATTGGGATAAGGTATCCAGAGACTACACACGGAGATCTAAGAAGGGCTACACACAGGAGCATTGTGCTGAAGCTTGGCAGACTGGAGAAGGAATTCTAATGATGGAAGAGACCTCATATGAGAGGCCCATATGCAAGGAGGAGCTCAACAGACTTAGGCAGCAGAGGGGAGGAGAGGCAAACGTGAATGGTCTCGTAAGTGACTCCGCCTAAATACTTGTCTACGGCTTCTGTGATGGATAGTTCATCACATAGTTAAACATTCTGTAAGGTGATTCAGTTCAGTTCAGTCTGCTGTGGGCTCGAGAATAAGCTCAACTCACCTGCATAGTCGATGGGCACCTCGAACTTCATATGATCAAAACATTGGTTTGTTCTTCAAATAGTTTTAGTGGCTTTTAACATATGACAACACAACTCATAGCTCAGGATAGAAACTTAGTGACTGCTTCTACCTCCTACTTTTCTCCCACGCCCTGGATTTACTTTAAAAAAAAAAAAACAAAACTTTTTATTTCTTTTATTTTGAGATAGTGTTTCTTGTGTCACACACTGGCCTGGAACTCACCATGTAGCAAAATGACCTTCAACTTCTCTGATCCTCCTGCCTCCACTCCCCAAGTGCAAGGATTACAAATGTATACTTCCATGCCTTCTTTCTGTGGTGTTGAAGATGGAACTGGGAGTTTCATGCTGTCTTGGCAAGCATTCTACCAACTGAGCTACACCTCCAGCCTGCTCAAAGGCCACTTAAGTCTAATTCAGCTCCCAGTTTCTGTACCCTCTCTATGGACACCAGGGTGGCAGGCAAGCCTCTCACTAGTCTCCTTGCTAGAGCTTTTGCCTTCATAGGAAAATGGCTACGCAGCATCCTCAGTGTGTAACATAACTGGAACCAAGTGGGCCAGGAGCCTCCAGTAGTTTACTATCACATTCGTGGAAAATAGGAACTTCTTCTCAGCTTAGAGGCCCCAGGAATTGCTCCACATCTCCCTTCTGGCTGCCCTTCTCTCCTGTATGCACACACCCTAATCTCCCAGGATCATGCCAACCTGTGTCCTACATCAACTTCATCTGTCACTTTCCAGTACCTTCTACCTGAACACCTGCCCCCTGGATCTCATGTGTCATACTAGCACTTGAGTGTTGAGGTTTGGTTTTTTCCTTATATTGTAATGGTAAATATTGGCCCCTAAGACCTGGTTATCCCCAGGGATGAATCTGCAAGTACCCAAGTGACATACCCAAGTTAGGCTGTGTAACCTTTGTTCCCCCCCACCCCCCAAGTTATCTCTGATTGCTGAAAATGCTAAAGATGCCTATAGCCAATATCTGGGCAGAAGAGAGATAGGCAGGGTTCTTGGGTTCCTGGGTTTGGGATCTGAGAGACTGTAGGAAGCCGCTGTTAGCGGTGGTATAATCTGCCATTCCAAGATGGCGCGGGCATCCTGTCCTCCCACAAGTAAACAATTAACTGCGCAGCTGCAAAGGCAGAAAGCCCGCCAAAGTCACTGGCCAATCCCGAGGCGTAATATTGGGTGATGAGTGAACAGTCAATCAGAAGTGAACACGTCACTCTAGGGTGTATTTAAGCTGGGCCTCTTCCTGTCTTCACCCCTTCCACGTTTTCCACGTCTGTGATACAGAGTAAAGCCTCGCTGTGCTAACTACCCGAATTCTGCCTCTAGTGTTTCTCTTCCACGGGTGAAAAGGGGACGCGGGAGGCAACAAGAGACCATGAAGGGGAGAGAAAGGAGAGAGGAGGAAGCTGTCATGGGGTAGGCAGGTTGTGAAAACATGTCAGTGAGGACTGGACAACAGCAGCCCAGGTAGAACATAGCAAGTTATAATTTGGGGTTATTGATGAAGAAATAGATTCTAATAGCAGAGAGGGCAGCTATCTACCCAGCTCTAGTGCTGATTAAGGCTTATCGTAAAAACAAAAGTTGTGTATCTTCTGTCTAGGAATGATCAAAGGCGGGGTAGAAACCCCGATTTGAGATTAAATCCTAACTACACCTGAATTTCCCCTGAGCATCTGATCAACTATGGCATCCTGAGAGAGATCTTTCCTCACCACCTTTGTAAAACTGCACTCCAAACCTGATGCTCCAACCCCACCCCAAAGCTAGAGCATTTTATTAGGTTCTGGCTGCTGAGGTGCAGTCTAGGTCCTTTGTTCCTCAGCTCCTAGAATAACATCTTCCATCCATTGGTGCTCAAGAAGTTACTGAGTTTAACTAATACTTGATGGCTGCCTCTTTCAGTAAGGATGGTTAATTCTCCCAGCACAATAGCAGTCTTGGTTGGGAGCGCCAATGTTTCTTAGCCTGTACTATGCATCAGAACCACTTGGGTAGATTCTGAGATTAAGGGTTAATTAAGGTTTTGATTCTGAGATTCGGGGTAGAATTGCAAAATCTCCACTCTAACAAGTTGTATGATGCTGCTGGCATTCCCAGGGCAGAAACCCCACTTTTAACATTCACGAACATTGAATCAAGTGCACCTTCTATTCTTTGTACATTTCTCTTCACCATGACTCACCATTACCTATTTCCCAGTGGCTCAGAGGAAACCAGTGACCTGAGTTTTAGTTCTGTTCCTAACCACATGGAGAAATGATTACAAAGTCATCCAGTGCCAAGGTTTCTTCTATCTTCCAGCCCCCTGTATTCTGCAATACTCCATAGTTACTGGCCTCCCAAAAAAATGTGTTTACGAGGGAAATGTTTGGAATATCACACAGTTTGATAATGCTAAGGTTTGTAAAGAAAATGCGTCTCAGCCCCGTATTCAACCAGGCTTCCAGCCTATGCTCTCTGCAGCTTAGAAAATATGTGCAGACCATCCTCATTGGAAGGCTGTGGCTCTCCCCAGCAACTGCGAGCCTGAGCATTGACAGAAGTTGAACTTCTGCCCTGGGCTATTTAGAGGGAGAAGAAATAAGATCCAGGGCTCCAGTGGCAGAAAGGAGACTTCTTATTTACTGCAGTGGATTGTGGCTGAGTGAAGAGTGGACAGTTCTGAAAGGTTTCTCAGTTCCAACGCGTGTGCATGCATGTGCAACTCTGTGTATGTGTCAAATTTCATCAGAGAATTCCACTTACTTTAGGACTTCTTTCTATACAAAGTTTTGTTTTGTTTGTGTTTCTGAGACAGGGTTTCCCTGAGTAGCCCTGGTTGTCCTGGAACTCCCTCTGTTGACCAGGCTGGTCTCCACAGAGACCTGCTTGTCTCTGTCTCC
This sequence comes from Arvicanthis niloticus, assembly GCF_011762505.2. Lineage (NCBI taxonomy): Eukaryota > Metazoa > Chordata > Mammalia > Rodentia > Muridae > Arvicanthis > Arvicanthis niloticus. The sequence continues at coordinate 7,004,245 of NC_047670.1, read as the reverse complement.
AGTGCTGGCATTAAATGCATGTGCCGTCACTGCCCAGCTACACCCACTCTTCATGTATATTTAAAATGGAGTGGCAATTTTAGGCCCAGTTTTCCTTACCTTGTTTTCTGTTATTCTCCCCCAAACGGAAATGTTACTGACATCTTTGAGAATGCAAATATCTGGGGGTTTAAACTATTTTACAGTTACCTCTCACTGGAATTTATTTATGATGAACTAAGTAAGTTCTTAGCAAGTTTTTAACCCAAGAGAAAAATGATTTACAGGAAGTGGGCTGTAAGTCAGTAAAACCCATGGGTTCAGAAGTGTGCCAGGCAAAAAAGCCGCGCACCATTGCTGACTTGTATTCTGACCGTGGCGGTGATGACATGGATCAGCCTATGCAGGAAAACCACATGGAATCATTACCCCATCCCCTCTCTGCAGGTTAAGCTGAAGAAGTCTTAATAAAGTAATCTGTATGAATGCCAAAGTCCTGTTTACAATACTGTCCCAGAGTTATGCAGGACGGCACTTTGGAAGCTAAGGAGTATATAGGATCCTTCTGTGTTCTTACAAGAGCCTAAGGGTCTACAGTGAACTTATACGTCTGAAAGGAAGTGCTGCAGAGAGGCTGGGTCCAGTTTCCACCGGACTGGAGAGTTCTGCAAGGATGTGAAAGGACATCACAAGTTTAGAGGACCTACCTTTCTCTCAAAAGAACAGAAGACAGGGAAGTGCTGTGTGAAAGTCATTTTCCTCCCGGCCCAAAATGATGCTGTTAGGAGAACGTCTTCTTTTACCAAGTGATAAATGCTTGAAGGATCACCGACCAGATGCTGAAAGCAATAATAACAGTTGTTGACATTTATTAAATGCTGCCACGTGCCAGTCTCTTTATATGAGTTGTCACAGCCGATGCTCTTGATGGTCCTTTGGACGGGTGCCGTTATGATGCTCATTTTACATGAAGAGAGCAAGGCACAGAGAGATCTCAGAACACACTAGGAATCCACAGAGACTGTATTTTATATGCTCAGGAACAAAATCAGTGCCAAGATTCATCCTGTGCAAGGCAAACTGCCCTGGAGCCTCTCTGTGTGTTTGTGGGTATCAGGGAGGGTCTCTTACTGGAGGGTCTCATCTAGTGAGTTAGGTTGGCCGGTGACTCCCAGGGTTCCACCTGTCTCTTCCTCCGAACCCTGGTATTGCAAGGTGAGTTCTGGGAATCAAATTCCCGTCATTATGTTGTAAGACAAGCACCATACTTGATAGACAAGTTGTCTCCCCAGCCTGAGCTTCTCCTCACCATACTATATCTCTAGAAGATTCTTGCCCATATCTTGACATACCGCATTTATTTATTGTGTGCTCACTAAATGTCAGGCACCTTGCATGGCCGTTCACACTAACCCTTCACAGGGATTCTGGGTAGATTGTATTTCTGGGCACTTTGGAGAGGTGTCACACAACCACACGTGCAGGAACAGTGACAGTGTTCAGGTGAGTCCTACAAGCTCTGAACTCTTTTGCTTCCTGCTCAAAAAAAAAAAAAACCAGCAGCCTCAAAGTCACTGAATTTTTCTCTTCAGGCTAAATGCTCCTGCATCCACCAGGCATCCATCTGGTAGTCTGATGTGCACAAGCTCTATCTTGCTCTTTCACTTTACAGAGAGCATCTTGAGGGCTGTCCTTGCTATGCAGAGATACTGGAGACTCAGCGCAAGGACAATTCTGTTTTAAAAGCCCTCGATAGAGTTCGAGGCCAGCCTGGTCTACAGAGTGAGTTCCAGGACAGCCCGGGCTATACAGAGAAACCCTGTCTCGAAAAACAAAAACAAAAACAAAACCAAAACCCCTCGATAATGGCATTTCTGCCCTGAGAGTGGCAGGAAATAATCCGCACCTCTGACACAGATGAGGCAAAGCATTCTTTCACCTTTGTGTGACCTCTGAGCACCCGGTAGGGTATTGAAGACGTTAATGGTCATCTCTGGCCCTGCCTGGAGATAATGGAACACAGTTTGCAATCAAAGCTGGTGACAACGTCGGGAGGCACTTGCCAGGGCAGCTTCTGGCTGGCTGATGGCTGAGTGGTATCCTGGATTCTTTCTGCTTTCTCTTTTCTGCTGCTCTTCCCGGCAGCCGCTCCGTGTCCGGGTTTTGGGGGCACCTCGCGTCTGCCGGTAACGGAGCGGCCGGTAAACAAGCGGGGCGCAGCCAGCCAGCCTGGCTTTCCAGCCCAGCCGGGAGCTGCCAGATATTCTGTAGGGCGAACTAGAATTTGGCGCTACAACTGGAAGTGCGGCTTTTGTTCACAGCAAAAACAAGGTTTGACTGGCTCTGCTCCCGCGCCCGCCCGCCCGCCCGCCCGCTCAGGCAGGCAGAAAGGAGCCTCGGCAAGTGTCTGTCTGTGCGCTGCCGTTAGCGCGGGCCGCTCCCAGCCACCGCACAGCAAAGGGGCTGCCACGGATGCACACCGCAACCGCAACAGCGCCAGCCGGAAGGAGCGCAGAGTGCAACAGATGCCCAGGACAGCATTAGCGCGGGTAGAAAGCACGCTGCTGCTGGCAACTTGGGCGTTTATGACACTTGTCACTTCTGTCGGAAAAGTTGTTCCTATCCAAGGCTGAAAGGCCACCTTCCACCTGGCCGAGTTAGAACATGAATTCCTTTATTCCAGGAGGGAATTCTGGCATTGTGTAGTGTAACAGTTCACGCAGCTTTGCAGACCCTAATTATGAATAGATTCTACTGCTGTTGGCTTAGGGTGTTGTTGTTTTGTTTGTTTGTTTGTTTGTTTTTAGAGAAAAACCTTTTATCTATGTGGTGTGCACCTGCGGAAGCAACCTGCCAGAGCCTGTCCTCTGCTTTCCCTTGCATCTTGGTAGCAAGTGCCTGCGTCTGCCGAGCCACCTCACAGGCCCTAGTTTAATTTTCCAACGCCAGGATGCGTGGAACACATTTACATCCAGTCACGCGCCACTTAAAGTAATAGTTGAATTCCAAAGCCAGGCAGGTTAGACGCGAGTCAGTCTCATTGCTTCAGAAAAGACTTTAGGAGGCTTGAAGTAAGTGCAGAGGGAATGTCTCAAGTCTCAAGTTAAATTTAAATTTTAAATTTTAATTGTTTTATGTGTCTTCTCTCTTCTCTCTTCTCTCCTCTTCTCTCTTCTCTCCTCTTCTCTCTTCTCTCTCCTCTCTCTCTCCTCTCTCCTCTCTCTCTCCTCTCTCCTCTCTCTCTCCTCTCTCCTCTCTCCTCTCTCCTCTCTCCTCTCTCCTCTCTCCTCTCTCCTCTCTCCTCTCTCCTCTCTCCTCTCTCCTCTCTCCTCTCTCCTCTCTCCTCTCTCCTCTCTCCTCTCTCCTCTCTCCTCTCTCCTCTCTCCTCTCTCCTCTCTCCTCTCTCCTCTCTCCTCTCTCTCTCTCTCCTCTCTCTCTCTCTCTCCTGGGATTTTAGTAAGGTGTTTGAGAGTCACATTTGGGTACTGGAATTGAACCCAGGTCCCCTACACTGAGTCAAGTCTCCAGCCCCATTTTAATTTAATTGTATATATGTAAGTCTGTGTCTGTGTCTATGTGGGAATAGACACGTGAGTGGCTGAGGCACGAATATTGGATTCCCCAAGAACTGGAGTTAGAGGGAATTTTGAAGCATCCAGGGTGTGTGGTAGGAGCCAAAGCCCTGTCCTCTTCAAGAGCAGTCCGTGCCCTTAATGGCTGTACCATCTCTCCAGCCGAAATGTCATCCTTGTAGTCTTGCTAGGGTGAAAACACCGTTGAAGAAATAAGGAGACTTGAAAAGATAATTTTTGAAAACTTAGTGTGAAGTATTTTTTTCTTGAGCCTAATTCTCCTTTCTTGAGAGTATGTTTTCAGAAATGAGGGTTACTTAACATAACTGAATTAAATATGGCCAGTATTGTAGCCGCCTATGGCCACGGATCAACTGGGTTCACCTGAAAGGGGGGCTGGAAAAGAAGAAAGGGATGCAGAGCAAGAAAAGATGAAGCCAACACAAAGTTCTCTGATCAAGGCTCAAAGTTTAATGTTCAGCTCTCAATTTAAAGAGAAAGCCCCACCAAACCCCTGTCTTGTTTTAGCTGGAGATGGGTGGGGGGGACCCATCCTTTGTCACAGTTGGAGACTGTGACAAAGCTCAAAAGCTCAGTGGGCAGTCTATTCTTCTAAGTTCCTGTAGCAGGCTGTTGTGCAGCCAAGGTGGGTAACTCCACCTAGGTCATATTATTTGGTCTATTGTGGTAAACAAGGTCTTTCAGGCCTGCTCAAGACTGGGGGGGGGGGGGGGAGGGCACAAGTATGACCAAGGAACTGAATTTTAAAAATAAAAAAGATAACAGGTAGTGCTGTCTGACACCTTTGATCCCAGCACTTGGGAGGCAGGGGCAGACAGATCTCTGAGTTTGAGGCCAACCTGGTCTACAAAGTGAGTTCCAGGACAGCCAGGACTACACAGAGAAACCCGGCCTTAAACAGAAAAACAAACAAGATGTATTTTTTGTGTGTAGGTATATGTATGTTTTGCCTACGTGTATGTATGTATGTATGCGTGTATGTATGTATACCACATGCATGGCTGGTGCCAGAAACAGTAAGTTTCAGATCTGCCTGGAACTGGAATCACAGACAGTTGGTAGCTACTGTGTGGGTGCTGGGAACCAAACCTCGCTCCTCTGCAAGAGCAGCGACTGAGAGAAGAGACTGAGAGCAAGCTATTTCTCTAGCCCTACAATCGACTTTTTAACTGTAATTTTAGTAGCCACCACCTGGGTCAATGTAGCTTTAAAGACTTCTAAAGGGTGAATTTGCCCACAAATCTGGGATAAGAAATCACATAAAGTGATATATTGACCAGCATTCTGGCATTCATGCCCCTGTTCATAATCTCTTGACTTTAAGCAAAGCGTGACATAAGGACATGGCCGTAGTGGTGGGAGAGAACCCCTAAGACTAGGTTTTGAGGCACCTGCCCCACGGGTAGCCTTGAGCATCACACGGGGCTGTTTATCCTTGGTGCTGAGGGGAAGCTGGGAGCCATGATGACGCTGATATAGAGTGAAAAATTATAAAAATCATTTTATAAAATATATACAGGCTTTTCTTTAGGCTTTTTTGTAAAGGTCATAGAAAATTTTCTCTGAAGCAAGCTAAAAATGTAGAGTGGCTGGTTTCAGGAACTAGAAGAGAGGAATGCAAGTCATCTAGGTGGGGCTGAGAAACTAGTAACCACGATGACAGGGCAGCAACTGAGAAGTAGTTGAGCAAGTGACAGGGCAAGACCACATTTTGAGAACAATGAGCATACAGAGTGTTTTCCACATGACCCTGACTCCCTTAGGTTGGGTTCCTCTGGAATTCTCTGCTATTTTTATGTTATATTTCCTTAGCAACCCCTCACCCCACTCCTCACTCCCCTGGTTTGTGGTTTTCCCCTTTAAAAAGCCCCTCAGCCAGCCGGTCTTGGTCAATTCAGCTCCTGCGTGGACAAACAAATTGACTGTTGGCCAGCCAACTCTCCCTAATAAACAAAGCCTCTGCTGATTGCATCCAGGTATGGTGTTTTGCGAGGTTTTGGGTGGCCGTGACTTCCCGAGACTTGAGTGAGGGTCTCCCGAGTTTGGGGGTCTTCACTATCTACTCTAAGGTGAGAACCAACCAGCAAGTGATCTCAGCCACAAGCACCCAGGGAAGACCCAGGACCTGCAGACAAATAACTGTCAAAGAATGAATGGCTGCCACCAGCCACCAGAGCATGGAGGGTGGTGGACTCTACCAGCCGGTGCCCTGAGGAGGTGTTTAAGACTCCTGTGGAGCCTTAGCTTGCCGGAGACCCCCTGAGTGAGACGATTGATGCAAAAAGCAAGAGGAATTTTAATTGATCCAATGTACTGGGGCCGTCCTACACCGAAGGTGGAGTGGTGACCCTAGGCAACCCATCTGGTCAGTTTTTATACAGTTTAAGGGGTGGACTAGAGAAACAGTGACTAGGCACAATATGATTGGCAGAACAGTGTGACTTTTAAACTGATTTGTCTTTGGGGAATGAGGTGGCAAGGACCTCCCTTATCTGTAAGTGGCAAGGGTTGGTCCATCCTGCAGAATGTGTCTCCGTGCTCTGGGCCTTCCCTACCTGCAGGTGGGTTCCCTTCCCTGTGGTCTGAGGAACGTTAATCAGCCTCTCCCGTCCTCCTCTGAATGTTAGTCCAGCAAGTGTCCTCTGACTAAGGAATGTTAATTAGCCTTTCCCATGGGGGGGGGGGGGAGACAAGTGTTCCAAAATTTCTCTCCAGCTGCAGTCCTGGCTGGCACTTGATTGCACCAGGCCTGAGTTCTACAACCACAGCTTATTGGAGATGACAGGTGTCTGCTAACTAAAATCACTGGTAAGGGGTGGGTGGGTAGTTTGTTACACAGCCATTCATTTTAACACGGTCAAATTCACTTGAAGTTCCTGTGTACCAGCCGAGACAAGGGATGGATTGAGAACAGCCCCAAAGGCTCACGTGATGCGCCTTAGCCCTTAGGGTAGGCTCAGGTGGTCCTTAGGTCTTTGGGGACGCTCCCTTAGGAGGCATTTCCTGGGCCAAGGCTCTCTACCTTTCTGTGTTTCAAGGTGATATTGTTCCAAAACATACTTCTGCTATTTTTCATAGGCTGTAGCTATAGCTAGATGTGCTATTTCAATCTTGCTTTAGCTATTTTGTGATACCAGTGAAAAATGTACTAGTCCCCTACAGACAAAGCTACAAATATTGAGATCAAATGCAATGAAGTACCCCCCTTGTAGGAATATTCTATTGTGGACATTGCCCTGTAGTAACGATGTCTCTGACGTCACTAGTGTATGGCTGCTTTGCTTGCTTGCATTGTCCTCGGAATTGCTCTTGTTGTGGCTAGAAAGAAGAAAGATGGAGCAGGTCCAGGCTGCACCTGGAGATGATTCATTCACTTCTGTCTGTGTTCTCTAGCCTCGGTGTAATCGTTTCTTCTACCTGTCAATCATTCTGGGAAAGCATCTGCAGACATGGAGGAAGAGGAAGGTGAGGCAGCCCAAGAGTCAGAGGGGGTTTGGTTCCAACACAGCATCCTTTTCATGGTTTCTTAATGCAGAGAAGCCTGCTTATGCCTTGCCAATCCCAAGATCTCCAAGATGAGACTCATGTATTAGTGATGCTGGTGATAGAGGGGACTGACAAACTGTGCTCCAGCTTTGCAGTGGGAACTCACCAAAGTCATCAGAATTTTCTTGTCCTGTGTGTTTCTATAACTCAAAGGAAGTTAACCAAAGAAAACATATTCAAAGAGTTATTACAGTCTTGGGAACGATAACCAGGAAACACCTGCCCATTTAGAGGAGACTTCTGAGCTCCAGAGTAGAGCTGAGTATAGTTCTGTGTGCTGAGATGTCCCTGTGGTAGGATTCCAAAGAGGCCTGTCAGGTGTATATCGTCTGAGACCAACTTTTTTTCTGATGGCTGGGTCTCTCCACCACTCTCAGGATCTACAGAGATAGGAAAGGGTGGGGCATGGGGTGTTGATTGACAGGATGGGGTGTTTAAGTAGAACAACTGATGTGACTGTGCATTTTGTAAATACTACCCCTGCTTCTCTTCCTTGGACAGCTTCTCTTCAGCTGCCCTCAGCTTAACCTGTGGGCTTATTTTCACCCAATAAAGATAGGATGGCTCGTTTAACCAGGTGTGCCCTGCCTTTCTCCAGTCCTAATAGTACACTCTCCATTGCAACATACTACAATGACAAAATGCACCCACAAGAACTCCAGAAGTCAGTTTTTTTTGTGGTTGTTTTATTGCTTTCCATGTATCCAGAGTCACGAGGTCACTGTCATAATCCAGCCATAGCACATGTTCAAATCCAACCCCCAAGCCCTTGTGTCAGGTTCCCCTCATCCCCAGTTCCTCTTTACAGACTTGCCCACTCTACACCCTTCAGAGAGTCATGAAGCCCATAGGATTTGGGGACCAGATTCTTTCTCATGAAACCTTATTGTCAAGTTTCCATGTTGCAGTCTGCCTCAGAACTCATTTCTTTATTGCTGGGTCAAGGCCACTCCTGTCATTTTCAGATCAATATTTTTTACAGATGTGCTGCTGCCCATCCCAGAGTTACAGGTGGGGCTGTCAGGCTTCTGGCCCTATCCATTCCTGACTCATCCCCCACCTCCAACTCACCTTCGGCAGTTATCAGGTGGTATTTGAGCCCTGTCTTTGATCCTTGGAGAAGGATTTGGAACTGAGATCCTGTAAACTGTTGGTGTGTTGCCCTCTGACCTCAGGACTAGCCAAGGAGGACAGAAAAACAGGGAAGAAGAGAGTCTGAGAACCCAGACAAATGAGTTGCTCATGATGCCAATGGCAGGTGCCAGGCTGCTTGTCTAGCAAAAGACTTTGCCTGTGCAAGAAACCTTCGGAGCTTGTGAATGTGGCAGTGGTCATTGTCTGTCAGAAACGTGTTTGCCGACTGTGTGTTGTGCAATGCTATTGTCAAGGAATGACACAGGCATTGCCCCTTAAGCTCTCTGCAGCTATAATTATCTGCAAGAGACCCACACAAGATTGGGTCCATTAGTGCTCTGTCATAGGGACAGCAGAGGCTCATGGGTATGTACTCATCCTCCCAAGGATATGTAAACAGTTAATGGTTGTAGACATAATGTTTTTATGTACTGTGTACATGTTATCCTTGTGTTATTCAGATTTCTCTGTCCTCATATCTTGTCTCAACCCAGACACAGCACTGTAATACTTCTGTCTAGAATCTCCTGTCTCAAGTTTGTGCAGACAATTCTTACCATCTATTCTCTGCCTTGTGAATGATCCCAATGGCTGGGCAGAAGAGAGAATAGGGCAGAGCTTCCACTAGCCAGGAAAAGAAGAGGGGGAGGGGAGAGAAGATCTGTCATGAGGAAGAGGAAGTAAAGTGTTCATAGATTTCAGCAGAATGGAAAGCCATAATGCAAGTATTATTGGAATCGTGGTGGCTAGGAGGTAGCCAGACTAGGGGATTAAGATAGACTGCCCAGAAAATGAAGTTTGAAAAAAAATCTTGGGGGCTGGTGAGATGGCTCAGTGGTTAAGAGCACTGACTGCTCTTCCAGAGGTCATGAGTTCAAATCCCAGCAACCACATGGTGGCTCACAACCATCCATAATGAGATCTGATGCCCTCATATGGGTGTCTGAAGACAGCTACAGTGTACTTACACAAAATAAATAAATAAATTCTTAAAAAAAAAAAGAAAATAAAGAAAATAAATCTTGGTTTTTCTGTGTTGTTATTGGGAACTAGCTAGGATAGAGAATACAAGTGCCATATTAATTTACTACATTTATTCATATTAAAAAATGACATTTACAAATGGTAGCTGGGAGAATTCATGAGCTTCTCCCCAGGAGAGAAAAACTGGTGGTGGTGATGGTGGTGGTGGTGGTGGTGGTGGTGGTGGTGGTGGTGGTGGTGCTGGTGGTGGTGGTGGTGGAGGTGGTGGTGGTGATGGTAGTGATGGTGGTGGTGATGGTGATGGTGGTGGTGGTGCTGGTGGTGGTGGTGATGGTGGTGGTGCTGGTGGTGGTGGTGGTGGTGGTGGTGGTAGTAATGGTGGTGGAGGTGGTGGTGCTGGTGGTGGTGGTGTTTGTGCTGGTGGTGGTGGTGGTGATGGTGGTAGTGGTGGTGGTGATGGTGGTGATGGTGGTGGTGCTGGTGGTGGATTTTAATTGTTGCTTGGGAGGGGCTCTGCTTGTAGCTATCCATAAGTCCTACACTCCAGTAAATAACCCCCTATGAATACTCCACAGCCCAGAGCCTAACAGACTTGGGGGACCAATTTAACTAGCAAGCATAGTGACGTTGGCATGCAGAACCATGGTCCTGCTCCCCCTTGGCTCTGGACCAGGCAGAGCAGCGTGGGCTGGCAGTTTTTGGAAGTGGGAAGGTGTATGATGCCTTCATGGCAGTGCCTCTGTCCCATGCCACTGGGTCCAACCCTGTTGTTTAAGATTTATTTTTATTTTATAATGCATCTCTCTTTAATGTGTTCTTGAACACACACACACACACACACACACACACACACACACACTATGTGCATGCAGGTGCCCACAAAGGCCAGAAGAGGGCATTAGATCCTAACTTGAGTTATAGGTGATTGTAACTGTAACCTGACCTGCCCAGTGTAGGTACTGGGAGTTGCATCTAGAGCCTCTGCAGGAGCAGCAAGTGTTCTTAACTGTTGAGCTGTCTCTCTAGCCCCCAACATGGGTTTTTTTGAGGAGGCAGTTGATGCACTGGTGGATTTTTTTCCTGCCTTACTGAACCTTATTAACACTCTTCTGAAGTATCATTTAGCTCCTAAGTACTGTACTCAACTGGCCCTTGCTTGGAATGATGGGTAGGCCTTCAGAGACCTTTTAACCCATTGTGAAAGGGTTTGCCACAGACACCACATGCTAAACTGAATGCTTCACAGATATAGAATAGACTCTGAAAGATGTGAAAGGCCATTTAGAGGCACGAGGGTACACAGACGGTCTACAAAAGGTGCAAGAGGCAGGCATGGCAGTAAAATTCCTGGGAATGTTATGGTCTGGCAAAATGCAGATGCCACCCAAGAGGGGGAGTAAAAATCCTAAAATAGTCTGTGTTTGAAAATGTTAATACCATGCTTAAACTTTTTAATAAAAGTACCTTGCATAGGTGAAAAAAGATGTGCATCTTATATCAGAATTAACAGGGTGGAGATGCTCCAGCTGCTGGTGACAGTGCATAAACAGGCTCAAATAAGCTGCACATTTGAAAAAATAAAACTTTATTAAATACTGAAAAAAATGTTCCAGAAACCAGAAGACTATTAAATGAAAATTCCAGTGGCAGAGATAAGCTATGTCCCTACGAGCTGTTGGACAAGGAGCCCCCAGGCTCCCAACAACACAGGCTGCTGCATTGCTGCCGGTTATTCAGCAAAACTGGATGGCCAGACCCTATTGCTAAAGACAGCATTTGCCTCGACATGAAGAAATCAAACCGGGACTGAGCTGGAAGATTCTTCGCTGTTAGTTAGCTTCTATAGTGCTGGAAAGTGGATGCAGGGGACTAAAGGAAAATTGTGGCCAATAATCTTACTTGGCTACAGACCCTGCACCTTAGTTACTTTTTTTGTTGCTATGAAGAGACATGACCAAGGCAACATACAGAAGAGAGAGTTTATTGGAAGTTACAGTTTCAGAGGGTGAGTCCACGGTGGGCGCATCAAAGCAGGCAAGCAGGTATGGCACTGAAGCCATAACTCAGATTACATTGATCTGCAAGCAAGAGGCAGAGGAAGAGAGAACTAATTGGGAATGAGTTTTGAAACCTCAGAGCCCATCCCAAGTGACACACCTCTTTCAACAAGGCCACACCTCCTAATCCTTACAAAACACTTCCACCAATTGGGGACTAAGTATTCAAATATGAGCCTATGGGAAGCATTTTTATTCAAGCTACCATACGCTATGTGCTACACTATAAACTCACCAGGCAATGTGCATGCTGGCACATTGAAATTCAAGACCTACTTCTCAGAAGAAAATTCAGTATTGCAAGCCAGTCAGCTACGGCTGAGGAAGTGATAGGTCTTGGTGGGGAAGCTGCTGCTGCTGCTTTGCTAATGGTTATGATGAATCTATCAAACTGCTTTCTAAACATTTATGGTTTGCCCACAGATCGCTGCTGCCATCCTTGATCAGAGAGGCTTCTTTGCAGTGGGACTTTAGAGACCTATAACTGGTAAAGGCACTAAGACCAACTGATGGTTGAATGCTCAGACCTAAATGGGGTGTTGATTAAATACCCTCCCAGGTTCAGGAAGCATTGTGGAAGATAGGGTGGAAAGAATGTTGGAGCACGAAGAAGGGACAGAGGATTGTTGGATGGTGTCTTTGGGCATAACATGGACTCTGCCCCTTTAAACTGCCAGCAAATCTAATTACTTGCAGGAAACATGCACAGGATTGGGCCAATTAACATGCACCGAGGCCTTGCTCCTCCCACCCCTAGCCCTGCCCCCAAAGATATATAAACTGCTAATGGTTGCCGGCAAAAAGAGCCTTCTTAGGTGGTGTAGCAACTCGTAAGTTGCCCATGATCCTGTAAGTAACTACCATACTCTTGCAGGTTTCCCTAATTAACTCTTTGGTCTGTTGTGTGTGTCCTACCTGGGGAGAGTAGATGTTGCATTAATGTGGCACAAGCCTGTAATCCTAGCACATTTGGGAGGTAGAGCCCAGAGGATTGAGGGTTAATGTTGGTGTCTGTGATCATTCTATCACCCGAGGCTAGGGGATGTCCATGGTCCCTGCTGCTGCTGGCTGCTATTGGCAAGGAAGCTTCTTCTGCAGTAGAATCAATGACTGCAGAAGAAGAAGACAGCTGAGAATGAGAGACACTGAGGGTTCTGTGATGCCCCTCCCCCAAACAGAGGAACAATCCAGACAGTAAGCCATTGAGGAGAGTCCTTAAAAATGTGATAAAGATGCTGAATAAAGATGTGTGATAAAGAAGCCCTTCACAGTTGATGGCATCTGGCGGGGGTCTTGGGGGAGGAGAACGACTCAGTTTTTTTTAAGTGACTGGCCACTGGGAGTTTGACCATGTTCCCTTAAATATATGAACAAAACAAATTGAACTTGGTGTATTTGGGGAGGGGGCACAAAGGTGGGAGGAATGGTAAGTGAGTATGATCGGAGTGCATTGTATGAAATTCCCAAATAAAAATATTATATTGGGGGAAAAATATTGGCAAGGGTTAATTTTGGCCACATAGCAAGTTGAAGCTAGCCAGGGCTACAAGAAAACTTGTCTCAAAATAAAATAAAAGTTTTAATTTGTAATTTTAATTAATTAATTAATTAATTAATTTTGTATATGCTGAATGGGGCATGGCATGAGTGTAGAGGTCAGAGGAGGACTTTCAGGAGTTGGCTTACTCCATCTACAATGTGGTACTAGGTCTTGAACTCCTGTCATTAAGGCTGATGACAAGTGTCTTTCCATCTCATAGGCCCCTATCAGTAATTTTTTAAAAACTTGCCCAAACATTCTAAAAGTGAAACTGGACAGTCTTTTGTTAAGGACCAGTCTCAGCTTGGACAGGGGTTCTGAGAGAAGGGGTGTTTGGAAGTGGTGAAACAAAGTGACTCAGTTAAATCCTGGGCCCAAGCTGATGATGGCCTTGTAGTCTGCTGGAGATGGCTCCTTAGACAGCTCTCTGTAGATAGCTCTGGGCTCTGTAGTCTGCTCGAAACAGATCTCTCTTGCTAGAAAAAAAATTCTAAAAGTTCTCTGGATAGCTCATGGATTTCGCAACCAAAGTCAGGAAAGCTGCTATAAAAAAAAAAATCGCCGGGCAGTGGTGGCACACGCCTTTAATCCCAGCCCTTGGGAGGCAGAGGCAGGCAGATTTCTGAGTTCAAGGCCAGCCTGGTCTACAGAGTGAGTTCCAGGACAGCCAGGGCTACACAGAGAAACCCTGTCTCAAAAAAAAAAAAAAAAAAAAAAAAAAAATTCTTGGATTTTCTAGAAAAAAATTCTAAAAGATCTGTTCCCTCTTCAAGCAATTGTTAGGATTTACACCCAAGGTTAGAAATTCTGTTAGAAAAAATTCTAAAAGAACTGTATCCGATCTTCCGAAATCTCTAGACAGCTTAGCTCTTGCTACAAAAGAATAATTCTAAAAAACAAAACAGCAACATAAAAAACTGTTATTATTAGAATGTTGGACTCTGAGATCCAAACCAGGGGACATGCTCTGTCAGAACCAAGCATGGGCAGAGGACTCACTGCAACAACATGAGGTTTAATGATACCAGTGCACCAGGGCTCTCCTGCATGCAGGCAAGAGAACCCTGAACAAAAGACTCTTTCTACTGCTCTGATCACCTGTACGAAGGTCTCTACGGGTGGCTACCCTAAGCAGAGAGTAACTAACTTACTCTTCTTTACTATAAATCAGTATTTGCACCAAAACACAGGCCTATTCTTTTGGCTCTCTGACTCTCAATGTAGCCTGTAACTTTTTAAAGCAGGTGACCTGTGGCTGTCTGCAAGCAGTTTTGTTGTTTTCAGAGTTCTCAAGCTGGAGTCATGTGACTTGTCTCATCGCTACTCACTCATGCTTTAAAAAGAAAACCTATAACTCTCAGGTGGATAACTTAAATTTCTAGTGAATTTTACTAGCATATTCTTGCACTAGAAGTGGCCAGTGGCCAAAGTCCCTGCAAGCAGCAGGTGGGAAGCCGCCAGGGCTGTATTACCCTGCCACCAGGGCTCATGAAAGTTGCCCTTCTCCTCCACCAGGTTCTTAACCACCTGGACCCAGGCTATCCTTTGTAGATGTCCTCAGATTCCTCAGCACTGGGGGGAGCTGGAGCTGTAGCCACTGTGTTGTGGCTCCTCCTCCCCTCCACTGTTGGCAGCCATCAGAAGGGGCCAAAGGCTAAGGTCCCTACTGAAGACCCCCATACTCGGGAGACCCTTCCTCAAATCTCAGGAAATCACGACCACCCAAAGATCACAAGAAACCATATCTGGATGCAATCAGCAGAGGCTTTATTAGGAAAGTTGGCTGGCGGTCAAACCACAAACTCTTTCTCTAGAGCAAAGTTTGGCCTTGAGTGGCTGGCTAAGGGGTCTTTTAAAGAGGAAAATCACAAACCAGGGGAGTGAGGAGGGGATGAGGGGTTGCCAAGGATACATAACGTAAGAATAGCAAAACATTCCAGAGAAACCCACCCTGAATGGTTTACCATGTCACTGTGTCCCACCCTGTCATTTACCAACTATTTCAGATTAACTATCTCCACTTCTTCCGGCTATAGCCCCACCTAGGGGGCTTGCATGGTCAGGAATGTGTCTTCCTGTTTCGGGGCCCCCCCACCCACAGGTGGGCCTGCTGCCTGAGGCTTGAGGAATGTAATCCAGCAAGTGTCCTGATTCAGGGGCAATGTCCTTCACCCGGAATGTGCTCCGGGGAAGTGAAGGCCTGAAATCTTATTTTCAGTTCCTTGTTCTGGAATCTGCACTTTTCCTGCTCAGGTCTAAGGCAAAAAATCTACACATATTTCATAAAATGGCCTTTATAATTTTTCACTCTACACCTACAAGCTGCAGGTGGGAAGCCACCGGGCTGCTACAGCAGTGACCCCAGGGTCCCCAGCCCAGACACACTGTCTGGCCAGCTACATACAGCTCTGGGCTGTTCCATGCACACCAGGCTAGGCAGCTGTCATCGAGCTCCATGCCTTCATGGCCCTGCTGCCACCACCTCTGCTTGGGCACCAACAAAGGGACAGAACTCCCTTCTCTTTGTGGCCAACCTGCACAACTGGGTGGCTCAAGGGACCCATGCTAGGGGAGCCGTGAGCTGTCACCCACCGAGTGTGGGCCAGGCAAGGGTGTTCTCCATGCAGTGCCACCTAGAGAACACCCTACGTGCAGTGGGTGGGCTGCCTGAACCGTGGTGGCCACTTTCCAAAGGACCCGACTCTCTGAACTGCAGCAGCTTTCTTGTAGCTACTCTATCTCTTCCTCTGTCGGCGGCCATGTTACTTCTTTTTTAACTTTTTAAAATAGTTAACACAGTCGATTAAGTCCAAAATAACATCAGTCAAAGTCCAAGAACACAAAGAAGGACAACCAACAGACAGTTCGCCAAGAAAACAGAGTAAAACAACACAGACAACTCACCCCTGTCACCGGCGCATAGATCAGGTCATACAAACAGTTTTTGCCCCTGCCACAGGCACAGAAACCAGGTTATACAATAAAGACATAGAAAAACGGCTGGTGAAAGACTCCAATAACCAGACAACTTAGCCAGCCTATGCTGGACCTAATTGAACAGATTTCTAACACCACCAGCAATGAACAACACACGGACGTCCTTCACACAGGACTCCCACAAGAGAGCAACAGATGCCGCTTCCAGGCAGTGGTGGCTGCGAAACCACCTTCAGATGGAGAAGGTTTGTTAACCAGACAACTTGGCCAGCTTACACTGGACCAAATCTAACAGATTAAGATGACTGGGCCAGCCTATGCTGGACCAAATCTAATAGATTCAGACCCTATCTCCCAGACAGACTCTAGAGCATCTCCCAAAGTCTTGTGGCCTGTGTATGTGTGTGTATGTATGTGTGTATATATATATATTTAGTATACACACACACACACACACACACACACACATATATATATATATATATATATATATATATATATATATATATATATATTTTTTTTTTTTTTTTTTTTTAAATACTAACAAGGCTTACTCCCACGGCAGCCGTTGACACTCATAGCGGCCCAAACCCTGCTGGCTCTGTCCCAGGGGCTGTAACCATGTCACACCATCTCTGCTGTGGGTAAGTCTGGCCCAGCAATATTTCTATTTCTTTAATAGGATATTATTTTTATAAACGAGTTGCCATATCAATAATAATCAAAAAGAATACTGAGAGAAGTGAAGTCTAAGAAGATGATGGTCTGTGGACTCCAGTGCTCTGCTCCATAAAGCAAGCAAAGAGGCCAAAGCTTTTTAGACTGGCTTTTTAGATCTCTAGAATTTAAGGCTGGAGGGATGGCCTAATGGTTAAGCGTAATGGCTGCTCTTCTAGAGGACCTGAGTGCAATCCTAGTATCGATTGTGAGCGCATAACCATCTGTAACTTCAGTTCTAGGGGTAGTGCTAGAACTAGGGGATCTGAAGTCCCCTTCTGCCCCCAGAAGGCCCAGCTAGGCTCTGAATGCACAGAAATACTTTCAAGCAACATACACAGAAAATTTAAAACAAAGTTAACAAGAGGCTCACAGTCTCAAGGAAGTGGGTCCCTTTGTTTGTTTGTTTGTTTGTTTGTTTGTTTGTTTGTTTCTGCCCCCACCCCAGCCCCTCAACACGGTTTCTCTGTGTAGCCCTGGCTGTCCTGAAACTTGCTCTGTAGACCAGTCTGTCCTTGAACTCACAGATCCACCTGCCTCTGCCTGCAGTATGCTGTAATTAAAGATGGGTGCCGTCATCTAGAAAGTGTCTATACAAGGAAACCTCTGGAGATTGTGATCAGTGGTGAAAGCTTTGCTGGTTTTTATCTTAGCCTCCATCCCAGCTCCAGGTAGCATTGTAGAGAACAGCCTGACTTTCATGTAGCAGTGGGACAGAATAGACCTCATTTTAAAAGATTAATAACTAGTTTCTTCTTTTAAAAAAAAATGTACTTGGAGACTCTGTGGAAAGGCAACTTAAAAGGCTTATCTTTACTTTTCTTGATTTGGAAGTGATCCAGTGCAAAAGCTACCAGAAGGAGGGAGGGCCTTAGTCAAGAACTTTTACAGGCAAATGTGTTGTTTGTGAAGACCCCCAAACTCGGGAGACCCTTCCTCAAGTCTCAGGAAATCACGACCACCCCAAAATCACAAGAAACCATACCTGGATGCAATCAGCAGAGGTTTATTGGGGAGAGTTGGCTAGCCAAGGTCAAAAATACTCCTCCACGCAGGAACAGAATTTTGACAAAAGGCCAGCAAGCTGAGGGGCTTTTCTTATAGCACAGGGTGGGGAAAGGGAGGAATTTTTGCATGGTTACACATGATTGGTTGTTTTACAAATTTTGAACATCAGCAGGCTGTAACACTGGGAAAACCTCAAGGGGGGCAGGGTAACCAAGAACAGTGGAAAGTTAGCTAGTTCTTGGAACCACCCAGATGACTTTCATCTTTCTCTGTGGTCAGGAATGTGTCTTCTTGCTTTGGGCCCTCCCCACCCTGAGGCTTGAGGAATGTTGCTCTTCCCTGAATGTATCCTGGGGCAGTAAAGGCCTGAAATCTTACATCCAGTTCCGAGTTCTGGAACCTGCACTCTTTCTGCTCAGGTCTAAGGGCAAAGAAAAAGCCTGCATATATTTCACAAAATGGTCTTTATAATTTTTCACTCTACAGTTTGCTACAACCTGAGGTGACAGGAAACAGTTGGCACAAACCAAAAAGTTAGGGAGAAAAGAATGGGAAACAAGAGGTCCACAAAAATTATGAAAAGTTCACACATACTTCCTGGGAACCTGAAAGGTGTATGGCTTTAGGAATGGCCTGATTTAGGGCAGAAGTGTACATTGCCTGGTGCTGTTCAGCCAGGCCTCAACACACAGGGGGCTTCGTGGTGAAAATCTGGTACTAGTTTTAGTTCCAGGCATCTAAGGGAATCTTTGTTGAGTCCTCTCCTTACCCAGCAGCCACAGCTACAAAGAGTGCAGACAGTGGGAATGGACTGGCAGCCTTGTGGTAATGACAGCTGAGGTAACCCCAGCAGGAGGCACAGCATCTAAACTCTGAAGTGTCTTCCCTGCTGAGCTGCCTCCCCAACCAACTGGATGAAAACAAAATATCCTAAGGTGGTAGCTCTGGAATTCAATTTTTCTCTTCTCCCAGGGTTTGTTGCTGCTGCTGATTTTAGCTGTTGTTTATTTAACAACTTTTGCTAATGAATTTCCTTCCTTTCTGTCTGTCTTTCTTTCTTTCTTGTTTATTTAACCATTTTTGTGAGTGAATTTTATCTGTGTGTGTGTGTGTGTGTGTGTGTGTGTGTGTGTGTGTGTGTGTTTGCAAGCGCGCGTTCCAGGTCTCTCTGTGTAGCCCTGGCTGTTCCTGAATTTACTCTGTAGACCATGCTGGCCTCAGAGATCTGCCTCCCTCAAGTCCTCAAGTACTGGCATTAAAGTCATGCACCCCAACATGGGCCTTTTTTTTTTTTTTTTTTTTTTTTTAGACAGGAAAAGAAGGTAGATGTGTCTAACTCAAGGGGATGAGGAGATTACCAGAGTGTTCTTGAGGAGTGATTGGACACTTAGAAAAGATCTTAAATAAACACTTTAAATATATTTTTAAAAAATTGAAGGAAAGCAGACTCAAGAAAATAAACAGTGAGCCAGGCCACCTTCTAGGTTCCTGTGCTAGTCAGAGAGTGGGAGGAACAGGCAAGCCTTGGAATGCAGCCTACAGACAAGCTAGGTGCCTAGAAAGGCCTGCCCATCAGAGTGTAGGTTGCTGAGGTGGGATATTTAAGTGGGAATACTGTAGGAATGCATGTTGTGGGGTTTGGCGTATGTAAATTCAGAGAGAAACATGACTGGATTATTGCAGGGGTCTGTGTATTCTTGAAGAAAATATCAATCAAGAGACAGTTTAAGCTGTTTATTTAGCCAAGTAAATAAGCACTCCAGAGATAGGAGCAGGCTGCACCCAAAGAGAGGAATAGCACAGCAGGTTCTGTGTTGAGGAGTTTGAAGCCATTTTCATGAATATGTATGTAATATAGCTCATACATATTCATGAAGTAAGGTGATATTTATTTATTTATTTATTTATTTATTTATTATATTTCTGGAAGTATTAAAAAAATGCACTGTCCGGTGCTATACTCAGCTACTCTGTGCCCTGGTGGTCTCAGTCTCACCACCTCCATGTCTAGCCCCAAGTGGTCGTCTTCCCAGCTCAGGTTTGCCTGCCTCAGAGCCCCCTGCGGTTGGCTTTAACCCAGTAAATCAAAACTTTAGCAGCTTATAATTACTAGTCAGTTTTACATATCAATAAATTCTCAATTCAGAAGATGCCCACACAATAATTTCAGAGCCAATTGATAATGATATAAATTGCCTACCTAGATAAGACAAATTGTCCTGTAATTATCAGTCTCTTAAATGATATTCATAACTATCTGTGGCTATGGAATCTGGATTGTCTTTCTCTTTCTCCATTTTCCTTCCTTCTCTCTCCTCTCATCCTGTCCCTCTCCCTGAAAGTCTTAGCTCTGCCTCCCTTTTCCCTATCCAATCACAGGCTTCTTGTTGTAATTAATATTTAAATTAATTAATTGGGGGAAAATTCTGCTACATTTTACCTCCCAAACCTTTGTGGAATGGGTCTCTTCTTTAGGGTATTTCTTACAGTCTCCCCACGATTGACTAGAAAAGCCTACAAGGTGTTGGGTAGTTGGTCAAAAGCATAATGTAAATTACATTGTAGGGAAGGTTGTCGTTAGGATGCTGACCATCTGTTAGTATGCTGACTTAGTCAGGGTTCCATTGCTGAGGAGAGACACCATGACCAAGGCAACTCTTATAAGGGACATTTACTTGGGGCTAGCTTACAAGTTCAGAGGTTCAGTCTATGCCATGGCATGGCAGTGTCCAGGCAGACACAGTGCTGCAGGAGCTGCTACATCTTGATTCAAAGCCATACAGGAAGAGACTGGCTTCCAAGCAGCTAGGAGGAGGGTCTCAAAGCCCACATCCACAGTGACACACCTCCTCCAACAAGGCCACACCTCCTAATGGTGCCACTCCCTGGGCCAAGCATTTTCAAACCACCACATGCACATATGGGGAAGTGCCCTGATTCATCTGCATAGGAAATGATACTAAAAGCTGGGAATGAGCCAGGTGGTGGTAGCTCACGCCTTTACTCCCAGTACCAGGAAAGAAGAGGGAGCTGTGTTTCTGTGAGTTTGAGGCCAGCCTGGTCTACAAAGTAAGTTCAAGGACAGCCAGGACTACACAGATAAACCCTGTCTCGGAAAAAAAAAAAAAAAAAGAAAAGAAAAGAAAAAAGAAAAAAAAAAGAAAGAAAGATGCAAGTCATCTGGGTGGTTCCAGGAACTAACTGACTTTCCACTGTTTTTATGTTATGTTTCCTTGGTTATCCCCTCACCCCCCCACCCCTTGGTTTGTGGTTCTGCCCTATATAACCCCTCCAATCCCAGCCAATGGGGTCAATTCCTCCACCCCTGCGTGGAGGAATTGACCATCAGTCGACTGATCCTGAAATATACCTCTTGCTATTGCATCAAGAATGGTGTCTTGTGAGTTATTGGGTGGCCTCGAATTTCTGAGACTTAAGGGAGGTTCTCCCTTCGTGTGTGTGGGGGTGTCTTACAGGAGGAGTTTATGGTTCCAGAGGGAGAGTCCACAGTAAAGAGAAGACATGGCAGCAGGCAGTTGGAGCAGGCAGCTTAGTGACTGTATCTTCAACTACAAACAGCAAGCAGAGAGAATAGGAAGTGGACAAGCTATGAGACCTTCAGAGCTTACCCTAGGGGCATATTTCCCCCAGCAAGGCTGTACCACCTCCCCAAACAGCAGCACCAACTAGGGACCAAGTGCTCAAGTACCTGAGCCGATGGGGACCTTTGCTAACTCAAAGCGCTTCAGGTTGCAGGTACAGTTAACCTGAGTCACTTCTCCAGCCTGCTCTCCTGAGTCACTTCTCCAGCCTGCTCTCCTCTTTTTCATTCTTACTCTTGGCTCTTGGCTCCTGTATTCAGAATTCATGGGATTATTTGTGATAAAACTGTTTATAAGAGATACTTCACAGAGAATGTTGTTAGAAGCTTTACATAATACTGTAACTTGTTTACTTTTATCTCTGAATCTAGGTCAAGATATTTAATGACCATCCTGCTGGAACCCCTGGGTGTGGAGGGAAGTGTTTTAGTTGAATAGGGACACATGAACAATGTTATCTTAATTGTGCAGTGTGCTATATCTGCTGGCTCTATTTTACTGGTTAAGCAACAGTTTTACAGGAAAATAACTAATAAAATATTCAGTTTCTTCATTAAAAAGTTGAAAAGCAAAGCATCAGACTTTCCAAGTTCAGAGTATTGATAATGAGACAGAGAGTGCTTTCTTGGTTTTTTGTTTTTAGGTCCAATACCCTTTTTGCAGCTGAGATGTATAATAACTGAAATTCACAGCTCACTGGAAGTACTCAATAGTCCATCAAAAGAAGAAGAGACAGTGATGTGAACACTCACAAGGACCACTGCACACACAGTGCCCCACGACAGAGGAGGGAAAGCTAAGCCCTCCCACACAGACAGGAAGTGGATGGGTGGTCCCACACTGACAGGAAGTGGATGGGTAGTGAACAGGTGCTTGTGAGGAAACCAGAATAACTATGGAGTAGATGTAGGGTTTTCTTTTGGAGTGACAGAAAAAAAAAAAAAAAAAACACTGGACTAAACACTTTGAACTAGTAAACTTTATATTCTGTAACTTATTCATTTTTTTTGAAAAAGAAGAAAATATATGGAGAAAAATGTAGGAGAAAAAATGTAGGTAAATAATGTTACGTGCTAACTGGTGATTATAAGAAAGTTATGTCGTTTCTATAGTTGCTGCTTTTCACACTTTTGTTACATGTAATTTGCTGTAATTTTTTTTACTCTAAAGATGCTCTTTCCTTTCAACCTATTTTAACATTTTCTCCTAAAATGGTTCTTGGGTTCAATGAAGCTTCTGGTCCCACAAAACCAGGATGCCTCCAGAAGCACTGCAATATTAAGGAATTCTGTCACCAGGCAGGGGGCCTAGGGGGCCTTCCTTTCAGAATCTCTAGGAGCAACCCCCAGCCCCAGTCTTCGAGGCCCTCCTGAGAGGCCCCTCTATTTCTTCTCACATCTTACATGGCTCTAATTCTTACTCATTTTTCTATGGCCGGGTCTAGTCCCAAGCTATCACCAGATTGCTTCAGAGTTTTTTGTTTTTTATTTATTTTATACATATAAATACACTGTAGCTGTTTCCAGACACACCAGAAGAGGGCAGAGAAAGTAGCAAGTGTCTTGCTGCACTGGAAATCTCAGAATGTGGAAAGAATACCCTGAAATGGGGCTGGGCATGGTGTTCATGTCTGTAAGCCCTGCACTCATGAGATGTGGGGGATCAAGTGTTCAAGGTCACGCTCTGCCTTATTGTGAGTTCTAGGCTACTTGAGACCCTGTTAAAAACAAAACAAAATCAACCAAAAGCCTAAACAAACAAGTTATGTTCTGTTTTGTGTAGGGGACTTGAAGGGGGAGCTTCTCTCTATAAGTTACTGACATTAGAGACTCTAATTTCATGGGGAAGCAGACAGAAGAGGATGCTTAATTTTAATGTAACTTTAAATTTGATTTTATAACTGAAATTTTGATTTCAATGTTTTATAATTTCCTTCGGTCTGTCCTTCCTTCTGATCCTTCTTTCTTCTTTCCTTTGTCCTCTTCCTCCCCTCTTGTCTTAGTGGTGTTTCTATTGCTGTGAAGAGACAGCATGACCATGGCAGCTCTTATAAAGGAAAACATTTAGTTGGAGCTAACTTAGAGTTTTAGAGGTTTAGTCCATTATCATCATGGCAGGAAGCATGGCAGTGTGCAGGCAGACATGATGCCGGAGAAAGAGCAAAGCATTCTACATTGTGATCTGTAGGCAGCAGAAGGAAACGTGAGACACTAGTCCTTGCTTGAGCTTCAAAGCCCACCTCCAGTGACACACTTCCTCCAACAACGCCATGCCTATTCCAACAAGGCCACACCTCCTAATAGCACTACGCTCTATGGCCAAGCATTCAAACACATGAGTCTTTGGGGGCCATTCCTATTCAAACCACTGTATGTCTTCTCTGTTCTCTTGGCTCCAATCTACTTGAACAGTGCCCTGAGCACCTGAGCCTTGCCCCGCCTGGCAATATGAAGAAACCGCACTCTGCTTGGAGCAGAACAGGCTCAGGAACCTGAAAAGGATCCCTAGGGAGAACCAACATCAAGACATGAGTCACAGCAGGTGTTGGGGGCAGAGTGGGACTAACCTAAAGTCTGCACTCTGGTATTCTGTTTCTTTCTGTAAAAGGCTTCTTACCACGGGTTGTGCTGGGCACTGAGCCGAGTACCCAAGCTGGGAAGGGGCAGAAGGCATCCAAGCAGAATGGCAACTACTAGCAACTCACAGTAGTTGTGAACATGCCACTTTTTCTACAGAAGCATGCACAGGACTGGTGGACACTGCTTACTTGCTTCTGTAGAGTGAAAAATTATAAAGGCCATTTTATGAAGTATGTGTAGATTTTTCGCCTTACAGAATACGGAACTGAAAATACGATTTCAGGCCTTCATATTCCAGGTGAAGGACACTTGCTGGATTACATTCCTCAAGCCTCTCCCACCTATGGGTGGGAGAGGCCCAAGGCAGGAAGACACATTCCTGACCACAGATAAAGATGCTGCCACCTAGGTGGGGCTATAGCCGGAAGATAGTTATTCTGAAATAGTTGGTAAATGGCAGGATAGGACACAATAGCATGGTAAAAACCACATTTTTGAGAAGAATGAGTGTGCAGAGAGATTTCCACATGACTCTAGATCATTTGGGCTAGATTCTCTGAAATGTTCCACTGTTCTTGGTTACCCCTCCCTTGGTCTTCCCAGTGCTATGTTCAAAATTTGTAAAACAACCATTCATGTGTAAGCGTGTGAAAATGCCTTCCTTTCCCCACCCCATTTAACCCACCACTTGGGGCCAAAACCCTGCTCTTGGAGCTAAAGAGCTTGTCATTTTGACCGCAGGCTTACTTCCCTAATAAAGCCTCTGCTGATTGCATCCAGGTATGGTTTCTTGTGATCTTTGGGTGGTTGCAATTTCCGGAGGCTTGAGGAAAGATCTCCCGAGTATGGGGGTCTTCACTTCTGTGTGGAAGTGTGGGGCGGTGGGCTGTGAGAAGCAGCTGGGTGCTTGGTTGAGCATAAGCCTGGAACCCCAGACCCTTATTGGACAGCAGGAGTTCGGCCCTGCTCCTGGGCCCTGGTTCTTTTCATTTATCTTCAACCCTCCATAGCCCCTCCCACAGAGAGGTCTATGGCCATTAGTCATGAGGAACAAGCCTCAGGCCCTGGAGAGATTTACATACTAATGAGATGCCTGAAGGCATCTAATTAAGCATTCTTCCCCAGCCCCTTCCCCCTCTTGCCCTCCCTATTTAACTCAGGTCTGCCCTGAGTTTCACAGGGGTGCACATCCACATCAACCATTATCCATCATGCCAATAAAGCCGTTTTGGAAACCCAAGGATTTTCTCATGTCATTGGGGCTGTGCTGTGAGGAATCGTGAAGAAGACCTTTAATGAGCCACTGTAGCCTCAGCTGTCATGCCTAACTTCCCACCTGGAGGAACCCTCATCAGTCCTGCAGGCACCCTACCTGCATGGAAGGGACTCTGGGTCAGAGCTCTGCTGTTTGGAAAGATCCACACCCACGGTGGCCATAAAGGCTTTGGGATTTGAACTATGTGTCTACTTGTTTCCAAAACTCTACTTGTTTGTTTCCAAAGAACTTTGGCTACTTTATCAATAAGAGCCAAAGCAGACAGGGAATTTCTTGTCAGGATATGAAGCCCTCAATCAATGTGAAGTCTGAAACACAACTGTCTTAGGCAGCTTGAAATTGGCCCTCGAAAAGTTGCCTTTTAGGTTGGGGCTCTTGGTCTGCTAATACAGCCCACTGATAGAGAGCATTTATTTTCCTAAGGCTCTGGCTTCTGATCCCAGCACTAGAAATAGGTATGAAGGAAGGGGACTCTGTGTGCATGTGTGTGCGTGCATGTGTGTGTGTGTGTGCTTCCTTTCCTCTCTTCTTTTTAGATCTATATCACAGTTCAATCCAGATGCCCAGAACTGGGATGCTCCACAAACCACACTGATTTCTGAGAGTTCCCTGCTAAATGAGCAGAGGGTCCAGTCTTGGGAAGTGGGAATCATGTGGGGGCTTCTCATATAGTTTTAGTCTCTTGCTACCAGAGTTCTCAGGAGGTGTACACAGGGCAGCCAGACTTCCCAAATTATTTTTTATTAATATATAATTGGTTTTATATGACAGCCATGTTTTTTAAAAACACTTTTTATTGACTCTTTGTCAGTTTCACATTATGCATTCCAATCCAACTCACCTCCCTATCTGCCCTCTGCCCTTGCAACCTCCCCTCCCCACAAAAGAAAACAAAAAAAATACAAACAAACAAAAAGCTTGTTTGTGGAAACTGAGGTGTGTCACACAGTAAACCCTTTTGCCCAACAGCTTTCCTTGTAATGTTCACTGCAATGAGTAATGAGGTCTGATTCAAGGCCTCTGGCTTCACTACAAGTACTGGATCCTCACTGGGACTCCTCTTTTATCTCCTGTTGTTGCCCTGTGTCATGGAGACGCTGCAGGCTTGGATCTGTAGGACTGGCCCCCTTAACATGCTCCAGCAGATCATGGATGGGGTAGATGTTGGAGTGGACCAATTCAAAATTCTGGATCTGGGTCTGGGTGGTAGCTGAGTTGTTCATACCAAGAGCTCTTCTGTGCCTACACCCCCGGGGCCAGCTCCCCTGCTTGCAGCAGCTCCCCAAAGGGTAGGCTGATTCTCCTGAGCTCATACCATTGGGCCAGGTCCACAGTTTTTTAATAGCCTCGTGGGAATCAGTCTTGGTGAGACTAAGATAGAACAGGCAGTATCTATCTAGGAAGCAGCTCGCTCATGTGTCCCTGGCTACTGTGATAGTTAGTGCAGAGACAAAACCAAGTCCCAACATTCAGTTGGTCACAGAAGTTGCAGAAGCTTGTCTTCCACAGTATGAAAAATGCTAAGGGAAAGTTCTTGCCCTCAGTTCAACTTAGCTCATCTCATTAACCACTGTATAAGTGCCCTGCTAGTGTATACAAAGATAAATGCCTGCACTTTGCCCCTGAGGAGTTCAGAGTCCAGAGGGGATACATGTCAACAAATATTAACAGGATAAAAATAAGTCACCAATATGTGAAAGAGTCCCAGGCAGAAAAGAGACCCCCCCACACACACACACATATACACACTGGGATAGTACATGCACACACACTGGGATAGTGCAATCTCAGAATCCCTTGTAATAAGGTGTGTCTGTGACTATGCTAGGCTTTAAAGGGCATTCTAGGCCATGGGCTTTGGACACAAATACATGCAATGATGAAACCAAGTGCCATCTGAGGGCAACACTGAAGGGATGAGATGAAAGTGGTGGAGGTCATAAATGGGGCAGGAGACAATGTGAGATAGCACAGCACTCAGGATCAGGCATGACACAGATTATGAGGAACTATAGGAGATGGCTAGGAGCAGAGACAATGACTGGATTTTAGTTTCATGCTAGGATGGTGGCAGTGTTGGATTCTAAGATCCAAACTGGGGGACATGTTCCCACAGAAGCACTCATGGACAGCGGATCTGATGCAATAACAAGAGGTTTATTGATAACTAGTACACCAGGGTTCCCCATGCATGCAGGCAAGAGGAGCCCCGAGCCAAAGCTAAGAGCAGTTCTTATACCATTTCCACAGAGTTCATGAGGGCAGTTTTACAATCACCTCTTAAACAATAACCACAAAGGCTGACCTCAACAGCCTTTCCCAGGCCCAGTTTCTAGGTAACTCAGATTTGCACATTTCTTCATAACAATGAGTGTTAGCTAAGTGGGTTCCATTTGCCCAGGTTTATTATGCTAAGGGCCCAGCTTCCTGATTACCTCTTATCTTGGGCCCTTCCCCTGGAATGTGTGTGTAAGTCTTTGGAATGTGCTCCTCCTGGGATGTGTCCTGGGGCAGTTAATTTTTGAGTTTAAACCAAACCCAGAGATTCTTTCAATTTTAAGTTTAAACTGAGACCTGAAATTTCTACAGCAGTAATGGGGAAGACTGATGAAGTAGAACCCAGGCAGAGAAACCAGGAAGAAGGCTGCTCCAAGAATTTATGCAGGGGACAGTTAGGGCCACAGGTACATCCACAGTAATGTGGATGGTGACAGTCTTGCTTGCATTGTGGTGGCTACTGGTCCCTGACAGAAGCAACTTAAAGAAGAGATTTGTTAGGCTCATGGTTTCAGAGGGCTTCCTGCATGCCTGCAGGGGATGATAGGGCCATTCAGGTCACAGCTATAGGAGCACAAAGCCTTTCTCATAACAGCAAACCAGGAAGGAGAAGGCTGGCTGGAACCAGCTGCTGGGTATAACCTGGAAAGTTCTACATTGCCCCTAGTGAGGCCCCACCCCTGGAAGGTCCCACAGCTCCCCAAACAGCAGCAGTAGATGGAGAATATGCATTGAGAATATGAGTCAATAGGGGGACTTCAGACTCAATCCAAAACACAGAGGATGTTGGGTGGTTACACTGGGAAATGTGTAGGGAAGAGTTTGAGGGCATTGGTGGTTGGTTGGCCATGCCTTGTAAGGCATGGGAAGTCCAGAATTAGGAGCTGAATCCATGGCTCATCTGATAACTCAGGTGTCAAACCTGAATTACCCATGTACAAGCTGGGCATGGCTGCTTGTGCCTTGTAGTCACAGTATTTGGGTAACCAAGATAGGAATATCCCTGAAGTACACTGGCCAAGACAGTCCAGCAGAACTGGTGAGTTTCCCATTCAGTGAGGGACCTTGTCTCCAATATAAGATGGAGAAGCAACTGAGGAAGACACCCGACATTGACTTCTGTCCTTCATGTGCACAGGGCATCCATGTGTAAACACATGTACACACACACACACACACACACACACACACACACACACACACACACACAGAGTCTGGTATTGATCCCAGCTCTCTCAGGAAAGCTGGGTAGCCACTGAAAACATGAACCCCAAGTACAGAAGGAGAAGGACAGAGAACTAGGGAAGCAGGCTGTAGGATTAGACACGTAAGTGGGAAGTTTTCAGAAGAAAGTTGGGTATGTCTTGAGTAGAAAGAAGCAGAACAGAAATAAACAGGAACTCTCCTAGAATGGTCTGAACCAAGGGAGAGGCTCAAATCATGAGAATACAGAAGAAGCCGAGCCTCAACACAGTCCCTTGGGTTCCTTTAGGCAAAGTGATTACCAGAAAGTCACCAAACAGTGACTTGCTCAAAACTGACAGGGCACTTGCATGGAGAACACTGGTAAAAGGATCAGTTGCTACTGAGAGCTAAGAAGGTTTACTGTGGATATGTGAGAGAGCATAGCCAGAGGCAGGGACATCTGGGAGAGTTCAGAGTGACCCTGAGCCATGTGAGGAGAAGGTGGGGTGGACCAGGTGCAGTAGCCAGGAGTCCCCAAAGAGGAGGGGTATCCAAAATGGCTGGATTGTACAGGGAAGAGCAGCTGGGGTAAGAGTAGCCCAGGCCCTGGGCTGGAGAAGTTTAGGGAAGGGGACAGGGTTTGCCACCCATACCCTGTAACAGGTAGGCACTGAGGGATGCTGGGAGAACCTGGAGGTCAAGTCTGACATGGTATGTGAAATAGGTACCTCAGGCTTTGAGAAGTAACAAGGTAATGATTTAGAAATGAGGGCTCAGAGTGAGGAATCAGCCTGGCAAGATGGTTCCATTCAGAAAGTCAAGTCTGAAGCCATGTGGGGGAATGGGGTTAGCTAGAAGCAGCACCGGGTTCAAAGGCTGACTTACATGTTAAGCATAGTCCTGATTCAGACTCGCAGGAGGTCCCCACAGAGGCAGAAGTACATGGATCTCAGCGCAGGCTTGGAGATACTGATCAACAGAAGGAGGAACACATCTCCGTCTCGAACTGTGAAAATGACAATGGATGAAAAGAAGAATAATGCTGTGTGTAAAATTTAGAGAGTTTAAGCCCAGGTTGAAGGGAGAAAACCAGGGGAGAGGAGCCGCTGGCTCTTAAATCTACATGGACAATGATGGAACTGAACTCACAAAAGGGACAAATTAGGGACATCAAAACCATGTGGATCCTACAGACTAGCCTAGGAAATGGTGCCCAGCATCCAGGGAAATCAAAGATCTTTCTCTGGCTCCAGCTCCTGGGCCCAGGTCTGCTATACCTTATCCCAAAAGACATCATTTTTAAAAGTTCAAAGCTTTTCCTCTATGAACTAAGTATTCAAGCTACATAAATCAAACAAAATGCAAGAACTGTGGAAAAATCATGTTTGTGAGAGTCATGTAAGGGACAGCATTCTCAGCTGGCTTCCATAGCAGCTGAGCTGCAGTGGCTCCCCTGAAGAAGAGTGGGGAGAGTCTGGGTCGCATCCAGGAAGCTGCTGAAACACTGGTAGGCTTGGAAGGAGAACTTGCCAGGTGACCCCTGGGAGCAAACACCCTGTTAACCTGTGCGCTTTCCAATTCAGTCCTAGGAAGGTTTATGTGATGTTGTAGAGTGAAAAATTATAAAGACCATTTTATAAAATATATATAGGCTTTTTGTTTACCCTAGACCTGAGCAAAAGAATGCAAGTTCCAGAAGGGGGAACTGAATGTAAGATTTCAGGCCTTCACTGCCCCGGGATACATTCTGGATGGTGGACATTATCCCTGAATCAGAGGACACTTGCTGGATTAACATTCCTCAAGCCTCAGGGTGGGGAAGGCCCAAAGCAGGAAGACACATTCCTAACCACAAAAAAAAAAAAAAAAAAAAAAAAAAAAAAAATGCAAGTCATCTAGGTAGGGCTATAGCCCGAGCAAGTGAGAAATAGTTAACCTGAAATAGTTGGTAATGACAGGGTAGGGCACAGTGACATGGTAAAACTACATTTTTGAGAACAATGAGTGTGCAGAGTGATTTTCACATTTAAGTGACTTTAAATCATTTGGGGTGGGTTCCTCTGAAATGTTCCACTATTTTTATGTTATGTATCCTTGACCACCCCTCACCCCCCTTCCCACTCCCCTGGTTTGTGGTTTACTCCTTTAAAAACCCTCCTCAGACTGGCTGGCTTGGTCAAACTCTACTCCTGCGCGAGTGTGCAGTTTGGCGGCTGGCTGCCAGCTCTATTCCCTAATAAACCTCTGCTGATTGCATCCAGGTATGGTGTCTTGGAGTTTGTGGGTGGTCGTGACTTCCCGAGACTTGAGTAAGGGTCTCCCAAGTTTGGGGGTCTTCAA
This sequence comes from Arvicanthis niloticus, assembly GCF_011762505.2. Taxonomy (NCBI): domain Eukaryota; kingdom Metazoa; phylum Chordata; class Mammalia; order Rodentia; family Muridae; genus Arvicanthis; species Arvicanthis niloticus. The sequence continues at coordinate 6,973,491 of NC_047670.1, read as the reverse complement.
TGTAAATGTCCTTCTAATTCTATGCTTCATTTGGGCTTTAAGGAGAGAAAGAGAGATGACAGAGAAAGACAGAGAGAGACAGAGTCAGAGTCAGAGAGACAGAGAGAGACAGAGAGACAGAGAAAGACAGACAAAAACAGAGAAACACAGACAGACAGACAGACAGACAGAGAAAAAGAGAAAAGACAGCACTCACGGGAGACTGAAGGATTTTCAGGTCTCAGTTTAACTTCCCCAGAGACATGTTCTGGGAGAAGCATATTCCAAAGACTTACACACACATTCCAGGAGAAGGGCCCGAGAGGGAGTTGGGCCCTTATCATAATAAACTTGGGTAAACAGGAGCCACTTAGGTAACAGTCATTTTCATAAGATAATGTGCAAATCTGAGTTGACTAGAAACTGGGAACTGCGGTTTGAGGTCAGCGTTTGTAGTTATTGTCTAAGAGGTGATTGTAAAACTGGCTTCGTAAACTCCATGAAAATTTGTATAAAAACTGCTCTTAGCCATAGTTTGGGGTTCCTCTAGACTGCATGTGGGGGAACCCCAGTGTACTGGTATCAATATCAATAAACCTCTTGCCTATTGCATCAAACCCCCTGTCTGTGAGTGTTTCTGCTGGAACTCATTCCCCTGTTTGGATCTTAGGTTCCAACAAGACCTTAATTTATCAGAGAATATTTTGCTCTTTCCTTGCTGTTTTAGCCTTGTCTATAACATAGGGACTGCTATGAATCAGTTGCTTCTGCCGCAGCTGTGACAAACACTTGGCAAGAGAGACTTAAGGAAGAGTTGACTTGGGCTCCTGTTTTGAGGTATACAGTTTGTCATGGTGGGGAAAACATGGCAAAGGAGCAGGAGGAGGCTGGTCACACAGAGTCCACAACCAGGAGGAGGCAAATAGCACCACTCACTATGCTGCCGATTTTAACCTTTGTATTTGCTTCAGGATCTCAGCCTGTGGGATGTGGCACAGACATTCAGGGTGGATCTTTCCTGGTCTTTTAAACCTTTCACACTCTCAGACACAGCCTCTAGGCGTGTCTCCTAGGTAATTCCACATCCAGTGAAATTGATGGTGGGTATTAACCATCACACTTGAATGAAAATTCATCTGGACACTAAAGTCAAGCAAGTCAAGTCTAATGTATTCACTGTGTCACAGGCTCTATCTAGGGGAAGGGGGGCTGTGACCCCTCCCCCTACTTCCCAGCAGCCTTGCTGGTTATCTCTAGCTTGATTAAAGGGAATGATACTCATTTGTAAATGTATTTGGCAAACTTACCCTGCTATTGTTTCCATTATTTTGCAAATTACAGACATTGAGATGAAGGCTCTGTAATTTCCCGGTGCTGCCTTTATTCCCGCCTGAGAAACTGGTGTTGCCCTGGCTTGCTTCCACTTCCCTGTTATTTCATTTGAATGCAGCAAATTCTTTATTATGATTAACAAAGACTTCTGCTCCACTCCTCTTTGAATATCAGTCTGCTTGTGGAGATGAGTTGATTGGGAGCCTGCTGTCTACTTGAATCCCTCTAAGACTTTCAAGACAACAGACACCCAAGGATTCCTAAATGACATGTTTTTTACATGTTCTCCATTTTGAATCTGGGATACATTTAGTAATTTTGCCATTGTCTGGAACTTTTTTTTTCCTTCTTCTTTCAACTGTCTGCTTCTAAGTGTCTCCTTCACCCTTTACTTAAATGCCTGAAAAATATGCAAATGCTTGGGTTTGGGTGATTGTTGGGTCTCAGAAAAGTGACAGCCTGTAGGGAAGGCTTCAGCAATAAGGGTGCCCACAGCTTCTGCAGCTCCCGCCTCTGACCACTCTCCCTTCCCAAGCCACAGAAACTAGAATACCTGTCCTGTAATGTGATGGTAGCAACCAGAACTCCTTTCTCTAAAACCAGACATAAAACCCCAAAACATGACCCCACCTTTCTGCCTAACCACTGCTCCTTGCAAAGTGACCTGACCTACCCTGCTAATGCTGTTCCAGAAGAGAACCTGCCCTGTGCCTGGAGGGAAGGCTGTCCCACAGCACTGTGGGAGAATCTGGAGAGGCCCCGCTGGCCCTCCCAGCTCCATTTTATTCAAGCACACTTCTACCTGAGTGTCTTTACAGAGCTAAGGCATAACATCGGGAGCTTATCCTGGACTCTCAGGTCTTCAGTCTGAAGGCTTGTAGTCACAAAAACCTATGATCAATCAAACAATTTTCTCTTTTCTTTTTTCGTTTTTCCAGACAAGGTTCCTCTGTGTAGCCCTGGCTGTCTTGGAACTCACTCTGTAGACCAGGCTGGCCTCAAACTCACAGACAGTCACCTGCCTCTGTCTCCTGATTCCAGGGAGTCAGGCATGAGCCACCCTGCCTTTCTTATGCTTTCCTCTCATTAACTCCGTTACAGGAGTGTTGACCCTTTAAAATGAACATGATGTTTCCCTACATGCTCTTGCAATATTAAAAGTATTCCTCTTTTAAGCTCTTGAGATTTCCTTTTCTCTACTTACATATCTGTCAAGAAGCCTTTTTTTAAAAAAAACAATATTTTCATAAACAGCCTTGATTCCAGCCTTGTCCACTTATGGGTCAACCATATTGTTCTCCTGTGAAGACAGGAGTATGTCGGTGGAAGAATGTTTCATCGATTGGGGGTACCTTGACTACATAGATGGCTTTCCTTAAGTGATAAGGACCCATTAATTACCAAACTTGCATCACTGTTGTATAGCCAGGCTCCCTTTCCTTAAGTTTCATCTGCACGTTTTCCTAGAGTGGTGCTCATTGAACAGACTCTCAGAGTCTGTCTCCTCCTAAAGCCAGGCACATGTAGGCGATGCCACATTAAGAACTCTCTCTTAATATGACGGGACCAGGAGGAGTCACCATGAGAACATACATTAAGGAAAACTGCCACTGTGTGTGAAAGGGGACCCCACCAAAGGCAGGCAGCCCATCCAGCTGACACACACCAACATGGGTGGAAATCTACACAGCAACCATTTCACTACACGACTTTCTGGAAACCAGGAAATGAGTGCCTTTGGCGAAGGAAGTGAAGGTGACTATCTGGATGGCTGGACCGTGCTCTGTAATAGAGCTTATTGAGTGAGAGACGGTGACGTGAGCGTCAAACATTTCCACCTGTCTTTACAGAAGGACAGTACGGTTGACCCATAATTAGACAAAAGAAGGTACAGTACGTGGTATGGCTCAGCCAAGTCAGAACAAGTACTAGAAGGCCACAGAAGACATATTCATGAAGCCCAGTGAGTCACTGAGGGCCGAAGTCCATCATGCAGAGCTGTGACTGACTCTAAATCCTCCGTGTCAGCCATTTGTCTCTCCAGGGTGTTTGTTGACATCTGCTGCTACTTCCTCCTGGGATCCCTGCTCCAGGTCCTCATGGCTATGATTTGAGAGCCCATTTTCCAGATCAAATGTCCATACACAAAATACGTTTTGATCCATCCCCTTCCCTCTCCTTTTACCTCCTTCCTACTTGATGACATCAGCATTTTTGGTTTCTTCCTTCAGCTCCAGCTGTACACGACATCAAGGTGAGGGCGGCTTGGACCCTTTCTCTAATGCACTGGATAGCACTGTGTAAGGGAGGGTCACCAACAACTGTATCTCACACTGAAAACGCCCTGTGTGCTTGCATCGTTCCCGTGCATTACTGACTCCGGCTCATTCGGCTCATTCGATCACAGCCCTCTGAGGATGTGTATTAGGCTGGGCCCTCAAGAGGAACATAATGTATGTATATTTATTTACGAATGTTTATTAGATTGGCTCCTATGACAGGAGCTGGTTAGTCCAACAATGTCAGTCTGTAACACTGGAGAGGCTAAGAACTTAGAAGCTGCCAGTCCAGGAAGCCAGATGCCCACAGCTACCCAAATCCAGTGCTGAAAGTCTAGATGCTCACTGGTGTTGAATACACATTGGAGGTTGAAAAACCCGGAATGTGACAGAGGAAGCAGCAGCAAGCATTGGCTCGCTCACTCAGCAAGAAGAAGCATAGATAGGCACCCCACACTGCCTTTCCTAGGGCCTGTTCTATCTGTGTTGCTCACTGGGTATGTGGCTGCCTGCTATATTTCAAACCTGGACAAAAGGCTGAGGTGCTGTTAGGAGCCGAGTGAGCGTGACAACATTCGCCATTACAAGATGGCGCGGCTCCCACAAGTAAACAACTAACTACGCAGGTGCAAAAGGCAAAAAGCGCGCCAAAGTCACTGCCTCACGTGTCTCTTTTGTGGGTGAAGGGGACACGGAGGGGCTCGGAACATCTGGCATCAAAACCCGGGATCTTCAAGGCGCCGCGGAAGACCCCCCCAGACTCAGGGCAGGTTAAAAGACTACAGGATCAAGGTACGTCTCTGAGAGATATGTTTGGGGTGGAAGCTTTTGTTGCGGGCGGATTCTCACCCATTGCCACCGCAGCAATAGTTGGCCTCTTGTTTGCATTGCTTTCACTTTTAGCTTATTTGTGTTGTAAAGATCCAGCTCGCAACACAGCTATTAGTGCAAGTCAAGAGGTTTCAGGAGAGGTCCACTCCAGAGTATCAGAAACAGGGCGTGTTAGCCGGCATCAGGCCAAAGAGCCTGGAAAGGAGAAGCAGGCAAAAAAGCCTGGGCAACAGAAGCAGGCCAAGGAGCCTGGTCATAGGAAAGAGTACTCAAAAGGAACAGGGGCCACTGCAGGGCCTGTTAAGGACCCTTCACCGGCTGGTGAAGAGAGAGTGGAGTTCGGGGGAACCCCCTGTACCCCATTAAGGAGCCTGCTTCCATAGACCTTAGCAGCTCCGAGGAAGACCTAACACAAGGAGAGGAAGAGAGCCTAGAGCAGGAAGCAGCCGCCTATGCAAAAAATAGCCATTCTGGGATAAGACTAAGAAAGACCTTGAATCCCTCGGCCCCGCCCTTGCCTCCGACCTATACCTCGGGCAGCACCTCTAATTCATTTCTCAGCCCAGGAGATCGGAGACAACTACAGCTTGCATTTCCGGTCTTTGAAGTGGCAGAAGGCGCTCGTGTCCATGCCCCAGTAGAGTATAGACAGGTCAAAGAATTAGCTGAGGCAGTACGTGCATATGGAATTGGGGCTAATTTTACTATATCCCAAGTGGAGAGATTAAGTACAGCTGCTATGACGCCAGGAGACTGGCAGGACACAGTGAAGGCAGTACTTAACAATATGGGCCAATACCTAGAGTGGAAGGCCTTGTGGCATGAGGCAATACAAGCACAAGCCAGGATTAATGCAAACACTGAGGGACAACAATTATGGACTTTTGACATGCTGGCTGGAGTTGGCGTACACGTGAACGACCAGACCGCTCATCCCTGCCAGGTCTACGTACAGATAGCAGCAGCTGCAATAAAGGCGTGGAAGTCTCTCCCTAGGAATTATCTTTATTTGTCCAAGATAATTCAGACATCTAATGAGTCTTTCTCTGACTTTGTGGCCCGCATGACTGAGGCAGCTGGCAGAATCTTTGGGGAACCAGAGCAGGCAATGCCATTGATAGAACAGATGATCTTTGAAAATGCTACAGCAGAATGCCGCACAGCCATTGCCCCTCGTAGGAACAGAGGGTTATAAGACTGGTTAAGAGTCTGTCACGGCTTGGGAGGTCCCCTTACTTACTTACTTACTTACATGCAATGGGGTCTACATGTTGCTACTGAGAAAGTTCAATTTTCAGAAATTGGCTCTTTTTTAGGGACGGTTATCTATCCAGAAAAGATAATTCCTCAGAAATTAGAGATTTGTAGAGACCATTTACATACTTTGAATGATTTTCAGAAATTATTAGGTGATATAAATTGGTTAAGACTATTTTTAAAAATTCCCTCGACCGAGCTGAAACCTTTATTTGATATTTTGGAAGGGGATGCTCATATTTCCTCACCAAGGGCCTTAACACCGGCTGCAAGCCGTGCTCTGCAAGTAGTAGAAAACGCTTTGCAAGATGCCCAGTTGAAATGCATAGATGAAACCAAAACCTTTGACTTATGTGTTTTTAAAACTAGACACTTACCAACTGCTGTATTATGGCAGGAGGGGCCCTTGTTATGGATTCATCCCAATGCTTCTCCCACAAAGATTATTGAAAGGTATCCAGATTTAGTCGCTCAGCTTGCCCTTCGTGGACTAAAAGCAGCCATTACTCATTTTGGAAGGGAGCCTAAGTTTTTGATAGTGCCTTATACTGCCCATCAAGTCCAAATATTAACGGCAACCTCTGATGTTTGGGCAGTGCTGGTTACTTCCTTCAATGGTCAAATAGATAATCATTATCCTAAGCATCCCATCTTACAATTTGCCTTAACTCAAGCTATCATATTTCCACATATTGTGTCTCAGGAGCCACTCCCAGATGGAATGGTAGTTTATACGGACGGGTCAAAAACAGGAGTGGGTGCCTATGTGGTTAATGATAAGGTCACATCCAAACAATGCCATGAAACATCACCTCAAATTGTGGAATGTTTAGTGGTGTCAGAAGTTCTGGAAATCTTTCCAGGTCCCTTAAATATTGTTTCAGATTCCTTCTATGTGGTTAATGTAGTGAAAACATTAGAAGTTGCTGGGTTAATTAAGACATCTGGCAGACTTGTAGAAGTTTTTCAAAAGATTCAGCTTACCCTGGCTAAGCGAAGATTCCCTGTCTTTATAACTCATATTAGGGCTCACTCAGGCTTACCGGGACCTATGTTCCGTGGAAATGACCTGGCAGATCGAGCCACAAAGTTGATTGCAATTGCCCTTTCGCCAAAATTAGATTTGGCTAAAGCCTTTCATAAAAGGTTTCATGTGACAGCTGAGACATTACGATGTCGGTTTAACATCTCTAGAAAGGAGGCCAGAGATATCGTGACTCAATGCCAAAACTGCTGTCAATTCCTACCTGTTCCCCATACAGGAATTAACCCTCAGGGAATTAGGCCATTAAAGATCTGGCAAATGGATGTTACTCACATCCCATCCTTTGGCAAATTACAATATTTGCATGTCTCCATTGATACCTGTTCTGGAGTTATGTTCGCCTCTCCATTGACTGGAGAAAAGGCGGCCCATGTTATTCAACATTGCCTCGAGGCTTGGAGTGCCTGGGGAAAGCCTAAAATCCTTAAAACTGACAATGGACCAGCCTACACTTCTCAAAAATTTCAACAATTTTGTCGCCATATGGAGGTGACACACCTGACAGGTCTTCCTTACAATCCTCAGGGACAGGGCATCATTGAGCATGCTCATCGTACCCTTAAAACTTATTTGATAAAACAGAAAGGAGAAGTTGAGGAAGCTCTGCCCACGGTGCCATGAGCTACTGTTTCTCTGGCACTTTTTACCCTCAACTTTTTGAATTTGGAAAGTCAGGGCAATACAGCGGCTGATCGCCATTGCCTAGAACCAACTAGGCCAAAAGAAATGATAAAATGGAAAGATGTTTTGACTGGTCAATGGAAAGGCTCGGATCCTATTTTAATAAGATCCCGGGGAGTGGTTTGTGTTTTTCCACAGGAAGAAGACAACCCATTTTGGCTGCCAGAGCGACTGACGAGGCGACTCGTGGTTCCTGAAAATGACCCCCCGAAGGATTCATCTGTAGACACTCTCAGTTCTCATTTGGACTCTCCTAAATTGGGTTCCTAGTATATATAGTGAATTTAGATGGCTATCCTATCTGCTTTTCCAAAACCTATGCCCTTGCCTTCTTAAAAGGCGCCGCTTCTGCTAACTTGTACCAATGTAACTTGCTTTATGTCCCAGTGCTGGTCTGCTCTTGTCTATAAGCAGGCCCTAATAGCCAGTATACCACTATGGATCCCTATCCCCGTTCAGACATCTGGGACCTTGACTTTATTTTGACAGAAGAGAGATTTTGATATAACTGCAGCCATTATTATAATGCGCGCCTCCCGTGTCGCCCCATGCCCGTGGAAGAGAAACACGAGAGACAGTATTCGGGTAGTTACTGCAAAACGAGGACTTTAATCTGTAACACAGAGGAGGAAAACGCGGAAGGACGCGGAAGGGGCCTAGCTTAAATACAGCCTAGAGTGACTTATTCACTTCTGATTGGCTGTTCGCTCACCACCCAATATTACGCCTCGGGATTGGCCAGTGACTTGGCGTGCCTTTTGCCTTTTGCAACTGCGCAGTCAGTTGTTTACAAGTGGGAGGACAGGATGTCCACGACATCTTGGAATGGCAAATCACTGCAGCTCCCAACACATTATCACTGCTATTACCATCTCTGCAGCTGCAGCTGTGACAGCCGCCACAGCCTTGGCTAATCAAGTTACAGCAGCTACTGTTGTTAATCAAATTTCAGAAAAGACCTCTGTCGCTTTGACCATTCTACAGAAACTGGATGCATACCTGGCATCAGGCATCCTGTTGGTCAATCAGAGAGTTGATTTGCTCCTAGCCCATGTGGAGCAGCTCACGGATGTGGTTCAAATGAGCTGCATGTCAGCAACCCCACATCTAGGTATTACACCTCTGAGATTTATGAATGATACATTTATTCAAAGCCATAATCTTTCTGCTTATTTACAGGGGAAGTGGACTAGGGAGCTGGACCAGATGCAGCAGCAATTGCAGATCCAGATTTCGAGCCTTAATGGAACACGAGTGGACCCCGTTACCCCTGGCGATTTTACTTCTTGGCTTACCTTTGCCTTTTCTTTCTTTCTTAAAGGGTGGGGATAGGTCTGTTTGGTGCAGCCCCATGTTGTGGATTAGTGTCCATGTTATGATTGGTCTGCAAGCTCAGAGCCCAACAAAAATGTGACAAGGTCACTATCGCCCAAGCACTCGTAGCCTTGAGCAAGCATCTTCCTCTGAAATTTGGCTATTTAGGTAAAGAAAGTAGCTGATGACTGAGACCCTCAGTCGATGCACCCCAAGGGTTCAGCCCATTGCACTGGGTCGATGAGAGGTCTAAGTCTAGCCAGCCCTTGCCTGAGTAACTGTGGTACCTGAATATTTAGAGGTGTTGCGAGTGGATACTCGACAGGGAATGTTCCACGAGTGTGGATAGATTTCCCGAAAGTATGCCTGATTGCACAAAGGTTTGATGCCAAGAAACCTCCTCCCCTGGTGGCGCCTCAGGGCAGAGGCTCCCTTTCCCTGTCAAAAGACGTCGAGATGGGCATGGGAAGTATTACTCATTGCACGATGGCAAGAGAAGAAACCCATTACAATATCTCATTTTGCACAGGGGATCAGGCCTCTGCTTTCCCTCACTGAGTTGATGTCATGCTTGATAGGCAAAAGTCTGTTTCATCTTAATAAAATTGATAGGGGGAGATGTTAGGAGCCGCGTGAGCGTGACAGCATTCACCATTACAAGATGGCGCGGGCATCCTGTGCTCCCACAAGTAAACAACTAACTACGCAGGTGCAAAAGGCAAAAGCGCACCAAAGTCACTGCCCATCCCGGGGTGTATTATGGGTAATGAGTGAACAGCCAATCAGAAGTGAACATGCCACTCTAGGGTACATATAGCAGTGCCTTTTCTGAGCTTGGGGTCTTTCCGCTTCTGCTGATACAAGAATAAAGCCTCGCTGTGGTAACCACCCGAACACTGCCTCACATGTCTCTTTCGCGGGTGAAGGGGACACGGAGGGGCTCGGAACAAGGTGCCATTTAAACATACCCACACCTGGCCTCTGGGTTCTCCCAGCATCCCTCAGTCCATACCTCATACAGGGTATGGCTTGCATATCCCATCCTCTCCCTATGAATTCTCCAGCCAAGGGTCTGGACTGCCTTCCCCCCAGAAGCTCCTCCCTATAAAATCCAGCCATTTTGCTTACCTGCCCCTTTTGTACCTTTGGCCTCCTGGCTGCTGCATCAGGTTCCCCTCTCCCTTCCCCTCCCCCCCCTCTCCACATGTCTACCTCAGTCTGGTCATGTCTTCTCTTCTCTTGACTCTCCCACATATTTATAATAAACTTTTCCATAGCTAGGAGCAGTCCTGTCCTGTCCTGTCCTGTCCTGTCCTGTCCTGTCCTGTCCTGCTCTGCCCTGCCCTGCCCTGCCCTGCCCTGCCCTTCCCTTCCCTTCCCTTCCCTTCCCTTCCCTTCCCTTCCCTTCCTTCCCCCTCTCCCTCCCCTCCCCTCCCTCTCCCCCTCCCCTCCCTTCCCCTCTCCTCCCCTCCCCTCCCCTCCCCTTCCCTTTCATTTCTTTTTTTCATTTACTACTCATACTGAAGACAGGCCTTGTCTGCTCAGCTAATCTTCTAGAAATGTCTTCACATCACAGAGCAGTGCTTCCTAGCTGACTCCAAGCCCCGTCAAGTTGACAATCAAGGCTGTCGAATCAGATAACAGCTGGCGGAGAGGCCCATAGCTGGCTCCGGTGTTGATTGTGCAGGGTTTGAACCACGTATTTAGTGGAGAGTCAGGGGTTCACTGTGTCTGGGCTCCACTGGGTAGCTGCTGTCAGATACTGATCTCAGATGCACTGAGCATTGCATGCATTGGGTTGCATCTGCCATCTCTGTAATTGTTAGAATAACGCCTGGAGTCAGGGCTTCTTTTTTATAATTAACATAGAATCTCAGCGATGCTTGCTCAAGATGATTTAGCTAGGAGGAAGAAGTAGACCCAAATGGTCCAGAGACCATCCCTCTGAACGGTCTACTTTGGAGAGCATGGTGAATTTTTTCTTTATCAGACTAAGGGTGCCAATGAGGTCCCACTGGTGACAAAAATTTAGAGGTCAGTGGATCTTGCTTCTTCCTGTGCAAAGCTTTGGACCCTGAGGGTCAGGTACCCCGGGAGGGTCAGGTCCCCTGGGATCAGCATATCTCTTGAGAATTCTCAGTGCCCCATGAAGTATTTAAGAGGTGATTTGAACATCCGAGAAGAGATGTGGCCTGAGGAGCAGGAGGGAGGAAGGACTCACAGGGTACTACTGGCTTTATCAGTATCTAGAGCCAGGTGTCCTGGAGCTGAGTCCTGGGGGTGGAACCGCTGTTTTAGCATTTAAAACAGACATAAATGACTCCCTTACTTTTTTTTTTTCCGAGACAGGGTTTCTCTGTGTAGCCCTGGCTGTCCTGGAACTCACTCTGTAGACCAGGCTGGCCTCGAACTCAGAAATCCGCCTGCCTCTGCCTCCCAAGTGCTGGGATTAAAGGCGTTCGATTTGAATATGCTTGGCACATGGGAATTCGCACTATTAGGAGGTGTGGCCTTGTTGGAACAGGTGTGGCCTTGTTGGAGGAAGTGTGTCACTGTGGGGGTGGGCTTTGAGAGCCTCCTAGATGCCTGTGAAAAAGAGTCTCTCCTCTGGTGGCTTCTCTTCTGGCTGGATCAAGATGTAGAGCTCTCAGGTCCTTCTCCAGCACCATGTCTGCCTGGAAGCTGCCATGCTTCCCACCATGATGATAATGGACTGAACCTCTGAACCTGTAAGCCAGACTCAATTAAATGTTTGCCTTTATAAGAGTTGCCTTGGTCATGGTGTCTGCTCACAGCAAAAAAAACCCAAGCCAAGACAGTCTCCTATGGTGTGTCAGCCCCATGCACATTTTAAATATCTTCAACACTTTGTAACACTTCAAACTCAAGGGCAGTTTCTCTAATCACTGCATCTTACTGTTTTGTCTAATATTCAACGTCTTCACCCACAAGCCCCTATTGTAGGAAATTGCCCCTCCTTCACCCCCAATTGTGATATCTTGAAGGAGGGGTATATCTACCTCCAACTGGGCAAGCTGCAGGGCCAGGAAGAGACCTTGTGACCTTGTTTGGCCAGTCAGCGCTTTCCTTTGGAGCGTTGCCAGTGAGGAGTGACACAGAGAAGTGATGGGTCTGTGCCTGGCAACATTTCAGGATTACTCAGACTCCTCTGCTGGGATTCTGAGGCCCTGCCCCCACATTGCCTGAGGCTCTGAGCTCTTGGGATGCTGACTCAGTTACCTGTGAAAGAAGCCAACCCAAGCCACTTCCGTGGTCACTGTTAATGATTCAGACCGAGACAGATGTGGATGGATGGTGGGAAGTGGTAAAGAGTTGCTCCTTTTTCTGTCACCTCATGTCTGCTCCCTGTTAGCTACATACAGGTGATTCCTCTGACCTGCCCTCAGGGACCTAGCAATTGCTTACTCTGTGACCTGCTGGACCCCCAAGAGCTACAGGTGTGTGCTGTATCCAGCTCTCTCTCTCTCTCTGTTCTTGGTGTCCCCTCTCTCTCCTTCTCTGTGCCCCTTTTCTCTGTCTTCATGGCTCTGCTCCCATCTGTCTGCCTGTCTGCATGTCCACTTGTCTGCCTCTACCTGTTCCCCAGGTCCTCACTCCCCTCCCTTCCCCCAGTAAACATCCTTTACACCAGGTATGTTGCATGGCATAATTATTCAGTGGCATGGGCCTGTCTGTGGGGCCAGGAAGCCATAGAGCTGTGGGAAGCAGGCTTGGAGCAAGAGTGGGGTCAAGATGTATCTAACCCCCGAAATCTTGCCCTGAGATTAGCAGGAGTAGAATTCTCCTCCCCACCCACCCTGGGTCTGCATGCCTGGCACATGTAGTCTTGTGCTGCAAGCCTTGCCTCACCAGGGGAAGTCACACAGCTCAGTAGCCAGGTTAAACTTCCTTTGCCCTTATAAGGTCATGTCCAGCCATACCTAGAATTCCTCCTGATGCAAATGAGGCATCCCCAGAACCTTGGTCCAGACCAGTGATGAACACGCACCCCATAGCCCTTACTCACCTCACAAAGTTTCAATAGACCAATTAAACAAGCTGTACAGTGAAGCCTGCCTCCTGTGAAGTTTGTTTCTCATCATGCTTACTGTCATCCAAGTTCTCCATCAGGTCTGATCACTGTAGATCATGTGGTTAAGGGAGAAGAAGCAGAGGGGGACTGACCCCCCACCAAAGGCCCTCCCTCACTGTATTATATTTCATAACACTCCCATCAGTCTCAGGCTGCCCTTATTGCCCAGGTGTCTTTCGCAGGTCACTTTCTTAAATTTGTCCCCACCGAAGCCCAGAGGCTTAGGATTATTTATAACCCCACAATCCAAATACTAACATATACAATTGCTTTCTTCAGAAGGACAGCTGCCCTTGCAATCCTACAGCTAGATGCCATAACTCGTAGTTTAAAAAACAGATACCTCTTAACACTGAAAGGCTCTGTCTGTGAGTCAGGTGAAAGGATGGCTTCTTGGGGCCATGCTGAGTTGAAAACACAGCGTGAGCCAGGCTGCCGCTCTCTCAGGCAGCTTCCGATTGTTCTATCCAAGCAGCAGAAGGAACATCCTAAGGCAAGCTGGTGTCCCCCACCATGGCTTTCGTCAAACTACGGAGCCCTTTGGGATTTCCATGTTTGATTTGGGAGGATGAGGAGATGAGGGTGTTGTAGCAACCTTTCCCTATAGTGCTTGATCTCCTACTGAGGTGGGTTCTGGTGACATCTGCATTTCAGTAGAATATCTGAGGGTTTCCCATGCTTGAGTTCTAAACACACATCACCAGAATCAAGAAATTGAGCTTCGTGAGAGGAAAGATGTTTGCTAACATGGAGGAGAGCTGAGAGGAGCAGGGAGAGGCACCTGCATCCTGCTCAGCTTCCTGGATGTTGGAGCTCACCATGGATGCCTTCTCCCACTAGACCACACATGTGAAGAGCTGGTCTACCTTCCTGCGTGGTTCAAGAGTCTCCTGGTGTGCTTTGATATGTGGCCTAAGATACACATCTTCCTGGAGTTTCTGACTCCAGCTTAATTCAGCATCTGCAGCTTCCCAGGGGAAGCTTTTCTTCAGAACTCAGTGTGGCTCCATGCTTTCTCTCTGAGCAAACAAGAGCCCCTGTCTGTTATGCTGCACTGAGGCAGGGGGTGCACCAAGTAGGTTCATTGCTTTGTGTGTGTGTGTGTGTGTGTGTGTGTGTGTGTGTCTGTGGTTTTTGTGCACTGTGTACTCAAATGCTGATTTCTGTACCTGGAGAGCCAGAGCCAGTTGTGTCCTGACTTTGGCATTGTTATTGTTACTATGAACCATTCATTTCCTGACTCAGCATTTTATAAAACATTGTCCTCCATCCTCTTTTGATTGTGCCATAAAGACTTGAACAGCCTATAGCTGGGCAGGAGAGGAAAAGGCGGGATCTCCGAGCCCAGAGAGTGAAAGGTTCTCAGGTGGGATGGGAGGCCTTTGGGACAGAGATGAAAGAAGCCAGAGCAAGACCAAGATGGCAGGTGACTGGGAACTAGGCCAGGCCAGCATAGTCAGGTTAGAATAGCTCAACTGCCCATCTCTAGTGCAAGCGGCTTTAATAACTATAAAGGTCAGGAACAAAGAAAAGTGTAGAAAAGCCCATTCTTTAAAGTGTGTATGTGTGTTCATGTGTGTGTTTGCTAGACAGGCTAGCTGACCAGAGCCCCAGGGATTCAGCTGTCTGCCTTCCCAGCACTGAGATTAACATCTTACACCAACATGCGGCCTCCACCCCTTGACCCTGTCTCTCTGTCTTTCGCTGGGTCCTAGTGATTGAAACCTTGTCTTAATTTTGGTGACTCATCTTTGTGACCCACTGAGAGGTCTTCTCAGCCCCCATTTCGTTGTGTCTCCATCCCTTGCACTAACGGTTCCGTTGATGCTTGCCTAGTTACAGCTCAGACACGTGTGTGTGTGTGTGTGTGTGTGTGTGTGTGTGTGTGTGTGTGTGTGTGTAGGGATGGCGCAGGCCCAGATCGTCTACCGACTACTTGGCTGGCAAAGGCTGGGTTTAGAAATGTTGGAAATCCCATTTGACTTCAACAACTGTAAAGAATTCATTTTTCTCTTTGTTGTGGAGGTGAAATTTGGATATTGAGACACTCAGAGAGTGACTTCCCCAAAGTCGCACAGCCCAGAGCTGCACCGTGGGGGCAGGGGCCTGCGTTCATTTTGCTGCAGCTGCAGGAGGATTTTCAGTAGCACAGTGTGAGGAAGCAGGAGGACACACCCATTTATCTCAGCTCATGGCTATTTGGTCTCTGGACTTAGGACAAGGGACTGAGGTGCATATTTTACATATCAAAAGCAGACCTGGTCTCCAGCATCCTTCAGTCCCTACCTAACATACCCTGCCTCCAGCCCTGAACTTTCCAGGGCAAGGGGCTGGCAGAGTCTCTTCCCTATATAATCTAGACATTTTGGTCTCTCTCCTCTCCCTTCTTTTCTTGGTTCTCTCCCCCTCTCTTTCCCTCTCTGTCTCTTTATTCTTTGTCTCTTTCTCTTCTCCCTACCCCTCCTCATGGAGACTCCCCTGTCCTCAGTCCTTGGGGCCATTGGGGCCAGTGAACTTACTCAAGAGCAGCTTCTCAACAAACCTGCATTTAATATATTCTAATTGGCTTGAATTGACCTATTTCACAGGTAGAGAAATAACCTATCAGGTGGTGCTGAACCTGGGAGGACTTGAGTTCTCAGTCTGATGGACTCAGCTTTTCTTGGCCACATGGGAACCACTTTTGTCTCTGTATCCTTCTCCGATGTGTATATCATTTCTTGGGGCTTGTGAGTACCCATCTCCAGCTAGCCTATTAGGGTCTAGGACCCTCCAGGCTCTCTCTGCTGAGTGGAGGCAGAGTTAGCCCCACCCAAACAAACGTTTTTGTTCTAGGGGAGCTTTTGATACAGAGATGTCTTATCTGAGGTTACCCCCCCTCCCCATTTGGGGTGGTATGTCTGGTGAACATCTGGGAAGATGGATGCCACAGGATCTAAAACAAAACTTTATTCAAATTGATCTGAATTCCCAACGTCCAGTTGTTTGGAAGCTGCTCTTACCTCTTCCACTCTCCCTTCATTGCACTGAGGATTGGGCTCCTAGCTCTGGCTTCCTCCATCTCCTGTCCATGTATGCCCCGCCCTCACAGCAGCAGCAGCAGCAGCAGCAGCAGCAGCAGCAGCAGCAGCAGCAGCAGCAGCAGCAGCAGCAGCAGCAGAGGTGGTGTGATTGCTATGGTGCTGGTGAATGACCACCCTGCTCATTTTGAATCGCCCAGCACATGAGTGGGCAGGAGGAAAGTATACACACTGGGTAAACAGCTCATGACTGACTGGTTGCATCTTGAGTTTGGGACTGAAGGTCAAATTATGCCCCCCTCCCCCCACCCCCAACCCCGCCATCTTGCTTAATGGCAGCAACATGTCACATGAACAGACCAGGGAAGCAGGTCTCCAAAAGATACTTTTGAATTGAGATAAGATTTTTTATATGATTTCTGTACTGTCTTGACAAATTGTTTATAATATTGCTCTATGTTTTCACTCATTGAAAGATGGTTTGTTTGTTTGTTTATTTATTTATTTATTTATTTTGGTTTTTCGAGACAGGGTTTCTCTGTGTAGTCCTGGCTGTCCTGGAACTCACTCTGTAGACCAGGCTGGCCTCGAACTCAGAAATCCACCTGCCTCTGCCTCCCAAGTGCTGGGATTAAAGGCGTGTGCCACCACTGCCCGGCAAGATGGTTTATTTTAATATTAATTTAGAGAGTTATGTTAAAAAGGTTAAAGGTCACTGCGTTTGGCCTTGCTTTTGCTAATATTGTTAAGGTTTTTAAAAAAGATTTATTTATGTGTATGAGTATTCTTTCACTGTCTTTAGACACACCAAAAGAGGGCATTAGATCCCATTACAGATGGTTGTGAGCCACCATGTGGTTGCTGGGAATTGAACTTAGGACTTCTGGAAGAGCAGTCAGTGCTCTTAACCACTGACCCATCTCTCCAGCCCCTATTAAGCTTTATTTAACCCCCTGCTTTATGTTTGATAGATGTACAGTTTAGAGCAGATAACTAGAAACAGACATAGATTGTCTAACCCAAATATGCTTAGTAGGTACTGGTCCTCAAACCTGTCAGAACTGCTGAATATGTCATGTAAAATCTTAAACTTAAGATGCTTAAAATGACAGAGACTCCCCAATCCTAGCAGTGACACCCCTAAGGTCTCCAAGAAGATGTAGACACAACAAGAAAGGACTCCAGCTGGACTGTGGTATGGTAACCATTGGTGAGACTGCTGCATAGCCTTGTAGCATGGTGACCATTGGTGAGACCGCTGCATGGCCTTGTAGTATGGTGACCATTGGTGAGACTGCTGCATAGCCTTGTAGTATGGTGACCATTGGTGAGACTGCTGCATAGCCTTGTAGTATGGTGACCATTGGTGAGACTGCTGCATAGCCTTGTAGTATGGTGACCATTGGTGAGACTGCTGCATAGCCTCGCTCGCTGCTGAGGCCCAGCTTTAACTGTGCATGAACAGCACATCAGACATCCTTGACTTGCTTAAGTCACCCAAGTTCCTCCTCCACAGGAAGGCCTCTCAGATTTGCTGGGCCTGGAAGCCAAAGACTGATCCTGCCCTGGGACCTGTGTTCCCAACAAAGCCATTGACATCACAGGAACCTAGTGGGGTGACTGTCTGGATAATGGGTAACTCTGTCATTTTAATTGACACATAGTGACACATAGGCCACTTAGATTACAATATATCCTTTGCAGGTCTCTGAGGGGTTTAAACTTAGTGATCTCATAGTAAATAATTAGACAGGAAAAGTTTATGTAAGGTCTGAGGATATGAAAACTTCCAAGCAAGTGTTTAAAGGTCTAGGACGATGTTTTGAGGTTGGTAAAAGTTATGAAGAACTTATCTTTTTGTAAACTTAAGATTCTTGTAAGCTTCAGGGAACTCACTCAAATCACCTTCCATAGTCAAATGAACTCAAGATAAGTATTGTCAGCTAACAGCCGGTTAAGCTCCCCACCTGCCTACTCCCGAGGGTGCGGTCTATTTCCCTTCCCTGTCCTAGGAACCCCATCTCTCCCCCAACCACCAAGACCATGGGTCTAAGAGTTTCAAATGTACACCTAAGAAAAAGTTGTCTCCCTAAACTCTGTCACTTTATCTTCTGCCCCTAACATCCAGATGTTCTCTCAGAACCTGCATTCAGGAGAGCTCCAATAGAGCTATCCACAGGTGCTCTGCTCTACCCCACAGACGACTACACTGGACCTGCACTTTCCCAGCTGCAAATGTCCCACAGATCCTAGACAGAAGTAGGACAGCCAGCTCTCCCAGGGCTTGACCAGCATCCCAATTTTCTTAGGTTAACCCCCCCACCCCCACCTCCCCCCCCAAAAAAAAACCTGTGCCCCAGTATCAGCAAGAAGTAGTCATGGACAATAAAGGCATCCCTTACTCATCACCATCTGATATGTTATTTCTCTGCCTGTAAAATGAGCCAGTACAAGCCAGATTAGATTACATTAAAGACAGGTTTATTAGGAAGCTGCTCTTGGGTGGGTGAGTTCACTGGCCCCAAAGATTGAGGCCAGGAGAATCCCCAGGGGGTGGGGGAGAGAGAGTGAAAGGGAACACACACGTGCAGAGCAAGAAGAGAAGAAGGAGAGGAGAGAGGGACCATAATGTCTGAATTATACAGGGAGGAGCCTCTGTGGGAAGGGCAGCCCAGCCCCTGGGCTGGAAAGTTCAGGGTTGGGGACAGGGTATGCCAGGTAGGGACTGAGGGATGCTGGGAGAACCTGGAGGCCAGGTCTGTTTTGATATATAAAATATGCACCTCAGTGCCCCATCAT
Organism: Arvicanthis niloticus; assembly: GCF_011762505.2. Lineage (NCBI taxonomy): Eukaryota > Metazoa > Chordata > Mammalia > Rodentia > Muridae > Arvicanthis > Arvicanthis niloticus. The sequence goes on along the minus strand of NC_047670.1, from coordinate 6,954,861 downwards.
CCCCTGGTCTGAAACTAAACAACTGTGACTCAGACTTGTCTAAAAGCAGGGTCCAGAAGACTGGAGTGGTCTCCATCTCTTCGGTTCATGAGTTGTAAATGAACAACCAGCCCTTTCTCACATAGGACACGGTACGGGAGGTTGTGGTGGTCCCAGCAATTTTGTTAGCAGAGCAAACAGGAAGCAAGCTCATTTCCCCGTGGCTTCTGTCTGAGAAGGGCCAGCATCTGCTGACTTCTTCTCAATACTCGTATTTACTTTCCTGGTCACATGAGCGGAGAGAGAATGAGTCAGAGTTAACTGACTGCTAAATTTAAAAAATGTAACCAGTGTGCTTTCTTCAAAGTAGATTCTCCAAAGCCAGAATCTTTCCCCTCCACAGCCATGCCACACCCTCACCAGCAAAGGCATTCCTCAACCCTGCTAAGCAAGTCAAAGATTGGCCTTCTCTTAAAAGCTGTAGTGTCTGAGGAGATTCATCCCTGCCTGCTAATGCTGAACTTCTCCACTGTGGCTCCACTCACATCCACCCCTCCCTGTATGCCAAACTGACTGAAATGGAGCACAGCACACTGGGCAGTGCCATTTCTATTAAGCCACAAGGTACTCCTTGACCGCTAGCAGTCTCAGAACTGTGGTCCCGTCAGGAACCTACTGAGATACTCAGAGTGACTTCTTCATGTTACAGATAAAAGAAGGGACCCAGCAAGGCTGAAGCAGGTTCATGAACTCTGGCTTCCAGCCTAGATCTCTGCTAGGGAAACCTTTCTCCTGAAGCACAGTGCTGCACAGGAAGCTCAGGTTTCAACGTGTGGGATCAGCTGAACAAGTATCACCACAAAACACAGCCGGCTCCCGTTCCAAAGGGAACAAGCACTGGTTTATCATGAGGCCAGAGAGGGCTCAGCAGGGAAAGTAATTGCCTTGTAAACATGACCTCAGTTCAATTATGTTAAAACCCATGTTTTAAAAACCAACCAACCAAACAACCAACCCACCCCAACCAGCACCTTTGATCCCAGCACTCTGCCAGGAAGGTAGAGGCAGGAGTATCTCTGAATAAGAGGCCAGCCTGATCTACAGAGTGAGTAGGACAGCCAGGGCTACATAGAGAAACCCTATCTTGGAAAAACAAACAAAAACAAGGTAGATGACAGGCAAGAAAGACAGCTAGAGTTGCTTTCCGACTTCCAGAGGCTTCATACAAACAACAGAGGAGGAGGGTGGGGGAGAGGGCCATCTGAACTAAATATAAGTTAGTGTGGAAAAAGAGGTCAGATTTACAGTGCCCAAGATGTCACAACCTTGAATGGGTTACAAGAACTCATGGCATGGAAGTCATAAATCAAAGGGTGTACTAAATACACGGGTGGGTCACACGGCAAGGCCAGGGACACTGCTGCAGATCTAGATGTCTGCTGGTGACATTTTTAGCTTTAGGCTGGAGAAAGCCAGCGGTCTGCTAAGAATAATTCCAAATGCTTTCTCTGTAGTCAAGAAGATATTAGGTTAGATACAGACGGGGGCCACAAGTGCCTGCGAATGAAGCTAAATACATTGCAAGATAATTTGGGCTGTCTGTAGAAGCCAGGAAGCTCTAACCATCAGCCAGGAGGCAGCATCTTCCACAAGTATGACCTTTTCAGTGCGCTTCAGTTCACACAAGCAAGCCTCAGGTTCACACTTCCCAGCCAGGCCATTTCCCAGGGGTGAAGAGCCAGTGCTCTCACCCGGTAGGCAGTTCAGTGTCATCATCTCTGTGCTATCAAATCCACTTCCTTATCAGATTTGCTCTCTTGACTTAGACTCCAGCTTTTCATCTTTCCCAAATAAAGCAACGAGGCCAGATACTTGGATTTCCTCACACAGATGCTAGATAGCCTGGCCCTAGCTTTGTTTTTTATGGAATATCACTCTTTTTCTAAACCATTGGTGATTTTTTTTTCTCCAGATAAATGGCATTGTGGTTCCTTTCATCCTGGAGTTTTGGCACAGGCTAGCCCATGGGCAGGAGTAGGCCTTAGTAACATGGAACAGAATAAGAAGAAACCCTCTGCTGTCTAGTCACTGTTAGGGTCCAAAAATCACTGAAGGAAGACCCCAGGCTCAAATAGTAAGCAAAGGCAAAGAGTGTTTATTCTGCAGAAATTAGTAGCATGCAGGGGTCAGCTATTCATCAAAAATGGTGATGACCAGAGAGGCTTGTAGGCCCCCTTTTATGCTGGGCTAGGGAATTTTCCAGAAGGATTAAGTAACTTCTAATGTGATTGGTAGGGGCAAATCAGTGACATTAGTACAATTTTGTTTGGTACTAAGTTTTATTATATTTAGTGAGACCTTGAAGAGTTTCAAAGACAGGCTAAGCTCTGGCCTTGCTATCCCCTCCAGCCAGGTGTTCCACTCCATTCTCATCCTCCCTAAGTCAGGCTGTCACTGATCAACAGCCTGTGTTTCCTGTGAGCAGACAGTGTGCTTCCTGTGAGCAGACAGTGTGCTTCCTGTGAGCAGACAGTGTGCTTCCTGGGGAGCTGGAGTTTTACCTCAAGGGTTTGGGTACCTGAGTCACCACTATCATCTTCGCCCTGTTTGTGCTGAACATCCAGCTGTGAGACAGAGGTGCCTTGTGATAGTCACCAAGATGGCTCATACACAGCTTTGAGAGAGCTCGAGGCCTGAGAGGCACAGCTAACAGAAGATGGAAGCCTGAGGCAGGTTTGAGTTTGGAAGTGACAGACTGACACCATCATTTACAAGGCCATCCCCTACTCAACATTTGAAGTTGACCGTTTCCCAAGGTCTTGGGTCTGGTGCAGACACTTCTGCCTCCTGCTTGGGCATGGATGTCATTTTTTCTGTCTTCATTTCGTACTAGGACCCATAGGACTGTTCCAAGGGTGAAACAGTCTTGCCACATATGAAAAATCCCTACAGCAGTGGTAAGGGTGTGGCAGCTACAGTTTCTTCCCTGCACAGTTTTTAATGGCAATTTGAAAATTTTAAATTTGATTTGTTTGAGGCAAGACTCTCTATATCCCAGGCTGGTCTTGAACTCACAATGTAGCTGAGAGTGACCTTGAATTCCATCTTCCTCCTACCTCACAAGAACTGGGAGGAGTAGTCCACTGTCTGGAGTACAGACATGTGCCACCAGGCCATGGACAGACAACTGTTTAGATGTACTTTTAGCCATTTTGGAAACTAGGAATTTGCATAACTTTGGTCAGTCAGAAGAAATCTCAATAGCCCTTACTGTGAAGGTTTCAGGAAACCTAGTTATCACTCAGAGCTCATTAGAAGTGTAGTAGGATACCATGGACTGTCCCTGTCACCTCAGGTCCCTGGAGTTAGAGGCAGGAGGGCTAAGACTGAGTTACTCTGAGACTCAAGGATACACAGTGAGCCTATCTTAAAAATTCTGTGTGTTTTTCCCTGGCTGGCCTGGAAATATTGCTATGTAGAGTAGGCTAGCCTCAAAGGTTGCCATCATGGGTTTAGGGAGAAGAGCTTTGCTATACAGGCATCGGGATCTGAACTCAGATCCCCAGCACCCAGTTGGTTGTGGCCATGCCCTCCCATAACCCCAGTTCTGTGTGGGGTGGAGGCAGGAGGATCTCTGGGGCTTTTTAGCCAGTGGCCTAGCTCCAGGCTCAGTGAGAGGCCCTGTCTCAGAGGGAGGAAAAGGCAGATAGTAGTAGAAATACACCTTCTGGCCCACGCACATGAATGGGTACACATCACTACACACACAAAGACACACACACACACACACACACAGACACACACACAGACACACACATACAGACACACATGCATACAGACACATACATAGACACACACAGAGAGACACACATATAGACATAGACACACACAGACACACACATACATACACAGACACACACACAGAGACACACATATAGACACAGACACACACAGACACACACATACATACACACACACACACAGACACACACACACACACACACACACACACACACACACACACAATTCCATTGTTTCAAAACCTCCAATTCATAAGAAGACCATTTGATTGTACGTTAACTATGAGAAATAGAGAGAGAATCCCAGTCTGCAGCCCTCCTGGCTCCTTGCTGTTTCTTGCTGACCCGACAAGTTACAAGTGTGTTCTCTCCTCAGAGCAGCTCAAGCATTCAAGCTATATTTCGCAAGAAGAAAGAGCCTTGCTTGTTCTTCCCACATGGGCCTCTTGGACTTTGGTTCCCTGAACATCTTCTGAGTCTGGAAAGCTTCCAGGTGGCAGAGAACAGGCAGAGTCTCTGGGAAGGAGAAGCATTCTGCTCAAGACTTGGCAGAGGTCTTTGATCAGGGCCCTGCCAGCTACTCAATGTTCAAGGAACTTGACAGACAGGGGCTGTTTGTGGATGGCTTGAACCTGCTGATTCAGCCATCTTATGCCTAGCTCTCTGTCTCATTGTGGGGAGGGGGCATCTTCTTTCTGATGAGGTTCAAAAATGGCATTTACATTGAACTATAACAAGTCTTGGGCTGTATAGTCTCCCAATCTATCAGCCTCATAGTGCCTGGAAGGATAAGTCAGTCAGTCAGTCAGTCTGTCTGTCTGTCTCTCTCTCTCTCTCTCTCTCTCTCTCTCTCTCTCTCTCTCTCTCTCTCTCTCTCTGTGTGTGTGTGTGTGTGTGTGTGTGCATGTGTGTGTGCAAGACAGACAGCTAGACAGATTTCTGACAGACTGTGACAGTCTAGACTAGTTAAATAGTTGATTTAATTCTTTGCCCTGTGATGATTAGTGATTTATTTTGTATTTAACTGTCTTCCAATCTAAGAGAGTAAGAAAGCAAGGGAAACTATGTATGTATGCTGGGCTTGGAAGATCAGCCAACTTCAATCATTGTAGTAGCAGCAAGAAGCTTAACATTCTGAAGATCAGAAGGTGCATGTACAGATGAAAAAGATGGTGCCAACCTTGAAGGGTTCCTACTTTAAGAAAACAAAATAATAAAAGAAGCAGTATGTTCTGCTGTTAGGCATCAAAAAATACTGGCCCAAAGAGAGCGGAACCCATAGCCACTCCTCATGCAGATGTAAGATTACATGGTTTCCTGGAGCAAAGAACAACTTTGACTTAGGCAGGAAAGATTCCAATTAGGGACCTAGCTACACGACTCAGAACACGTTAATGTTGCTTGGAATTGCTTTTCTCTCCATAAAGTGAGCTCCTTATTTATAGGAGAGTAGAGGCTTGCAGTAGAATTCTAGGCACGAAAGTAATTGCTGATTTGGGGCCTGGTTCAACGGCTCATTGGGTAAATCGCCTGCTGTCAAGTCTGACCGCGTGAGCTCTAGCCCTGGGGGCCGCATGGTGGGAGGAGAGAACCAATACTGGCAGGTTGTGCTCTAACCCCTCCACACAATAAATACATGTAATAAACAATTTAAAATGTTTTTTTCACAGTGAAATGTTACTTTGACGCACCCAATAAAGAGCCCTGTCTCCAGAGGTGAAAAGAAACTTTCCCCTTTCTTTTAAAAATTACATTTATTCACTTATTTATTTCCTGAGGACAAGTGGCAATGGTCAGTTGTCTGACTCTGCCGGTGGGTCCCAAGAATTCAACTGCAGTCATCCAGCTTTTTCCTTCGCCACCTTCCTGGCTCCTCCTCCTCCTTTTCAGACAGAGCTGGGTAACCTCATGCTGGCCGACTATATACTCTTCCCATGTGGCCCGGGACAAGCTTCTGTGTCCTTCTGTGGAAGCACAGTGGACTAGAGCTGCTCATTGTATCCTAAGTGCTGACTTAGTTATGCTCAGTAGTTTTGTTCATAATTTACAATTCTTTAAAAAAACCTGCGGATACCGGAAGCCAGGCTAACTGAACCTTAGGTGCAGTGCCTACCTGGCCTCCCACAAAGTAGAGAAAGCACTGTGCAGGCCTTCCTTACTGCAAGACAGCCGTCATCTCCCACCTCATAGGAGGGCCCTTCCTGTGCCTGGCCTTTTCTAGGGGTTCCCACACCGCTTTCTGGCTGTCTTGTGTCCTCCCTACCTTTTAGGTGGGTCTCTTCAGGGTTTTCTTTGGTACTTCAGGACGAGGGGGCGGGTATTGTTTGTGGGTCCTTTTTCTCTCCCTTTGGCTTTGTGGGAGGGAAAAGCAAACAAATTCCTAAGCAAGAACATCTTTCTCTACTGCTTAGGCCACACAGTCCTGCGGCCTCCAAAGCTGCTTTCTCTGTTTCATCATGACCCTAATGCCTAAGGCTTTAGTACACGGCCCAAGGGGCTGAGCATCAAAATCTGACTCCTCACCAGGCTACACTTGATAGTCCTCCTTCCTTTCTTCCCATTCGTTCTGTCCTCCTTCCCCCCCTCTCTTCGTTACTTCTTCAACTGTTGACTTCACTCCAAGCCTCCAGTACCTGACCCTCCCCTGTTTCTCTTTAGGAGACTTCCTTTCTTCTTAAAAATGTTTGTTCTGTGCCTAACGGCTCAGGCAGGGCTTAGTGTTTCCAGACAAGCCCATAGCAGCTGACTCGTGTCAGATGGTTCTGTGATCCTCTGGGCCTCCATGCAACATGTCCGGAGCAGAATAGTTCAGCATCAGGGTTAACTGCTAAGGCACAGGCCTGAGCCAACAGTGACCATGAGAATAAAAGGGTGTGTGTGTGTGTGTGTGTGTGTGTGTGTGTGTGTGAAAAGGCAGACTTTGGATTCCCCAAGTTCTGGAAAAGTAGATCAAACTGGCCTTGTCTATGGTTGGCTAGACTGCTTCACCTGACATCTAGAGTCTCTTCAGAGCAATCGGAATAGCCTAAGAAGACACATAGCAGGTGCTGGAAAATGCACATATTTCCAAGTTCAGAGAGGATTTGTTGCTAGAATTTAAGGTATTTCTACAATCTAACAACATTATCTTCAAAGTAATGTTTTTTTACTGTTGATTTATGTGGATATGTACACATACGCATGTATATGTGCCCTGTGTATAGTTATGTGCACATGAGTGCAAGTACCTATGGAGGCCAGAAGAGGGCGACATATCCCCTAGAGCTGGAGTTACAGGCAGTTGTCAGTCTCCTGATGTCGGTGCTGGGAAACAAACTCTGGTGTCTGCTCTAGCAGTTCTCACTATTACCCATGAATCTCTTCCTCCCCTCCAGCCTTACCTTCCCAAACACTGGCTTTAACCTTTCTGTTCCCTCTGTTTGCTAGAGCATCATGTTCCAGCCTGTAGTCAGATTTTATGTTTATTCTGAGTGCAGTCAGGGATGACTTCCCAGTAGTGTTTTCAGACTTGAGTGTTAGACTTAAGGAATTATCTAGGTGAGAGAATGGAACAGATATTTTCAACAAGCAGTAGCTTGGAGGAAACATACAGATGTGGCTCTCGTGTGGGGTAAGAAGGCATGAACAAGGTCAGATGCTGCCTGCCCTAAGCTGTTTTATTATAGAAGGTCTTGATGTGGGGGTGGGTCATGGCTAATGACCGCACAATTTAGTTGAACATACACTTGTCATCTTATAGTTATTATTCATGATGTTAGAGCTATTCTACTTGAAAGTCTCAAATAAGATTCAGTTGGGCTGAAATCCAAGTGCCAGCAGAGCTGGATCCCTCTCTGGAGACTGCAGGGGGCACTCTATATGCCTTTCATTGTCTAGAGTTCATCTTCCTCCATGGTTTGGCTTCTGGTCCCATCCTAGCTTTCATAGCCCTCTGCATAACGTCTTTCAATTGCTTGCTTTCTCCTTCCTTTTTCTAATTTTAGCAACCCTTGTGATTAGTCGGAGGCCACCTGGATAGCCCAGGGTCGTCTTTCCATCTCAGATCAGATGATTTGCAACCTTAACAGGTTTTACAGTTTCTAGGGATTAGCATCTGACCATCTTCAGGGACCAGGTCTTTCTTCTGCCACAGGTGAGGAGCTACTGAGGGCCTGAGCAAAGGGGCATGACTCTGTAGTTAAGGAAATAGTGATTATGGCGGTGGGGCAGGAAGCTCTACTTACGGGAGCGTAAGTAGAAAGGCTTCAGTGTCAAGTACTTCAGAGGCAGCACTGTTGGTGGCTGTCTTAGTTAGAGTTTTACAGCTGTGAACAGTCAGACCCAGGAAACTGTTATAAGGACATTTAATTGGGACTGGCTTATGTGTTCAGAGGTTCACTCTATTATTGTCAAGGCAACAGCATGGCAGCATCTAGGCAGGCATGGTGCAGGAGGAGCTGAGGGTTCTACATCTTCATCTGAAGGCTGCTAGTGGAAGACTGACTTCCAGGCAACTAGGGTGAGGGTCTTAAAGCCCACACCCACAGTGACACACTTCCTCCAACAAGGCCACACCTCCTAATAGTGCCACCCCCTGGGTAAATCATATTAAAGCCACCACAGTAGCTTACCTTGAAGTTCATGGGAAAGTTCGATATAATTAGGCTTCAGATCTATCTTCTAGCTCCAAGAAAAGGACAGCATTTGTACAACCTGGTTTGTTATGGGTAACTTAGGGACAAAGGTCAAGTCTTCACATAGCATATGCTTTTTTTTTTTCCCAAGAAGATACTTTTTTAGCTTATGAAATGAGGACGCTGCTGTACTCAGTCATCTCTAAAGTTCCACTAAGACTAATTTCCCCTTACTCTGCAAGAAGAAAGATAGATACCGTTTCCACCTTGTTTGCTGGTGGCTTGGAAGTACTTCAACACTGCATAAAAAGACCTTTGCAAATATAACACAGGGGTACCACAGCAACATGCCTGCAGCTACCAACCTATAGAAGACAAGAGAGAGACGGGCAGAAATGCAAACTATGAACCAGGGCTTGAGGGTATGGTCTGGACACGGAGGGACATGCAGGCAAACACATGAGGCAGCTGGTCACATTGTATCTGGAGTCAGGAAGTAGAGAGAGACAAATGCGGGTCCTTAGCTCTCTTTTCCCTTTTAATTCCATTCAGGACCCCAGCCCCTGCAGTGGTGTCCTCATATTTAGAGTGGTTCTCTCCATCTCAGTTATTCCAGTTTAGAAACTCTCTCGTAGGCAGTCTAGAGATTTGTCTCCCAGGTCAGTCAAATCCTTCCCGTTAACAAGATCAACCATTACACAGTCCTTAAGATCAGAAGCTGGAGGCTGGGGAAGTATTTGGGACAGCAGGTGAGATTACAGGAAAAAGCCACATTTTCTATATCTAGTAAGGCTGGGACATGGCAGCAGCCAAAAGTTGTCTGGGAAGAGCCCTGCTCCAGCATGGAGGCCTCACCCAGGCAGGAATTGAACAGTCCCCATTGGCACATTGTTAGTGTCTCTTCCATTGTCCAAAGGTCTCACTGACTCTCCCCATCAAAGGCCAGCATGAAGATGGCTTCACAAGAGACTGAACAGTGAGGCTTAGTGTGTGTGCCTCACTTCTGTTAGTCCTTCTTGCCCAGGCTTTCATCTCCCACAGGGGACACCAAGTGCCAATCACAGAAAAGAAGAAGTCAGGTGATGGGGGTGGGGGAAGGCAAAGGGACAGAACAGACCAGCCACCTCTGTCACTCCAGACTCCGAGAGGACGGTTGTGAAGAGAGAGGCCAGAACAGTACAGATAAGTAAGCTTGAGTTTGGTTTGAGTCACAGAGACAGATGTCAGTGCTGGGACCTGGACAGGGTGAGCACTTGTCACCAGAATGAAAATGGCAAAGTGTGGATGTAAGAGATGTGCCAGGCCTGCCCCATTACCAGAGGACACATCCAATCGACTGTCAGGTGGAAGTAAGAAATATGTCAGGCCCACCTCATTACCTGAGAGACAGATCTGAACGCCTATCAGTGTGGAAGTAAGAGATGTGCCAGGCCCGCCCCATCACCTGAGAGACAGATTCGAGCACCTATCAGATGGCCACTTTATCTGCAGACCTGGTCTTTCTGAGTGGGCTCTGATCTCTTTCTGTCCTTGACTGAATGGTCCTACTAATGACGCTCAGAGGTTCATCTCACATGTGTCCTTTCTTGCCACCTGCACCATTCTACAGTGCAGACACCATCAGATAGACGCAGTTGTAGACTGAGGATGAAGTATCTCAGTATTGTATGCTGTTGCTTTGTTTTCCAAGTATTTCTGAATGGGTTAAGGATACAGAAGGGAGAAGCTCTCTCATCTCTCCAAATGCTGGCTGACAGCCTCACAAGTCTAATGAGCACTTGCTGTCCTGTTCCTGCCCAAAGTCCCCGGGAGGATGGTTTCATTGTCTCACCTCTCGCCGGCTACACTGGAGTACGGCTACACTAGAGTTAGCACTTCCTCCAGCTGAATTAGAGCCTTGTACGTCAGCCAAAACCCAGTGTGGATTAGACAACTAAAGACGTCTTTTCAAGTGAAACAAAGAAATGTAATTAGAGCCAGGCGGGGAAGTGCTTCCAATGTGACATCTGGCTTTCTACCCTTGTTCTGGCCCTGTAGCCACCACCAAGGGAGCTGGCTACATGGCAGGTGATTGGTGGGAAGCTACCCAAGGCTTGAAGGTGACAGAGCAACCACTGAGGGATCTGTGGCTGCACCCATAGCGAGAAGGTCAATATGATATGTGTATTTGCATGTGCATGTGTGTGTAGTTAGCTTCATCTGTCAGCTGACACAAATCTATACATACCCAACAAGAGGGAATCTCAACTGGGGGCTTACCTCCATTAGAGTTGCTTGTTGCTATGTCTGTGAGGCTTTTTCTTTTAAAATTTTAGACTTATTTATTTTATGTTTATGAATGTTTTGCACATATATGCACATATGTAGTATGTATGTATGTATATGCACCATGTACCTGCATGGTACGCGTGGAGGTGAGAAGATGTCAGATCACCTAGAGCTGGACTTACAAGTTATGTGTAGTTGTGGGTGCTGGGAATTGAACCCATGTCTTCTGCTGAACTGCTGAGCTATCTCTCCAGCCTGTGAGGCATTTTCTTAATTGTTAATCGATTTAAGAAGGCCCAGCCCACTGTGGGTGATGTTATCCTTTCTTATGTGAGCTATGTAAGAAAGGCGGCCTAACATGAACCTAGGCAGGAAAACAGTCTGTCAAGTTCCTCCGTGGTCTCTGCTTCAGCTCCTGCTCCAGGTTACTGCCTTCAGTGAGCCTTCTGGGGCTTTTCCTGGTGATGGACTGTAGCCAGTAAGCCACAAGCTCTTCCCTCTCAAGTTGTTTTTGGTCAGTGTTTTATTACAGCAACAGAAACCAAATTAACACGATGTGTATGTGTGTCTGCATATGTGTGTGTGCACACAGAGTAACACATGCAAGGTCTGTGTAGGTCACAGGCAAGAGGAAGGGAGAGCCGGATGCTAAAGAAGACATGATGGTGATAAACTGGCATTTTCTTCCCTCCCCATGTAAAGGAACAAAGTGTCTGAGGGAAAGAAACAAAGAGAACTAAACATTTAGGCAGAAAAGGCGGGCGCTTCTGCTTGCACTACGTGAGCTAAGTAGTTGCCATTTTTACAGTGGAGCCCATAGTGGAACAGAAGTCATTCTAATGAAGGATACATAGAGAAGAAGAAGCGTGGGCTCTTCCAGGTCTGACACAAAAGCATGGGGACATCCTGTGTCATACCCATCCTCTCCCTCCAGTGGCCCCTCCTCCAGATTCCCTCTGGGGTAGCCCTGGCTGTCCTGGAACTCACTTTGTAGACCAGGCTGGCCTCGAACTTAGAAATCTGCCTGCCTTTGCCTCCCACATGCTGGGATTAAAGGCGTGCGACACCACCACCCGGCTGCCTCATTTGTCAAATGAGGTGAAGTCCAATCTTCTCTCAGGCTGGGATGTCCTTTCTGTGAAGCCTGACAAGTGTCCTGGATGGGGGATCACACAAAGTCTTAGTTCCATTTCCACTGGTTGTGAGAAAACACATGGAAAGAACCAACTAAGAGGAGGAAAGGTTGATTTTGGAACAGCGTTCTAGGTGCAGTGCATCCTGGGGAGGAAGGCACTGGGCAACTGAAGGAATCTGGTCACTTTTTCTCCACACTCAAGACAGAGAACAGGAAAGCTTGCACGTAGCTAGTGTGCCCCCCTTGCACGGCCAGGCCCACACTCACCCTTCTTGCAAGCCTTCCCTCTCAATTACTATAATCCACATAAGTCCTCTCAGGACCTCTGGAGGCCACCTAACCCCTCACAGGTATTTCAGAAGCTTGTCTCCTGGGTGATTCTAGATCCTGCCAAGCTGACTGACACACTGCCATCTTGACAATGTCATACCCTAGGATGGGCTGCTGCAATGGAAATCTAACCTTATTCAGAGTCAGGTGCCCACTGACACCTTGGGAGGGTTGACTTGTAAGCCATCGTCCCTGTGGTCCTCAGCTGTAGGCCTCTGTTTTCGGTCCCCAGCATATCACACACTCTGGAATTCTGGCTGATGGCAGGCTGGAGGCGGCTTATGAGTAGCTGTCAGTAGCTGTGGTGGGGATGTGAAGAAGCCCAGTGTGGAGGAGAGTAGATGGACAGCATTGGTTTACAATGATGCTGGAGTGGCCACCTACCCTCTCAGTCCTAGGGAGTCTGGCTGTGCTTGCTTACAAAGCTGGGCTGTTGACTACTGACATACCCTCACAGAGGGCTGGAGAGGGCCAAGGGACCCTCACCACAACCTCCAGACGCTGTGGACCACCTGTTGTGTCCAACTCTCTCCTAGTTGCATGTGGCCTCAGGAGAAAGATTAAGGGAGGGTCTCCATCTATGCAGCCATGAGAAAACCAACCCTGTTGGGTAAAAGACTTATGTGGTCTGGTACATTGTGTGTGTGTGGCGCACCACACCTCCTGTGAGTAACCCCTCACCTATGCTTTGTAAGAAAGCTCTGTAAGTTAACTGCTTCCCTAGAGCAAACCAAGGTGGACTCCTTGGTTTGTGGTTGAGCCTTACTTAGGTGGGTGGGTAGACAAGTGCTTATGAATTCACCCCATTCTCCTACCTGCTTGCCTAGGAGTCAGCCCCTTGGGATGAGTGATGCCTAGTTTTCGTTGTTATTGTTTGTGGTGGTGTTAGTGGGTTTTTTGTTTGTTTGTTTGTTTAGTTGGTTTTCTTTTTGCAAACACCAGTTTCTGTGGGTGGGTTAAATGATTTACTTTATGTGGCTACTGTGTTGGCATTTTGTGGAAGATAAGCAAAGAGAGATGTGAAGGTTACTGCTTGTTTGTCTTTGTGGACTCAAAGAGGAAGCCCCAGGGCAGGTGTATTCTGGATTGGAGGATGTGAATCTTGGAGAACAAACCTAGCATAGGACTAGACTGCTGAGGCTAAGGAGGTGGTGGGAAGAAGGGAGGCCAGCTTGGGATACATGAGACCCTGTCTCAAGAGAGAAAAGATTGAATTTTGAAACCTGACTAGGGATGTGAAGGAGTGAAGGAAGGACAGACACAGAGACAAGCTGGTGTCTGGGCACTGTGAACACTTGTGGTGATGGAGCCAGGGTTACCACTGAAGAGGCTCAGGGAGGGGCCAACTAGTCTCTGCAGGAGGTGTCTGTAGGAAGCAGCCTCAGGTGGTAAACTTCCTGGAGGCTGAAGCTCCTAGTGTTTGTACACACTGACCAATTGTTGTTAACACTAGAATTTGGTCAGGAGGAAGGCTTTGGCAATGTCAAGCCTGACCTATGTATGGGGAAAGGCTTTGTCAATTTCCCATAAGCCCAGGGCCTTGTACTTGTTGGCTGTGCTGGTGTCAACAATACACACTCACAGCTTCACTCTGGGTTTCCTCCTTCCCTACAGCCCTGGGTTTGTAAACAAGAAGCAGAAAACTTCTAGCTGCCAAGAGAGACAGGGAAGTGTGCCTTGGCAAGGACAGGGCAGACATCCTTCTTGAAAGGTCCCTGGCACTTCCCAGAGCCTGCCTGAGCACACAAGCTGCTATTTGAGGACCGGGTGGGAACCTGCTGTCATCTAAGGATATGAATATTTAACATTTCCCAAGGATCAGTCTGTCCATTTTATTCTTTTGTATGAGAGAGAGAGAGAGAGAGAGAGAGAGAGAGAGAGAGAGAGCGAGCAAGCAAGTGGAAGACACCCAGAGCAACTCAAGGTCACTGCCCTCAATAGTTATGATAAATAATGAAACTCAGAAACTTCAGAAACACCGGGAAGGGAGAAAACCACACTAACACTAATGGCCATCAACCAGTCTCAGACTAGACCACTTTTGTTTTTCAGAGCCTTCCCAGTGATTAATTAGTGAGACGAGATAGCACAAAATGCATTCTTAAAGTGGGAACATCAGTTCCTAAAATGCAAGTTGGGTGTTACTGGACAGATCAGGATAGTTTGCTTCTAGAACATTCTGACTTCTTTATAGCTGTTAACCAGTTCCCTGCTGGTCTTCTTTAGCTAGTCTTCATTCACACAACTATAGGTCCCTTCATCCAGCGCTGCTGTGCTCAAATTATTATGGGAGGAGGGGGGTAAGGTGAGATTAACTGCGTAAAACCTTTGGGGACCTCACCTAAGGCCAAGGTCAAATGTTAAGGCCTAGATAACTGTAACCTGTCTAGCCTGCCATTTTGTGCTGTTACTAATGTCACAAGGAAGGAAACTTTTCATACAGTGTAACTGCTGTTATTACGACGTTGTGTGCTTTGGTGTTCTTCAAAACCAATCACAACAGAAATCAGTTGAACTGCTTTGTCTAAGTATCCACAGTAAGCTTGGACCTGAACCAACGGTCAGGCAGCACTTCCTGCACCTGCATATGAGCTTTTATGGTATTTACCTTTATCAGATGCTCTTGGGATGGACCCCAACATAAGAGAGACACCTACACCAGTATTTGGAATAAGATTTCTATTATGGGTAGGGGTTTCATAAAGTTTAAGTTTCCAAGACCTCCCTGGGAACTGACTTCCTACTAGGCAGAAAGAAACAAGTATGTGGGCAACTGACATCCTGGTTGGCAAGTTAAGACAAGACAAGTCCCCTGACACAGTTGATTATCCCGACCAATGGAAACAGGGTAAATGCACAACAATGTTCTTAGACATCCTCGATCCCTAAATCCTGATTGGTGGAATAACTTGGCAGCAGTGTTTGTAGATCTCAGGTTTAAAAAGCTCTTCAGGATCTTAACTCAGGATTGTAGTTCAGTTCCCGAGTCTGGACTGTGGCCTTGATTGATCAGTCCTGGGACATATGCTCCATAAACTCTTCCTGTCTGACTAAGATCAGTGTTCATGTGGTTTGTGAGGTGGTTCCTGGACCACAACACCACACATATGAGGCCACACATGGAAAGACCCTCTGATTTGCTTCAGGTCCAGTTAATCATGTTTCAGCAGAAATGATAGTTTTCCAATTTATTCTAATGGACTAGTTTGTCTCTCCTCCCCAACTGCATGATAACACATGATTTCTTACACCAGAAATTTAAGGCACTATGATTGAATAATGTTAGAATCAAAGGGAAATCCGTAATTGTTATATTTCTAGCTGTGGAGACTAAACTATCGTTCCCCTTTCCCAGTCTTCTTTTCTCTAAGTATTTCATTGATACTATTACCATCTCCCCAGAAGCCTACCTTACTATTTTGGGAATTGAAAGCAAGGTCATCTGCATGGAGGCGATTACCCTATGAACAGTTACAAACACCCCAATGCTCTTCTGTAGGGGAGGATGTAGGTAAGTACTGAGGGATTGAACCTTGGGACTTCTGTGTACTGGGAAAGCACCTTAATTTTCTGCATTGTACCCTGATTAAAGGTGGCTCACACCTTTAATCCCAGCACTCAGGAAGCAGAGGCAGGTGGATCTCTGAGTTAGAAGCCGGCCTGGTCTACAAAGCAAATTCCCAGACAGCAAGGTCAAACACAGAGAACTCTGTCACAAAAACAAAACAAACAAGTCATCTGCATTGTGTCAGGCATCAGATCCGTTCTGTTCTAAAACCAATTTATGTCTAGAATTTGCATACTTTTTCCTTTCTCATTCCCACCACCAGATCAAGCCTACTTCATCACCTTAAGTAGTTACCCTGTCTTAGTACAAATGCTAAGTACCTCAAGTTCCTCCACCCCACCTGCAAATGCCCACGTGCACTGGAGCTCAGGGCACGGAGCTGAGGGAGCATCTGCCTGATGTTCTGCTTCAGTGTCAGCACATTCCATCAGCCTGGGAGGCCGTTAGCACACGCTCCACTGCTGCTCTGCTCACCTGTCTGCTGCAACCGTCTAATGAGCTCCTGTTGTGTGCATGGCAGAGAGCGTATCTCAGTGTCCTCACAAATGTGGCTACTTCTGCTTTTGTTTGAGACTGGGGCTTGCCAGGTAGCACACGCTGGTCTTGAACTTGCAATCCTCCAAAATCAGCTCTTTAGGTGTGGGGATCACAGGTACCAGCCACAATGGTAGTATTGCAGGACTTTCTTGGACCTGTCAGCCACTGAATAATGACACAATGACCTATTTTTATTAGAGCTCAGGTCTTAGCTCAAGCTACCTCCCAGCTAGCTCATCTAACTTATCCATGCATTCTAGTCCACAGCTGCTCCTCGTTACCTCTCTCTTGCACTCAGTATGTCTGACCTCCGTGTCATGCTGGTGAATCGTCCCCCCAGGATTCTGCTCCCCACAGTTCCTAGACCTGCCTGAAAGTCTCATTTTCCCTTTCCTTCCTCAGCTATTGGCTGTCAGTCAGGATTAAGCCAATCACTTGGAGTTGTGTAGCTTTGATGGAAGGTTTGTGACTAAGGGGTTTGGGGTCTTAGATACTCAAGCCAGTTCACTTCTGCTGCCTGTGGATGAAGATGTAGAACTCTCAGCTCCCTCACCAGCACTGTGTCTGCCTGCATGATGCCATGCTGAGAATGAACTAAAACTCTGAACTGTAAGTCAGCCACAGTGAAATGGTTTCCTTTATAAGAGTTGCCATGGTCATGGTGTCTCTTCACAGCAGTAAAATCCAAACTAAGACAACCTGCAACCAAGTATTCAGACAGAGCCTATGGGGAGGGGTGGGGAGAGAGAGAGAGAGAAAGAGAGAGAGAGAGAGAGAGAGAGAGAGAGAGAGAGAGAGAGAGAGAGATAATCCCACAGACCAGCCAAGCCAGGCATGGCGGCTCAGACTGTAATCTCAGCAGGACCTGCCGACGCTCTATTTCAGCATAGATCCCCTCATTCTCCTGCTTTATGTATCTCACTTAGGATTAGAACTTTGACAGATCATCCTTTATTCGCTCACATCATTCAGTGATATCCGCATCATTCAGTGATGTTCTGAGCATCATTGATCAGAACTATCTTCTATTTGTATATAGATTTCAGTTGCTGATGCAGAAAGGAATATTTTTCTTTAAAAACTGACTGTGGGTGGACTGCGTTCTACCATTGCTTCCCTTTCCTTGACGTGTTCTCCATCAACATCCAGAGGCCACCTCTGGCGGAACTGTGGCCCCTGTGTATGGTACTACATTTGGAAAACAGTAGGGTCTCCACATTGACCTTACTGAGTAATAACCTGTCCTCTTTCTACTGACATCAGCAGGCTAGCTTCTTGGAAGATAATTCTGGTGACACTGTGGGAGGCTGTCTGAAGCACGGTGGAGACTCATAGGATGGGTCTGGACCAGAGAGGGAGACATCAGGGGACCTGGCAGGAAGGCCCAGCATTGCCTGGTGTTGAAATCACCGGAAGACCTAATTTGGAGCCCTGGCGTTGATCCTGCTCCACACCTGGCTTGCTCTCTTGCTGGCTTCCCTGTGTGCTCTCACATGGCTCTAACCGACTCGCAGAGGTCTTCTGAGACTGTCATCTACGGCGGGGATGAGATACTGTGCATGCCAAGCATTCAAAAGTAGGCCTGAAGGCTGTGAGACTATTGGGTCACTAGCCCTCAGTTGGCACTTGTAGCCTGTGGCACACAGCATAGACAATCAATTAAGTGTCTTTCCTGTGGTTTCTTTTGCCCCCTCCCCTTGATATTACAAGGATTATTTCCTTTTTTCCCTTTTTGTCTGAGCAGGGAAACACTATCTGTTTGGATCTCTCCTGTTGTCTACGTTGTCAGGTGGTGAGACTGTTCATTTCCATGGCAGCTGCTCTGCCATCCTGTCTTCGCTGGCACTTTTTGGGCTGGTCTGAGCTGGAAAACATCTCTGCCTTGGTCCCCTGCCATTTCTTCAGATTCAGGGCCACCAAGCAGCTTTTGGAAGAGGAACATCCCAAGTAAAAAATCCCGAGGCTTATAGCAGACAGCAGCCCTAGCCAGGCTCGCTGAGCGGTGGGGACTGGACCGTGGAGTATCTGAGCCAGATTAAGCTTGTATTTAGCAGTCTTTGAGTGCAACACATGTGCAGTCTATGTTATAGGGATTATATTAACCCGAAATGTTTTCCAAAGGGCAAATGGGACAGCTGGGATAGAGGATTCTGCTCCAGAATGAAAGTTTGAGATGACGTCAGGACATACAGATGGAGGTGTCTTAGGGACAGATGTGATGTCTAGTCTACAGTTGGCGCCACACAATCTGAAGTCCAGCCTTAAGATTCTGACTCATAGTCCTTCGGGATGGTGAACAAAGGACTCACAAAGAACTCATGCGCACTGAGGTCTGCACATGCGCACTGAGGTCTGCACCTGCGCACTGAGGTCTGCACCTGCGCACAGAATCAGAGCCCATTACACGTGCAGTCTTACCTACCCCAGTGAATAATCTTTTTTTAAAATGGCAATATGAGTGGAATGTGTCCCATTGACTTTAATTAGGTGTCAGACTTCTCTTTTCCTTTGATAAATGTCTACTCTGTGTGGGGATTGGCAAGGGACTTCTAGTAGACCTGCAGGCTTCTCTGTTCCCTAGGAGACAGGACACAGACTACATTGCTGAGCTGGGAGACTCCAGTCTAGGTGTGTTCTGGGATTTAAAGATTCAAACAAGCATTCCCTAGTTCTGAGCTTTTACACAGGTAGGGTTAAGAAAACCCTCACCACTTCACCTTTTGGCCCTAGGGCCAGTGTAAGTCAGGAAAGGATAGTTAAGTATTCAAGGTTACACAGTGAAGCCCTAGCCTCTCAGCCTCCCATCTCAGACAAGCTGACTTTCCTCTTGGCCTGGAGCAGATAGTTACAAGCTCCCTGGAAAGGTGGGAAATGCTAGCCGGAGCCGCTCAGGCTCCCTGTGAAGTCTATTTGCAATTGCAAAGCACAGGTGCAATGTCCAACCCCTCATTTAGTCCCCAAGACAAACTTCTCAGTAGGTGGTACCCTCCAATCCCCAACGTCACAGACAGATCACCTGGAGCAGGATTGAGCACTGGTGCTTTCCCTGCAGAAATCAAGCTCTAGCCATAACCCTCTTTGGTCTGATCCTCAGGCAGATTCTTGCTGTGGTGGCCTTGATGCTGAGCATCCGCCCACACGCTCTGTGGAAGCAAAGAAACCAGCCATTTCTGACCTTCCCAAATATCAAACACATTTTAACAAGCTTTTTATATAAAACTGACCTTTATTACAATTTAAAAAGAACAAAGACAAGTTAATAAGTGCCTTTAATCACAATGTAACTGCTATCTACAAGTAATTATGCTGTTACTGTACAGCTTGAATAAAGTTTGTTCCAAACTAGAAGTCATCACAAGTTAAACTCCACCCTTTATGATTATTCAGAATTGACATCAGCATCAGAGACAGGAAACAAGCACCTGTGTCAGTTCCTTAAGTACCGCTACTGAGTGGGACATTGTGATCTGGCCATAGAAGAATAGAGACACACCTCGACTGAACGGTGACAAAAGCATTGCTATAGTCTAATCCTAAATACAATGCACTGGGTCATTAACAATGCAACCGCCCGTTTATATAGCACCTTTTAAGGAGACCAAAGCCTTTGTCTTATATTATCTGACTGGTTCCCAAAACATCCCTATGAGGTAGGCAATGGTTGGTAATCATTATCTCCATCTTGTAATATGGAGAAACTGAGGCACAGAGAAGTGCAATCATTTGCTTGAGGTCACACAGTAAAGCTGATGGTGGAACAGGGACCAGAGCCCTGTGCTCTTGTCTCCAGAATGAATCATTCTCTTTAGACAAAACTGGACGGCTTAATTTAACACATTAATTCACTTTTCCAAGAAAATTTAAAATGTGCCCCCCCCCCCCCCCAGTACAAATTGTTGAAAGAACAACAGGCAAGAGCAGACACTGGGACAGCAGCAGACAGATCTGCGCTCTGCTCGAAAGGCTATGGGAGTTTGGTTCTTTTATTCCAGGAGTTGATCTTCCTAGGGAAACAGTTTAAAGTCTTTAGAAAAAAAAATATACCGCAGAGTCTGCATCTCCTGGCTTCCAGATCACAGCTTTAATGACTACACTAAGTTTCCCACAGACTTGGCTTATTCTTGAGTTACAAAGAAACTATCTAAATAAAAAGCTTAACCTTTGGGTTAATAGTCCCGCTTTACACATTTACTGGTTGCATGTTAAGACAGTGCTTCTCAACCTGTGGGTTTTTTTTTTTTTTTTTACCAGACATTCGGCAGATCAGACATTTACATTATGATTCATAACAGTAGCAAAATTACAGTCATGAAGTAGCAACAGAACATTTAATGGTTGGGGGTCACCACAACTGTACTGCAGGGTCACAGCATTGGGAAGGTTGAGGACCACAACCTGAAGTGGCAGGTAGTATGTTTTTGAGAGAACGGATTCAGGAGCAGCTCACAACACTTAGTTCAAACTTTGCTTTTTATTCTCCTTTAGAGTCAGCTGTGTATTTGGTACTTTAAAAAAGTACTAACAATATGTAGAATGATTGGAGTTCCAGAGTCAACTCTCTAGGCATCCATCCATCCATCCATCATCTCCATCCATCCATCCATCCATCCATCCATCCATCCATCATCTCCATCCATCCATCCATCCATCCATCCATCCATCATCTCCATCCATCCATCCATCCATCTCCATCCATCCATCATCTCCATCCATCCATCCATCCATCCATCCATCCATCCATCCATCATCTCCATCCATCCATCCATCCATCCATCCATCCATCCATCCATCATCTCCATCCATCCATCCATCCATCCATCATCTCCATCCATCCATCCATCCATCATCTCCATCCATCCATCCATCATCTCCATCCATCCATCCATCCATCCATCATCTCCATCCATCCATCCATCCATCCATCATCTCCATCCATCCATCCATCCATCATCTCCATCCATCCATCCATCCATCCATCCATCCATCATCTCCATCCATCCATCCATCCATCATCTCCATCTATCCATCCATCCATCCATCCATCCATCCATCCATCCATCCATCCATCATCTCCATCCATCCATCCATCCATCCATCCATCCATCCATCCATCCATCATCTCCATCCATCCATCCATCCATCCATCCATCCATCCATCCATCATCTCTCTCTTTCTTTTCTGTCTTCTTTCTTTCTCTTTTTCATTTTTGGCATTTTTCATACAGCATCTCTACCAGACAAATACTGTGAATGCTTTCACATTCCTGGGTCCTGGGTAGTTGGCAGGTCTCTGTGAAGCAACATGAAAGAATAGACTTGAGAGAGAGAGAGAGAGAGAGAGAGAGAGAGAGAGAGAGAGAGAGCCAGCCACACGTTACAGAGTAAAGGGGAACTTCATGTCAGGTGGAAATGCATTAGGAATGGTCAAAGTCACCACCAGCCTCGGCTTGCAGGTCAGTGGGAGGTGGCCACACTCGCAGTCAGTGGTTCCACGTGGGCTGGTAATTGGTACTGGAAGAGAATCAGGGCATCCTGTAGATATGGCACAGAGGTGACAGTTGGGGAGACATTGCTCCGTGGGGATGAGGTCCATAGCAAATGGACAAAAGGACAGTAGGCCATCTGTGCAGGAGCAGGCCAAGTGAGGGGAGGAATCACGGACTTCGCGTGCTCACCCTCCACCTCCTCAAGGGCATCAGACTCAGGAAACACTCCAGTCCTCCACCTCCTCAAGGGCATCAGAGTCGGGGAAACACTCCAGTCCTCCACCTCCTTAAGAGCATCAGACTTGGGGAAACACTCCAGTCCTCCACCTCCTTAAGAGCATCAGAGTCGGGGAAGAACCATAAGATTCTGAGGCTAGTGTGAATTTTTTTGAACATATAAAACAAAAGTTTAAGCACTTTCACAGTCAACAAAAAACTTTTTACTCTTTGATGAACTAGATGACCAGATAGTTACAAATATCTGCAGGGATAATTAGTAACTACTTTGTGTGTTGCATTACTTTGTACCCTACTTGAATAAAAGGAGTACTTCAAACTGGTTGGGAACCTAAGAGACATGTTACATTCAACCATTCTTATGAGGGAACTTGCTGGAATGAGAACTGAGAACTAAGACCTCTACTTGTAACCGTGTATTTATCTGGCTGAATTGCAAACTCCCCCACAAATCACAAGGCCTGTAAATATATCAGGATTACTGAACAGCATGGCAGCATTGTCCCTGCCAGTTTAACAGAGAAGTCTGAGGAGGGACAGTCACCAACCTTTATAACACATATAAGGTGATTTGAGATAACCAGAACATTTTATTTAGAATAGGGTCTGGCCTTGTAGCCCAGGTTGGCCTTGAATGCAAGACCTTCCTTCTTTCCCACTCTCCCTTGTTATAGAGTAACAGGCCTGGGCTACCATGCCCAGTTCTTATATCTTAAACCAAACCAAAACAAACCAGCCCTACAGAATATCAGTGCCAATCCAAGGGGAAAGTATATATTGGGATAAATGAATATTAAATGGAATGATCTTTAGTATTGCCTTTTAAACAAAATTATGCTTCCAGTTTCATCTCAGAGTAAAAATCTGAACAAACATCTCTTAGTTAAATGAAAGAACCTGAAGAAAAATAAAACATAAATATTTAAAGGTAAGAAGTAAAAATAATAAAAGACCCCAAAATGAGCAAAACATAGGATTTAAAAAATCATGCAGATGTTCTTTTTCTTCCAGTTTTTAACATTTTATTTCCCAATTTTAGATAAAAATTCTATTTTTTCCGAGTTCTGTGCTTTAAGTGAAGCACTTGCAGGATGGGTGTGCCCATAGCAAGGAAGGAGGATGCAGATGCCACTATACATAGATCCACATTCCTTACTGTGGCATGCTCCTATGCTCACACTGGCCAGGCACTGACAGCAAACATTCCACTTTCAGTGTCCTCGGCACAGTATAACACTCCTCTAGGAGCTTCCAGGAAATATCTCTCAATACACTGCGATTCCTACAGCCATCTATCTCATAAGCTGTCTGGGTACCAGAAACCAACAGGGTCAGAAGAATGGCACCCAGATCATGGGGACTCCCATTGGCCATCAAAAGTGTCACCGACATCAGTGTCATGGTCCCATTTCCAAAACCCTGCTTCAGCCTAGTATCAGCTGCTGCATCGTCACAAGACAGGCCTTGTACATCCTTATTCCTGCTGGGAATGCGTGGGTATAGCCCGGGATAAAATAGTTCCCCCACGTGATACCTGTGAGGCTACCTGCCAGTCAGGCTCAAGGTTTCTCTTTTGTTGCTTTTGGGTGAATCTCTTCCTTCACACACTGAGTGCATGATACACCTGTTACAGTCGTCTCTGCTGAATCCACACTGAGTCACAGGGAGACAAAGCCATCTTCAGACAGCATTGTTTTTCAACTGGGAGAATTATGAACACAATTTGAAATCTAAATGTATTCATTAGGAAAACTAAATGAAGCCAGCTCAAGAAGGCATCTCATAATTACCAAATCAAACAATGGGAGGATGGATTCTTTTAATTCCACTGTTACAATACAAGTTCATCATACTAGTTGTATGAACTTTCCAAATATGTAATAGAACACAGCCTAGTTGGTGCCAGGGCCGTGCCAGAGCCAGCAACACTTCATACACACATGGCAACCATACACAAACATACATACATACATACATACATACATACATACATACATACACACACACATACAGCTCATCACTGGTGAGGCAGGGGGAGCTCTGACTCTACAGGTGAAGATCAAGGAGGAGAAGCACCTGGCTGGGTGAAATGTTAGTTCTCTGTGTTGGGTGTCAACAATGCTAGTTTACATTCAATTAGAATTTACTGTGGGAGAATTCGATTCTGTTGAATTTACTGTAGAACGACTAGCAACCTTTTTCTCACAAAGAATATAGGTATTATTTAGAAGTTTTGCAGACTTAGTGATGTGATTTAGATAAGGACACGTCAAAAACATGCAGCCAACACATTTATAAAAATGACTTTCTTTTAGGGTTTCGGAAACATTTCCCATAAGATAGTCTGTGGTTTCTCATAGTTTCCCCTTGGGAACGACGTGAAGCAGCAGCAAGTGCTTTCAAGGTTTGAAAAGTATTTAAGCAAAAAGAAATAACTACATCTAATCTAGATGGAATTATAATTCTGATTTAAAAAAAAAAAACCCTGTAATTTATTTTTATCTTCATGAATAAGTCCATGTAAGTAGGGTATTACTGGATGCAGGCTCTAGGTGCAGTGGTGATGTTTATGTGTACAGTGCGGCCTCCTTTTGACAATGTTTTTTTTTTTTCCCCCACACATTTCAACTCTGTAACATTTGGACTTTAAACCAAACTACAGGCTCTGCCCAGCTCGAAGACAGGAACACGGATTGTGACCCACGTGAAAGAGTAACCGCTCACGGCCAACAGAAGCCTGAATAATCAAGCAAAGACGACAGCACCCACACCAGGAAATACAGTAACTCCGTACCCAAAGCTCAGCTGAGCGGAGCTGTGCCCCTCACGAGCTACTGCTTATTCCTTTGGACTTTATGTTGGAGAGAGGGCCTTCATGCTTCTTGTACAGAACACCTTGAGATCTCTGACACACTTATGTTACCACTGCGAGCTTCTCGGACCAGGAGAGGGGTGTCAGTGCACATTTCATGACTATGTTACATATCATATTAGGAAACTCTGGGGACATTCAGACAGCAGGATTTCAAGGTGATATGATTATTTATAATGAACTTATCTCTAAACAGAGAGTTTTATACTTTAGAGATCACACCAGCTTCCCTTCCTCTTTATAAAACATAAACTCCTGAGCTCCATGGTGCCTGTAAGGAATTGCATGGTGGCAAGCACATGGCCAGGAGTGGCCTGTGGCATGGGTACTGCCATGTGATAAAGGGACCCTGGAGGCCCAAGAGATGGTTGGGCCAAACTCTAAAGCACAGCAGTGAAAATCAGTGGGTGCAACAAGCCTTGCCCTTTACTGCTCCCCACTGTTACCGAGTGCCCAGCAGAGGTTATGCTTATCCATGTGGCGTCTTCATGGAATATTAGGCTAATGCCAATGACATCTAGGAGAGTACACAGCTCCACAGGTGTAATCCGCAGCCAGTTCATGAGTACAAGGACAGGAAGACAGGCCACAGAGATGGTCACTTCTCTCTCCAAGGCCCTCTTTGTCACAGGGAGAGAAACCAGCATGACTATTAAGTCATTAGAATAAGTTGCCACACTGGCAGCAGGAGGCAGTGGCCTCTCTCTTTATCTGTATCTTGCTTTTCAGCCAGGCTCCTTTTAAAATGAAAAGTGAGCCCTGTTTCCAGTGCTGGCCTTGGAAGATCTAGAGAGATGACTGAATTTTCAATCTGAGCTGCTTCAGCCATTAACTTTTTTGCGAAGCAATGAAAAACCGTGCAGTTTGCATCAGCGGATACTGCACAGTGGACAGTACCACTGGTGTTCTCAGAGGTCCCAGGATGTCAGTGAAAGTCTGATACTTTCAGGAAGTTCAGAATTCCTGAGTCAGAGTTTGCTCAATTTTTAACAGTGAGTGAGTATTTCAGCACTGACACAGTTATTTCTGCCCACTGCAGTTGCCACCAGTGGTCAGTGTTCTGGATCTAGAACTCCCCGCACCATCTGAGGAGCTGAGCCTTAACACATCTTCAACGTTATATTACTTGTTAGAGAAAAGAATAAAAACCGCTCATCATTATCTAGCTTCTGTGCTTTATGGTATTTTTAAAAATGAGAGTATAAACCGTTGTACATAAAATCCAAACAGTTAATATATATTTCCTGACAGTTTCTAGAAATTAGGCATTAAACATAAAACATCTTATAAATTTATATAATAAAATAAATGTTTACATTTTACTCAGATTACCATCAGATTACAGGAAAGTTATACGTGTGGGCAGCAAAGATCACTGGAAACACAAATTTATGCCCGCAGCCCTTTGGGGATAGACACCATGGCCGCCATCCACACAGAAACATTAAGGCTGTGTTTGGAAGGAAGAACGCTGGGTTTGAACAACTGCAGAAGTACCATAGTAGTTATGAAAAAGTCAAACATTGTCGGGAAGGGTTTGAACATAAAAGTTTAAAAAAATATCTAAACTGACCTCATGTGCCTTGTGAAGACTGCAGATGCAGTATCCCAACGAGGAGCAGAGACCCCAGGGACTCCAGGCCACCCCACCCCACACTGCTCAGCCTGCCCATCCAGATTCCCAGGGACTAACAGGGCTCGTCAGGGAAGAGGGTGGGTTAACAGGAACCAGTGTCTCTTCAGTGCAGGCGGGTGGGAGACCATCCTTGGGTGAAGCACACAAGGGAGACTTCCAGGGGTGAAGCAGCAGAGGAAGGAGGGTGAGGGAGAAAATCTGGCTCTTCCAGGGCAGGCAGGATTCCAGGCAGGTGGGATTTCCGTATTGGTGGGTGGGTCTCTCCCCCGCCCCGCCCCCCTCACAGCCCGAAGTCGCCTTCCTCTGTGGAATGTGGAGGTCAGGGGTACCATGGGTTTCTTGGGAGCCCTGGAGGGTAGCTGCCCTGGCAGGCAGGTCCATACCTTACTGTTTCGGAAAAACAGTTGTGAGCCCACACTTGATTTCAGTTAACCAACGCAGCGTGAGACTGCGACACCTCCTCTCCACCACAGCAGAGCCTCTTTGAGCTGCTAGAGCCTGGTGACATCTCTGCATTGCTGCAAGTCCCCAATGCTCTCGTAGTCATTCTCCTTGGGGACAAGGTGGCCATTGGTCTCCAGAGGGACCTTTTCGTCCTCTCTGTTTAGAGTGTGTATGGCTTCATAGTCAGGCTCTGGTTCCTCACTGGGCCTCCTTGCCGGCGGCAGTGTGCTGATACTGTTGGGAGTTTTCTCGAAGTCTTTCACAGTGGCATAGAGGTCATTACAGGAAGATGACGACGTCTGAGGGGGGCCCTGCACGGAGTGGCAGGTAGATTCTGGCCCTTTCAGAGATGGTCCATGTTTGTGTGCCGACTGTCCAGGTTTATTCACGGAGGAA
Source organism: Arvicanthis niloticus (assembly GCF_011762505.2). Classification (NCBI taxonomy): domain Eukaryota; kingdom Metazoa; phylum Chordata; class Mammalia; order Rodentia; family Muridae; genus Arvicanthis; species Arvicanthis niloticus. Next base: position 6,927,560 of record NC_047670.1, on the reverse strand, counting down.
TACATTGCTGAGATCTAGGGAACAGAGAGACATGAACAAGCCACTGGAAGCTGTGAGTCCCTCCTCCCCTTCTTGGTGTCAAGCGATACACTTGGCACTTAGGAACATGCCTCACCCCCTTGTAAGAGTTGTATGTTACTAGAGAGTAATTAAACTGTCTTCCTGTCTGGTAGATGAGTCATATTTGATTACCTCTCTATAAACCAAGTTTTGTGGAGTTCTCATGGGCCCAGATGGGGTTCTGGTTCTATAGAACACTGACAAGTGGGGGTCGTGAAATCACAGAGGACCCAGTAAGAAGCAGTGCACGAGCCAGAGAGGGTGCTCCAGCGATGCAAGAGTGAGAGAGGAGCTTGGGAGGCCTCTGAGGGCCTTGGCAATTGGCTGTCCCTGGGATAGTGAAGTGAAAAAGGCCTCACAGATGACTCCCTGGTTTTGCCTTGTGTAGTCAGGGAAATAGGGTGATGAAAGTTCCTATCCTTGGGAAAAGGGGAGTGGGGAGTATCATCTGAGGAAAGTAGCCCTTGAACTCCGAGATGCTTCATCTTCCTGCACTGCACTCAAGAGTTCTCTGTACAAAGCAACGCTCCTGCTTATGTGTGTGGTCTGTACAGGCACAGAGGGCCCACAGTGGGCCTTCCACTCCAGCCATGTGAGCAGGGGCAGGAAAGGTGTCGGGCTCTGTCTGAACCCAGCACGCTGTGTGCTGTCATGGTGGCTTCAGCACTTAGAAGGCATCACTAAAAGTCTCCTGAAATTACCCCCTGGTTCTCTGGCATTCTCCATCTGTTCTCACTGGTTGCCTCAAGTGATGTTAGCCTTAGTTCAGTTCACCTTTGCTGAGGTGACCCGCATCCAGTATTCCTCAGGGAGACATTTCCCTTCTCCTAACCATTCTGACGAGTGGAATTTTCCAGCCTACCACTAATTTCCTTCTACGGTAGTCACCCACTGTTAACGAGAACTCCTTCTTCTTACCCTAGTTGTTCCTTCTGTTCACATGGGCCAGCCCTTCCTGCAGCCTAGTGTCCTTCACTTATCTACATACTTCCATTCTTGTGGCTCACTGCCTATCACATACCTTCCCAGCATGGACAACCATCTCAGCCTTGACATCCAAGCACAGGCCTGAGGGCTTGTCACATCTTTCAAACACAGGAAACAATCACAGGATGTTTATTCTTGGGAAGAAGCACTAATTGTTGTGGGGGAAAGGGTAGTGGGCGGGGTCTTGCTATGCAGTCTAGATTTCATTGAACTAAACATTCTCCAGCCTCCCAAGTGGGCACTGAGACTATGGTTGAGAATCACCATGACGGTGCAGGCTAGGTCGTTTTGTTTCACTTTAACTTGATAGAAGTAGAGTCACCTGACAGGAGAGAACCTCACTTGAAAAGGGGCCTCAGTACGATTGGTCTGTAGACAAGCTCGGAGGCCATTTTTAAAGTGAATGATTGCTGTGGGAGAGCCCAGCCCACGGTGGATGACACCACCCCTAGGCAGGTGACAGTGGATTTTACATCAGTACTCCATGGCCTCTGCTTCAGTTCCTGCCTTTAAGCTCTGCCCTGACAACCCTCAGTTTTAAGTCTTAAGTAGCCCAGGCTAGCTTAATATAACTAGGGCTGGCCTTGAACTCTTGACCCTCTATCTCCCATGTGATAGGTGTAGTTGTTTGCCACCAGATTGGATTATGATAACTGGGATTACAGACTTCGAGTTTTTGAACTTTTCAAAGTTACACGTGCATGTGAGTGCAGATGCCCATGGACAGCAGAGGCACTAGATTCCCCTGGAGCTGGTGAGGCAGCTGGCTGTGAGCTGCCCAGCCCAGCTAGGTTCTGCCAGTTGAACTGTGTAGGCACAGTGTAAGAATTTAGTTAAACTTGATTTTTAGTTAAAAGTTAATTTTTAACTGCCCCAGGACACATCCTGGGAGGAGCACATTCCTTAGTCCAGGACACCAGCTGGCTTACCCTGCTGGATTAACATTCAGAGGAAAAGCGGATTAACATTCCGCAGACCACAGGGGAGGGAACCCACCTGCGGGCAAGAAAGGCCCAGAGCACTTAGACAGGATGAACCAATCCTTGTCCTTGTCACTTACAGACAAGGGAGGTCCTTGCCACCTCATTCCCCAAAGACCAATCAGTTCAAGTCACACTGTTCCGCCAATCATATTGTGCCTAGTCACTGTTTCTCTAGTCCACCCCTTAAACCGTATAAAAACTGCTCCTAACCTCAACTCGGGGTTCTTCTTGCCTGCATGCGAGAGGACCCCAGTGCACTGGATTATCATTAAACCTCATGTTATTGCAGCGAATCTCGTCTGTGAGTGTCTCTGGGGGAGCGCGTCTCCTGGTTTTGGATCTTAGAGTCCAACAGCAGCACATGCCCTGAACTGCTAAACCATCTCTCCAGCCTGCACTGTCTACATTTTCTAGCAGACTTTTTTGGTTATTTGAAAAAAAAAAAATGAAATTTACCTCCTCTTCTGTAAGAGTTGGGTCTTCTTCCCGAGACTTGTAGGACAAGGAACTAAATCTCTGTCAAAAAAAAAAAAATGCAAACCAAAGTAAAGCAGTTTGAAGCCACACTTGTCTACACAAATGCTTTCAAGTGGTTTCTACTGGATACAGGCTATGTGTCTCCTGCATCAGCTGGTCCTATGACCTTGGGTGCCCAGCGGCTTCACAGGCATACAGAGGACTTCTGATAGTGTTTGGTTAGTGTTTGGTTCCTAACTGTCGCCAGGGAAGGGCTGATCAGCAGTTCTCCATGGCATGCCGGCATCTACATCCGACAGCTGGCAAGCATCACCAGGAAGAACCCCACTGCTCTTACAGTCTCCCCTTGACCTGTTTCTCAGTGAGTTTGGTCCCGGCCTTTTCTGTGACTCAAGCCCTGGCTTATTTACTATTTCTCACATATTTCTGACCTTAATTTTTGATTCCCACAAAAACATACCCATCTAAACCATCTCTCTCCCACACCGACAGATGCTTCTCCATCTCCCAGAGTCCTTCACTGCCCCAGGCCTTAGCTCCCTCTCTGTCCCTCTGTCCTCACCATGCCAGCTTTCCTTATTCTCCTCCCTTTAATTCCATTAAGTATTGATTGAATCATCAATACTTAGTTCCTCTTCCCCTTCGTTTCTTCCTCTGCTGTCTCCCCTTCCTGCCTTAGCAGTAGGTGGGCCCTCGGAGAGGCTCCACTGCTCTAAGGTCTACTCTCCCTGTGCTTCCTCCCCAGACCATCTACTTGGTGCTCATGGGCTGATAGCCTTGTTTCTGAATTCTCTTAGAAAACGCAGAGGCAAATACATTCCTCTGGACTCTACCCTGTCCCCAGTGTCCTTCGGTCCCTTCTTGGTTACCATGAGTGAACTTGCTTGCCATGCACTGCGCTCAAACGAGCTCAACTGGACTTCTGGCTCTGTCTTCTCCTCACTGTGGTGTACCACAAAGCCTCAGCTAACTCTCCTCTTCACATGTCCTTTGTATCCATTCCAGCTGAGTGTCTACCCTTCACTAGTCTGAAGAACTCTTCATCTTGGTCCCACGGGATGATGGTTTGTCCTGTGTGACCTGAGGTCAGCCCCTCCTTCCCACATGTCCTTTACCCAGTCTTCAGCAACCCTGCTCCCTTTCCTGGCTTTCCCCCCTATTTTGGTCTCCCCTGCTATTCCCCCGTCCCCAGAGCCCGGTTCCTGGGGCTCTCCTGGTCCTAATATTCACTCATCAACCTTATATGTTTAAATAGCACATTTCTGCTACTGGTTCTAAACCATATGAATCCAGTCCCAGCCTTCCCTCTTAGACAGTCATTCCCCAGTGGCCCTGAGCTGTGTTAACGTGGGGACCTGTCCTGCTCTCTAACTCCACGTTACCCACACAGTACCGTTATCGCTGACTCTGCTGGTCCTCCCTGCAAAGGGGTAAGGGGAAGTTGTAGCTGGAAGATGATTTTGCATCCTTCTGTGTAGACACTAGAAGTCTGATATTTAGCCGACTGAAGCCGTGCAGGCTTAGTTAATGTGTGAGGACAATCTGGCCAGCGTCCAGATGTGAGGCTCGCTGTGGCTCAGACTCCATAAGACACAAGCACTGAAGGCTGATGCACTTTAGACCTCTGATGACTAAAATTTTAGAAATTATTTAAAATATTGTTTACAGACTTGCAAAAAATAAGACCCGTTAGCTGGCACATAGGAAAATATTCAACAGTAAATTGCAGGAACCCCTGTACATCTGGACTCTCTGTCAAGACCACCGTGCTTTGAGTTGTGGGATTCTGAAAGGCTCAAGGTTACCATGCTGCCCGAGGAAGAGAAGAAGGAAGATTTTTGGTAAAGAATCTTGCTTATTTAGTTCCTAGACTTCAAAATGAAGGCAATAATATTGATCTAATTAGATACATAACATAAAATCAGGAAACTATCTACACTTGATGCTGAGAAAGGTTTTATAAACATCAATCTTTAGTCAGTTAAAGCTTAGACAGTGAAAAATGCAAGCACAGTATTTATCTGTAAACATGTATTTCTCAGACTGGTAACCTCACCATGACAAAAGCCCACCTTGCTGTGCCCACTGGTCCCTTCTGGAGCTTGCTCTTCTGCCCCTCTCTCTCCCTTCTCTGGAAGGTTGGCATTCTCATCCAGAAGTTTAACCGGGACAGGCGGTGGGGTTTCCTCTTCTAGGTCACTGGACGTTCCTAGAATGCTCTCTGCGTTCGCGCTGTGGCGGCACTTTTTGTTTCTGTCCACAGAGGCATATTCAGCAAAGTCGGCCTTGCCCTGCGCGTGGGCCCCTTGAAGCTCCTTCAAGGCAGAGGTGGACTTGGACTTGCCCTGCCCTTTGTCTGCCACGTCCTTGATTTCCTTCACTGTCTCATACAGGCAGTCCTCCACCATGTTTTCCTGGGAGGAGCTATCCTTGAGCACCTCGTAGGGCCCCTCCACACCGGGGGCCGACTCTGCGTCTGCAGCCCGGGCTGTGAGTATCACATCCACTGTGTTCTCAGGCGGGATCCTGGGCAGCTCCCGGCTCTGGTGGCACTTGGCCTTTCCCGTGCTGTCCTGGGAGTCCAGCAGATCTGAAGCTGAGGTCTGGACTTCCTCATAATGCTGCATGCAGGTCATCGTGCTGTCTTCTGAAAGAACTGAAGGGGCAAGGCTGTTAACAGTGGAGGAAGCCGCCCCTAACTACCAGTGCCTGGATCACCGTGCCACGCCTACAGACCTGGCTCTAACTGATGTTCAGCTGAAGACTTCAATGACAATGCTGTCTTATTTCCATTACATTGAAAGGGAAGTTATTCATTGTATCTTCCCAGTACAAGATTTCATAAATGATGTGGGCTACACTTTGACTTATGGTTCCTTCGCTACATACTACTCCTGCTGAAACCCATGTAGGTAGAGGGCTTGACAGGTATCAGGTTTTTGAAAGTTAGGAACAGGGGTTTGGGGTGGGGTGGCTTAAAGGCAGAGGCAGGAAGACTGAACTTAAGACCAGGCTGGGTAACCTATCTCAAAACAAAAGGTAAAGGGCGGGCTGTGGCCATCACTCAGTGGTAGAGAGCTTGCCTCACTTGCACACAGGCCCTGGGTTTCACCCTCAGTGTAGCATCCAACATTGACAATCCCTGGGGCCAGACTGAACGTCGTCTCTTCACATTACTGCAATTGGTCTCTGCCTAGATGAGGGAATGGGCTCTGTTCCCACTGCTACCCCACTTCCCCAGTCTCTCTCATCTGGCAGACATAACAGAAGCTGAGACACAATGACGGATCCAAGTATATTTATGAAATGGTACAAGACATGTTTCCAGGAACAAATGAAAACGGACCATGGAGCCAAGTGTGGCGCTCCAACCTCCTGCTCGCATGAGGCTGAGGCCACGGGAGTATTGCTTGACTCCAAGATTTTGTGGTTTTGGTGTGTGTGTGTGGGCAGCAGTGCTCTTGGCTACCGAGTCATCACCGCAGCCTGCGAGCACCCTGTTCAAAGCCTAGTCTTCTCAGTTGCTTCTTCTGCAGAACTTACCGTCACCATTGGTGAGCACCCCGTTCTGTTCGCTGCTAGCCAAGGCATCTGTTGTCAGGCTGGTCGCCGAATGGCTGAACATCTCCTTGTCGGAAGGCTGAAAAATCCAAAGACATCTTTTGGTAAGCATTTGCTGGGCACCAGAGGACACTCCGAATATCAAAGCAGCCAAAGAAATGGCAGAGTCCACTGACTAAATTAGGTAAAACAAGAACGGTTAAACGGAACCCCTTGGATAACTAGACACACTCAAGTGTTGAGAGTGGGACTGTTCTCTCCAATGGAGAATGGCTGAACTTATCTCCTCAGTGTAGTTCTGGACTCTCAGGGCACTGGCAGCTCCAGTGCTCCACTCTCACCTGGTGGTTACAGGTGGGCTACAGATACAGTGTGTTTCCCTAGCTCAGGGGAAAAGGAAACCACATATTATTGTGTGTGACAGAACAGAGCTCAGCGGGGACCAAGGCCATCCCTGAAACACAGGTGATGCCAAAAGAACAAACAAACAGCAAAGCATAGCTGCTGTCTCTTGATAGGCGGAGACTTACACATGGTCACCACACCTTTAATGTCATACATTTCGGAGTCTGTTTCAGGGCTTTCCTAAAACGCTCACCTACTGAATAACTGCTTTGCAAACCTTTCCTATTCTCAAACATACACAGGCACTTGGAAGTCCTGATTGTGTGTTCCTCTGGGGTGCAGGTGCTGTGTAGACCACCTGGAACAACACGACAAGTGGAGCTATCACGGGGTAGGCAGACACTAGCTGCCGCTGCCTCTGGATGCATTTCTTGTAACATGCCAGACCCCATCCTTTTCACATTCATGGCTTCTGCTGCCCAAGACACATCCCAGGTTTCAGGATAACATGGGGAAAATTTGATGTAACCTGCGTAGAAGTCTTGGGTTGTTGGCTTCACAAACTTACTGACTCTGATGGGAAATCAAATAATAACAGACAATAATCCACCGTTGATGTGTAGTGATGCCCAAGTGTCTGGGAAATCTGCTGATACTGCTCACATCTGCAGCTACAACATGGCTGTTTGGGGTCTGCCAGGACCTGACACTGGAGAAATATTGGAGAAGTAGTGTCCTTTAGGGACAGAAATGGAGATCAAGGGAAGGATTCCTGCATAACGTGTCACAGCCAAGCTTCTATAGTCTCTGTTTGAACCACTGTTTCCCACCTTAGCTCCTAGGAGGAACAAGTTGGCAGACTGAATGACCTAGGGAACTCAGGAGCTAGGTGGGCGGCTGTGTGCAGGCACCGCGAGCATGCGTCCTGTGGACACAGCTGTGTCATGGAGGCCTGCGGAGGAGGAGACCCTAAGTGGGGAAGAGAATGAAGAGGCGGCTTTCTCTGCTCTCCCGCTGCATGCTCCCTGCCACAGAGGCAGCATCACAGGGACAGAAGATCAAGAACGATGACACTCACGTATCAGAATGACCTGGCAAGCTTGGTCCCACCTCTGAACACTGGCTTCATTCAGTACCCAGGTAGAGCTGCCAGGTCTAGCCATGCCTGAGAACCCTTGTTCTAGGAGGAAATGAGGCCGGAGTTCAGCCACAACTTCCTGTCCACCTGACTGAGGAAGGTGGGACATGAAGAAAGACAGGGCCCACCCTTCTACCTCCCCTCCCGTCACACCAGCAATCACTGGAGAGAATGGAGACACTGGGAACAAGGAGTGGAGACAACCTAAGAGGTGAAAATCAGGTGTGAACATCAGTCAGAGCAGGAGAGATGCTGGGGGCTATGGTGGCTGATGAGTGAGGATGGTGGTCTCACACAGACAGAGGAAGAGGAGGTCTAGGGGGAGCTGGGAATTCTGGCAGCTGCGTCTCTGCTTGGGCTACAGGCACATTGGAAAGTGGGGGGTCACGCATGTGCTCTGAACATGCCTACTGGATACAAATAACACAGGGCCCCTCAGAGTTTAATGCATACAGGCTTTCTGGCTCTGAGTAGGAAGTGCCTTCTCTCCTAGAACTGCCCTGGGGCTCACAGGGGACTCAGCACAGCCCCGTGGACACAGCTGCTGAGACCGTGCTGCCACTTAAGGGCACAACAAAGACAGGCTAGTCCTCAGCCCTGGATAGATCGCTCTGTGAGACTGTTGCATCCATCAGGACCACATCAGTGTTGAGGATTGGCTAATGCACGAAGGCCAAGCTATGCTGTGGGGCCCCGGCCCTGATGAATGGCTGCAGTTCCACCCAAATGAATGCCAGACCTCCGTCCCCAATGCCACAGACCAATCCTATCTGAAAGCAGGGCCATTTCAGATGGCATAGTTAAGACTGAGGCCAGAGTGGGGTGTATTTGCTATTGTTATGAAAACAGGGGGTTTGGGCCTAAGGACATACACTCAGAGAGGAAAAGGTGACATGAGGATAGAGGAGAAGGCTGTGGGAAGGTGACAGCAAGGACTGCATGTGCACTAAGCACTAAGGAGCCCAGCTTCGGAGCAGATCCAGCTCTGGAAGCTCATGTAACAACACTGGATGCTGGACTCTGCTCTCTAGAGCAGAGAAACAAGAAATCTTATTTGAGTCGTCCAGCCATTCCTTGTGGCAGCCTTCCAGACCAGGAGAGACATGAAGACATCTCCGCAGCAGGCTGGAGCCCCATAGCAATCTCTCAGGCAGTCCAGCGACTGCTTTCGCTTCAGAAGCTTCCCTGAACACCGGTCAAACCAGGCTCCCTGCCGTACGTAGAGAATACAGAAAGCCACCGCTAATGTCTGTTTACGTCCACATGCCAGCTTCAGTTGTGTTGAAAGCCAGCAGTGTCATGCCTGGAGAGGTGTATGGGGACAGACAGACACACCGAGGCTTACCACGTTCATCAGGTTCTCATGGTCCCCACTATGCTGCCGTGGCTTCTCTCTGCAACGGAGAAGAAAACACCATTCTGACGTCAAATGAGTCCCTTAAAGTGAAGCAGACACCATGCTTCCCTAGTCCAGCTCCGCCTCTCTGGTCTTATTAACTAGGTTTATTTTTCTAAGAGAGCAGAAAAAAGTCCTAACTGACAGCAAAGGCACACCCTTTCCCAGAGGGCCAAGTTCACAACAGGAGACAGCAGGCTGCAAGCAGGATTTGTCTGTGCCTAGAATGCTCAGGCACCACCTTTTTTCTTTAGCAAATCCTAACAATGACCTCATCTTCTCCCTGGAGAGTCCGTGGAGTCACGTGCTGTAAGGAGTGGGAGGAGATACAGGAGATACTACTTTGGCACATCAGGGAGGTGACAAGCCCTCAGGATGAGTCACAGGTACTTCCAGTCTATGGAAAAGTCTGCTGAGTAAAAATAGAATGTGTTTTACATACAACAGTCTAAAGAAAGCCATTGGTGGTGGTAAAGACGACATTCCTGTCTGTGGCGAGGAGAGGGTGACACCTAGTGGAAGAGTGAGTCATTACAGCAGCAGACTCTTTAAGCTCATGGGAGCTAGGACTAGGCTTGTCCTGTCCTTAAAGGCCTGAGTCCATGCTTGGCAGGGATTAGGAGAGGCTGCAGAAGGCCAGAGAGCCTGGTTTTTTCTTCTTGACAGATTTTAGGGTGGGATCCATGTAGTTTTAAATATCATCAAGTTTCTTCCCGGGTTGAGAGAGTTGAGTGATGGAGCTGGCTGAGCGGTCCCCCAGTGGCTCCCAGCAGTACCAGAAGGCTGTGCGCCCTGAACCATCTCTGACTGTTCTGGGCAATCAGCCTTGGTTACAAAGAACTCCACTTCTCCTTGAGTGAAGGAGACAGGTATTATGCTTAAAAAAGAAAAAGAGAAAAAAAAAGAAAAAAAGAAAAAAAAGGCTTCCACATTCAGTCTTGTAGGAAAAACAAACCCGTTTCTTCATAAAGGGCAGTTCGTCACACACAGTTTTAATAATACATGAGCCCTCCCAAGCCATGCAATAGTGAGCACCGTCAGTGACTGCCCATTGTGGCGACAGGATGTAGTACCTCACACGTAGATTTCAATAATCCTCACGGCCAGAAAAAGACAGCACACAAAGACTGTGCTCAAAGAACAGCAAGAATTTGTTCCAGACATTTAAAATAGAAAGGGCTCTTTGCTTTGCTCTCCAGGAAGATCAATACGGATTTTCAATTGACTGATGAAGAATGTCCTCTGTAACCAGCCCATGAACATGGGCCGGGGGGCTTTTAATACAGAGGCTCCGCTGGGCACAGGGAAAGCAGCAGGCTTAGGCTCTAGAACATGCGTGTTTGTTCTAACCTGTCGCAACTGGAGCACAGAAGGATGAGGAAGGTGATGAGGAAGAACATGGCCACAGCGGCCAGACTTCCCCATAGGACCATCTGCATCTGCCCACTGCTCAGCGCACTTTCTGCAGGTCCCATGGTAGGGGCTAGGATGACCAGCAGGTGGGGTCAGTTCTTCATAGGAGATCACATGGGTCTAGATGGCTTGGTCCTCCTGCAGAGAGAAAACACGTTTAGAGTCCCTTCCCTGGAGAGGCTGGGCATTCCTGGTGTCAAGATCCCAAACCAGAAAGATCCCCAAATCTGATTTTTTTGAGTGCCGACATGATGCCACACCAGAAACTTCTATACATGACATCGAAATGCATGTGTACTGAGACCGTGTAAAATTACCTTCCATTTGTGTAGACTAAGAAATACACTTGACTGTCGAGGTAAGACCTGTCTCTTTTCTCTAGGATAGCTACCTCTATTTCAGAATCTGAAAAGTCTCTAACAGCACTTCAAGTAAGAAACATACAGCCTCCCTGTCAGGAGCAAGGCCTACCAGCAGCCAGGCTGATGTGTGCAGAAGGTAGGCCTGGAGCCTGACTTTCTTCAAGTCTGTGGTCTGATGTCTGATTTCCTCATGTGGGATTTAATTGGGACTGTGCCACTGTGTTGTGCCACACGTTGTGCCACTGAAGCAATGGGTACTTTACCATGCTGGTATGAGGATGGACTTATTTTGAGGGAGGTTCTTAAAGTCTTCAATAAAGATTTCAAGCACCCCAAATCAAGAAAACATATGCTTATTTGAATTAATATGCCTTAGCCAGGGCAGTATGAAATGTTTATTATATATGTATATGTATGTACACAATACCCAACTTTAAATTTTTAATTAATTTTTATTTATCTAGGCATGCGTGTGTGTATACATACACATGTATGTGCCCCATGGGACAACTGTGGAGGTCACAAGACAACTTGCAAGAGCTGGTTCTATCTTCTATTCTGTGGGTCCTGGGGAAAGCACTCAGGGCGTCAGGCGTGATGGTGAGTACCTACATCTTAGCCATCTCACTGGTTTCCTAGACACAGATTCTGCAAAAATGCTATTTTCTTCCCATGCCACTGTTTATCCCCAGCTCCTCAAGCCCATTTTCCTTAGAGCTATGTCGGTGTGTCTGTCTACACACCCAGAGACCGCTGGCTACTGAGGGTGTGGCTTTATTGTCAAAGAGGAGTTTTCACTGAGCTGATGTTGGGTACCCAGCAAATCATTTTCAGAGGAAGGCTTGTGCTGAGGACACTCCCTCAGCAGAAAGCAAGATCAGTGTATGAGGAACCACAGAGGAGGCATACGACCCCTGCTCAGCTCCCAGGGATGCTCCTGCATTCACTGCTCCTTCACTCAAGGGGAGGCGCTGTTCACCTCCATTTGACAGATCAGGAAGTAGGACCTGCTGGGAATGAACTTGGCCCTAGTCTCCACGCAGCCACGGGCTCTCCATGCAGCCTTCTGCTCACCCATCGAGGACACTCTGCTCCAAATGGACCATCACTCTGTTCCCACCTTAACACTCTGACAGTGCTCAGGTTAGTGGTTGGTATTTGTTATTTTGTAATTTGTAAATATTGTTAAATATCTCAGTATTAGACATGCTGAGAATAGAGGAGCACACCAGGCCAATATTATCTGTGGTTAAGAGAGGCCGTATTTAAACTACATTCATTTGGTTAGCTCCAGAACATTCTTTTTTTTTTTTTAAACTGGATATTTTATTTATTTACATTTCAGATGTCTTCCCATTTCCCCATTTCCCCTCCCTAGAACCCCCCTATCCCATCCCCTCCTCCTTTGTGCTTTTATACCATTTGAATTACATGCAAGTATTTGGGTCAGTTCTAGGTTGAGGGACTAGCAATGCAATAGATGCAAATAGTCAAGGACCAAGCAAGACAACAAACACAAATAGTCAAAGAACAAGCAAGGCAATAAACAAAATTCTGTGAACATTTCTGTGATCACTGTTTCTAGGGACTTATCAGGAAGACCAATATCTGAGCCTACTTCCCTGTCCTAGCCCAAAGTCATTTTCATATCTGAAGCCTACTTTCTTGTTCTAGACTAAGATGTAGATTCCTGCCTGAAATTTCTTCTTTGTTCCAGCCTAATGTCAGATTCCTGCCTGAAGTCTTTTTCCTTGTCATTGGCCAATGTCATATTTCTGCCAAGCAGCCCATTTCCTTATCCTTGGCCCATGTCAGATTCTTGTCAAGCAGCCCCAAAGGCTCCCTGCCTCTCCCCACTTTTTAAAAATTCATTAACAAGACTGAGCCTGTCTTAGGTTGTTCTGACAAGAATGCCTTCCTTACCCATCATGGAATATGCATTATCAAAAGCAATGCACTTATGTTTTAGGTTGGTAAGGCTCTGTGCAGAATCTTACCATCCTTGGCTTGCCAGCCTGTTAATTTAATAACTCTGTCTAGGGATGCTCCAGAACATTCTCATTAAAAGGAACAGCCTGAAATTTATGCTCAAGTAAGCAGAAAAGGAAGAAAACGTAACTCCTGTGTTAGGATAATGAATCATCCTAACTGAATTTTTCTTCCAGAAAGACCACTAATTTTTACATTTTCACTTGATTCAGTGATATTACTGTAGTAACATGTGACCATCCGAGATTCTGCAGATGCTGGCATCTCTAGGGTATCTTAGTGAGTGTAACCAAAATGGGTAAGTTGAAGCCATTTCAACAAGGGAAGATTGTCCTATTGTACATTTACCTGAAAATTCAAGGATTAAGAATAGTCTATAGATGAGGTAAAGTACAGCCAAGGAAACCCTACCTCCTTGTCTGTGAGTGTGCATGAATACACCTCTAATGCTTTATAATGCATTGATTGGGGTTTCTTGGGTAATATGGAACTTTTCTCTGGTTATATATTATGTCTGCAAACAGGACAGGATCAGTGTCCTGAATGCGCAGACAAATTGCTTCTGCATGAATAAAATAACCACCACATTTCAGGAGACAAAGACTAATTCACTTTAAGCTGTGCCTAACAAATTGCTATGGTGATAGGTTTCTAAAATATACACGAGAGAGCATTTAAATCACAGTGACCTCTGAGATAACTTTTATGTGTAGCTGCAAATCATGAAATACTTTCGGGAGCACAGACAAAGGATCTATCTTTTGCGCACACACACAGTTTTATTTCTTCATTCACACACCTGATTAATCAATGCTATTTATACAGAGCACACTTCCTAGACGGTAGCAGGCCGCAGAGCTGCTCAGAGGCAGAGCGGCACACCAGGTTCTCCAGTACCCTCTCCATTTCTGAACGCGTCTCATCTCTCTTCTTTCTTGTTCTCTTAACAGGAGGGGGCTAATGGAATCCAGTGAAGTGTGTGGGGTACCAGTCTAGCAGGACAGCCCAGGGAGGGAGGATGAAAGGGAATCATCACAAGCTACCAAATAAAAGACGGAACCTACACAACGTCTATCAAAATTCCTGGCTTACCCCCTTCAATAAGAACTTTATGAAAAGCCACTGAAGGAAATCCTCCCCAGTTGTTGCCTTGCACAAAAATCTCACAATGAGAAGAGTGGTTGTCTGGTACCGCTCTCTGGGGAGTCAGGGTAAAAACCTCAGTCTCAGCCCCCGACAGCTTCTGCCCCAGTGGCCCCTACTGCTACTTTACTGGAGGACTGAGGCTGTAGCAGGGGTCTGGCAGAGGCATGAGACAAAACACTAGCAGCAGTGGTCCTCTACTAGGTCCCCGCAGGAGCGTGGCATCAAGAGTGCATGGTTGCATGTGGTACCAGGGTCATGGTACTGTCACAGCTCTGACCTCTGGAGTGGATTATCCCTGTTCTAGAGATCTTACACTCTTTTTTACCTCCAACTCTTTCTGAATCTGCACCCATAATTCTGCTCCCAACTCCTCCCATGGATACTGCCTTCAGTTTTCCCAGGCTCCTTTGCAATTGAACTGTGCTTCCTGCTGCTCCCCTGCCCACGTGTGTAGATGCATTTTCTCCCCTGTAGGTGGAGCTGCAATGCACCCTCCCTGTGTGACTGCAACCCCTTCATGTGTATGGTGTGACTTATGTGCTCTTTGCATTCTTGGCAGGGATGGGGGTGGGGTCCCTGCATAAAGTGCATATTACATTTCTGGAAAAGACTCATTCATCAGTAACTGATTTTGGAGGTCAGGCATGGTGGTGCACACCTTTAATCCCAGCACTTGGGAGGCAGAGGCAAGTGGATCTCTGTGAGTTTGAGGCTAGCCTGGTCTACAGAGTCAGTCCCATGACAGCCAGGGCTATGAAGATAGAGCCTGTCACAAACAAGCAAACAAGCAAAACAAATAAACAACCTTACAAAAACAAAGAATAGTTGGTTTCGGGCTACCATGTCAATATTTTTTTAATTAAAAAAATTAAAAATTTATTCTTCTCTCCTTCATCCTGACCAGTTTTCCCCCTCTCCTCTCCTCCCAGTCCCTTCACTCCCCCTCTGCCCATTGACCCCTTCTTTTTCCCTTTAGAAGAGGGCAGGCCTCCCATCTGATATCAACCAAACATCCATATCAAAATTGCAGCAATACTATGCACAACTCCTTATATCAAGGCTGGATAAGCTGAGCTGGTAGGAGGAAAAGGGTCCCATAAGCAAGCAGGCAAAAGAGCCAGAGACAACCCCTGCTTCCACTGTTAGGAGTCCTACAAGAAGATCAAGCTACACAGCCATAACCCATGCAATGACACATGCATAATGCATGCAGACACATGCAGACTCCTGGTTGTCAGTTCATGCCCCAGTGAGCCCCACTGAGTCAATTCTGTGGGTTTTCTTATGGTGTCCTCGACACCTCTGGCTCTTACCATCCTTCCTCTCCATCTTTCACAGGATTTCCAGAGCCCCACCTAATGTTTGGCTGTGGGGCTCTGCATCTGCTCCCGTCAGCTGCTGCTGAGGCCTCTCTGATGATTATGCTAGGCTCCTGTCTGTGAGTGTGGCAGGATATCTTCAGGAATCATTCCACTGACCTTATTATTATTATTTTTTTTTTGAGGTCTTGTACTGTTTGGTTCTGCCCTAAGTCTCTAGGCTATCTAGCTTCTGGTTCCTGTCCCTCTGGGAGGGCCATGTGTGTCATAACATGGATCTCAAGCTGAACCAGTCACTGGCCACTCCTATAATTTCTCTGTGCCACCTTTACTCCAGCACATCTTGTAGGCGGAACAAATTGTAAGTCAAAGGTTTTGTGGCTGGGTTTGTGTCCCAATCCCTCCACTGGAAGTCTTGTTTGGTTATAGAAGACTGCTGTTTCAGGCTATCTCTCCCATTACCAGGAGTCTTTTCTAGGGTTACTCTTGTAGATTCCCGGGAGCTTCCAGTGTCCTGGGTTTCTAGATCACCCCTGAGATTATTTGATACAGGGCAAGGGAGTCGTTGCACTGAACTTTACTTACTGCAAGTGACACCAAGCTGAGCTGCAGAAGGTGGTAGTGTTAACACACCTGGAGAAGCAGTGAACAGTTGTGCACAGGGCCTTTTTGCTTTATAGTGTGCTTCATTGTTGGATACACTGGCTGATACCAATCAAGTTGCAGACAGCCATGAAATAAAAATACATTGCACTCCCCCAAAAAGGGCAGTGAAATTTTCTGCGTCCCTCAAGCATGCCAATTCTGATGACTGCGGGCACCCAGACCCTTGACTTAAGAAAGGTGGGTACTTCAGGTTGTAAACTTTAGTTGGAAATTCACTCAGAAAGGGGTCTACTTACTTTTTTATGTACCATGTGCTGGTCTTGAACTGGCTAAGTAGACGAAGGGCCTTGAACTCCTGTTTCTACCACCCCTGCCTGCAGAGTGCTAGGATTACCAAGATAGCTTATTTTGTGCTGAAAACTTCACAATCTGTTATCATCCTGTCAAATACAAAGATTCTATGAGTTCACTGATTAGTAAATGATTTTAATCATCAATACAACTATTAGCCTTTTTCTTTAAAGCAGGTGCTGTTTTAAGCCACAAGGTGGCAGCATAATTCTAGTTTCAGCACTAGTGACCAGGCTTGAGCCGCTAGGAGAGGCCCTGAATAATTGTGGTTGGTTATGTTTGCTGGCTAATTGTCTTCATTAGCTTGGATTATCAGCCGCCCAAATCAATTCCAACAGGAGAGAAAGCGAATACCAGACAAGGTGAATGGAAGGGAAGAGCATCTGGCAGCGGTTTGCTTCTCTAGCAAACACTCTAAGCAGGTCTAAGCTCGGATCACAGACAGTCCTGTAATAACACTTCACAGGGCTGCAATGGCCGGCCGGATTAGATTACCCAGGGAGGCCTACACTTGCAGCCCCTTTGAAGCAGTTTCAGGTCAGTAATGATAGTTATTACTGGTTCACAGCTGTCCTGTGGACCTGTAATTAAGGATGATAGAAACCATCTTAGTTTATGACCCCTCTCCGAGGGACTAGGGAGGGCAGACTTGCCTGCCCCATGGGAATGGCCCCTACTGGTCAGGTATGCAAACCATGTGGTGAAAGGACACATTATGAGTTACAAATAAACCAGACAAGTTAACAGTCACAAGGAGCAACATTCTCCGGTGAATCCCTGCCGTACATAAAATGATGGATGTGAGGTCAGGGGATGAACCCCAGGACAGAACTTTCATGTCCTCTGTCCTGACTTCACTTCTGTCACTGTGGTGAGATACCACAATGATGATGACCACCAGGACCAGGACCAGGACCAGCCCCAGCCTCAGCACCAGCGGCTGAGATGTGCTGGGCAAGGTTTGATGAGCAGGGGTTTGATGGGCAGGGGAGTGACTTCTTTAACTGCTTTTCCTCATTTTGGTTTGGTGTGGGTTTGGGGGAGGAGGGAAGGAGAGGAGGAAGACAAGAGGAGAGAGAGAGGTTTGTTATTTCTAGCAGCCTATGTTGTGCACACTCCAGGCAGAGCTCTGAGACTCACTGAGCATCTGGGTCAAGGTGACATGGCTTATGATCAGAGGGTGGCAGGGGAGGCTTCGCTTGCCTCTGGCCATGGGGGACATCTCAGCAAGCGTGCAGCTGGGCTTGGGAGTCCTTTCTTTTGGCTGCATGCTTGCTAACTTGAGCTAGCTGAAAAGGACTCTGAGGGCAGGGATGCATTCACCTCTTTTCCCTTTAAAACCTTAGCATCTTCATAATCTGAAAACCAGGTTCTGGTCAGGGGGTTTTCCTGCCGGCTGCTTCTGCAGGAAGACTATAATGGAGACCCTCAAATGCAGGTGTGGCTTACATGACAAGGGACAGAAGCCGAAGGAGGGCTAAGCCCTCGCAGCTTAAGAAGCCCAGGGTATCCTGGGGCCAGACCCTCACTCTGGAACCAGCAAGGCGGATCATTCTGGGGACAGCCATATCGCCACCACCTGAGCCTGACTCTCAGAGCCAGCAATCTCCCTTCATCACCCTTACCGGCTTACTGTCGTCTCATCCCCTTTCACAGATGAGCACTTCCTGTCCCCCTCCCTTGAGGGGGATGGACATTACACTTTTCAAAGAAAAGAGGGTTTTGCACAGTCACAGTCTCGTCTACAGTCTCATCTGATGCTGACCTGTCCTTTAGTGCTCAGCTTCAAGGCTGGTCTTCAGAACAGGTCCCTCTTCTTACCGTCTTCTCTCCCTCCAAATTTAGTTAAGGCCCCTGTCTTAGAAGGGATTTTCCTGTCTACCATTACTCAAAATTGAAATGACAAAACAGTGTCTCTTCCATGGGCCTCTCTGTGTGTCCCACAGTGGACATTAAGAATGTATCTTCAGAAGGAAGAGTTCCAAGGTGGTGGAGCCTCAGGATTTCTGTGAAGGCCTTGGGTAAAAAGTTGCTTTTCTCAGCTTTCAGGCTGGCCTTCTATGAGGAGCAGGAGTGATACAGGTTTGCTTGCCAGGCCACTGAGACACAGCCAGCTGTTCCTCTGTGCTCCTCTGTGCACAACATCAGTCATCTTCCTGTACCCAGGCTCCCCTAGAACCTGAGGAGGAGGCTATACACTAGCTGTGACTCCCAGTCTTCAAATAAACCCATCAGAACCCTAGATGAGTCTAGACTGCATATCAGCCTCTTACCATATGATTAAAAACAGATTTATATTTAATAATGTGTCTATGTGTGGGTTTGTGTCATGGAGGCCAGGGGTGTCAGACGTCCTAGACTGCAGTTACAGGAAGTTGTGGGACACCTGACATAGGTGCTAGGCTGAACTCTGTGAAGCACCGTGCACTCTTAGCCACGGAGCCATCTTTCCAGCCCATATATTATGTTTCATTTAATCCTGTGGGCCTTCACGGCTGCCTGCTCCACTGGCACTCAGTTACTCTCAGAGGCCATCCAGAGCTGTGTACTCCAGGGCACTCATACCCTCCAGGCAGGGTGGCAGACACTGAGGATGAGGGAGCCTGGATTCCCCACGACAACTGGTTTGCCCACTGCTCATCCTCATGGTGCATTAACCATGGGCTGTCCTCCGTGGGAGCCAGCGAGGCTGTGATGGATGTGGTACTCACATGCAGCCTGCTTCCTGAGCCCAGCACCGTTCCCTGTCACACTCAGCTGAACATTGCTTCACACCCCCTTTATTTGGCGTCTGAGGCTTACTGACTCAGCCTTTGTTTTCATAGTAATACAAGACAACAAAAATAAACTTCTGCTTCTTTATTTTGAGAAATGAATTCTTGCACATAAGTGTCTCCTCACCAAATCCTCCTTTCATAGCTGCTCACAGTATTTAAAAGCTCAGATCTGTGGCTAAGGACATGGCTCAGTTGGTAAAGTGCTTGGCGCACAAGCATGAGGACCTGAGTTGGGATCCCTGGCATCGACGTAACATTCTGAACTCGATGTCCGTTATCTCAGTGCTGGGAGGTAACTGACATGAGAATCTGTGGAGCTCAGCGGCCAGCGGCTATAGCGTAATTGGTAAGCTCTAACTTCAGTGAGAGGTCTGCCTCAAAAGTAAGGGAAGACGACAACACCTGGCATCGGCCTGGGGCCTCCAAAGCTACGGGTGCATGCGTACAAATTTGCACACATACACACACCACACACACATGCACGAGGACAGGGCTAACTCTGAACGCCCACTCTGTTGCAACCCTGATAGCACTGTGCACCCAAAAATGCTCGACCCTCGGGACTGGAGAAGCAAAATTTAAGAACAGAATGATTTAGGTAACAGAACAGAGATGGCAGCAGACTCTGTCCATAATACCCTTTTACCATGTCACAGAGATCCATCACCACAGTGCAGGCACAGGGTGCAGGAGATAATGTCCTCAGTGGCTGGCAGAGGAAGGATGGAGCATGGCTTGTGTAGCACAGAGTCTGAAACAGTGGTCCCACACGTTACCTCCTGCTTGCACGGGCCTGTAATCTTAGCTACTCACTGATGACCTGAGAATGTAGTTCAGCCATTGTGGAGGGCCCAGAGGCTCTACATTGCTAGGTACTGTCTAGACGGTAGCCCATGACCTTCTCCTCAACTCATGCCAGTAAGACACTTGAGTCTTGTCAGTAGAATGAATCTCTGTCATCTGTAGAAGTTGGCTATTCCACCCATTCCCATGCTCCCAGAAGTAAGACGCATACTCAAAATATATTTACAGATACCCTGATATAGCAAGAGTCTTTTCTGACTAGATATAACTTAAAATATCTCATTTATTTTAATCTACATTCTGCCAATTGTCTGGTTACCTAGGCTCAGGTAATATGGTAATATGTCCATCTTTCCAGGTGAATCTCCCATGCCTGGCTCTATCCCAGAATCCTTTCTGCCTCCCCGATGTCCCACCTTCTATTCTACCCTTTTCTATAGGCCATAGGTTCTTAAATAGACAGGTGATGCATCCATACAATATACAAAATATAGAGGATATGTGGCCAGCTGAAACTTGGCCATCACCTTCCTTGAAGAGCATGCCCTAATCTTCATTTTGAAGTCTAAGCCTTCATTCTCTCTGCAGCACTTAACCACAAGGCGATTCTGTCTGTCCAGTGATTGAAAAAAGGTCAGGGAGCACGTACACTGTGCTGTGTGCAGCCTCTGCTTGACACACTTCCACTAAGCTGCTGTGTGGCCTGAATCTAAACCTCCCCAGGCCTGCCTCAGTTTCCCCTTTTGAGAAAGACGGTCGTTTTAGAGTCCTTCCCAGCTTCTAGCTTCTACTGTTTTATGAATATGGCTGTGGTTCTCAAAGTCAGAAGCAAGGATTCAGAACTGTGTATATAGACACAAATGTTGGCTGGCAGTTCTTAAGGACTGTTTGTGTGTCCCAGAAAGTAGCCTAAGATTCATGCGAAGTGTTAGTGAGCCCAACCAATTAAACAGATGCCACAAGGAAAAACAAATCACAGGCAGTGTTTGTAGCCAGCACGTAGTGCCAGGAATGTAGCCCACACGCCTTCCAGATCACCAGCCATAACCTATGGTGTGTGCTGAAGCTGACCTCAGTCCTCAGTCCTTCATGAGCGTTACACTACATGCGTCATTACAGGCACAGGCTTGTAATTCTAGCCTAGTAGGCTGAGGCAGGAAAACGGACAATTATGGTCCAGCTTGGGCTATGTAGTGAAAAAGTGTCCCTCTAGAAACCATGAAACAGAGACACAGAAAGCATTTCCTTAGGATATGCACATCTTTCTGAGATATGCAACAGCCTTTAACAAAAAATACCCGAACAGGGCAAAGCCCCAGGTATTCAATGTTCCTGTACAACTAATGCAGAGACACTTCTGCTGGATGGGGTTTGAAGATCTTTAAAGGCAAATGCTTGTTGTTTGGAAAACCCTAATGATGGCAGGCTTGAGAGGGATCCCTCTCAGTGTGTGCTAAGCCTGGAATGTCCTGAAGTTATTACATCCCAGAGACTGTCCCTGTTGGTCAAGAAGGAGCTTCTTGACTTGGTCCTGCTGGCTTCTTGACTCATACCTCTGGACACTTCTAATTCTTTCATACTCTCATTCCCTAACTACCAACTGTGTGCTAAGCAGAACACATCCAATCTTGAGCTGAGAAATAGGTCAACTTCGTAAGAGGAAACTCTCTCATCAGTTGTGGGAACTGACCACAAGCAAAAACAAAACAAAACAAAACAAAACAAAACAAAACACCCAAAACTTATTTCAAGCATGCGAAATGAGAGCAAAGGCCACGAGGGCCTTCACTTCCCTGCATCTCATCTGAGATAGCAGCCTGCGACAGTCCCTCAGCTTGGCTCTGTGTAGCATGGCTTCAGAGACTCCATGGAATGCATGCAGCTGCACTGCCTAGGACTGCTGTGGTCTCAAGCTGAGAACTGTCCCCAATGTGTCAAGTGAATTCCAAAGGCAGTCTTTACATGTTTGCAGGGTGGATAGGCCCAGCATCCAAGTGTGTGCAACCTCCCAGCAGGATCGGCTGCCCTCTGAGGATAGGCCAGCTTCCAAGGGCAGGAGGTGCCAGATATATGGGAAGAAAAGTTTTATATTTAATACCAGAAATTAAAAATATAACAAGAACTTAAGTGGGGTGGCATAAGTTCTGGTAATCTCAGGGACAAACGTGTGACTGCTCACCAACCACGTCACCTGGGGAAAGAAAATGGAGGGGGGGGAAGGTAAGAGGTGTCTCTGAGGCCACAGCACAGGGGCATCCCGTGACTGAGAAAGTCGAGACATGGAAGAATGGACTTGGTGGGGGGAGCCTGTGTGTGAGTGTGTGTGTGTGCGTGTGCGTGCGTGCGTGTGCGCGTGCTTGCATGCTGTTCATATGCATGTCTGTAAACG
Organism: Arvicanthis niloticus; assembly: GCF_011762505.2. Classification (NCBI taxonomy): domain Eukaryota; kingdom Metazoa; phylum Chordata; class Mammalia; order Rodentia; family Muridae; genus Arvicanthis; species Arvicanthis niloticus. The sequence continues at coordinate 6,905,457 of NC_047670.1, read as the reverse complement.
TGTGGCGGTCCACTGTTGAAATCAGATGTCTTTGCTGTTTTCTGCCTTATCTTTTGAAACAGTCCTGCACCGAAGCTGGAGCTAACTGATTTGGCTGGCCAGCTAGGAGCTCCAGTGAGAGCCCTGGGATTGCAGACACAGTCTGCCACATCTGGCTGTTTACGTGGGTACTGGACACGGAAACGGTACTTCACTGACCTAGGGACTTCTTAGGGTAGTTTTTCCTGCTTTAGCATCCTGCCCATGGCTGGCAAAGAACGGTGCACATACGCACATAGCTATGTGTCTACATACTTTAGTACTTTGATTTCTCTCTCTTCCTTTGCCAGATGTGGAATACAGGAAGAAAGCAAGGATAATAGCACCTGAAGGTAGCCTCTAGAATCTCTTTCCTTCATCCTTTACCAATCCTCCTTTGGAATACCTGAGGTATTTGTGAAACCTGATGCCCAGACCCAACCCACAGGTCAGAGTCTGTGGTACCAGGTCCAATCTGACTGAATATAGAAGTCAGCAATAAAGCCTAGCACACATGAGTCTTGCGGTGTCCGTCCATCCACACTGAGCAGCTGAAGTGTCCCCACTGTCTCTGCCCCTGCACACCTCACAGCTTCCTCTGACAGCCTTGCTATGTGGTGGACCTGATATACAACTCTTGTTAAGTTGACATGATTGCTTCCATTCCAGGGATTTAGGCAGGAGTTTGTGGGGCAAGGTCAGGGATACAGTGTCACATACATATGCCCTCAGATTCTGAATGAACACCACTGGGTATTTGTTTATCTCTCCAATGGGGGCCCCAGGAGATGGCAGTCACTCTTCAAACCTTCAGAAGTTCACAATGACGCAACACCTAACACTGACACAGCATTAGGCAGAGAGTTCTTAACCTGTAGGTCATGACCCCTTTGGGGTGAACAGCCCTTTCACAGGGGCTGCTTAAGACTACTGGAAAACAGATATTTATATTATGATTCACAACAGTAGACAATTACAGTCATGAAGCAGCAATAAAAATACTGTTATGGTTGTGTACAGTTCCACAACATGAGGAACTGGATTAAAGGGTCGCAGCATGAGGAAAGCTGAGAACCACTGTCATCAAGGGTGAGAAAGGGCTTTATAGGGGCAGGGTTTCCACATAGAGTGTTCTTTTTCTTGGTTTATCCTGAAAAAGGAAAAGTATAATCCCGCTGTGCGTCCCATGGGCAGAGAGCAGGAGGCTCTCCAGGGAGTTCACAGGGAGATTCTGGAGGCCAACTGTGCTCCGTAGAAAGCCACATAACTAATGTGATTATAATACCTAATGAACTGGAACAAATCCAATTGTGAACGTCTTCATAGCTAATGAAAATCACATCTTTCCCCCCAAGATCTCCCATTTTCTCTGTCAATGGAGAATAAAACAGAGGCACTGAGTGAAGACTGTGCTTCTGAAAAGTCTTACGACTGTTACACGGTCATTTTTTACAGTTGGATGTCACTCTTGTTCCCAAATGCAGGGACTGAGTTTGAAATGACTGTGTCACAGTGTTAGGACTAGTTTGCAAAGGGACTTAGACCAGATGCATTGACCTGAAAAGTTAAGGAGGGCACTTTCCCTTCATTGAGATTAAAGCACTTTGTACCCAGATCGTTAATATGGCCACTACCCACAATGCTCGTTGTCTGGAAGTGGAAGAACAGAAACATCCTCTAGTCTTGTGCAGTGAGAGCTAATACGGAGGACAGCTCTGACATCCCTGGCCCTCACTGCTTTTTCTCTGGAAGGAGAATGATACTGTATCATACTGAGAAGCCAGGAGTGACAGATGGTGACATGGAAAGCACAGGCTGGCAGAGGCATATTCTAAGATGTGCTAAGCATGCTAAGAAGAATAGAGTCCTCCTGGAGTGTCTAAGGTAGTTCTATTAATCTCATAATGAAGAAATGGATAGTATTGGAATGTAAGTTATTTACAAGACCTGTAAGTCAGAGGCTGACACAGTGGCTCAGGGGTTAGGAGAACGTGTCGCTCTTTGCAGTTTGGTTTCCAGCACCCGCATGTGGTAGCTCATATCCACCTGTTACTCCAGCTCCAGGGCAGCAGACACTTTTGGCTTTTGAGAGAATCGGGACCCACACCTGTGCACCATGTACATTCACATAATTAAACAAATAAAAGGAGAATGTAAGTCAGCTGTGGTGGTGCATGCCTTTAATCCCGGGACCGAGGAAGCACAGGCTGGGAGATCTGTGTGAGTCTGAGGCCAACTTATTCTCCATAGCAAATTCCACAGCAGCCAGGGCTACCTAGTGAGATGTTGTTTCAAAGCAACAACAAAAAATTCCAAGAATCTCCCAAGCCCCTGGCCCCCAAAATTAAACAAAACAAAACAAAATAAAACAAAACAAAACCCAAGACCAACCAACAAAAGACAAACAAACAAAACCACATCCGGTCTCGAAGAAATGTTGCTTGTGTAATTAAGACTGACCTTGTCCTACACTGAAGCTTTGCATGGCACCGTCAAGGTGAGTGGTGTATCTTCTAGAGACAGGACACTGCTTAGCCATGCTGGTGGCCGGGAAACACAGTGGAGTACTCTCCCCTGTCTCGTGGGTCTTTTACAAGAAAACTTTCAGCCAAGTATATTTATGAAATGGTACAAGACATGTTTCCAGGAACTTCCTCGGAGCCAAGTGTGGCGCTCCAACCTCCTGCTCGCATGAGGCGGAGGCCATGAGAGTTTTGCTTGACTCCAAGATTTTGTAACAAGTTTGAACAACACAGTGAGACGCCTCTCAAAAGCAAACCACACTCCAAAACCAAAACTCTCACCTATGAAAGCAAGGCATTATTGATACTTAGTGATTCCTAATGGGAAAGGAAGTTCTTATTAATCGTTTTGACCTAGGTTAAACCTAAGATATTGTATCCTGCTCTTGTTTGTAAAATATCTTTACAAAATATTTTATGATTATCGTATGGCAAGCACATTATTATGCGGTAAACAAGAATGATTTGAGCTTTTCCACATTTCATTTCCCAGGCCTTGCTCCCAACTCTTTAAGTTCTGCTCATTCTGCTTCCTGGTGAGTTGACAGACCCTGTCAGGAGCAAGCAGACTCCAGGGCTACTCCATTACCTCAGGCGCGTTCTGCTTCCTCTCGTGGAGAGAGAATATGAGTAAAAATAATGTAAGACGTGCTATTGTTCTGAGCCTCTGATTCTGTAGCTGGGATTCATCCAGGATGCCAGGCATATGATCTCAGCATGGCTCACAGACGATTACTACTCCCTCAAAGACCATCAGAGTGCTATGCTGTCAGGATGAAAAAGATTAGGGGTAGGAGGAATGTTCAGATGCTAACGTTCACCTTTCTTAACAGTGCATGTCCTCTGACACCCTGGTTTACCACCACTTGGGGTGGCTTCCGGAGGAGCTGAAGGGCACCGTCCCGCCGCTGTTAAGCAGGACACCAACAGCCCTTCAGTGTTGTGTCTAGGACATTCCTATTGTCATGAGCCGTCGGATGCTCTATGAGGTGGCAGCCAGATAGGAAGCTGACATGGTTTGTTTATCTGCACTTTTGGTAAAACTATTAATGAGTGGCATTGTGGTATTTGTGGGGTCCAGAAAGCTTTCCGCCCTGGTATAGTACATGCTTGGTGATCTTAGAGCTGGAAAAATGTTTTCTATCTCGAGAAATGCTTGCTTCTCTTTATAAAAACTAAACACTGCATACAAACCCATATTGCATTTATTTCTTCTTTTCTTTTTCCCTCACGTGGCTTCTGTAAGCTCAAAGTGTGTAATTATCTTCAATTATAGCAATTATCTTAGTCTGGCTCTTTCTTCCCTCTCTCTGCAGCAACTCCAATTACAAGTTTTTTATTTCACATTGCTTGAAGAAACTTTTATGTGTCTTTATTATAACTTCACTTTTCCAAGTCAAATCATAATCTTCAGGCAATGCAAATGAACCTCAACCTGTGTGTGGTACTAAGGACTGAGCCTTGAAACTGCTCTGTGGTATCCACAAGCCTTGAGCTGTGATCCTCCTGCCTCAGCCTTCCATGGAGCTAGAATCACAGTTTGATTCACCAGATTCAGTGGAAGCTTTTCAAAAGACTCCCTTCAGTTCTGGTACCTGAGCGCACGTCCACGGGCACAGAGGAAGTCTGTCACTGAGCTGTGCCCCAGCCTTCCTTATCACCTTTGAGATAAGATCCCACTAAACTGTCATTATGCCCACTGTGCTAGACACAACCATAAAGTATTTTGTAAGATAAAAATTTCAGCGAGAAAATATATTAAATCTTATGGATTTTTATGGCTTTGAAGCTCAATGCTGCTATTCTTAGGCTGTGTCAAAGCTGACTAAGACACATTATTTATTCACTTGAAAATGATCTATAGTTCTTAGAGGTAAAGGGTGTGCTAGAAATCAATTGATTATCTTGATAATAAATAACTTTTTTTTTAATGCTTCAGGCCATCTTAGCTATTCTATTGATCACCATAAAAATCCATAAGAGTGAAGGTTTAAATTTTCCAAGCCTTTCCACACTTCTCCAGCAAGGTTACGCTGCCTAACAGTACCGCCAACAGGAGTCCAAGTGTTCAGATGTGTGAACCCTCGAGAGACATTACCCCTTCAAGCCTCTAGGCATGACGGAATTTTATCTTCTCAAACTGTGAGCCCCAGTAATCTCTTCCTCCCTCCAGTTACTTTTTGCCGGACACTTTGTAGCAGCAACAAGAAAAGTAGCCAGTGCTCCTAGCAGCCACACAATGGACCGATCCCACTGCAGGTTGAGGCCTCTCCCTGGTGGGACACTGAAGCTCCTCAGCCCAACCCTGGCTCTTTCCTTCCTTTGTTCTGCTACCTTCTGGTGTGTGCTATTTACAAGCATGGCTTTCACTCCCTTCATGCTGCCTTGATGTTGAATCTGGATACCCACCTAAGGGCTCTGTATCCAGCTTGCACCTGAGCCTCTCCTCCTGGTGTCTTCCAGGCTGGGTTCTCCACCAGCCTTCAGGTAGTTACACTAGATCTAATCCCAGGTTACCCTAGCTCTTGGTTTACCCTGCTATCTAATCATCTTCAAGCTCCACAATGTCACTGTTTAGTGCATTACTGTAAATCAGTCTCTTCAGCTTATCCCGGTTTCTGCATTCCCAGGGCTGTACTCCCTTGTTCACAACCGTCATCTTGGCATTGAAGGGACCTGCTGGTCCCTACACTCATACTGTTGCCCCCAACACAGTCAGACAGATATCTTTAAATGGAAAGTTTGATCACACTACAGTTAGGGCCTTTAATGTTTTCTTACTGCTTAAGAGATAAGCAGAGGAACTCCTAAGCGGCCTGCTACTTCCTCAAAGTTTCACCTTTTGCACGCTCCCCTTACATCATCCTGCTCACTCACTGCCCGCCACTCCCACCACTTCCTGCATCTCTGGGACTTCTTCAGCCCACACTGGCTTTCCCCAGTTCAAGTCCACACTGCATCAGAGCAGGGGAAAGAATCTACACTAAAGGTCACTGGCAATAGCTTCTGTGTCCCTTTTTCACAACACCATGTTTTCTTATGCCCACACATGTGTGGGACACAGAGAGACTGTGTGGCGTCCCTACCAGGAGACCAAACCCAAGTCAGCAGTCAGGAGACCCTGCAGCTTCACCTATGGTCATGCAGCGGTCTCACCTCCTGTTGTACGTGGTCCATCTTGTTGACTCTGGTTTCTGTTTGCATAAGTGCTTGGAAAGTAGGGGGTTAGGATTGGGTCCATTTCCCCAAAAGATTGTTGTGCAAGATACCCTTAATCGTTCTCTGAACTTGAAAGTTCAAATGTCACAGAACTAATAGAATAGTTCAATTAACACCACACAAAGCCCGCTCCTCTGTAATGTGTGCGGATGGTGGTGGGTTTTCCCCGTGCTCTCTGCCTTGTTCCCTTAAGGCGTGGTTCACCTTTGAACCTGGAGCAAGGCTGGAGGCCAGCAAAGCTCAGCAACCCCCTGCCTCTTCTCTTTGCAGTGCTGGGTTTACAGGCATCCATGTCCACACATGGCTTTTATATGTGGGTGCTGGGATTCAAACTCAGGTTTTCATGTTCACACAGCAAGTGCTGTATCCACTGAGTCAACTTTCTGCCCCATTTCCTTTTTTTTATAGCAAATTATAAGGAGACAGTGACAGTCACTGCGTCAGTCATAGATTCAGTGTGTAACATGGTTCAAAGGGACACAGATGGAAGTGAGAACCTGACCCAAGCCGAGTGTCCTGAGCCACTCACTCACGAATGTACTCATGAGTGCACTTGCTCACTCACTCGTGCACTCATATACTCATTCAGACACTCACTCATTCACACACTCACTCACTCACACACTCACTCACATACTCATATACTCACGCTTATACTCATTCACACACTCACTCACTCACTCACTCACTCACTCTTTAACACACTCACATACTCAGACACTCATTCGCACACTCACTCATTCACACACTCACTCACATACTCACTCACATACTCACTCATTTGCACACTCACTTGCTCACTTGCACATTTACTCACACACTCGCACGTAGACTTACACACTCATGCACTCACTCACACACATACACACACTCACTCACACACATCTTTACACTCTCATACACACTTCTTTACACACACTCATGTACTCAGTCGCGCACTCACACGCTCACTCACTCAAACAGCCAACTTTGCACCCCTCACTCCCCACCAACCCAGTGAGATGACCTTACCTTTGTAGAGCATATCAGCGTTATTAAACATTTTCATAGATTTTCCTTTCTTAGTAATTCAAAATTTGAAAAATTAGTTAATTTTTGTTTAAAAACTATCATGAGTGTTTTATAAAATGGATCTATATGACAGAAAGATGAAATGGCAGAGAATTCTACCCAGGGGAAGGACTCTCTCTGCTTGTGACAACTGCTAAAGTCTATAATCCCTCCTCCTTATGTATTTAGATTAGAAAACATGTGGTTCTACAAAGTAAAGCTCTTAATAAGCCAGGGGGGGGTCACAGACTGGACAACGTAACCCAGTGCCCAGCAGGCATTAGCAAGAATGATGCAGCCAATGAATAGTCAGCCATGTTTCTCACTTTTGTTTATAGAGACAAAACTCATTATATATACTATTTTTCACACACACACACACACACACACACACACACACACACACACGTGTGGTGTGGAGGAGGAGAAAAAAGAAAAGAAAAAAATAAGAGTAAGATGAAGATTTGACTTTGTTGGGCAGAAAGACGTGGAGGAGATGGAGACAAGCTATTTGTCACCACCACGGTTCTGGGTGCTGGATGCTGGGTGTGGTGGTGCATGTCTGGAATTCCAGTACAGGGGAGTTGGATGTAGGAGGATCATGAATTCATGGTCAGCCCTGGTTACATGATGTGTTTGAGGCCAATCTGGACTATACAATCTCTTTCTCAAAGAGGGAGGGAGGGAGAGAGGGAGGGAGGGAGGGAGGGAGAAGGAAGAATCAGAAGAAGAGGAAGGGAGGAAGAGAGGGAGGGAAGGAGAGAGATCTCTATGTGTGACAAAACTCTTTAATTTTCTGAAGTAGGATAGTGATTAGTCACTCCCCATGAGATGTGTGAAGACCAGCTGTGTGAGAAAGAACCAGCATCTGTGTCTTAGCTATCTAATGTAGGGAGTCACTCACTCACTAAGCTCACGGATGGTTTTCATCTGTATAGCTCCCAACAGCTTTCAGCATGCGCAGTTAGTACAAAGGGTCAGCACTGAAAACCTCATGCCATATGGGGATCCTGGAGGTCTAGTCCCAAATACTTGCAAAAAGAACTTACTTTGGGGGAAAAAAAACCCTTACTGACAATTGCTGTGGTTAATTGGAAATGTTTGCAGGGCTTACCAGGGTAAAATTCTCTTATCTTAGGTTCATCCGTCTATATGCAATTTCTAGTTTTGTAAACACATGTCAAAAAATATGGAATTTCCCTTAAGAATATATAAATAGATTCACCAAGTTTAGACTATGAAGCCCAGATGGCCTACCAGTATCAACAAAAGCACGTTCCTTGCCAACATGGATTTTACAAACCAGAGAATCACTGTCGCGCCTGCAGAGCAGACAAAGCAGTGCCCTGTTACGTGCTTCACTCCATGCTCCATAAAACATTATTTTAAAAACAAACACTGGATGTTCAGAACAGAGGACGCTATCACTGAGGCACGGCACACTGACCTGCATGCCCTATGTTCCACTGAGAAACAGCAGTAGATACAGATGGGACCAGTGGCATTTAAAAGCAGATGCAAAACTCTCAGAATATCCCTGTGTTGGGTTGCTTTGAACGTCTAACTCCAAGTTCCCTTTCTTCCTGATACCCTGAGTTTCTGGGACTCACTATCTGTGTACTTGATGACCATATACTATCAATGTAATGAAACAGCTACGTAAACGCAGATGCCACAAGGGGGCTGTTGCCTAAGGAGGAACTGAGGTGAAGCCTGGAGAGGTACACACTAAATTTCTTAGTTACCCTGCCACAGGGACTCTACAAATTGCCAAAGGGGCAATGCGCAGTGCTTGACAGTGTTGCCCACAGGAGGAAGACTCAGGTTCTCCAGCCATGTTGGCACTTGTGGAAGTGGTGGCTTGGGTGAACTAGTCTGGAGTCAGTAGCAGAGATCCTGCATATGACACCTGTTTTAGGGGCTTAAAATGTCTATTGTCATAAAAGGTGGCTCTCTTAATGAATTTGCCATAATTCTACAGTGTGTATACATGTGGTGTGTATATACACCTGTGTAGGAGCACCTATCTCTGCAAAGGCCAGAAGATAATGTCAGGTCTTCTGTCTCTCTGCCTCATTGTCTTGAGGCAAGGTTTCTCACTGGACTAGGAGCTTGCTAGTTAGGCTGTGTAGAAGGCCAGAAAACTGCAGTGATCTGTCTCCAGCCCCACCTCCAGCACTGTGGTCACCGGTGCTCATGTACTTACACCATACTGTTTATATGGTGCTGTGGAATCCAGACCCAGGTGCTTACAGTTGTGCAGCAAATGCTCTATCCACTGAGACACACCCCTGGCCCTGGGCAAATGCTCTACCCACTGAGACACACCCCTGGTCCTCTTATCATTTTTGAATAACCTTTGATGTTTTATTCATTTTGAAACAGGTATTTTTCACCCACATCACTAATTGGATATTCTAGCTGCCAGACAAATGACCCTGCTCAATGTGATTTGTGTGCACTTTTTATGGATCAATCTGGACTATGTGGGGCTTAAGTGGTTTGATGAAAATACTTACACTAGTGAAATAAGTCAATAAAGGTTTATTAAGAGCCCAAGTTTTGAAATGGATTCTTACCCATTATTTGGGAGATGAAATACTGTATTTTATTGTTTATAATTCTTTCCTTGTGCTGACCTTTCTGTGTTGTGCACCACTGCCACCAAGCTCTAGTAGCTCCATCAAGTGACAGTCCCTGACCTGAGTCGGAGCTACACATGCACCTAGAGACAACCTTCCCTCCATCTGTTACCAGGCGAGGCTGGGAAGGCTGCATGGCACTTAACTTCTGTGAGTAGTGTTTAACGGAGGTTCCTTTGATACTTTAAAACAGGAAGCAATTATGCATTTGGATAAAAATCTTACTTTTAATACATCGAAGAAAAGGTTAACAGTATTGAACAGGTACAATTTTCCAGGTACTTTGGCACTTGGTGTTTCATGTAGAAAAATGAAACTCCATTTAACTCGTTCTTCTTAGGTTTGTGAGGTAGGTGGATGAGGTCAGTCACAAGTCTTCCCCTCCTGGTATCTACACTGCTTGTAAAGTGACTTTATGAACTCCTTTCAGTGAGAAACAGCTGTTTCTCTACTCTTAATTCCGAGCTGGCTTTTTGATTCACTTCTAACCATGCAGAGGAGGGGAAGCAAGCATATATCCACTCTGAACCACAGATCCACCCAGTCAGCTGTGCACACTTCACTCTTTATACCTGGATCCCTGTTGTTTGTCTACAAAGCCCAGGCTGAGTGTTCATGGAAGACATCACTGACTGCAGGTTGATGGTTGGCTCATAGCAAGCCCTGGTGAGGTCAGAGCTGCCCAGGAAGCCAGCACAGACCTGGAACCAGGAGCTACGGAAGCGGCTGTTTGCTAACTGTCGAGTTGTGGAGTGGCTGGTGACACAGTAAAAGCTAACAGACACAGTGTTGACCTCTTTGTACTAAACACAGGCACTGTCACTTGTCCATGCTCCACCAACTCTCTCAGGTTATCACATCTGACAGAAGGCTCTTAGGTCACTGTCCTGACCCCAGAGTGCTTAGGCAGTGCCTTTGGTATCAGGTTAGAGGTGCCTCCTGGGTCATTTCTATGTCTAATGAGACTGTCATTTATTTGGAGGTCTTGGTCTTGCTATTCTTAGCACCTGAAATGAATTCTGTGCCTTTGAAATCTGCTCAAATGTAAGTACTTCTCAGGAATCTCTCATGATATTTGAAGACAGACTGACTTTTTTTTCTGTCCTCTGGGTAAAAAGAACACAATTGCGCAGTCTTTCCTTTATCCTTGTCCTTCACAGGTGACATTTCAGTATCTTTTATCAAGAAATCAAATCTGCTTTTCCATCATCTGAATATAGACTGATTGGTTGACTTGCTTTGGCCAAGAAACATAGCAAAAGTGGCAAAATCTCAGTTCTGGGAAGTCTGAGACATCTTGTATTCTTGAGGAAACCTGATGCCCCTCCCAGCAACTCTATAATGCCCTGGGAGGGCCTCACAGACAGGGCTCTGTCTGACAGTGTGTCTTAGCTGAAGTCCAGACATGGGAGAAGAACCCAGCTAAGCCACACTGATCTGTGTCACACAGAGAGGCCAGCAAATCTCTCCACAGAATGAAGAAGAGCCAGACAAATGGTTGCCCTAAGCTTGCCCCAAGGAGATAGATACAAGACTTTAATTTTACTTCTGGTATAAGAGATCATTTGTAGTTTTGCGACAGTTTTAAGCCTTACTTTTTTTTTTTTTTTTTTTTTTTTTTTTTTTTTTTTTTTGGTTTTTCGAGACAGGGTTTCTCTGCATAGTCCTGGCTGTCCTGGAACTCACTCTGTAGACCAGGCTGTCCTCGAACTCAGAAATCTGCCTGCCTGTTGCCTCCCAAGTACTGGGATTAAAGGCGTGTGCTACCACTGCCCGGCTTACTTTTGATTGAGTTCTTTTATTAACAAAATGAACAAATGATAGAATGACAAGATATTTGATAAGATTTTTTTTTTTTCTAACGAAACAGAACTCCAGATTTCTCCCTATAATGAGGGCTCTGGGGATTAAACTCAGGTCCTCCTGCCAGAAAGGCCAAGAACTCTGGCTTTTTAAGTCATCTTTCCTGGCTCTGAGTAAGATCAACATTCGTTGCATGGGACCTGGTACTCAGCAGGTGCTGTTTAACTGTCAGCTGCCATTGATCCTGTGTGGAAGTAAGGTGCCAAGCAGAACGAGGCAAAGCCAGCATCACTCAAGAGCCATGCATGATGTGCCTGTGAGGGTTTTCACTGCCAGGACAACCTCTCTTTATGCCTGTTGGATGGAGAGTGAGGGTAAGCTACAGGCTGCTCTGTTTGTTCATTCTCTTTGAAACTATGCTTCTCCCCATGGCTCAAGAAACCAAACACAAACAGCAGGAGCATCCTGTGATGGAGGCCTATTGCTTTCCAAGGCAGCAGTCTTCAATCTCAGTTGCACATTAGAAACACATGGGAACTTTGAAGAAATTCCTGTAGAGATTGGGTTAATTAGTTTTGGGGTACAATTTGCATGTGGGGACACTAAGAAACTGTGGGTGATCTTACAGAGGAGTCAAAATTGAGAACTACTACTCAGGCTTGCACAGACAGCTCCCTCTCCCTCACAGTCATTATGGGATTTAACTTTCAAGGTAATTATAACAAAACCTTTTAAATGTGCTTGTAATCAAAACTCGGTGCTGACATACTACAGCTAGGAAATAATTTCTTGTACTAGCAATGACTGGCTCCAAAGGAACTAAAAATAATTACTAGATGAAGAATGTCCCTATGATTAACTCTAAGCATAATGTGAACACTTGTCAGAACCCAAAATGTCCTAAAAGCTTCCAACATAAATGGGCATTCAAGATTTTATTGGCCTAAATTAAATAACACATAACAGCACTACAGACTGTATTAAATAACATACCAAAGCTAATTATCACTTAAATGTATAGTCTAAAGGCACATTAATCTAAACTCTTTCTCTGAAAATATATATTATTATGTGAAAAAATAATTTTATCACAAACTAAGCTACAATGTGTTATTTCAGTGTGGTTTAATTTTAGTTTCAGATTAACATGGGGGCTGCCAAAGAACATGGTCTCTTTTTCCTACTGTGCAAGTGACTCTCACATGGCACTAGTGTTATTTTCACAATTATGATTATTTTTGGTCAAGAGTTCAAAAGTGTCAAAATTGTAAATAATCCTGTTATAGAGCATATAATATGTACAAATCACTTTAATGGCAACATTTCATCCTTGATAGATTCTGTGACTATATTTACAAATGTACTTTTAAGATAATATTCTAAACCATAGGTTTCCCCCAAAGAAAGACCTGGTCGGACCTGATTTTGTAGACAGGAAAGCAAGATCTGAATTGTAGATCATGCAAATCAGTGCTCCCAACCCCTAATGTTTGGGTACCTATCCCTGAATCCCTGAGCCAATATCCCCTCTCTGGGGCATCTGGAGGGCAAGGACAAACGTATTCTATTGCACAAACGCAGGCTGCAGCTGGTCTCCAGCCTTTGCTGAATGCCTATGTTTTGCCAACCTCTGTGCAGTTCTGTTCAGGATTTTAGTAAGGGGAGACATGCATACCGTCTCCAGCAGTTCTTCTTACAAATGGACTTAGGCTAACTACAGTCATTACTATGTCCGTGTAAAATGTATCTGCCCTAGTTTTTCTAGTTCATCATTAGCATCTTATATTAGCATGCTATAATTAATAAACTAGTATTGATATACAGTTATCATTTAACTCATATTTTCTTAGCCTTTACCTAACTTTTTGAGTCTCACTCTGTAGCCCTGGTTGGCCTCAGACTGGAAGCCATCTTTCTGCTTCCACCTCGCAAATGCTGGGAGGTGGGTTGTGAGCCAGCACCCACGGGTTCTGATGATTAGCTTTGTGTCCCACCAAGGATGGTGTGCTACATTTACTTGTTGCGCTCTTGTGGCTTTCTCTGAGAGATGGGGAGGAGAGAGAGAAGGACCAGGGACTGGAAGGCACAGGCACTCCTAGGAGGTCAGTAACGGGTAAGGGGGAAAGAGAGATGAATGGACACCAGCTTTTCTCCTCTAGGATTCAGAGGCCAAACTCCTACAGGTGCTGCTCTCCTGTTCTCTAGTGAAGGAAAAGGGCAATGTTAATGAAGTAATCTCAGTTTTTAATTATGAGAAATATGCCGCGCACAGGAGAAAGGTTAAAGTTCAAAGGAATGTGACCTTTGGAAGGACCTGGCATACAGTCTCTGATTTTCACTATTAATCCTAAAAAGCAAAGGACAGGACAGAGCACTAGAAATAACAGGCGTTTCACAAACAACCATGAGAATATTGTATAATTTGCCATCACTGGCTTGGGGAAATTATTTTTTAAAGTCCACAGAGATTCTCTGATCATTTTCCTGCCAATGTTTATGTGAAACATTTCCCCAACAAGGCTGATTCATGAAGCTTTGTTAGATCACAGCAGAGAATGTTAAAGTGTGTGTGTCCCTTACAGAGATGCCAAGCATTTGACTCTGACGGAGCTGCTCTATAAACGGTAACTATGAGGCTAGAAATGTCCTCCAGGTTGCCAAGCACAGCTTATCGACAGCTTTTTTCTAGTACAGATGATTTGTTCTTTCAAAGTTTGAAAAAAAAAAAAAAACCCAACTAGTATGTAAAGGGGACACAAGCAGTATAGGGATTTTCAGGAACATTTAAAGTTGGCATTCATCTCGAGAGGTAATCGCCAGGGTCAGAAGGCTTCAGGAGGCCTGTCATGGTGGGGGGCTCTGTGAGCCCTGCTTGTGACACTGTCTTCTAGTAACATGACCCTCCCAGTAGACTTTAGGATTTCTTCTGCGATTGACCAGGCCTCAGTGCCAATAACAATGCTTATGAGGCCGCCTGTCTTTAGTCAATCAATATGTGTACAGTAATAAGGTAACTGTACTTACAGATTATAGGACTGGCAAGATTGGAGCCAGGCCACCACAGTTCGGTGGAAGAGCACTTGCCTCACCTGTGTGAAACCCTGGGCTCAATCCCTGATTCTGCACAAACAAGCAAGCACACCTGTGATCTGGGGGCTGGAGAGATGGTTCAGCGTTAAGAACACTTGTTGTTCTCTCAGAGGCCCCGGATTCAATTCTAGCATCTAGGGTCGGGGAACAGAACAACCTACAACTCCAATTCTAGGGCATGTGGCACCCTCCTTTGGCCTCCCTGACAACCAGGCACACACGTTCTGCAGATACACACGCAGGCAAAACACTCACATACAGAAAATAAAAATAAATAAATCTGAAAAAAAAAAGTGGTAAGATTCCAATTACAACAAATATAAACATTATTTCAACAGTTTTCCTGGACTTCATTAAAAGTATGGCCTTTCCTTTGACTTTCAGGGTGAAAGTTTTGTAACATGACTAGTCTGTACCAGTTCTGCACACATGACTATAAGTACTAATGTGGTAACAGCAATTTTTCCTAATGTCTTCTGTCAACAATCTGTTATCCATTATATGTATAAAGAAACCACATTTAACTAATCCTGAAGACGACAGACAACTGAGATGGGATGTTGAATGTTTGCACAAACCCTAAGCATTAAGTGTGCTTGCTCACCTGACTTTCTCTGTAGGCATGTTTTAAAAACACTTTCTCAAACATTATAATTTTCTTAAATATTTAGCTCATCATTTCATTTATCAAATACTATAAAAACAGAAACGGAGTTTGAACCTTTACTACTATAAAGTGTGTACAACTCCTGGGGCAGGTTGAATCCCAGTGATTTTCATGGTGCAGCTGCCAGGAAGAACTCACTGCTCGGGCGGGGCACTTTGAGACATTACAGAAGGTGAAGAGAAAGAAGATGGGGTCTTGAGGACACGGGCAGGTGGAAAGTCAGGCTAGCATGCTTTCCCACAGCATTTACAGGGACTACACCAGGGACCTGGGGCTTTCTAACAAAAGCTGATCAGGTTCTGGAGAACACCTCAGAGCTCAGGCAGCCAAGACTCAAGCATCCCACACACCAAGCAAGGCTGGCAGGTTCAGGAATGAGGACAATGTGCGCACAGCTCCCTGTGACTCACGTCTACTGAAATTTTTATCTTCTTCTTTTTTTAATTGGATATTTTATTTATTTACATTTCAGATGTCATCCCCTTTCCCTAGAAGCCCCATCCCATCCCCCTCCTCCTTTTTGCTTTTATACCATTTGAATTACATGCATGTATTCAGGTCAGTTTTATGTAGGATGAGCTAAGGTGGGAGGAGTAAGGAGAGGAAGAGGAGGAGAAAAGGAGAGGAAGAGAAGGAAGAGGAGGAGCTAGGGGAGACGGAGAAGGAGAGAAGTGGGCATGGAGGCTGATGTTCGCTTGTCTGTAGCAGGCAAAGGTAGTTGGTATATCTAGGTTGGGTACTGGGTTACACCTCTGACTGTAAGGGCATCTTGTTATTGAACATTACTAAATATATAAGCCTTTGGATAATCTAAGCATTAGAGTCTCATCTGTACTGAGCCTGCATGGTTGGTGGGATGGTCTGGGCACTGCCCAGCCTTGCAGAGACAGCATGGAAGACTGGCAGAGCCATCTCTCACGCTGGTGTCTTGTGGGTGGCAGGGCTGTTGTTTCTAGCTGGCTGTTTCCAGCTGCTGCACACACATGGCCTCTGGCCACATGGTTGAGCTAGGCAGAGCTACTGCAGCTTAGATAGTCAGCTTGTCTGGTGGCTGCCTTTTAAATAATTACTACAACAGTTCTAGGTTGAGGAACTAGCAATACAATAGATGCAAATAGTCAAGGATCAAGCAAGACAATAAACACAAATAGTCAAAGAACATACAAGGCAATAAACAAAATTCTGTGAATATTCTCATGATCACAATTTCTAAGGGCTTATCAGGAAGACCAAATATCTAAGCCTACTTCCCTATCCTAGCCCAAAGTCATTTTCATGTCTGAAGCCTACTTCCTTATTCTAACCTAAAATTTAGATTTCTGCCTGAAATTACTTCTTTGTTCTAGCCTAGTATTTGGATTCCAGCCTGAAATTACTTCTTTATCTTCTTAAAGCAGAACCCAAATTACTGCCTAACAGATCATGGAGAAATTCTGGTCTCAGAATTAGGAGCAGTTGTTTCTCCCAGGAATGTCTGATTGTTTGGGTTTAGACCATCATTAATCATAAAGCAATGAACACAGTTCCCTTTTCAAGCCGTTCATGAAGACACATAGAGAAGGACTTTGTAGAATCATTCCACCTTTATACTAACAGCCCTCCTCCCCCTTTCCTGTACCTCAGTTTACCCCTGCCAGGCTTTCCTTTCCCTGTGTTGTGTGTTCCTCCTAGCACAGGGCAGGTTATCAATGGCCCCAAGTTTATAAAGATGCAAAGACCTTAGAGACAATCCAGTTCTATCTGGCATATTTTACAGATGAGGAAGGTCCAGTGGCTACCATATCAAAGTCTGCCTGGAAGGCAGGGATCCCAAAAGGAGTTTATTATTTCGTTAGTGTGTGGTTTGTCTCCATGCCAGGAGAGTCTCTTTTCTCTTCTGTTCTTAAAGATGGCACCACCCAAGAGATGATGGTAACTCTTCTCCCCACCAGAAAGAATCCACGAATTAGGAAGCTCTATAGTCTACGCCTCACTTTAGAGAGCCATAGGAAAATTCTAAGAAGTGTTATAATAACAGGTGAATCCTCTCTAATTCATACCTGCAAAACATGTCTGATTATAAATTCAAAACCATTCTCTCATCTCTTCTGGGGCCATGGTTGGGGAACCACACCTATTAAGAGCTCTTTGAACATACCTTGGGAGGGTTTGGGTTCAGATGAGACCCCAGAAATCAGATGAGGGACAGAAATGGCTACATGTTATCTACTGACACATCAGCCTCAGCTGAGGGTGTTCTTGAAGGTGGCAAGTCACAGTGTGGCAAGGAGTTCAGTCTTCCAGTGAGAGGATACTGGGTCTGGAGGTAATCCTGTGCAGGCCTGCAGTACAGTGTACCATGAGGGCCATAAAGGAAATGTCTGGAATTCTGTCTTTTAATGATCACTATCATGCGCCCACTTTAGACAGAAGATTGTAAATTGTTTTTCTACAGAGGTAAACACAATCAGACAAAGGCAGTATTTCCAAACATGATGAGGTAACATACTGTGCATGCCTCTGTGGAGGTGGTTGTGTGTTTATAGCTCCAGCTCAGCAGGCTCTGGTATGGTCCAGGGGCCCCTATGATGGTAGGTTACATGTACCCTGAGCCCAGATCCCACAGCTGCTGGATGCCAGCGCTGGCTCAGCTCTTGCCACTCATGTCCTTCTGTACCCTGAACTTGTGTTTCATCTCCAGTAAAATGGGCATCCTAAGAATTACACCAGGATAGCCATGCAGATTGCCTCTCCCTTTCCAGGAGCCATGATGTGTCTGTTAAACAAGAAAACACCCTTAAGACTTTAGGGTAGCTTCCCTTCATACACATCTCTCTTCACAGTGGATAAGGATGACTTATACTAATGTTCACACAAGACCCTTACTCTCCTCCCTTCAGGACAATCCACAGCTAACCAGTTAATAAGGGTTCCTCCAAGGATCTGGTTGCCTGTGAGCTCCTACCCCTGGCCTTTTGGATAAGCTGTGCTCACAGGCATGGAAAGCCAGGTGTCAATGACAGTCACACTGCTCAGACCTGGAGTCCAATGGTACTGTGAGCTTCAGACTCAAGAGAAACAAATGGGTTTCTCTTGGATGCCAGAGTCAATAATGGGCCAGCAGGTCCTCTGTAGATATCCTTGCCACCCAAGCAGCACCTCCACAGACCTCATGACATACACAGGAGCGGCTGGCCCAGGCTTTCTCAGATGCCCTCATACAGTGCCATATTCTACCTCACACCCTCAGCAATTCCCGTATATTTATATAAAAATTTCATATTACAAGCAGACAATCTAAAATGTACCAAATGGAATAAAAAAGGAGGAGGAGGAGAAGGTTGAAGAGCTTAGTTATTTTCATTGGTATCTGTTACTCAGTCTCAAACACTGTCACGTTAATGCACTCCTCCATCTTCTGCCTAAGCTTGTGTATCACCATCATTATTACTACCGTGGTTTGTAACTGCCAGGCTCGAACGCGCATCCTCACGCACATGAGGCACACATGCTGCCTCTGAGCTTTAGTGCCCGCCCTTCTTTTACACAGAGACTCCTTCTGAAGTTGGCGTCTTTAAAGTTGTGAACACACACTCTCTCTCTCTGTGTCCCCTGCCATACACTGATTACTCTCTGCTCATCTCAGATATGCTGTTTCTCTAATTTGGTGGCAGATGATTGTTCCCATGAGCTCCAAGCTGACACCGCTGGCACTGACGGGAGCGCTGATGTACAAGGAGCTACCCTTGAGGCTGTCTGGAGTGCACAGGAAGTCTTTCTGAATTTCTAGGACTGAAATGCTTGAAGCCGCAACTTAGATGGGCACCCTGCTCTCATAAGGACCTTTTATGTAATACATGCATAATGCAGTGTGAAGAAAGGAACCAAGGAAAACGTTTTCCCAAATTATAACTTGCATCTCGGTAATGAGAAGCTATTAAAATGTATTTTAAAAACTCCCTAAGCTGATGTGTTTCTTAGAATTCAGCGGTTCCCACTGCTCTGCTCCCATTCTGTGTGCACAGCAAAGATTCCTGCCAAGACTATTACAGTGAGCAAACAATGTCCTCTCTGTCAGAGCCGAGGATGAATAGTATCACAAAGCTCTCCTCCAATGTACAGCAGACACTCCCCCAACCCTTCTGAGAACAGCCAGGGAGGGCGAGGACAGAGGCTGGCTCTCCCCTTGCTATCTGAAACTGCTTTCCAGAACACCAAGGGCAGGATAATGCCAGCCACATTAAAAGTGGACAAGAAGATGTAAATCTAGCTGTGTATTGTTTCATCCCTGTGGATGTGAGTACACAGACATTTCTGTAAGGAAAAAGAAAGTGTTTTATCAGATAACATCTCAGGGCCTAGTGAAAATATCCCTTTGCTACAAACTAAACGGCAAATGAGGAATTTCACAGAAATGATGTAGCAGCTTGTGTTAAGGTCTAGGAGTTGAGTCTCGAGTGCTGAGGCTGAGAATGGGCTCTACTGTTGCCTTTCAGCCCAGGTACCTGCTAAGTTTATGATCCATAAAGGGAGAGCCTGGAGCTAATTCCTGTGGATATGCAAGACTGGCCCACTCCACGAGGGTTCTGAGGTCTGCCTATGTCTCCCCCTCAGTTCCTCTTTAGAAGAGGTATTAAGGACATTATCTTCCAAAATGAGACGTTTAATAAAGCATTTTGTATGAACCACTGAAAATCTAACTTAGAATGCATTTTCAGAAAAAAAAAATACCCAGAGATTTCTTAAATTTTTTTTCTTGTCAAGTCTTAGTTGTAAAGTATAATGGTTCAGGACCACCTATATGACATTTATAGAACATATACTTTATCTGACCTCTAGTTAGAATCCTTCAACTATTTCATCATAAAGGAATGAATGCTATTTTCAGTCTAAACAAAAGGGCTCTCTCCCCTCCCTCTTTTCCCACACACTTGCTGACCAGTCCCATGACTTCCCAGGGCGAGATGGTGTTCTCTTGGTGATACAGTTAGTGAGGCTGCAGAGGGAAGCAACAGCCTCCCTTTCTTCTCTCTCCCCCTTTCACTCACATAGACCTAGTCTGCAGCAGACTAGACCATCAGACCTCTGCTGTCCCAGTATCGTCTGAAACCGCAAATCACACGCTTCCTTCTTCCTGCAGTAGCAGTATTTACCTTGGAGAAATGGCTGTCCTGAAAAGTATTTCTAAGTTCTGTGATGTGTTCTGTTCAAGTGTTATTATGCTGAGATTCTCTCTTCCTTCTTGGCCTGTAACCAAAGAGAAAGAAAGAGTGTCTGGGGGCAGGGGATGCATGTGGACAGGCTGTGAGACACTTGCCGGCTTACTGTAAAAACCGCCGGCCCGTGGAACACACACTCAACTCCACATTCTTTTAAAAAGAAGCCGCAGTTTTAACTTAATGGGTGAAAGTGCTGGCGGTACTCAAAACACACACCTTTTTCCTCTGAAATAACAGCCATGTTAGTATTGTTGAATCAAATATAGATCAATTTACTTGTTTTTCCTCAAAGTCTTTCTAGTTTGTGACAGATAAATCTGTAAGTTACTGTATTACAATTAAAATCAAGTAACTGTTACCCACATTTGAGATAAACCCTCAGTGTTCATATGTAAAGAACATTCCTGCTTTTGGCACGACTCAATTGACTTTCCCATAGAAAGGAGGCTGTGGTGGTGTGACCGGCAGGACCCAAGGGTATGCGGTTATAACCCCATCTCATTCCATCTTCACCCCACTGTGGAAATGAAGGCAAGTGTGGGGAGACAAGCCCCTCATCAGCTCCCACATCCTGCCCCTGCCCAACCCTTCTCCCACCTCACATGCCTCTCTGCCCCGGTTCACAGCTCATCTGAACACAAATCTCATCTGAACTGAATATTTAGCATATTTAAAAATATTTATCTATACATGTGTGAGCGTGCTGTGCGTCAGAAGGTCATGTGTGTGGGTGCCAGTGGAGGCTGGAAGACCCCTGAGAACATCCAGAGCTGGACTTACAGGAAGTTTGAGGCACCAGACTCTCTCCTCTAGAAGAACAACAAGCACTCTTTATTAAGAAGCTGCCTCCCTAGCCCCTGGACACCCCTTTACACATGACACTGTGATGGGGGTGGTAATGGGGGGGGGGCAGGAACAGAATGAACAATGAGGGATGGGTTTATTCATATTCTTGTGAATTATATGAATAATGAATTATAGCTGCTGACTAAGACCAGGACTTCTCAATTATTTTAGCGGACAAATTCTATTATGTTTTGTTTTTTTAACATTCAATTGTGAGAAGAAAGTGAGCCACCCAAAATTATATTTACTGTTGCTCTCTGGATATATCCTAATTTCTGAGTGTTGCTTTCTTCTGCTGCAGACTCAGCATGTTGTATTATATTAAGATACAACTATTCTTTCCCTGACAGTTGTCAAGTGAGAGAGAGGCCGCCTTTGTTTGCAATGCATTCAGCTACATTGTTATTTCCTGATTTTTAAAATAAATCTAAAAATATCAGGAGACACTCAATCATGGGTTGTCTTCCACTAACCCAACTGCAGGTCTTTCTCTGTCAATCCCACAGAGTGGGAGGGCCAGGCATTTCTGGAGAAGTACTCCTGGGTAAGTGAATTCCATTGTTCCCTTTCAAGTCAGACCTCCTTCCAGGCTCCTGCATTCATGTCTATGTATATGTAAGTTCTAATTGCAAACCTCTTGGCTTCTTTGTCAATGCGGAACCTCAGGAAACTCTTGAATTAGTCAGGAAGATGGGCAAGATCTAATCATCCAAGGCCAATGGCTTCGGGTCAGGTTTTTTTTTTTTTTTTATGCATATTAGAAACAGTATTTCAGGGCTGGGGATGCAGTTTGTGGCAGAGCACTTTGTAGGCATGCTCAAGGGTCTAGGTTTAGTCCTTAGAATCACACATACAGTCAAATAAAAGCAACATTCCTTTTCTATTACTATATGTGAATGAAGCGCCTGACTTAAACACTGAGCAGTCTGAAGCAGTATATAATTTTGCATTGTCAGACTAGCTAGAGCAGGAGTTTAAAATATTCCAGGGAAACAAAGTGATTGAGACATAGTGTGGTCTTATTGCAAAGGTAGACAGACACATTGATTGAATCGGGCAGAATTTACCACCCATGCAAGCAAACCCATATATTTATATTCCTTTATTTACAAGGTCAATTGCCTTTTAACAAAAGCGTGAATATCACTCAACGGAGAAAGAACAGCCACTTTAGGAAACAGGGCTGGACAGGTAGTAGTCACTTACAAAAGAAGAGCGTGAACTCTGAACTCACAGCACACTGAAGTTAAGCTGAAATGAAAAATGTAAGAGGTGAAACCACAGAAACTACTAAAAAAGGAAATGAGCAAATCCCCATGAATTCAGATCTGGCCAAAGCAGCTACTGATGTGAAAATAGCCAGTAAGTCCACATGTGGCCAGCGCCATCATCAGAGGAATGCAAGCATGAGCCACAGCACGGTGCGGCTTCATATCCTCCAGCTAAAATGGTAACGTGTTCTGGCAGGAAGTGAGGCCCCTCTGCCGAGAGAGCAAGGTGATCATCACTTTCCAGATAGTCTAGACGTTCCCAGAAAGTGCTAGCCACAGAGCCAGCGTAGCTCTACTCCTAAAGATACACAAAGAGAGGCAGCCACAGATGCCCCAGAAGCACAGAGGTTCACGGCACCATGACTCATGAAAGCCCAAACCCAGAGAGACCCCACAGGCCCAGCAGCTGGTGAGCAGAAGCTAAAATGGCAGACACATGCAGACTGTTAGTCGCATCTAGAGTGGGACGTCGTACTGACATCATAGGGTCAACACGGATGTACTCTGAACACACGGCAAGGGAAAGAAGCTGGTGACTCTATATATTATGAGATCCCATTGACAAGAAATATCCAAAAACGGTTAAATAAGGAAAGCTGGATGCATAGAGAAAGAGTGAGTGCTTAGAGCTGGGAAGCTGGGAGGTAGAGACTGTGGTGAAGGGTGATGGAAATGTTCTATGAAGCATGCGTGTCCCACTCTGTGCTAAACCCGTGAACTGCATCTTCAAGCAAATGATAGCTCAGTAAAGCTCTCACTAAAGAAAAAAATATTCCAAAAGATGCAGACATTCTAGTATTTTCCAGATCAATCTCAAAGAACTGTGGCAAACCCCAGTCTAAGTCCGCCTGCATCACTAGAGCGCCTAGCTCCAGGGCACGTTGTCATGATCCGTTTGAGCTGTCCTCAGTAGAATCCTCATGGTCTTCCTGGTCCTTCGGGGCTCCTTTCTGTGTGTGACTATCTGTACATGTGTACACTGCAAACAAAGACTGAGTTAAACCAATCCAATACTTGCAACTTAATATCTCCTTATATCTTGTGGGACTTTTGGGCTCCCGAACCCAGCTGACTATTCACCTTTCTGTTCCTCAGCGTCTGTTTTACTGAAGGTTTCCTCATGACTGGCGACAGATTCTGAACATTGGTGAGTGACACTCCCAAACAAGGAGTTTATGATATGCTTAAAACTCACCTGAAAGCTTGCTCCGTCTAAAGCCACTCAGAGCTATGGGAATGGTTCCTGAGGTGTGACATCTGCCTGGCCCAGCAGGAAAAGTCATCCCAGTGGTCAGACTGAGACAGTAGCATCGCAGCATGGGAGAGTACAACTGAACAGTGAATTACACCAGCCCTGAGCAAACCTCCACTGTGGACGGGAACAGGTGGGTGTTGGTGGGGCGCATTTAATAGCCTAAGTACTTCATGCTTTAGTTACAACCAATCCGGTTTTGATGACGGCAAGAGGATGTGTGTGATAAAAAGTGGCGAGAAAGGCAGACAGGAGGAGACTTCCTCTTAAGATTTTTGTCCCCACCCCACCTTGGGTAGCTCAAAGGCAATTCTCTACTGCACGTGGCTGGTCAGAGGTGGTACAGCCCCTGACTTGTGTTGCCTCGCATACTTCTTTATACAGAAAGCTAAAGATCACAGCAGCCTTTTATCAGTCCCACTATCCTGCCAAATCAGCTTAGAGCTAAAGATGAAATGTGTTTTCCTTCCGCTTGGCCTTGCCTAAGCCCCGCCTCTCTTTCCTGAGCCATTCACACTACACTGCTTACACAATTTCTGTGACAGCTCTGCAGTTTAGCTTTGGGGTACTCAGTTAAAGGTCGGGGTGTTCCTGATTCCTGCTCTGCCTGACATCTGTTGTGTAGCCATCTTTCCTGATGGAATCTCACCCAGATAAGGCCTAATGTTGACTAAGGATTAGGGTAAAACCCCAAGAGCTCTTCTCCAGGAAGATAGCAATTTAATAAGCCGCTCCCCTGGGATATGCTGACTAAGTCAGCTATTAAATCAGTTAATTTTACACATCCCCAATTTGTCAAAATGATAAATGTCAGCAATTTGACAAATTTTGGGTAAAAAAAAAAATGTCCATAAACTATTGCATATTACTTCCCATTAGTTCACTGGCATTTCGTGATGGGTTTAACAAATTAACAATAAATCAGAGATCCCCTGCAAAGAACAGATACTTCTGTCCATTAAATGTGAACGTTCAGTTCTTCTAAGCAATCAGCCCTAACTGTGTCCAGTGGCTCAGCAGTACAGCGGCAGCTACAGACAAAGTGACAGGCTGCCAAGGACTGCAGAGTGGAGAAACTAGCATCCTGATCCTGTGTCCAAGGAATCAGTTGCAGCCTGCTGGCATCTCCCTCACTGTGCTCTTCCTGTTCTGAGTTTCATCTCTCACCAGCTCTCCCACGTTTCTCCCCCCCCCCCCCCCCCCCATCCCTGAGCCATCATCCCAGGGTTCCTGGCAGTTACTTTCACTCCATCAGCTGACCCAGGGCCATTGTTCCCGCACTCCAACAGCTGAGAGTGTGACGTACACGGAGTGGCAGGCCATTAAGAAGAGGGCTTTCTGTGGTTTATTTTCCTTGTTGCAAGTGAAGAAGTGGAAGAGGCAACAAAGGATGGCTGAGAGGCAGTGCAGAGGCTTCCATGCCTGGAAGATGCCTTAGGAATGTCAGCGTTTTTTGTAATTATCAAAAAGATTATAAAGATAGCACTAGGAAAATACTTCCCTCTGGAAAGCCTATTAAAGGTTTTGGCTAAAAAAAATATCTCTCCAAGATTAATATGCTGTTTTGAATTTTAGGGAGTCCTTAGATACATATTCTCATCCCATCTACAGTTTCCAGAACCTAGGAAGGCCAGCTAACAATCTCATGCCAACGCTGAATGATGGATAATTGGAATTTTCTAAGCGAAAGCTTTCTATTTATAAGCACGTTACTTGCAGAGAGGCTTATGATGATACAATGAATATAAACGTTATCTATACACATGGACCACACGTGTGGCTTGGGGATGAAGCCCTTGCAGCTTTACTACTAGAAGAGAAGTGATGGAGTGACAGGGTGCACACCAGGAAGAGAGCTTCGTGGCTGGTATGGACAGACAAGATTAGTATGTGTAAGTCGTTACATATTACATGTAAATATGAGCAGTTAGGACATACCACAGCACACGGCCATGGCATCTGAACAGAAGGCAAGCAGTATAGACGACACCAGCATGAAAATACTAGTTCTGGAGAGTCATGCTGCTTCAGGGAACAGAAAATACACAAAATGATTCTGCTCGTGACTAGTTTGTAAATCAGAAGCAAAAGAAATATTTAAGAACATTCTCAAGATGACTATGAGGGCACATGCCAGCACACAGGAGGCTGAGGGAAGAACATGCCAGCACACAGGAGGCCGAGGGAAGAGGACAGAGTTCAAGGCCAGTCTGGGCTATATTGTGAGGCTTCACTGTGACCACAACTTAAAAAGGCTACTCTGTTAGACACTGCAAACACACATGCAACAGGAGCAAACACGCTCTCACTCACTCCAACAGATGTCAATGTTATTCTCTTTCTTACAAATATAAAAATGCCTCGTTTCCCGAGGCCTCCCACTTCATACGTCATAGAAGCAGCTCTTTGCACTGAGGATTTTGCTGCCACTTACAAGCGTCCAGCTTCAGCCTGAGTGTCTCCCCATGATGGGCATCTTACAGAAAGGCCATCTGTGACAGACTTGTCTATCACAGCCCCAGGTCAACCCTCACATTGCATTTTTCAGGCAAAATAAGGCAAAAGCCTAATTTCCAGTGGGCACAGCTTTCTGAACCAGAGTAGGTTCTGAGAACCTTGAGCGCTGATCTGATCTGACACTGATTATGTAGGAGTAAGCATAGGGGCAGCTCAGCACAGTCAAGGGTCAGTTGGTTACGGCCCAATTGTTAAATTAGTTAACTGTTAGTTGTTAGTTGTTTACAAACTAATCAATGAGCTGGCTACAGGGCCTATTTCAAACAGCTTAAGTTTAGTTACTCTCATAAAATCCCACAGTCCCAGTCTGGTAGGCCCACAGAAGGAAGCTGTCCAAACCCAAGACTTCTTAGGATATATTGTTTAACAACATACACCACCACCACCTCCACCACCACTACCGCCTCCACCACCACCTCCACCACTACCACCACCACCACCACCACCTCCACCACCTCCACCACCTCCACCACCTCCACCACCTCCACCACCTCCACCACCACTGCCTCCACCCCCACCCCCACCCCGCACACACATTCTTTTTCTCTCACGGCACACTCTCCCCCCCTCTCCAAACCTCTGTATGCATGATTTCAACCAGCTGTTAAATGAAAACTAAATATCAGAACATTCAAAAACGCACTGTTATAGAGCAGACATTTTCCTTGCTATTACTGTCTAAACAATACAGTATAACTTACAGAACACTAGAGGTCTTATACACTTAGGTCTTATACCTAAGAAGGTTTAAAAGACTCTTGAGGATGTGCAAAGTTTTATGCAAATATAATGTCACTTTATATAAGGGATAAGCATCTGCAGATTTGGTATTGTGACTGTGTGTCTCTGAGCATCCCAGCCAGACACAAGGGAGAGCTGTGTGACACACGCACACATACACATGTGCACACACTCACGCCCACTTCAAACACACACTTTTCATACTTCTTACAGACATTATAGCATGTTAACATTGGTATCGTGTATAGGGCTTGTTCTATAAGATGCCACTATATGCTGGACATCCCAATCATTCTCTGATGAGAAACAACCACTTGATGACCCAAGTTGAACTTGGCAATGCTGAGACAGTCAGTAAGATGTCATGCTTAGTATCTCTGAGGAAGAAAAGGAAATCCATCTGAACGTAAACAATGCATGAGATAATGTACGCACCAGCACTCCAATAGAACCATGCAAGAAACAGAGAGCTCAGTACATACTGGCTGTGTCATGACATGATACGTTTAGAAGAATTGAAGAGGAAGCTGTACTTCTGCAGGGTGGTGCACTCACACTGCTGAACTGTATAAACTCAGTATACACCCTTATCGGCGACCTTTTGGAGACATTAGGGGGTTGAATTGTCTATGTAAAAGTACACACACACACACACACACACACACACACACACACACACTGAAAGAATCCAATCCAAGCACTGAGGTTTTGTTGCCTTTAATCAAGGGCAAAGCCTGGCACACTTGGAGCCACTGCAGCAGCACGCCTTGCTGACACCTGGATCTCAGCCCCAACATTTGAGAGGTGACACAAGCTATTGCTGTCATTCAAGTCGCACATTCTGTGCCACTTTGTTATGATAGCCCCGGGAAGCCATCAGAATTGGCGCATGGCAAAACCAGCCACATTTCCTACTACCTCATCCTGCCTTTGAGGCAGAGAGAGGAGGGTAAGACCATACATACTCAAGGCATTCAGCTCTCGAAGCAACCTAGTCACTGCTGTTTCTTAGTTATAGAAATTCAAAGAAACATGGCAGTTACAGGCAGGCCCACATCATCCATCATCCATCAACCACTTCCTAGATGGAGCTAAGGAACATGGCAGTTGCAGGCAGGCCCACAGAGTTTATTAACCACTTCCAAGATGGAACTTGCACTTTTTAGTTTCTTAAAAAAGATTTATTTTTATTTTATGTGCATTGGTGTTTGGCCTTTATGTGTGTCTGTATGAGGGTGCTGGATCCTCTGGAACAGGAGTTACTGACCATTGTTGGTTGCCATGTTGGTGTTGTTGTGAATTGAACCTGGGTCCTCTGGAAGAGCAGCCAGTGTTCTTAACCAGTGAGCCATCTTTCCAACCCCTGGAGCTTATACTTTTAAACATAATTTTCAGGAATAGCCTGCAGGACTAATTATGAAAACACCTTAGCAGAATGAAAGAGAAAATTCCTAAATGTAACTGTGAGGTAGTTGTGAAAGCCTGGCTGGGATCTCTGAGAGTTACTTTTGCTTTACTAGAACACACAGTATTAAGACGGCCATGTTGGATCACTGTTCACTAGTTTTGGCACCAGGACTGAACCCAGGCCTTGCATGTGGTAGGTGAGTGCTCACTTATTTATTTATTTATTTATTTATTGCCTCCTTTCAGTTAGTTCCTGTGCTGACTCATTTCAGAAAAGTCACATAGGGTTCTTGCTTTAGCAGCTACCTGGATTTCTGACATTTTCTTCATCTTCAGTGTGTAATGGTATTTGTGTTCTATTCTTCAAGACTGTGCCCATTTCAGAGTAAGCTTTGGATAATCTTAGAGCTGAGAGCAAACTCAGCTCAGTTCTGAATGGCAGCGATAAGGAAACAGAGGCCCCACTAGGATCATAAAACACTTTAGGATCAGAGCCACTAGCAAAATCTCAGCAACCACACTTCCTGCCCTCTGCTGGTGATGAGGACTTGTTCCGTAATCAGATGAAACCCTCACCCAAAGATTGCTAAAATGCTGCACCCAGAGCAGCTGGGCCCAAGCACCCACTTGGACAGGGTGTGGCTCCAAGATGTCTCACTTCAGTATGATGGCACTAATGATGTGTCACCGCTTTAATGTATCATGAAAATTTTAAAATTTTATTTAATATCTAAAATATGTTTCTTTTAATATATCTGTAGAGCCAATGAACATCACATATAAGCTTAGCTTTATTTCCTTGCTGTTTTGGTGATTTTTTTTTTATTGGATATTTTATTTACATTTCAGATGCCATCCCCTTTCCCCATTTCCCCTCCCTAGAAAACCCCTATCCCATGCCCCCTTTTCCTTTTTGCATTTATACACTTTTTTAAAAATGTTAATCAAAGGCTTTATAAGTTTGGTAATGCTCAATCAGAGGTGTAACCCACTACCCAACCTAGATATATCAACTATCTTTGACTGAACATCTGCCTCCATGCCCCCCCCCCTTTCTCTCTCTCATCACCTAGCTTCTCCTCTCCTTCTTCTCCTCCTCTCCTTACTCCTTCTCTTCCTCTCTGTTTTGGTGATATTTTAAATGACAAATGAAATTGTGCTATTGTATGAAGTCTTTTGCCTGGCTACTCCAAAGATGGAGGCTCCATCACCCAACTGACCACAGAAGAGGGAAAATGAAAAGGGACAGAGGAAATAAAGAAGAAAAGGGGGAAATTAAAACCAGGTTGTAGGTTGGCATCGTGACACACACCTTTAATCCCAGCAATCAGGAGGCAGAAACGGGTGGATCTCTGTGAGTTTGAGGGCGCTTTGGTCTATGTAGTGAATTCCAGGACTGTCAGGGCTACATAGTGAGACCTCGCCTCAGAAACAACAACAACAATAACAAACAAAGATAAAAAATAAAATAAAAAACTAAATAAAAGTTCTGTAGAGGGTTTGATTCAAAAAGTGATCCAAAAGCCATGGCTACTGACGGCTGCAAGCAATCTGCTCACACAGGACGACATGTCAGGAAGTCCATTTCGGCTGCAGACAAAGTCCTCAGGAAGACTGTAGTCCATTTCTCTGATACATATTTCCAACTTATTTGAAAGTCACATATATTCTGGTTCTACAAATTTGAGAAAGGGTCACTACTTAAAATCCCTGTTCTCCATGCCTGTTAGGACAACACTCTTCTCTTCTGCCCAGTCACATGTGGTACCGAAGTCCCCTTTCTTACCACTTTCTTTCTCACTAACTGCTTCCCACTGTCCAGTGAACAGACTGCCCAATAGTCGTAATAGTGTCAGAGGGACATACAGATATTGAAATCTAGTCGATTCTATTCACCAAAAAGAGAAGTAAACAGTATGTTACATTTTCCTCTATAAAGCTGTTAATGGTAAATACATTTGATTTCCTCTTTTAGAAAAATTAGCTCAATAAATAAGTGGACAAAGAGCTGAACAGGTCATTTATAGAAAGAAAAAAAAATCTAACAAAACTATGTCTTTTAAAAAAGCTTTGAACTTGATTGGACTCCAGAGGATGACACAGTTGCAGTTTAGCATGTAAAAGGGAAACAGTGAAGACCGGTTTCAACCACCTGCCAACACGTAGAAAGGTGTCACCCAGGCTTAGAAAGGAATGAAAGCATCCTTGGTCTGAGTAAAAAGCAAGAACACAGCAGCAGGTTTCCTTCTGCAAATGGCATTCAGTTTTCCTTTTAGTCTGCATCAACAGGTGTTACTATGGCAACTGTTGCAGTTAAGAAGCAGCAGCAAAGGTAAGAAGTGGTATGTGTGCATGGTATGTGGTCAAGTGAGTCTCTGTGCTCGTGTGTGCCAGTGTGCACCCATGTATATGAGTGTGAGAGGCCAGAGGGTGATGGTAGCCATCTTCCCCCTTTCCTGTGCTTCCCACCCTAATTTTT
Organism: Arvicanthis niloticus; assembly: GCF_011762505.2. Lineage (NCBI taxonomy): Eukaryota > Metazoa > Chordata > Mammalia > Rodentia > Muridae > Arvicanthis > Arvicanthis niloticus. Next base: position 6,874,735 of record NC_047670.1, on the reverse strand, counting down.
GAGACAAGTTCTCTTCATTGGACCTGGAGCTCACAGAAAGACTAGCTTTCCTAGCCACCAAGCTCTGGGCTCTGCCTGTCTCCTCTCTGCCAACCTGTCTTCAGTGCAGGGGCTATAGTGTTGCGACCCAGCTCTTTCCATGGGTACTGAGACTCCAAACTCAGGCCCTCATGTTTCACCCAGCCAGCCATCTCCCCAGCCTTCACCAACTATTTCTTATGAAGTATGGACTATATTTCTAGACCAGGTATCAACATTTCAGATTAAGCACCAGGCAAGTCTGGCTTGGAACAAAACTATTTCTTTGGAACTTTTTCTGTTGTTTATGATAGTATCCACCAAACCTAGCATCACGAATGAAAATGGGTTACTATGACTGAAAATAAACATAGTTGACACGCTTATGCAGGTGGCCTGCTCAGAGGACACACTCCATCCCCATCATCTCTCAAGCCTGTTAAGCAGATGACCGTGCTCTCCATAAATCGGTAACGTGTGTGAGGACACTACTGATTCCTGTGATTCAGAGTTAAGACAGCTGACAGAAGATTCTGGGGGGTTAATATGAAAGTTATAAGCTAGGGCAAAAAATGTGTGGTACCAAGGATGTTCATCCGAGCTCACACAGGCGTCAGGATGGCAGTGAATGATGGCAGCTGTGATATTGCAAGGCTCTGAGTTCTGGGCTTTGCTTTCCTTTCCTAAAGAGATGGAGAATTAAATCATTCCCCCAGTGGGTTGGTGTGAGGTCCACATGGAAATAAAGTTGTCTGTGACAAACACCCAAGATGAACAATTAAAAGGAGAAAAGGCTTATTTTGTGTCTGGTTTCAGAAGTCCATCATTCCGGGTCTGAGGTGAGGCAGAACATCATGGCAGTGACAGCCTATGGAAGAGGAATCTGGGTGTTGCAAGGCAGCCAGAAAGCAGAGAGCTAGTCAGGATGGGGCCAAGGACAAAGTATCTTTCTAGGGTACATCCCCCATAGCCTACTACCTCAAGGTTGGCCCCAACTCCTGAGTTTCACTACATCGTAATAATGCTATCAAGCTATGAACCCATGGATAGGCTACTGATGAAGCCAGAGAGCCTTGTGATCCAGTTACTTCCCAGACGTCCCTCCTCTGAACACCGCTGTTGTGCGGATGCAGCCTTCACAGGAGCCTCCAGGGAGCAGCTCACATCATATCCAAGCTGCTTCCAAGCACGTGAAGTGTTGTTTCCAGCAGCTGTGAAGTGGTAGGCATTTAACAGCTTGTGCTGCCAACAGTACCTAGCTCATGCTTTTGATAACCACATAAGCAGGGTAGGAAAATTTTCACATGATGATTTTGGCGAAATGTCTCTTTCCTCTGTATTTGGAGCCACTTGTCTGATCTGGATGTTCTTTTCTTCTGTGAGTTTCCTTTAACTTTCTATTTTCAGGCTGGAAGATTTTTATCCAGCATAGCGGGATATGTGTATAGAAAAGGATGGGATGACGGACAGGCAGGAGGCAAGATCAAGAGAGCGGTGTGCACGGGGAGGGGGGGGAGAGCGGTGTGCACAGGGAGAGGGGGGCGAGCAGTGTGCACAGGGGGAGAGCAGTGTGCATGGGGGAGAGCAGTGTACACAGGGGGGGGAGAGCAGTGTACACGGGGGGGAGAGCAGTGTGCACAGGGGGGAGAGCAGTGTGCACAGGGGGGAGAGCAGTGTGCATGGGGAGAGTGGGGAGAGCAGTGTGCACGAGGGGGGAGAGCAGTGTGCATGGGGGAGAGAAGTGTGCATGGGGAGGGGGCGAGCAGTGTGCACGGGGTGGGGGGAGGAAGTGCAGTGTGCACGGGGAGAGGGAGGAGAGCAGTGTGCATGGGGAGGCGGGGAGAACAGTGTGCATGAGGGGGGAGCAGTGTGCACAGGGTGGGCTGGGGAGAGCAGTGTGCATGGGGAGAGTGGGGAGAGCAGTGTGCATGGGGGGGGAGAGCAGTGTGCACAGGAGAGAGAGCAGTGGGCATGGGGCATAAAGAGCAAATGAGAGAGAGAGAGAGAGAGAGAGAGAGAGAGAGAGAGAGAGAGAGAGAGAGAGAGAGAAGTGTACACAGGAGGGAGAGTGAGAACAGTGTGCACAGGGTGGGGGAAGGAGAGCGAGAGCAGTGTGCACAGAGGGGAAATGGTAAAAGAGATGTGTGAGACAGTTATGTGATGATAGAAACAGATACAGAATTCTGCTGCTACAAACCAAGTATCTGAGACTATCGGCAGTTGGAAGGGCACAGAAAAATTCCTCCAATAGAGGTTGCCCGGAGAGATTCCTCCCACAGAGAGACATGGCTGTGCAGCACCTTGACTGCAGACCTGTGGCCTCCGGAGCCATGGGAAGGGAAGTATTATTCTAGGCCACCAGGCTTTTGGGTCACAGGAAAGGAATGTGGTGTACAAAGCCCGGACTCTTGGTAGCCTACACAGAAATTTCTAGATCCTGATTTAGTCCAAAGGATCCCCTTGGTACCTTCCTGTCCCATCATCCCTTGGCTATGGCATCTGCTCACATCCCAAGGCCTATGAGGTGTCCTATCCTCACACATTTGAGCACTCTGGCCCTTCTCCCCTTCTTCAGGCCTTCCTAATGCTTCGGTAGTCTGTGGTGCTACTATGTAGGAGCTGTTTCTGTAGGCTGCCACAGTCTCCAGACTTAAGTCTCTGTGCCTTTCTATGCACTGAGCTATAAGAGCATTCTGACTTAGTTCATGTTCAGCTTGTTTATGCACACCCATCCCTACCCTACTGTGTTGTAACCTCTCGGAAGGGGAGTCACCACTTCAAATTTTATACACAGCATGTCCCCAGGGGCTTTTTTCTAAAAGCATGTCCCAGAGGCTTAAAACATAAAGTCTATAAGGCCTTTATTGCAGATCTTATTCTGTTAAAAGCACTTCATGCAAAGAGGAAGTACAAATGACGGGACATAGAACTGGTAGTGGCTGAAAAGTCCTTTCCTGCATACTGAGTCTGTGGTTTATTATCATTCAATGATACATGAGGTTTTAATCAGCCATGTAGGGAAACTTCAGACTTTACCATTAGATTCAACAAACCTCATAGCTTCAACCACCACAGACATTTGCTCAGAAGGGGCTGTGTTGCTTATTCCATTCAGAGAAAGTAATCACAGGGTGGTCAGGGAAGGTGGGAGGAGGGATACATGGGGTGGGGTGGGAAGAGGGATACTCACGTGCGGTTGGGGTGGGAGGCTGGCAGGGGCAGTGAAGGCTACTTTTCTGTTCATGAGAATGCTCTAAAACTGGGGTGGTGCATGACTCTGGCTCCACTGACAGCCATTGTGCCGGGCAGAAATGGGTGTACTATATACCACAGGAATGTGGTCTCCATAACTCGCTTTTTAAACAATGGTGTCTCAGAGGGGATGGAGAAAACCAGGGGAACACAGCTCTCTGAGCCAGGTGCATATGAGCTCACGGGGACTGAAGCAGTGAGCACAGGGCCTGCACAGGTCTGCACCAGGCCCTCTGTATGTAGTGCAGCTATTAGCTTAGCAGTTTTACAGCACTCCTGGCTATGAGAATGACTGGCTCTCTTGCTCTGTGGCCTACTCTTGGGACTCCTCTTCCTCTTGGGTTGCTGAGTCCAACTTCAGAATGAAAGCTCGTGCTTAATCTTATTGTTTTATTTTGCCATGTTTGCTTGTTATCGCTTAGAAGCCTGTTTTTCTTCTCTAATGAGAGAAACAAAGGGAGCGGATCTGGAAGGGAGGGGAGGGGAGGGGAGGGGAGGGGAGGGGAGGGGAGGGGAGGGGAGGGACTGGGAGGAATAGAAGGAGGAAAAGTATATTCAAGATGTAGTGCATGAGAAAAGAATCTATTTTCAATTAAGAAAAAAAGGTGTCTTGGTTTTTATTTGTCTTGTTTTTATTACAGTGATGAAATACCAAGACCAAAAGTTAGTAGGGGAGGAAAGGGTTTATTCGGCTTACACTCTGTATCACACTGTTCATCATCAAAGGAAGTCAGGACAGGAACTCAAACAGGGCAGGAACCTGGACGCAGGAGCTGACGCAGAGAACTGACTTTCTCCTTATGGCTTGATCAGCTTGCTTTCTTACAAGACCTAGTACCACCAACCCAGGGATGGCAATACCCACGATGGGCTGGGTCATCCCCATCAATCTAGTTAAGAAAATGCTATACAGGCATCATTCAGGGAAGGAGCTGACATACTTTGTTTACCCACAACTTATCACCCCAGCATCACTGACAGACACAGTAGTCCATACTGAAGCACTCAGCACAGTTACCTGTCACTTTCCACCAGATGGATTTATCTTACAGTCTGACAGTATTGAAGACTGTCTTTGTTTTGTTTCTTTGGGTATGAGTCACTGGGAGGAATGACAAAATCTGTAGGTTATCTCATGACTCATCATTATCTCTCTTTGAAGTTCCTGTCAAAGGACCTAATCCTGACCACATGCACTGCAGCCCTCACTTAAGCAGAAGCAGTGTCTTAACGTCAGTAGGTACTTGCCTTGGGAATGTACCTAACCTTTACCCCGAATCCTCAAAACACGCCACTCAGTCTGCCTGGACTGACGTATACCATAAGCTGCAATTCTGATGTCTATCTCATAGCTAACTCTCTCTTCCAACATGACACCAAACATCATTTTTATCAGGGAAATGGAGAAAATAATCTCCCTCTGCAACATGTCCTTACAATGATGACACACTCCAAAAATTATGGGCTCTTTGCTGAATTCTGATGATTAGTCACCAAGTTCACCGTCTAATTAGAATGCTTCTAGCTCCATGTCATTAGCCAAGGAAAACTACAGAAAGAACTATGCACATATTCAAAGATATTCTCAGAGATCAGCATGCTAGCATATAACAATACAACAGCAACAAAACCTGCTCAAAGGAACGCTCACGTGTGCTACAGCTGGCAGCTCTGGATTGGGGGGTGGAGGGGGCTCCCAGCCCACGTGCTCTGCCAGCCTTGGCTGGCTTGCTTGCTTTCTTTCTTTCTTTCTTTCTTTTTTTCTTTCTTTCTTTCTTTCTTTCTTTTAAACACAAAGTCACTCCCCCGATGATAACAACTTTGCCTGGAATATTTCTCTTCAAATATGCCCCTATCTTTGTTGGTAAGGTTCACTCTTTTCCTCTTTAAGTTCTATGCAATTTCATGTGACAGAAAATGTTCTCTTACCTGTTCTGCAAAGGGAGTGAATTATTCTGCCCAACCTCATGTCAAGCACAGAAACCCATCTCTTCATTAGGTGAAGTGCTCCAAGGATTTGCCTGGGGGATGTGCTTCTTTCTCTAGAGCTGGGCTACCTTCTGGGAACACATCTTTTCTATTCTCTGGGTCACAGTCTGAGTTGCTCTCCTGGGCTCAGGAGAGGCCTGTGCAAGCCACTGTGGCTTGTGCTTCAAACTGGGGTTCCATATTAGAACAGATAAAACCTGGCCTCCATCCTGGCCTTGCTGGCAATGGGCAATGTTTGACCCTCCCCTGCTAGTGACTTTATTCCATCTCTTAATGTTTCCCAGAGTGTAGGGAAGAGTCCTAGGAGCGCCTTTATTATAGGTTTAATTATGACTACACCACTGGTCCTCCCTATAGGAAAGTGTGTACTGACTATATAGTTTTAAAGAGTGCTGTGAGACTGTATCTTATTATCCTGTCTGCATAATGTGTTGGGTTATATGTTGACAGTCTCTGACAATATGAAAGGACGCTCAGATGGGTTTAATCAGTAACATATCAGCTAAGCATGTATAGAAAATACTGAAAGTAAAGCAAAATAAAACCGTTAATAGTTGTGATTCTGGCTAACGGGTATGACTTTTTTAGTATATTTCTTGTGTTACTTTTCAGCAGGGTGGCTGAGTATAAAATTAATATATGCACACTGTGATCTTGTGCAGTAAATCTAATTGCACTCTGAGCTGGAGGAGAGAGTGAAAGATAAAGCACACTCTGATTTTCTTCATCAAAACCTACAAGATTTCATTTCAAGAAGATACCATTATTAAAAAGACAGCATATGTAAGAGTGAATTTTATGTGACACATGTCCTGATCTAATGTCCTATGGAGATCCATTAAACGTCAAGTTTTCATTTACCTATCTCTTAGCCCTTCATAATAATTTCATACTCATTCATCTATGTATAAAATCTTTTAACATAATGAGAGAAATTATTGAGTCATCTCAGTGTATAGAAGTTTGAATAATTCCCCATGAAAAAACCAAAAAAGAATCATGGACATGTTTAACTAGTGTTTGTAAGTCAGATAAACCACTTGCCTCAACTGTAGCATCATAACACTAGCTCCAAAAACTCTCGTAGGCATTTGTTGAGTGGCACTGGCGTGCAGTAAGCACCACACAGTAACAACAATGGGAAGGACTCCCAGATCAGGATCGTCCAATGCTGGGAATGGGAAAAGCATTCCCTTTGACTCTTAGGCTCCCAAACCTTTAAAAAGACAAAGCAAACAGTATTACACACTTACATACAAATAGGTAAACTGAGGCTCAGAGGTTCACCAATGCTCTGCAGCCTATCGAAGAGCCAGCCTTGAGCAGCTAGTTACCCAGCCTTGAGCAGCTAGTTACCCAGCCTTGAGCAGCTAGTTACCCAGCCTTGAGCAGCTAGTTACCCAGCCTTGAGCAGCTAGTTACCCAGCCTTCAGCAGCTCAGCTGAAGCACGGACTGTGTCCTACATGTTGGAACTTGGGACACAGAAGGTCACAACTGACCCTATTTAACATGGGACCATGTTATCAACATGCACACAATAGTCTATATTCGTTTTAAATTTTATTTGTGAATTAACAATAAACAGTAAATTACCACCCCTCCAAAAAAAAAAAAAAAAAAAAAAAAAAAAAAAAACCTAAAAAGTAGTCTTAAAGTTAATGAGGCTTAATCTTTTACTTTAGAATTTATGCACATAGTTCATTGTCCTTCCTCAATGCTCAAAACAGAATGATGGTGTTTCAATTAAAACTGAAATTCTAAATTAAACATGTCCTTTGGCATTTTGCAATATAGCATTTAATCTTCTCGTAAATGGATGGGAATTTAATCACAGAAATTCATTTACTTCAAGTCCCCAAATGTCATAATTTATCTGATGAAACAAACTTAGGTTTTAAATATCCATGGGCAGAGCCAGGAAACGTTCTGGGAAGATGCTCTGAAATTACACTGTAAGCTCCATGCATCTAAGATGACAAGACTCTAAGGCCTGGTACCTCCCTGCCGTTCTCAAGCCAGAATTGTAATTTGAGGTCACTTTTTTTTTTTTTTTTTTACAAGTGTAGCCATCTCTAAGTGCCAAACCACAAGTGAGAGGGTCAATGCCCAGTTATAAAACCAAAGGAAGAAGCACCCACGGTCCGGGTGGCCATCAAACTCATCGTTCTTCCACCTCAGGCTCGTGAGCACTGGGATTGCAGTGTGTATCAATAAGATGGTCTCCTACAATGCCTTTTATCTGTCTTTGTTCATAGGGTATTTGCGATATACTAAATACGCTGAATGTAAGCAGACTCCCCTCGCCCCAAACAACGGGAAAGGAGGCATCGTATTGAGAAACCTATAAACCAAAGAAAAGGCAAAGGTAGGTGTCTGAGCCATCAGCCATGGCTGGTCCGAGATTGTATCCTCCCAGCCCCGCTGACACGCTGGGTGGCCTTGTAGTTCAGTGCACAGGAGAAATGAGCGCTTACCACAGTGGAGTCCCTGTTAGATGCAATAAGAGGGAACAGAAAATTGAGACCTCAGAGAAGCTAGTTTATATAAATCACCGTCTGCTGTCTGTTGCAAAGCACTTAAGCTTTAGAAGAAGACACGGAGTTCCAAACTGGCACATGAATTACTACACAGGCTGCACTGGCTGCATTTGCTGCTGTTGTTGGGTTAATTAGAACTCTAAATCTTATGCTCAAGGCTCCCACAGTCATCAGCTGGTTCACATATAGAAGATTTTAGCAACATATAGAAAAAAACTTCAAAAAAGTGAGGTCATTAAAAGGAGCATTTTCAAGTCTGCCATGAGGAACAGCAATCCCCCCTCATTGGAGAGACAAACAGATGTGGTACACCTTGAGACAAATCCTACCAGTCTATAAGTTACACAGCTTTTCAGGAAACAGAGAGAGTAGTGGACAGTGACCTCTTGTGAAGCCTAACACTGCGTTTGACCTTACGTCTTCCACCCATCTACACTCTCTCCTGTTACTTCAGGTACGATGCTGTCCTCATGTGATTTTGCTGATGTGACAAAACACTCTCAGCACAAGCAACTTGGGGAGGAAAGGGTTCATTTGGCTTGTGCTTCCTCCGTCACAACCCAGCATTGAGGAAAGTCAGGATAGGATCTCAGAGCAGAAACCTGGAGGCAAGAACTGATACAGGTTTGCTCCCCATGGCTTGCTCAGCCTGCTTTTTAACACAACCCAAAGCCACCTACCCAGGGGTGGCACAGCCCACAGTTCGCTGGGTCCTCCAGTATCATCACTAATCAAGAAAATGTCTCACACACTTGCCCAAAGGTCAGTCTGTTTGGAAGCAATCTCTCAGCTGACATTCCCTTTTCTCAAAGGATTCGAGCTTGTATCAAGATGACAAAAGACTAACCAGGATGTATGTCAAAAGTTCTTCACTGTGGTTCAAAATAATCCCTACATATCACTCTGAAAATTATAAACTACTATGCATTTTTATATCTCTAGTCACTTTCTTGTGCTGAAGCACTCAGTTCCCAATTTTTGAAAAACAAACTTCTGTGAGTGATTTTCACACATTTTTCTCCATGACACCAAATCATGATCTCATGTGTAGAACATTTAGCATCTCAGAGAAACACTATTTACCAATCAAGACTGAGATGACTCTTCACTAACTGGAGCATATGTAGGTGACAGGTGTTGTATAATTAGGATAAGCCTCCAACATGATCATATCAGGGGCACCATTGCTTCCCCATTCCCAGAGCCTGCTGTGTGGCAGGCCTCTTGCAGGAATCTTCCCATTCTTCCCACCACACCTTTAATAAAATAAACATTACTTCCCACTGGAAGTACATGCAACAGTTAAGTGACTACACCAACCCCTGCTCTACCCACTGTATCAAACTGCCTACCTCTGATAAAAGATTATTTGGGGCAGGGCCTGATGATACACATCTATAATCCCAACTACTCAAGAGGCTGAGGCAGGAGGATCACAAGTTCAAGGTCTGAGATTCAGAATTAGCTCAGCCTGGGATCCTTAGTAAGATTTTGTCTTTAAAAACAAAAACCAAAACACCTAGTTGCAGTGACACACACCTTTGATCCCAGTATTGGAGAGACAGGCAGGAGGATCTCTGTGAGTTTGAGGCCAGCCTAGTCTATTTAGCAAGTTCCAGGGCAGCCAGGGCTACACAAACAAACTCTGTCTCAAACAAAATAAAACAACAACGTGTACCAGACAAACGGCTGGCAGCTTAGATAGGAGGCCCTCCACGGTTACCTGCTTATAAACAGTGACACAGTGACAGCCAGCGAACACTACAGGGGCATCTGGGAAAAGGGCATTGAATCTATGGATTATCTTAACAGTTGCAAACACCTGCTATTTTCTTTAAACATTTCAGCAATTTTAAAGTCGATGGTGGGTGACATCTTTCTCTGCGTTGGAATGTAAAATTATCCTTAATTTGACAGTAATTGAGCTATACTTTTTCTTTACATATCTGATCAAAATATATCTTTAACAGTCTCCAGATAATTAAAACTTTGGGAAGTATTTGGTGGAAGCTTATAGATGTATTATATTATCCCTAACCAAAGGAAGAATTAATCTTTATGATCATTGCTCGGCACTGGGCCCATCATCGTGGAGATTGCTTCGTTACACAAGGACTAATGTCTTTGCTGGAAGAATCAGAATTAATTTATGGTCTCGGCTCTACATGTAAGTGCTGTCAACATAGCTGCTGTTCTTGGAAAACAAAGACAACTCCTGCCTAAGATGCAAACAGAGACTGACATGAAGGCACTATGAAAACATTTGCTACATGAAACAAATGGATGGCAAGCTCGGCGCTGCCGAGGCGCTGGGTGGGTACTAATTACCTGCTAATCCCCTTGTGCTTCGAGCTTATTTGTATGGCATTCCTCTGTGCTCTTTCCCAGTTATCAGAGAATAATTTAAATTCATAAGAGTAAGCAGAGCTAATAATATCATGAGCTTTACAATAATATTCACATACTCAAATAATACTGATGAGGATCAAAATGCATCTGTTATCTGACTGTGCTCTTTGGAGGAACAAGAACAATAATAATGCCATGTTTAGGGTTTTAACTCCTTACCCTCAGCCAAGGAGGCCTTGCATCAAATTCCATTTCAAAGCATTAAACAAATGGTTTTAAAGTATGACCTTGCTCAGTCGGATAGCCACATTTCCCCCTGTATGTTCAAGTAAGGAAATTATAGAGTTACGGATATTCTACCTTCTACCATTCCCAAATTCTTACTTCAGAAGCCACGTCTACAACTCAGCAATGGACCTCTCTGTCTCCCAGAGACATACTGATGACTATCATCCGATACACCTCCTCAAGAGTAATTTCTGCCCTGTCTCTGAGCACACTGGAATGAGGAGCACTGGCTCACTAGAGGTCCAGGCCAATGTCCAATGTCCACCAGCAGATTATGCATTTAGGATAATCAAAAGTCAGGCACTCCTAACAGACTGGCCTCAAATAGTGAAAAGGAAGGCGGACACACGGCAGTGTTCTTAACAGGGTAGGAAGCACAGGGGGAGTTGATTTCCAGTGTGAAGTAAACACAAAGCATTTAGTAGATGCTGATTTTAAGGAGGGTGTAGGGTATGGAAGAGAGGAATTTGATAGGTATCTGTAATTTAAGGATCAAGATCTCAGGGGAAAGATTAAAATAGTCAGTGAGATCAGAAAACTCACCACTTTTCTGTAAAATTCCAGGGTATAAATATTTCAGGTATTAGAATCCACGCCATTCCTTCACTACTCTAACTCGGTCGTTGCAGGCCAAAGGTAGACCTGAAACACAGCCGAGGAGGACATGCTGTTCCAATAAAACTTTATGTCTAAATAATAAGTCTCCAGTGTATTACTGCCAGCCTGGAATCATATGACAAGTGAACATCTGGGATGGACGGGGTGATCTACAGAGAATATACTTAAAACAGGTTCGTCTGAGATAAAATCTGAACACGCGGTTCTGAAATTCTGTTCAGCTCAACATGGATGCATCCTCTGTGCAGGGTTTACAGTGAGACTCGTACAAAGCCCCAGGCTTTAGGTCATACTGTGTGTGAAATGGGGCAAGTTAATTAACCTCTGAGCTCAACTGCTTTGACTTCAAATGGCAGTAATGATGATTAAAGCTCAGAGTGGACCAAAGAATATATTAAGATGAACAGCAAGCTTCATAACTAGGTGCTATTATTAGCTCTTCCTTTTATGAACTAGGATGCAGAGGCACAGAGGGCTGCATGATCACATGACATGGCTAGTCAGTGGGAAGGACAACTCACAGCCTGGCCAATTGGTCCTAAACTTTTCCCCAGTGACCACACTCATACCCCAAATGTCACACGAGTACTGGATGAGAGAAAGGAAGCTTTCACTGTGGTGTGTCTCTGTCACAGCATCTGGAACAATGGGCTGGGATGAGGATCCAGCCAAGGCTGGCCTTGTTCAAGACTCTCTCCCTACTGGATTTACGACAGAGCTTTAAAAGGGCCCAGACCAATTCCGCTGGTTTCTTCTAGGCTGCCTTTCCCATGAAGGAGTAAGAAAGGAGAAGGCAGTGGCTGTCCACATGCTGGCCTGCTCTGTGCTCCCTTCTGTGTGTTCTGGTCGAGTTTGGGGACTGTGGTAAGTTATGTTTGAACAAGCATTTAGTCATGGCAGAATCTGGAAAAGAAAAAGCGCAGAAGAGAGGTTCTGCAAAGGCATTTTTGTTGTCATTGTTAAGGGAGTGGCATGTATGTCCGGCATGCCCATCCCTCCTGTGCATTTGCCTCAGCCTTTCTGGCTCCACAGCCCCATTTCTCACATAGGTTTTGCTCCACATTTACTGTCAACAATATTCACTTCTGCTGTTCCTTCTGTGAAAGAAGGGGCCACTTGACTGCTGGGACTGGAAACACTGTTACTTCTTTACCCTCATGTAGAAGAAGGCAAGGACTACACTGACTACAGGAGAATAAAGGGTCTACGTTGTGAGTAAAAGCAATGACCTCACCAGGGTTACTAGTTCCCCAAACACTTCTGAAAAGTTTAACAATCACATGAAGCATACCTATTATTTAAACCCATCAGTTACTGCTAAATGGAATTACAGCCAGGCCTAATGTTTCTGAAAGAATCCAAATGCTAGCATGAATTAACTGCACTCAGAAAACAGATTAAATATGTATGTCTTAAGACACCAAGGGCATTACAACTCAAGAAAATACAATGTTTTTAAAGGGCAAACGGTATATGTAAAAATCACCTTCTGTCCATGAGTATTTCTCAAAAGTAGATGGCTGTTTGCTCTACAACTGTCAGCACCATGGTGAGAGGACTTGATGAGTCCTTCGGTCTGACTGCGAGTACTGCAGTGTGGAGTACAATTAAGACGAGTGCTATACTAATGTCAGATGTTACAACACCAAGATTTTTCAGCACAGAAATTAGGTCCAGCCACTGGTTGGAAGATATGAGTCAGGCCCTATACAGGATGGGTCCTATATAAGTGGCCAGGTCCAGGAGGAGGCAAAAAGCACCTATAATTATATGTAAAACTTGATTTGTGCACCCCTCTCTTCAGAAAGTAGTCTGAAGTTGCCATCAATCCTTGTCTACTGTCTTCCAAAGCAAAGTCAAGCTTGGCAATCAGGCCTCCAGCACAAGGTCCTCAGGACCTACGTCTGGACCCTCAGTACTCATGTGAAATGCTCATGGCGGCAGCTCACACTGCAATCCCAGCAGTGGGGTAGCAGTCAGATCCCTAGACTGCTGCCTTGCCACTCTAGCCAAATGAGTCAGTGAGAAACCCTTTCTCAAAATGTAAGTTAGACAGCATTTGAGGAAAGTTTCATACAAACTCTGGCCTTCAAATGCAGGTACACACACACACACACACACACACACACACACACACACATACGTGTGCACATGCACACACCCACTGTTTGAGCTCTTGCTTTTGAAAAGAATAAAGATTAATAGATTATCAGTTTAAAATGAGCGAATAAAGATTAATAGATTATCAGTTTAAAATGAGCAAATGTTTATGTTTCCTTGCTAGATAACTGGCATTAGGTCCAGGCTTAAGTTTTTGGGCACAACACATGAACTCACAGAGACTGTGGCAGAATGCACAGGGCGTCCTACATAGCTCTAAAGCCAGACTGAGTCTCATTACTGAGAGGGGACGTTGAAATGAGCTCCTAGTCCTGAATTGATAATCCCTTAGAAAGTGACATTTTCTCCAGTGGAGTCTCACTGGGTGTACAAACCACACGTAAGGACAGGCCCACGCCCAGCACTAGATGGCCAATGGTACTTTTGGAAGGTTTTTTTTTTTTTAAATTTTTTTTTTCATGATTTTTCCCCCTCTGCAAATGTTTTTCTTATATATTATGGTTTCTAATTTTATTTTTAATGGGTTTTCTGTGTGTGTGGGTATGTGTTCCCATCTGAATGTGTTTCTTGGGCTTTTTCTTTGCCTCTTCTTTTTCACCCATTTAATTTGTCTGATTCTGGTTTGTTTTAATTTTATCTTATTTTATCACTTTTTGGGTGCTTGTTTGTACTCATTAGAGAGATAAAGAAAAAGTGCAGACGAGTAACTGAGATCTGGGGAGGGGAAACTGTAATTGGAATATATTGTGTACAAAAAATCTACTAAAAAAAGAAGACTTTGTGTATGAGCAAAAAGTTCCTTCCCAGCTGTTCTCCAGGGTAGCTTATCCCACGTGTGGCCCTTTAGATGTGTGTTTTCAAGGATATAGGCATCTGTGTTTCAAGTTCACACGGAAGACAAAGATCAGTAAATGCCCCAAGAGCAAGAACTTCTAAAGTGTTTAGCTACCAGTTCATATGCCTGACATTTAAATTAATGCCTACAATTAACTCTACCTGAAAACCAAACTGCATACCAGATAGAAATGGTATTCTTGCAGGTTACTCTTATTTTTATTTATTTATTTTAACAACGAACCACAAGTTGATGGCAAAATTAAAAAAAAAAAAAAAAAAGAATTCCCAGCTTTCCATTTATGAGCAATAATCCATTGTCTTTAATAAAGCAACGTATTTTGTCATCTTTTAGGAGACAAATGTTTTCTTTCCAGTATAAAATGAGTTCCTCATGGGAATCACGTATAAAGAGACACCATGGTACTTTCAAAGGCCTTGGCTGCATCTCCCTGCTTATTTAATTTTCTTCATTTTCCTTGTTAATAGCCAGGCTTGATTTGGAGTAGGTATTCTAAACTATTGGAAATCAGTGAGCAAGTCTCCTAATGCTTCCAGCACTGATGTATCAAGGGCACTACTGTAGAGGTAAGAGATGGGCAGAAACCATCTTTCTTTTTCAAACCGGGAGCCACAAAGACCACAAGATTCAAAGGCAATAAACACTGTCTCTGATAAACACAAAACCAACCTTTTCTTTTGTTAACCTTAAAAGAGCCTTAAAAATTGCAACAGCTTCTCTGATCTCCAAAAGAATAGCATGATTCATACACATTCCAAATTACATCTATTTTGCAAGAATGAAGTAGACTTGGTAGAAGAAGTTGGATTCATTATTATGCAAAATACATCCATTAGCAGACAATGCAGTGATTCTATCCCCAGACAGAACAACACCAGAGTCAGGCCATGTGAGCATGGAGCTGGGCAGTGTGAAGAGGGTGAAGTTTCTCATAGGAGTATAGCAATAGTAACTGGACAGGAAGCCCTCAGGCTCACTGACTGTCAGTGAGCAGAGCACGTGTCCGGCCGGCCTGCAGAGCCTGCACCACTGTAGCAATTCAAGCATGGGTATGAGGCTCTTGTCCAAAGCCTTGATCTTGGAGCTGGAAGCTTTTGGGGACTCACTGACCTCCAGGGCCTCCCACACTAACAAAACAGAAAGTAGCTGCTGACCAGAAGCAGAATGCACAGTGCCCAGCACCATGAGGTCCCCAGCCAGGGAAGCGAGGTAAAGCTCTGTCCTGCATTAGGTTGGGTGGACCTAGAAACAACATCTGCTGAAATGGATTCAGAGAAGGCCCAGAGGATGCAGAGAAGAAAGTGTGTAACTGCAAGGAATGTTTAGGAATGTCTCCCTGCTCCAGGCATTGCCCTGTACCCTGGGGACAACAGGCGATACAACCGTTGAGGTCCCTGCTTTCTTCCTTGTAGGTAAGACTGACAAAAGACTGACTAGCACCCAGTTATCATCAGGTGGGCTAGGAACCTGGACTGTCTACAGAGGAGAAAATGCTTGCACAGCAGAATTCCTTTCTCTGTGCTCTCTGATCGTGGATGCAGGTGAGCAGCTGCCTTGTGCTTCAGCTGCCTTCCTTCCCGGTGAACTATGCCCTGAAACCGTGAGCCACAGTAAAAACCCCTGCTTCCTTGAGTTGCTTTTGTCACATGTTTTGTTACAGCAAGGACACAGGAAGAAGTGAAATTTCAAATGTAAAACAAACATCCCACGGAGGGCTGAGTCATCTCTCCTAGAGATGTCAGGCTGAGCATTTCAGTTTGTGTTGTTCTAGTATACTCAGATCCACAAGAGCCTGCTGTCTGCCCTTTGGTACACTCATAAGGAGTTCCGGGACAGCTTTCCTCCCTAGAGGTAGGTGGGCTAATCAGAGAAGCTCTGTGCTCAGAGAAAAGGACTATGGGAAGCAGCTTGAGCTGCTGCTGGGGCGAGCAGCAGCTGGAAGTCATGTTCACCAGACAGGCCTGCTCACCGACCTCTTGTTCACAGCACTAGCTCCTGTGACACCCCAAGAGGTCCAGAACAAACAGGAAGACTCCCTCTTCACTCGTGGGGGGGTAATCTTACAAAGATGCAGTGGGAACATTAGTCTGCCTGGTTGCAAGGGAGAGATGGAAGTAGGAAGAGAGAGCAAACGCTGAGGGAGGCATGAAACCTTTACGACAATCCCCAGGACTGGACAGGTCTTCCCTTGGGCTGCCCATAGTCTGGCTCCAGCCATTCTCCATTGAATGCCACTATCCTGGGACCTAAGTCTCCAGGCTGAAAACTTGCTCTAAGTTTAGTCAGATGGAGGGGGAGGAGGCTCAAAGGAGAGATGGTCTTACAAACACAAAGCAGTATTTATGAGGCTTCCATGCAATATGGACTCCAGAGGCACTGCTCCCAGCATCCCCACACTCGCTGCAGAAGAACCCTTGGGCACAAGAAAACATCTGGATAACCTTTTTGTTGCCTGCAGAGTTGACTGAGGCACACACAGAGAAGGACAGGCTCTTCTATAATTGAGTGACACATGGAAAGTACAAGAAACCACACTTCATCCCAGCAGTATAGAGTGCAACATCATAGTGGGTTAGAAATTCGGGTGTGGTGGCTCTCGTGATGTGACCCATCTCATCTCACTCTACTGTTTCCCGGGCTCATCTGTGGGCTGAGAGAGGCCCAAGGAGCGAAGGAGCCCCTAATGGAGCCGAGCTCAGAGCTGAGGAGAATGACCTCCTAGTTTATCTCTAAGGAAGTTTAGAATTAGTTTTTAAAAGGGCAAATGACAAGAACTAAGTAATACACAGTAGACTGTTGAGGAATGTTACAGACTTACCGAAAGTGGTGTACAAAATAGCAAATAATCCTCACCACATGGTGGGATTCTTAACAGCTTTTCCTTTTGTGTTTACACAGGTCACCCCTGGAGTGTCTTTGTGGGTAACTGGCCTTCTCACTAAAGGAGTCACATCCACCACAGACCTCCAAAGTCGGCTCTGAGACTCTTCTCTTACTCATAAAGTAAGATGCCCATTCATACACTAGACAGCAGGAGCTCAGTGCAAACAACTCTGGGACACGCACAATCCACGCAGTGTCCAAGGCTGAGGACAAGCTGACGTGATAGAGAACAGCTACCGTCATGAACTGAGACTTAAGGGAACAGCAACTCAGACCACACCAACCTCAGGCAAAGGGCTAGAGCCCTAGGCCCAGGACACCTGATGCTGTCAAGACAAAGTGTGAGGCTCCCAGTCTCCCCCCCCACGGTGTGTCTTCCTGACACAGTTTCTAAAGGAGTTGGGGTTGCCTGCAGCTGAGTTTCCAGATTGTTGAAATTGGAATAAAATGTATCCTTCCAGAGGGAATAATTCTCATCTCTCTACCCCTTCTATCCCATTCATTTCCTCTTTAAACACCGGTGAGTTACTCTGACGTGCAGACAAGCTAGGTGCACGGAAGACTGTGGGAACCAAGATATGAGTGCTCGCTAGTTCACGCACAGCTGCTTACAGGTTTTTAAACCAGGAGCCTTTGTCCCAGAATCCAGGAACTCGCCTTAGGTCACACAGGGCAAGAAGTAGACAAGGCCAGTGTCTACGTCACATGCATCCCTCCCCAGCTCTACTATGTGGAGATAGAGAACGAGTTCATAGAAAAACTACTCTCTGGAATTCTGTCATGACACTAGCACTAGAAAACCAACCAGTTTAGGATTCAGGGAAAATTTGACATGTAGTTTTTAATGAATAAATTCAAAAGCCTAGTATTAAACAGCAAATTTTCATTTGTTAGATACTTTTATTGACAAAAGGTAAACACGTTTAGCATGAATCTTAGCTACTTTTCTATTGCTATGGCAAAACTCCATGACCTACAGAAAAAAGGGTTTATTTGGGGCTTACAGAAGGAAGGGTTCAGGAAGTAGGAATCAGTCACCATCACTGTATGGACAAGCAGAGCAGCAAACATCAGGCTTGTTGACTGGAGCAGGAGCTGAGGGCTCATATCTCAATCCACAACCAGGAGGCAGAGGGAGCAACCTAGAGCAAGGCCACACCTGCTTAGCTTCCCCAAACAATGTCAGCAACTGTAGACCACACATTCAAATGCCTGAGAATATGAGGGGCACCTCACTCAAACCATCACGGTTCTGTAAAAATGTATATGGTTTAGTCATACAGAGAGCCCTGTACATATTTCAACAAGCCAACCAATACATAAAAGTCACACATTTGTGCTGACCGCCTCCTGTGCAGCAAAGCCCTGCAGCCCCCTGCACTGTGAGGCAGACTTACATGCCACAAGCAAGTGAGCTGACAGACTCAGTGTCAATAAAGAATCATGACTGGTGCTGCTCATGGCCAGCTCGTGGTTCTAGTCTGTCTATCTGGCAAAGGCAGGGCTTCAGTCATATTTGAGTTATATTGCAGTCATATGCAAAGTAGCTCAGAGAGCAGGAACGGAGTTTGACTCTGTACTGTGCTTTCACAGACGTGTGGTGGCACACACCTCCAGAGCTGTGTAGCTCCCTCTGGCAGCAGCACATTGATTTTTGAATCTTATAAAAGCTCTTCCTATTGAGGCTGCACCATGGATTTACACTGCCGTAACTCCTGTCTGACATCACCTCGGCTTTATGAACAAATGAATATGTGCTCTCGGGAAACACTGATGTAGGAGGAAAAGTCAATAGCCACCCAGACCTGAGCTGTACATGTATCTTCAAGTCCAATTCGCCCTAAGCGTAAGGCCATACGAGCTCCCTGCAACAGTGAGAGGACATGTATCTGCAGCAGGTAGCAGCTTCCCAGGCCCCAAGCACTGCGTCTCCTCTGTTCTCCTTAAAAGTAGCTGATATCTCTAAAAGAAAGCAGAGTTGGAAAGAGGAAAAAGCATGGGTCCAGGCAGTGTTGATGCCTTGACTACCGCAACTCCGCCTTCTGAGTATCTAAGGGGTCATTGTGTAATTCTCCTGTGTTTGTGAAAGTTTTCTTTTTCCCCCGACAGGAGTATTTAAAGTCTGTGTGTGCTTAGGGGAGACTGTCAGGAGACTATTAACCAACTTGGCAATAGTGGTACTCTCTGGGTGAACCAAGAAACTTAAAAAAAAATCCCAACTATCTGAAGTGAATAGACATATTTTCTTGTGATTTTAGAATATAGTATAGGGGAAGAGAAAAAAAATAAAAGATTAATGAGACTGACTGCAAAGTATTCTGTTGACTGCTAGCCCAGAGATAGCAGTTAATTTACTGATTTAGATTCCTGCCCAAACCTTCCTTGCTGCTTTTGGATGCTTTTCAAGATACAGCAGGTTGCTGTTAAAGTGAACTGCTCTCAACAGTAAAGCTAACAGTGTATGCTGATGTTAACCTCAAGCTTCTGAGCCAAAGGCCAAACTTCAGAGGGAAGCCAGGAGGAGCCATCATTTCCTTGGCTTTGCCATCACAGCACAAGCAGAGCCGCAGGAGCAGCTGTTGGAAGCTCTGTGGTGCCCTACAGTAACCTCTGACTACAGAGCCACTCCAGAGGGGCTAGGCTCCTGCCTACAGTTGAATGAATTAAAAAAGAATACCATCATCTCCCTCTCACTCCTCAAATGAGCAGCTCATCACTGTGTTAACTGTGGCTTCTCGTGAAATGCAGTGTTGCTCTGGACTGAGAGCCCACACCTCCCCGGGAAGTAATGATTCTGTCTTCTCAGAGCTGGGGAACAGGAAACACACCTGAACATGTGATGCTCATACCCAAAGCATGGGCACAGCGGAAGCCTGCAAATGGGTTAGGGCAATTCAAATGTTTACTCCCAAATTAAACATTATGGAATAGGCCGCCATCATCAACAGAGGTGATAAAGACACAGGCTGAACCTTCTTTTCCCATGTGAAAATGATACCGGATTTCAAGTTTAGGAAGAATGTAGCCAATACTGTAGCACTGATATCAGCAGAAGAGTGAAGGACCTTGGATAGGTCTTGGTGTTACTTCCTTAAAACATGCACATGAAAAGCAAAAAGAGACAACACAGCTACATTGTTGAGAAGATGCTTATGTGAGGTCAGAGGAAAAGAACAGTCTGAAGTCAATCTCTTTTCATGAATGCCTTTTCTTTAGTAGTGTTGGAGATGCTTCATTCACAGAAACCTGAATGGTCCAGACAGTAACTAGATGTTGTAGGTACAAAGATAGGATTAGAACCTTGCCTTGCAGCTCAGCATCCATAGGAAGGTCATATACAGGTGACTGACAGCAGCAGCTTGTGACTGGAGATGCAGCTAAGGAACTGTATGGATCCTGTGGTACCTAGAGGACCAAGGAGAGCTTCTCAGGGGAGTTGGAAACTGAGGTGCATCTTAAAAAAATGCTCCAGAATGAATGAGGAAATAAAGGGCCAGAGCATCCTCAGAAGTGCAAACAGTGCGCACCGAATCGTGCATGTTTGTCTCAAGGCATGACGTTCTAGAACACTTCAAGAAATCCAGCCCTGGAACTGGGTGGTGGTAGCTCACCCCTTTTTTAATTCAGCACCGGAGGCAGATCTCTGAGGTTGAGGCCAGC
Organism: Arvicanthis niloticus; assembly: GCF_011762505.2. NCBI lineage: Eukaryota > Metazoa > Chordata > Mammalia > Rodentia > Muridae > Arvicanthis > Arvicanthis niloticus. Next base: position 6,854,163 of record NC_047670.1, on the reverse strand, counting down.
CTAGTCTACAGAATGAGTTCTAGGATAGCCAGGGATACACAGAGAAACCTTGTCTTGAAAAACCAAAACGGAAGAAATCCAGCCCCATGGAGCAGGGTAAAACATGCTGGAGGGCTGCCCAAGGCAGGGCCACAGGGCTGCACAGCCAGGTGTCTGGGTCAGCTCTTCAGGTTACAAAGGCACAGAGGTCACACTGTGGGAACCATGAGAAGGGTCCTCAGTCAGGGAGAGTCACTCTGACAGAAGCTACAGGAAGTTGATTTCAGACCTGATCTGTACATATGTGCATATGTGCATGCATGAAGGCCAGGAACAAAGCACTAACCCATGACAGCAGAGGAATTGAAGGTCAGAAAGACACAAGGAATATTAATGAAAGCAAGTATGTGACCCTCTAAGCACCAATATCCTGGAACTCTTGCATTGTTATCTTAAGTCCAGAATCTGGTGTGGACTGGATGGGGAGGAGCCAGGCCCGGGCAGGGATTCCTGGCTTGAGTACTGGGTCAACAGGGACGCCATTAACTGGAGTATTGATTCTAGGAAAAGCAGTGAGCAGTAAGCAGAGGAGAGAGCCAGGTGGGGGAGGCAGTGTCATTGTACACCTGGTCACCTGAAGAGCGGCCTGAGGTGCATAAATCAGGATTATCAGAGAACTGGGGACAGGAATCTGATACTACAGAGAACAAACTGCAAATTCACAATAATTTAGAAAGAAAAACAAATGATAAACAGAAAAGTATCTTCACTGAATAGCCTAAGAGTGGGCCCATGGGCACGGAAGGAGCAGACAGTGCTCTGCAGACAGGGGCCTGTGAGCGTACTAGAGATGCGTCTGATGTCTATTCCAATGCATGGTTCCCTGTTAAAGCCCAATGATCCCGACTGGAGAAGGTCCTCACTTTAGGTCACTACTAAATGTGTAAGGTGAGCTGCTCTAGAGGAGACAGAGGGCTGCAGAGAAAGGATTTAAGCCCTGAATCAAGAGTCTTGTCAAATGCTGGGAGATCAGAGGAAGGCATTTATGGAGCGCAGATAATCAACGCTATTAACACATAGATTCTTTAGCATCAGTTAACAACACACACACACACACACACACACACACACACACACACACACACACACTGATTCAGCTCTCCTAATGGCAAAGACTTAACTCTGAATTTCTCAACAGGCATAAGATTTAAATAAAAGACAATGGTTTAGTTTTACCAAGTTCATTCTGTGAGGGATTCGGAAAACACAATGGACCCTTTCCCCCAGATGGACCCTTTCCTCTGTGAACAGAGAGGCACAGGATAATGGTGTATAATGGGATCAGGTCAGGGAGGCCAGGACACTTGAGATTTCTAAATCTTTTAAATGGGGTGGAAATGACACTTTAAGGTCCAGGGTTCATTTTAAAAAGTGATAATCTTATAGTAATCTAATTGCTAAAATCAAATATAAAGTGTCTTTGTGTTGACTTGCCATTTGCTTAGGCTCAAGGATTTCACTCTGGATTTGATTCTGTTGACATGCCAGTCCAAGCCCAGATCACTTGAGGATTTCTGATATAACTGGTACCAGTACTGATCACCATCACAGTAAACATAGCCTCATGGTCCTGATGATGGCAGTGGTAGGCAAAGCTGTGTGTACTGGTCATCCTTCACAGAGCTCAAAAGTCCAGTTAGTATTTGCATCTCAGGATAAAGAAAGAGACTGAGATGGAGTAGCACTGGCCTTCCACAGACGTCTCGAGAAGCAGAGTGAGAACTGAAGTAGCATGTCCTAGGAACTGTACCTGCTGGTGTCTGGCTCTCTTGTCTTTGTATAGGAAACGTCCCATGTGTTAGAAGCCTGGTGGACAGCTGGTGGAGCTTATGAGAGGTGACTGAATTATTAGGGCTGAATTCCATCAACATACTCAGCAGTGAGGAGTTCAGCCTGAGCGGAGGTGGGGCCCAGAGGAAGTGGGCTGCGGGGCAGCCTCTAAAGGCTGTATCTTGTCCTTACATACTTCCTCCCTGGCTCTCAGCTTCCTGACTGCTAGAAAGGAGCAGCTTGGCTCACCGTACCCTTCAATTTGCCTCACTATGGGCCCACGAGTGATGATGCTTCTGACCAAACTGTGACCCCAAACAGACCTCTCTTGCCATTTATATCAGATTGTCTTAGAGCGACATAAAACAGATGAGTTGTAGCTGGCCCTGTGGCACAACAGTCATGGTGTGACATCTAAGGTGGAACTAGCCCACACCTGGCTGGAGCTGCATACCTGCACATGCAGGGTAACTAGATACAGAGTTACATTAGAAGCAAGCTTGAATGGTCAATATTAGAGATGATGACAATAATGAATAAATACCCTGAACTCACCAATTCCCAGCTCTGAAGTTGTGTTCCACTGTTGAAATCAGGGAAGGACTCAGTGTGTTCTAGAAAGGAACAAGAGGAAAATATTATTAAATTTCTTATTGGACTAAAACTAAAAGATATGAATAAAAAAGTTATTACCTTCTCCTTTACTTATTAAATGTTATGCAGTAAAGGAGGGAGTTGATCAGTAAACTTAAAACTGTAGCATTTTAGTTCTACAAATGTTAAAAAGACAAAAGTTGTGGTTATGAGCACTTGTTCTTGCAGAAGACCTGAGTTCAGTTCTGAACACTGGCATGGATGCCAGTAACTCACAACTGTCCTTAACTTCAGTGCCAGGCAATCAGATGCCCTCTAATGACCTTCATGAGCACCAGTCCTGCATGTGGTACATGTATGTACATACACACAACACAAACCAATCTAACTAAACAATCTTATAGAGTGCTCTCTGTACAAGATAAATGTATACATGTATATAATGTGTACATTTATCCATGTAAGCAAACAGACATGATGCCGCACACATATAATATTTAATTATGTCTCTGCCATATTTGATTCATTGCTTTCTTCCTCCTCTTCCCAACCCACAGAGTCCTACAGTACGTATGTGTTATCATATATCACATACGTAACCACAGACCTGCAACATGGGTGATGTACTATAGACAAAGCAGTTATGTACCTAAAGAGAGGGAGGGCGGGAGGGAGAGAGAGAGAGAAAGAGAGAGAGAGAACATGAAATGAAAGGGTGACGAACCATGTGCTAATTGCTAGCACAGATCTGACCATGCTATTTACTCCTTCAACTTGAAATACACTATAATTCAACACAGTGCCTTATGCTCATTAACAGTAAGATTTTATCACTTATAACAATCCCTTCCTGCAAGAGGTGTGGCTAAAATTTGAGAAATTTAATCTCAAATCTAAAATTCTGCTTCTGTAGGATGGTTCTTAGGCAGACTTAAGTTTGTGGCATAGAAGGTAGACTCCTGGAGAGTGGGGAGAAGTAAGAGCTTTGGCGCTTGCTTGGAGGACGATCCTGGGGTAAAACAATGTCTCTTCTATGCTTTCAATTTGTTTCTGTTTTGGTAAAGTTTAAAAAGGGAAGGATGAAATTGTTCCCTAGAAAGAAATGATAAGAAAAGCAATGTCAGAGTGGGCAAAGAGCTGCCCATGTGAGACCCTGCCCATGTGGGACCCTGCCCATGTGGGACCCTGCCCATGAGAGACCCTGCCCATGTGGGACCCTGCCCGTGTGAGACCCTGCCCATGTGGGACCCTATCCGTGTGAGACCCTGCCCAGGTGAGACCCTGCCCAGGTGAGACCCTGCTCATGTGAGACCTTGCCCATGTGAGACACTGTCCAGGTGAGACCCTGCAGGGACCAGCAAGACCAGAGCTGAGAGATGGCAAAGAGACACAGTGGTGCTTACCCGAGGGAGGTGATGGTCCTGCCATGAGTTGCCCAGGAGAGACTCTGAGGATCAGTAAGGTCAGAGCTTGCCATCACATCCTAGTTCAAGCCCTGGCCATGTGATTTGAGAGCCCTTGGTTATGTATACCAAGAGAAAGGGCAGTAGAAGATAAGAGAAAGTTGCTCAGTAGGAGAAGGTGGCAGCCACGCCTGCTGCTTCTGCTTTCAGGCTTTCAGGGACGAGAGGTCACAGGGGAACTCCTCTTGGCCATCTACTGGGGAAACTCCCAACCCAGAACTACTCAGCGATACTGCGGCTTCTGGAAGGTTTCCACACCAACCAGAAAACTATCATTTCAACAGGAGAGGGAATCTCAAGCTCTGAAGACAGCATCAGAAACAAGAACTTGGGAATAATGCTGGTACAAAGTGGACATGACCCAGGGAGCCCCGCCTGCTGACTTACCACATTAGTATGGAACAGATCCTCCCACCCCAGCCTGCCCCTGACCCACCCCAACCTCCCTCAAGCTACCCCATCCACTGCCCTCTCACAGATACTGGCTGAAAACACCCCACGGAAGACTCAAGTAGTAACCTAGTTCCAGATGTCCAGGTCTCATTAGAGAAGAGCACTGAATAGGCTCACTCAAGCTTATAAAACAATTATGACTGTGTGTATAGTCACAGATTAACCCCCAATGCAGTAACTGTGAGGGAATTCAATACAGGTCATCCAGACCAAAAGAAGAAGAAGAAGGAGAAGGAGGAAGAAGAGGAGGAGGAGGAGAAAAGAAGAAGAAAGAAGAAGAAGAAGAAGAAGAAGAAGAAGAAGAAGAAGAAGAAGAAGAAGAAGAAGAAGAAGAAGAAGAAGAAGCAGCAGCAGCAGCAGCATTGGGGTTAAGTGAAGGCGTAAGTCAAGGATACTGAGAAGACACAAAACATTCCACTCAAATACTAACGAGTTCAGTTTTCTCAGCAGCACGCGAGAAAGAAGCCCATGTTTCAGGACACAAAGCGATCCTTAACAATTATAGGGAAATTCGAATAACATTCTGTATTGCATCTCACCATGATAGAATAAAGCAATATATCCACAGTAAGAGAAACTACAGAAAACACACAAACTCATGAGCATCAAACAATACACTATTGGATAATGAATGGCTCACTGAATAAATCAAAAAGGAAATAAAAAAATCTCTAAAAAATATGTATGAACACCAAATCTATGGGATATAATGGAGGCAGCTGTAAGTGAGTTTCCAGCACTCGGTGCCTATGTCAGAAGTTTTAAGAGGGCTCAAATAAACAACTGAGAGAAGCACCTTAGGGTCCTGAAAAAACAAGAATAACCCGATGCAGGAGGTGGGAAGAAATAATTTAGATTAGGGTAGAAATTAATGAAATACAAACAAGAACAGTACGAGGAACCAATGAAATGAAAAGTTAGCTCTTTAAATAGACAAGAGTGACAGTCAACTTAACTAAGAAAAAATGTCCAAAGCAAGAAAATTAGACATGAACGAGAGACACTACTATACGCAACAATGAAATTCAGAAACCATGAGGACAGACTATAAAAAACTGTGCTATGCTAAATTGGAAATTGAATTTTTAGATACATATGGTTTACCGAAATTAAATCAAGATGAAATAGTTTAAAGAGATTTATAGCCAACAATAAGACTGAAGTAGTGATATAAAGATTTCTGACTAAAACACAGCCCAGGACTATATGCAGTCACAACAGAATTCTATCAAAATGTCACAGAAAAACTAACACCATTGCTATTCAAATCATCCCCCAGAACATGAAAGGAAAGAATGCTTCCAAATTCTTTTTAGGAAGTCAGACCTAACCTAATACTAAAACTCAGACAACAACAACAAAGAAAATTTCGGGCATATCTCCCCGATGAACACAGATACAAAAATTCCCAACAAACACTGGCAAACACCAAAAAGACCATTCATTGTGATCCAATGGTCTTCATTATAGCAAGATAGAGATACTCTGACATATCTATGTCAATAAATGTAACCCATCATTGATTGACATGAACTCAGAGACACTGGCACTCAATCATTTTATCAGATGCAGAGGAGGCTTCAACAAAATCCAGTATCCCTTCCTGATAAAAGTCAGAGAGAAACTAGGAATGGAGAAAGCCTACCATAGCATACAAGGGCCACCTATCAAAAACCTATAGCCAATGTTATTAGAGTGATATTTTTATGCACTGTGTAAAGACTGTCTTTGTATTATACAAACTCAGATTTCTGAACCTGCAGAGATGTGATCGCAGGTGGCCTTGCATGACCTGTCTCATTGCTTTGCAAACATTCGCTCGCTCACATTCTGTTGGCCAATAGCAAAGCATGAAAGATAGGAAGGCAGGACTTCTGGGCAGAGATAGGAACTCAGGGGAGATCTCACATGGGGAGATGCAGTGGAACATGAAAGAAGCAGCAGGCTGGGAAGGAAGGAGAGGTAACTAACCAGCCATGTGGCAAACTTAGATAGGTGTAAATGGTATAACTGAGTTATAAGCTAGTCGGGAACAAGCCTAGCTTAAGGTTTAGGCATTCATAAATGAATGTAAGTCTGCATGTCATTATTTGCAAGCTGGTGCCCTATAAAATCCCACAATGTAACATCATGCTAAATGGAGGAAAAACCTAAAGCATCACCTAAGACTAGTAGGAAGTCAAGGTTGTCCAATCTCTCCACTTCTAGTCAACAGACATCTTGAAGTCTCAGTTGCAGCAATAAGACAGGAGAAGGAAATACTGCCATATAAGTAGGAAAACAAGTACGTCAGTGTATCCTTGTATGCAGATATGATCCTACACATAAGAAACTTAAAGATTCTACCAGAAAAACTACTAAAGCTGATAAATACTTCCAGAAAGATAGCAGTATAAAAAGTAATGTCAATAACCAGTAGCCCTTTTATATATCAATGGCAAAAATACTGAAAAATAAATTAAGAAAACAACCATATTCACAATAGCTACCAAGGGAAAAAAAAACCTTTGAAATCAACATAAGCAAGGTAAGAAAGACCTTTAGGATGAAAATGTTGACACAGAAGGAAGAAACGGAGGAACACACCAGAAGACAAAAAGATCTTACACACTACTGGATCAGAAGAAAAACTACTGTGGAAACAGCCCCTCTACCAAGAACAATCTATTAATTTCAATGAAACCTCAACCAAAATCGCAGGAACATTCTTCACAGATATATACAAACTTTAAATTTATATGGAAGCACAAAAGTCTAATGCTAGCTAAAATAATCCTGAACAAAAAGAATACTGCAGGAGACAGCACACTCAATTTCAACTAAAACCACAGAGTCATAGTAATAAAGACAGAATGGTTCTGGCACCAGCAGAAACAGGTCATGGAAAAGAATAGAGGAGCCACATACAAGTCCACATAATTACAGTCACCTAATTTTAGACAGCAATACCAAAAACATGCACTGAGAAAAGTTAGTGTCTTCAACAGATGGTGCTGAAAACCTGGACATCAACATGTTGTCAAACCAAACCAAACCAAACCAAACCAAACCAAACCAAACCAAACCAAACCAAACCAAACCAAACCAAACCAACAACAAACAAGAAACTAGATCCCCGTGTTTCATTTTACACAAATCTCAATTCAAATAGATTAAAGGCCTCAGTGATGCCTCAGAATTCGATTCAGCACTGAGGCACAGGGTAGGGTTCCTGAACAGCGCTCTAGTGGCATAGGAAATCACACCAGCTCTTGACATGTGGATCTCATGAGGCTGATACTTCTGTATAGCAAAGAAAATGAATAACTGAAGAAGGGGCACCCCACAGGGCGGAAGAGATATTTTCCAGCTCTGTATCGGAGAGAAGATTAGTATCTGGAATACATAAGGAACCCAAATAACCAAACTCCAAAATACAAATGACCCAAATTTAAAAACAGACTATGTAGCTAAACAAAGAGTTCTCGACAGAAGAGTTCCATACTCATAGTCATCCTGGAATGTATACTAGAACTGCTTTAAGATTTCATGTCATCCCAGTCAGAACAGCCGTCATCCAGGATACAAATGAGAAGATTGCTAGTGTAGATATGAGGAAACGGACCCTTTGTACACTGCTGACAGGAGCGTAAACCAGTACAATCACGCTGGAAATCAGTCTAAGGTTCCTCAAAAACTGAAAACAGAACTACTACATGACCCACTCTTGCCACTTCTGGGCATAAGGATTTATATCCTATTACAGAGACATGCACATCCATGGTTACTGATGCTCTGTTCACAATAGCTAGGAAAGGGAACCAGCCTAGCTGTCCATCAACTGATGAATGGATTATGAACATGTGGACCACAGAGCAGAATCCTCATCACCTATAAAGAATGCAAAATCATGAAGACTTCAAGTAAATAGATGAAACTGAAAAAATTACTCAAGTGAGATAACAGAGGCCCAGAAAGCCAAACACTACACATTCTTTCTCATGTGTAGACCCTTTCCTTGACCTTTTAGTTTGGTGTATGTAGTTGGGTGTACCTCCAGAAACCGGGAAACTAGAAAGGGACAGGCAATGGGGAAAGTATTAGCTTAGGGAAAGCATGAAGTAGGGAGGGGGTGGGGAGGGCGAGGAGTTGAATGGCACGGGCTGGTTGCAGGGAGCTGGCATATAGGTAATTGAATACAGAGAGAATACTGGGGGTGGGAAGGTTTAATCTGGTGGGGGATAGGGAAGCTAGGAGGGTGACAGGGTAGGATGACAATGAAAGGAAGCAGGTATGAGAAAGCCACATGAAAACCTATTACCTTGTAACTCAATGAAAACCATAGGGGAGAGTTGGGTTTCTTTGTGCTCAGTTGGCTAGTTCCCTGGGATCTCCCTGTCTTTGCCTTCCACACTGTGCTCACACATGTGCACTGCTGAGCAAAGCCTTTACGTTAGCCTGGGGGTCTGACGTCAGGTTCTCAGGCTTGAATGGCAGGCACCTTACCCACAGAGTCATCTCCCTAGCACCCAAACTGTTCCTTAAAGAAGCTAAACAAATGATGTAGAAATGAGGACCTTAGAAAACACTTGCCACTAAGCTGGAATCTAAGTTTGTTTATAAAGGCTGGCCATTCTTGGAAGCTAAAGGGTATTACATTGTACTGTAAGCTCACCCCATTTCCAGCCATGGCCTGCCTCGTTGTTCTCAATACATTCCTTTTTTTTTTTTTTTTTTTTTTTTTGAGACAGGGTTTCTTTGTATAGCCCCTGACTGTCCTGGAACTCACTCTGTAGACCAGGCTGGCCTCCAACTCAGAAATCCACCTGCCTCTGCCTCCAGAGTGCTGGGATTAAAGGGGTGTACCACCACTGCCCGGTAAAATACTTTTCTTTGTCTAGAGCCCATTGAAGGAATAACCTACACGCATTGCTGTAAAATGTATGTTCAAACAGGACTTTTCAATCTATGTCCTGCTGGCAATAAGGATGGATAGGTTTTTGTTTTGAGGGAACGAGTAACTTTTACCCCAATATGTGACAATCAAAACCATTTCCCAGTCTTTGACAAGTGTCCCACATGAGACAAAGTTGCCCTAAGTTGAAAACTGTAAATTCCAAATGAGTCCATTCGTACTCACTACTGTCCTAATGTCTGTCTTACAGAGAAAGACTGCATGTGAGTAGGACCCTCAGAGAGGGCACAGACAGAGGAGTGAGTGGTCAGCCATGAGGCCAGTGGTCTTACTGCAACATCTTACTCAGTATCTGTAACATCCTGTGTTTTCTGCTGGAGTGAAGCTTGCTGAATACTTTGAGAGTTAGTCTTCGGTAAGGATATGCAAATGACATGGTAATGAAATACAAAACCTTGGAGTACAGTAAAAGTGAGCACGGCCACAGCTTCTATGAGCATCCAGCTCCTTCACCTTTAGTGGACTAAATGCCTAACCTTTTGTCCTTAAAAGCGAGTGGCAGAATGAATTCTTAACGGAAGACCTTGCATTTTGTGACTTGGGTCATTGCCATCTTAGAGACAGACAGTTGCTCTCATGCTGGGAGGACCACAGGAGTCAGAGGCCAGGCCAGAATCATCAAATGCTGACTGCTTGCATCTCTGTTGTGTCCATGAGAGAGCAATGTTCCCCAGCCCAGAGCAATGAGGCTGACTAAATTCTCCCTTCTAATTGAGACAAGGGACAGAAAGTATTGAATAGAGTTTGGATAGAGTTTAATTTTGCTCATTCGTTTTTAGTCCTAATCTTCAAAAGGCCTGCTGGGCTCAACAGTTTTACTAAACAGCATTTTTAAATCCAGACAAGTGCCAGTGCAAGGGCATCCCTTAGCCCTAGCTATTGAAAAGGTTAAGAGGGGCTTTAAAATATCTATATTTACATATGCCTTTTCTAATTCTGTTCTAAGCTTATCCTATTTCAATAACTCTGCAAATATTTTAAATATCTCCATATACCTGTCACTGTGGCACCTGGAGTTTTGATATTGATCAAAACAGACTAATTTTCCTGTCCCCGTGGAGCCCAGTGGTAAAGAGGTTGAGCTATCCACCTGGCAGTGTAGCTGTGATGCTCACTGAAGGACTGGAAGCTTTAGGAGCAGGAGGGGTGGATATGACAACAGGCGTGGGAGTCGGGAAAGACTTCACGGACAGGACACTGGCTGAGAGGCTAGGACACAATGGGGGAGTCAGAAACCAGGGTATCTATCAGCTGATACAAGGAGGGAGAAGAAAGGACGTGAGGTCTGGAGACTGTGAGATACATAGCAGAAATAACTCACAGGAGGAAGCCTTCATTTGACTCACAGTTTCACAGGGATTGTGGGTCATCATGGTGGGGGAAGGCAAGGTGTTGGTTTCTGTTTTTGGTAGGGCACGAGGTAGATAGAACAGATCTCATATTGATGGATCAGAAGAAAGCCGAGAGCGGAACTACGGCCAGCGCCTGGCTAAAACCCCCAAGGGCCTGTCCCTAGTGCCCTGTTTGTACCAGCCAGGCTCCATCCCTTAAACACTCCACAGCTTCCCCAAAAAGTACCCACACTGGTAAACAAGCTGTACAGATTTGAGCCTATGGGGACTTAGATTCAACCTGTGACAACATGACTAGCTGGCAGTAACACAGGAGAACTAGGAGTGGACTGGCTACTGCAGCAAAATGAGTCCTGTTAGCATGGCGACGTAGGCTCTCTCAGCCCTGCCTGTAGCAGAAGTGAGGTGACTGAATCAGGAAGGGATTGGAGCTTTACCAGGCGAGTTCAAAGAAGAGAGGGGGAAAGTCTAAGCAAAGTCTTAGGTTGGACGCAAGAGTGATTCCAAGGAGACACCATGAGCTCCAGTTCAGCATGCAGGAAGGAGCTGTGGGAGAGAGTGAAGGGCCGGCAGGTGAGTGCAGCAGGAGAGACAGAGGTAAGCAGGACAGGAGGGGGAACAGAGAGGAGCTCTCAGGGGACAGGGGAGAAAGTGGGTTAGACACTTCCTACTCAAAATGCAGTCTTTGAACTAGCAGCCTCAGCAATACCTAGGGGCTTTTTTAGAAATGTAGCTCTCAGACCCATAGGAGATACTGTCACAGGTGATTCAAGTGCACAATAAATCTGGGGAAGAACTAATTGTCTTAATTATACTGTCATCTTCAATCCAATGTGGACGAATCTCTCTTTGCATAGAAACAGTAACACCCTGTTCAGATGGTGCGTGAGCAGGTTTGAGGCGATGGCCCTCCTGAGGCCTGGCTCAGAGTTGGCTCCTATGGTTCATTTGAGTTTTTAGAACATGCATCAGTCTGCCTCGCACCCTCGGTCTGCAGTCTTTGCCCTTATAACACAGGTGGGTGGTTCAGCACCACTCCTGCCCGTGCTTTCCTCTCTGGCGGCAGGTGGAGGGCATCCTTTTCTTCCCAGGACCACCGTCCAGATCCACTCCTCTATTCTCCTGACCTGTCCATGAGGGGTTAGCTGGATGTGCAGCATCCTCAGTCATGTCTGCACAACTCTGGATGTTCAGAGAGCCAATAAGAGAGATTGCGGTAAAGTAGATGGAACTGTCATTTACGGCTTTTTAAGATTTAGCTTTCCAATTTCAATACTCATTTGTGGTTTCGTACCTTCCTTAATATGAGTAGGCTGTCTTCACACTTTATTGTTAGTTTTATGTGTGTGTATATATATATATATATATTTAACAGGGAAACAACAGCTGTGTGTGACAATACAGAACGAATGAGACTGAGCCTAATTAATGGAGGCTTTGTCTCCACAGCGGCTGTATTCCTAATAAGCAGTATGACATTTTATTAACCCAGGCACAACCTCCCGCACAAAGACCTGCATACAAAGCAAGAGAAAAACACAAATGTGGAGTCTCTCCTATTTTTTCCCCCGAGGCACAATTTCAGGGGCTGTCACATAATCAGGTTTCTCATGGCTGCTTACTGTGATCAGGTTTTCAGACATCATGCTACAGACTCCACCCATCCACACCTAGGTCAGTGCACACAGTACAGCCTGGGAGCCAAGCCACCATCACCCTGCAGGTGGGATAGATAGCTGCATCCATCCGAAAGGTGAATTGATGCACTCTGTCAATGGTAGGGTCAAGTTTCAAACCAGTGTATCAGATTTCACTATGATTCTGCCCACAGATACTTGTCTGTATGCTGAGGGCGTGGTATGTGTTGTTTTCTCTGCATGGCTATATTCCTATGTATGTACACATGATCATTACTAAATATCATATGTGCTCATATGAGCCAGGGAAGGTTAAATGAAGAGTCTCTAATTTCACTATTAGTATTTGGTTGGGAAACCCTTGAGTGGATAGGACAGACCTATAATAATTCAGTTCTTGCTGAATTAGGATGAACGAGTTTCCTGAGTCATCCTAGCAAATCTCTACTAACCAGGGTACAGTTTTAATAAATGCATGGCTTACCACCATGGTTCCAGATGTTGTCTCCAGCAAGCTGCCTGGATGGCCCTCAGGAGTAGATCCAGCTCTGCCTTCAGGAGTCACTGCTGCCTACTGCTGTTCCCTTGATCCCATCTTCCACCAAGGAGGCCAAGCCTTCAGGCTAGGTCAGCAGACATTTGTACAGGTACAGAAGAAAGAACACCAAGCCTAGCCTTCCTCTGATGTAATGACCAAAAGGCTTTGGACTCGCTGGCTTCCCCCTCGCTATTACCACCTACCCTATGATTCAGAGATAGTGATGTCCAGTCCTTCCCACACTGATTCACAAGGGTGATGGATGGGTCAAAGTCCTGGACAGGAAACACTGAGAATCAGTTAATGAACCTGTGAGGATGCACTTAGGGTTGTGACACCAAGTCAAGCCAAAGCACCTGCACAGTCAGTCACCGGGTTAGGATTTGAGGCTGATGAAATATTTCTTTTGAAGTCAGCGAGGCCAGAATCAATCAATCAACAACAAAAGCAGCTCAGAAACTGACCTTTCCACGCCCAGCTCTCACAGGGAAGAGAGAAACAGAAAATCTTATTTTTAATGTAAAAAATATAGAGCAATCTTTTTGGTTTCCCAGAGATTAAAAGGAAAAAAAAAAGTATGAATACAAACATTCTAAGGCCCATCTAACTATATGCCTGTTTTATTTTAATGTACCCAATGTCTGAATGGGCATGTACCATAACTTAGTATTTATTACTGTCTCTATACATATTTCTGTCTTCTGTTGTCAAGTCTGGTAAGCTGGGACCAAATCTACCAGTGCTTTCTGGTGTGCATGTGAAACTGTTACGCATAATTACACATTAAAGAATGTCTGATAGAAATAATTATGAAGAATGAGCACTGTCGATTCCATGGGAGGCACATTTGGTGAAAGCCCCCAGTCTTTCCTGCAATGTCACAGAACCATCTAGTTAACAGACACTCGTGCACAGGGATCAACAGAACTTACTAAATGTTGAGAGATCTGTGGACCAGCAGTCTCAACATTGCTCAGGACCCTTCTACAAAAAAACAAACAAACAAACAAACAAACTGCAGGCCACAGGCCACACCCACTCAGTCAGAATCTGCAATTTTACAGGACACCCAAGTTACTCCTATACATGTTAATCTAGGAAGCCTAGACTCAAGGCCTGTCCAGTTCAACGGCTTCATTTTACAAGTGAGGAGGTTTCAGGCCCAGACAGGCTGAGGGACTAGTAACCTGTCCTTCTGTGGGACTCCAACATCTAGATTCTAGATTCCAGTGTTTTACAGCCTTTGGCTCTCTCTGCAACACTTTTCTTCACATGACCCTATGGGATGTTGGGATTTAAAATGTGAATAAGCAATTCTCCGTGCCATACAGAGAAGCATGGCAGACTGCTTGTGTTTGCTTGTCATGGGTCTGCATCCTTTCTCTAAAGATTTAATTATATGTATACACATCTGCATTCAGGTTGTGTACATGTGAGTGCTGGTGCCTAGGGAATTTAGATGAGGGCATAGCATTTCCTGAAGCAGGAGTTACAGGCGGTTGTACACTGCCTGACCTGGATGCCGGGAGCTGAACTCAGGTTCTCTGCAAGAACAGCGCATGTTCTTAACAACTAAGCCATCTCTCTACCTAATGTCTCTATTCTTCCAATGCCCTAAATCCATTTCCAAGATGCTGGGGATGAAGTAGAGAAGAGCATAGCTCAGGAGTAGGCTTGCTCAGCACATGCTGCCTGGGGGTGGGAGGTGAGGACAGGGATAGCGGGTGAGACTGGACACCCTGCTTTGGGGAGTGAGCTGAAAATGTCCATAGTTGTACATAGCTCTGGTCCAGCGATGCAGCCCTGACCACTGTTCTTCTCTGACCCCATTCTTTATGACAAGCTTTAGAGTCACAGCTTATACAAGGCTGTGCCTTGGCATTCTAGAGCCGCACCAAACTGTCAAAGCTGCAAGGATGTGCAGTCAGATAAGCTCAGAATCACTTACAGTCCCAGAACCCTGTTTGAGTTGCCACTGATGTGTAAGTTTTCTGAGGCATCATCTAAGGCAGCTCCTCCCACACCCTACCAGTGCATATATACCAGTGCATATACCAGTTATATATTTCCTAAGACAGACTTGGAAACATTAATTTCTAAGCAGGAGAACTTGATTATGGTTATTTCCCCCTAGATTTCAGCTGTGAAAGGGGCCAGAATGTAAAGGATATTCAATATTCAGATTACATCAATGTTGCACCACTACTATTTTAAGAGGCTGAAAGGGCCCAGCAGACCCTTTACCAGTCTGTCTGGCAGACATCCGCCTCACTCACATGGGAATAGCAATGGTCCCCTCCCATCATATGGTACCTTTTCTGGAAAAAAACATTAACTTTTCCAGGTGTGAAGAGATTGTATTTTTGTCTGTAACTAACATTTTATCTAACCAATTTAAGAACCAGAAAAGCACATGTTAGATACACTGGTGCTGTGCTGAAGGAGGCAGGCTTAAAAAACAGAGAGTAGTTCAATCAATAGCTCAGGACATAGGAAGAATATTAAAATGTTGCTGGAAGTAAAGTACTAAGAAGGGGATTGATTGATCCACGAATTGATCCATGTTCTAGAGCTTCCTAAATAAACCAGGGGAGAGAAAGCCATTGCTCTCCAGAAAGTGCTGTGGGGTCCCTGGCTCACCTGACTGCCTTGTGGTTGGGGCTCTTGTGCTGGATGCAACTAACCTGTCACTTCCTCCCGACCTGATCTCCATGATTCCCCACCTACCCACTTCAAACCAGTCTTTCTGCTCTCTTCAGTCAGAGTCTAAGGTCTAAAATTTTGTGTGTACAAAAATAAAAACCAGGTCTCTTGACTACAGAGCATTTCAAACAAACTGTGGGATCTCCTGATCTGTCTCTTCAATACTTTATCTTCTGGTGCTTACAACATCCTCTGTTAACCTGTCCACATCCTCTCTACAGGATCCAAAATTAACGCTGCTTACAAGAGCACCCACCTCCACACATGTATCCACACAACACATGCACAAACACACACATGAAACCACACACATGCACATACATCCACAGATCTACAAGCACACCTCCCCATCCATGCACCTTCAACCTGAGAGGAGGCAGAGAAGGTAAAGAGCATAAAAGCCTTTGCCATCTTTCCTACCTCACCCAATGAAGAAATAGAGAAAGTGGAAAAAGAGACCAGGAAGGTGAAGGAAATAAGCATTTCACATTCGTGCTCTGAAATGTTCCTCCCCAGCTTCTACTCTGGAGCCATTGTGACTGGAATCTACAATCCTCCCCTCCCTGCTTTTGGACCCTGGGTCCATGGATGGTGCTGCTTTAAGAGGTGTGGGGCTTTTTGGAGATGGGGCCTAGCTGGCAGAAAGGCCACTAAGGGCAAGCCTTTGATGGTTATATGTCCAGTTTTATGTCCCGCTGGTTCCTCCTTGCTCTCTGCTTCCTGTGTGCTGAGCTGTGAGCAGTCTCTATCTAGGCCCCGACACCATTCCCCGAAATGTTCTGCCATGGTGGTCTGAAACACGTGGAACTGTGAGCCCAAACACATCCTTCTTCCACTAAGCTGTGTGTAGCAGGCATTATCACAATACAAACATGCCTGGTACAGTGACCAGTGTGTGTCATAGAGCGAGTGGAAGGAGGCAAGAGAACATCATTCCACGCTGCTCAGGGCTTCAGAGCTGCTCTCCATCTTTCCTGGGTCAGCAGCTGTTAAAGACGGGAGGAGAGAGGAGAAGCCCATCGCATGCCTGCTCTCCCAAACCCTCACGCTTCCTTCGTCCAGATCTGCCCTCTGCTGACTTCCACACTTCCCTCCACCACAGGAATCCTTCCCACAGCGTGTGTTGTTCCTTCATCACATCCCGAAACACAGTCAGCAGAGCTCTGGGAGAGGAAGACCAGCTCCCTGAGATAGGATCCCAGCCTCTCTGACTTGGGAGTCTCTGCTTTGCTGCCCCACAACCACCAGGCTCACGTAGAAGAAGATCAGTGAAGACCTAGAGCACCTTATAGGTCCACAGCAAAGATGGCCTGCATTTCACAGCCTTTCACCCACTCCGTTATCCTCTTCCTTACAGATGCTGGGCTCTGCCCCGACTAAGGCTAAGGCTAAGAAGGAGCTAAGGAAGCTCATTGGAACCGCTCCTTCCAGCAGCAATCACACAAATCAGCAGCCAGATGGCGGAGCTGTGATCTCAGGCAGCCCTTTTGTTCTTGTTCTCCCATCTCTTCCACTTTCTACTTTTCCTTATGTAAATCCCTTTTCTTTGTAAATATTTCTTTCTTTTCCTAATAATAGAGGAGCAGCCCCCCACCCCCACTACCATAAATTTTGCAGTGGGCTTTCCCACACTTGGGGGTGAGCACATCCAGAGTGCTAAGGATCAGCCTCTCCTTGGCAAACCACCTTTATGACGATGCTCTTTTTCCCTCCCTCCCTCCTTTCTTCTTCCTTCCTCCCCTCCTCTTCCCTCCCTTGCATCTCTGTATGCAGGTGTCCAGAGAGTCCAGAAGAGAGTGTTGGATCCCCTGGAGCTGGAGCCGGAGCTGGAGCTGAGGTAGTTGTGAGTCACTCAGTGTGGGTGTTGGGAACTAAACTCCAGTCCTTTGCAAGCACATCGAGTCGTCCTAACCTCCGAGCTGTCTCTAGTGGCCACCTCATCCTGGTGCCTGTGATAGGGCTAGGAGCGGAACCCAAGATCTTAACCACGTGAGACAAGTGTTCTCCTACTGAACTAAATCCTTAGCCCTCCGTTCTTACTTTGGATCCACAGCAATGTTAATATAAAAGCCAAATAGGACATGGAAGCCATTTCTTTAGGTAGCCTGGAAGGCGACTGCAGTCATGGAATCTTCCCCATCCTTCCATCCTGCATTACCTGTCCCCTTTCCTTTTAGTCCCACCATATCCCCCTCCATCAGACAAACAGCCCTTCTAACCATACTATAGTTTACAGTACTGCTGTGCTTAGAGAATGCCGAGTTACTTGGGAGTTCAATATTAAATATAATATTGAACTTTACTTTAATATTAGCTCTGGACGTCTACTTTGCAACAAAATGTGCTGAGTGTGACCAAGTCTCTCAATGAGAATAGCTTATTAATCATGCCACCATGGTAAGTTCCTTCTGGAAAGTTCCTAACTTCCATTTCCTCTGTGTTAACCCGTTTAGACTGAGTTAATGACACCCAGGAGAGTCTTTCCAATCTGGGTCCCCTAAGAAGAGAGACCAGCAAGAGTAGGGTGGGAGGCTCTGACCTGTAAAACTGAAATGGCCCATTAGAAAATCAGACACTGAGAAAACATTTCCTCTTACAGGAACCAAATCATGTAAGACATGAACTAAAACCAGCCCACAACCTTCTGTTGAAACCCCAGAGAAACCACTAGAAAATCTTTAGCAAGAAAGGTTACAGTCATTGTAACAACGAAGACGATAGCCTCCCAAATGGGGAAGGAGGAAACTCCGGGTGCTATTTCCTTTTAGTGAGTAGCTCCAATAGACCGACTAGTGGTTTCAGCCTGTCTGAGGTTATGGGGTCCTAAGTTTAACAACTATAAATTTGCTAATAATAACTGGCAGAAATCTTTAAGTCTAGGACCAGAAAGAATATAAGCATAAAACTGGGAGGATAAAAATGATACAGAGGACGTAAAAGCTGCTAGGAGAAAGAAATGTGAATCACATGCTACAGCAAAAATGAAAGCGATGAGAGCTTTCACTAAAGACATTAGACAGGTTCGAAAACATTGAAGAAGGAACCCTAGTTAATCAGGTGCACAGGGAAACAGAACACAGTCCCAGAAGGCGTGATAGTCATGAATTATGTGACAATCATGAATCAGATGCTGATGTGGCCAACACATACCACCCAAGGGCGAAGCATACCAGGGCTGTCTTCCCAGGTCTAGGAGTTGGTGGTGAGGTGAGTACAAACTTTCCCCTGCTTCAAGAAAAGATGTCTCATAATGTTACCAGACCATACACACGGGAGAGAACAGTGAGGAGCAGCAAGCCTTCCATGAAGGAGCAACCCTTAGACATCTATGATTTGGGGAAGCATTTTGGGAGTGGATTTTCTAATTCTTCCTAAGAGAAGTTAGAAATCTGGAGTTTCTATTACACCATACAATGCTTAAATATATGCTACCATTATAAGTAAAAAATTTAATACTTTACTAACTTTTAATGGGTCAACAAAATATGCTTGAGGACCTGTACACCCATTTTAATAAAATGTCTATTTCTTTGGCCCATTTCATCTTTCTCATGGTGCCCTTTTGTTGTGTGGTATATATAAGGAATAGAACCCAGACCATGAAGCATACGAGGTGAGTTACACCTCCAGGCCACACACATGTGAGCATGATCTAACAGCATCATTCTCTGTTGTGTTGCTGGTACTGAGTTTCCCTAGCCCTTTGCTTTGCAAACGGGCTTTATAATTACTCTCTTCCACTCTGTAGCTTGCCTTTCCAAATCCCAAACAAGGTTTTCTGCGAGGCAGTTTTTACAGTATTTATCAGTATTTCCTCTTCTGTATTCTTTCCCGTAAGTGCTTTTGTGTCTGTTTAAACCTCGGGCGAGTGAGTACCTGGTTCCACTGATGCTCTGCCTTCTTTCTTTCTGCTCTTTCACAATTGTGGCAGCTATTCTAGTCCTGGTCTTACTATATAAATTTTAGAATAATTTTGCCTAGGTCTACAAAAAACTCTTGCTGAGGCTTTTGAGAAAAACTGTGTTCAGCCAGCAAGCCAGCTTTGGAAGAATCAGCATCTTCACTACATGGAGTCTTCTCACCCATGATGGCACCCTGCTCCATCAGTACACGGGCTGGGTCTTATGATGGCTCCCTGCTCCATCAGTACATGGGCCAGGTCTTATGATGGCTCTCTGCTTCATCAGCACACGGGCAGGGTCTTATGATGGCTTCCTGCTTCATCAGCACAAGGGGTCTTCTCACCCACAGCGGCACCCTGCTTCATCAGCACCCAAGTTTCAATGCACAAGCTCTTTTGAGATTACACCCAGTATTTTGTTTTCATTTTTTCTATTTTAATATCCTCCCTTTATGAATTAACTTTTGAGCATAGTTGTAGGTTTGTGCAAATTCAATGGAACATAGAGAATTCCTATATATGCATATCTTTCTCCCAACATATAGTCTCCATCTTATAAAAATCCATATCCATATCACAAGTATTCATTAGCACAATTAATACTGCATTCTGACATGTAATTATTGCCTCAAATCATAGCTTACATTAAGGTTCACTTTGAAAATGTTATTTTATATTTATGTATTAAGTATTAATCTTGTATTTATGTATTTAGGTTTTTTTTTTTGAGACAGGGTTTCTCTGTGTTGCCTGGGCTGGTGCTGTAACTTGCTCTCTAGACCAGGCTGGCCTTGAACTCACAGAGATCCGCCTGCCTCTGATTCCTGGGTGCTGGGATCAAAGGCATGTGCCACTACTGCCTGGCTGTATGTATTCACTTCTAATACAAAGAGGGCACTACTGATTTCTCTTGAGTCCATGAGCCTCTTTTGAGTCCTTGATCACTGTTTCCAAGAGTGATTTTTCAGATTCACCATGACTTTTCTGCTGAGATCATTATCTGTAAAGATGACTGATTTTGTCTTTGTCTTTCTGTATGCTATTTCTTTCCCTTGTCATATTGCAGTTATTATAGTCTATTGCATTACACTGGGCAGAAGTCATAAGACTATACACCCTTGCCATCTTCCCAGTCTCAGGAGGAAAGCATTCGCCCTTTTACCATATCTGTGGGTTCTGTTTTCTTAAACCTCCTGAGACGAGTAGCTTGACAGTTGTTTAGAATCCCGTTTTGATTTATCTCCAGTGATTGTAAGTGTCCATCCTTGTATAAGTGCAGTGGGTGCCATGTATACGTACATGTGCTCATGTACAATGTGTATCATGGTCCATGGCTTTTTATCACTAGAACTTCGAGTGATAGAACTTTATTCTTCTTTGTCCTGTTATCCATGTGTGTATGCTCCATATATAAATGTATATTTCTTCTATATATGTTTAGAACCACATTGGACAGCTATAAATTTGCATGTGTCACTCTCATATAAAACTTAGGGAAGTCCCCAGGAGGCAGAGACAGATGGATCTCTGTGAGTTTCAGCCTGGTCTACATGAGTTCCAGGACAGCCAGGGCTACATGGTGAAACCCTGTTTCAACAAGAGCAACAACAAAACCTTTGGAAATTCTATAGTCTTCAGCCATATTTATATTCACTGCATTTTTAAAAATGTCTTGATCTGACAAGATTATTATCTCTTTTTAGGGCATTTCCTTTACCAAATCCTTAAGGAGATCTAGTGGTGATCAATTTCTTTCACCTTGATTTCCTTTCCTTCCTAAAGGGTCTTTTTCATGGGAAACAGGATTCTGGGGAGACAGCTCTTACAGCACCTAAAGCATTGAAGTGTCCATTCCTTTTGGCCTGTGTAGTTTCTGATGAGTAACCCACTGCCTTTCAAACTACAGCCACCCCACGCCCTTCCAGTGTCAAGCCTCGTCTCCTTGCCATTAGTGTTCACTAGCATGATGAATCCTGGTGTGGGTTTTTTTTTTGTTTGTTTGAGGACAACTCAGTAGATTAGCTTTATACTGTGGCTGTAACAAATTTTCAAAAATTTCATAGCTTATTATGTCTTGAATTTATTGTCTTTCTGATCCAGTGGTGAGAAGTTATACACTCCACCTGGAAGTCCAAAGGAGGATCCATCTTTTAGGACTTCCCAGCTTCTAATGCTCCTTGTAGATCTTGACTGGTGAGCTTGCATCCCAGTGCCCTTTCTGTCTCTTTCTTATAAGAACTCTTGCTATTATATTGGATTCAATTAGATAAGACAAGGTATTTTTTTAATCTCAAATCCCCAGTCACCCCTGCAAAGTCTTTTTATCATAAACAACAATGCATTCACAGTTTTGGGATCAGGGCATGCGCATCTTTTACAGAAAGAACTATCCAGGCAACTACATGCCATTTCTTATGTCTGTAGACTTATAATTTCTGGTCAGATTTTGTAGGTTTCAGTTTCTTACTCAGATCTGTTTTGGTCCTGTCTTTTCCTATTCTTAGGGTGCTCCAAAGATATGATGTTAGATTTCTGCAACACTCTTAACCTTCCTGGGGTTCTGTTATCTTATTCTTCAGTCTACTTTCTCTCCATTTTCAGACCGAATAATCTCTATGGTTCTAACTTCCAGTTCACTGGCTCTTTGTCCTGCCTGCTCTGTTCAGCTCTGCAGTGAATCCACTGAGGTCTTCCTTCTGGTTATTGTACTTTTCCATTCCAGGAGGGCACTCGATCTTCATTGTATTTCCTACTTGTTTTTTAGGGGTTCAGCATTCACATTTGTAGCTCCTGGTTCATGGTTGTTCACTGAGGCATTTCAGAGATGGCACTCTAATGTCTTTAGCTGGCAGCTCTTACATCTGTCAGTTAGTGCTGGCCTCTACTGACTTGACCCTTCTCCCCTTACAGAGGTTGCTAGCTGCCTTGTTCCTGGTGTAACAGGGTTTGACTTTGTTGTTTGGTTTTGTTCTTTGTCTTGTTTTTCATCAACATGTGGATGCTTGGTAAACACGTTAGAGATTGCTGGATCACTTGCATTCTTCTGATAACTCCAGCTAGGGAAGCTGGGGCGAGTCAGGAGAGGAAAGGTGTCATTAGTACTCCCTAGTATAACTCTGCTGATGTCTGAGGAGAAAACTTCCTCTGAAGGCCTGGCAGGAGGGACTCTGGGTCTCTATTCAGTCTCCATTCATACTTTCCTGGCTTGAAGGAGTCGCCCATTGCTTCTTGTGTGCTGTCTTCTGACTCTACTCATTGGAGAAGAAAAAGGCCCACACTATTGGAAGTGGGCCATCCAGGCCTCTCTATGCTCTTTACTCATATGGTGCTGGGAATGCAGGTTGTTGTTAGCACTGACCCGAAAGGACTGCTTTTGTCTGTGACACTGCCGGATAAGGAAGGCTTGGGAACTGCAGCCTAGCGGGAGTGGGCATCTACTGCTTCCCATCAGTGAGTGCTGGCTGAGTGGAGCCATGCATCTCTATAGAACAGTTCCTTGGAGTGTAGAACTGTTGATTAAGAGTTTTCTTTCAAGGCCATTCCATTCCTGGTACTTTAACTTCAGAAAACAGACTTTATTCTTTACTGGTGTTGCTGTGTGCTTGCTTGCTTGCTAATTAGTCTGTGTTGGTGTTTATTTTCAATAACGTTTTCTACTCCAAATCTGGGGTATGTGAGGTAGAAGGGAACCCAGGTAACATCACTGGATTCTTTGCGCAGGGTCCACAGGTGGTCTTTAGATTCTTACATTTGATTCATATACAATACATTGAGTGTTAGTTGGCATTAGAGGAACAGAAGAAAGTACGTCTATGGCATCTTTCTGGAGGCAGAGAAAATATTTCCTTTTGTACTGAGGCTAAACTTAGAAGTGTCATTAAACAAGGAAATCGTATCTGCTGCACTGGAAAAGCTTTGTCAAATAGTAGCAGACGGTTACATGAGATCAATTTAGAACGGTTATCAAAGCCTTGAAGGGTTTTTAAGTAATATGGTTTAAATATTTTTTCTAAGAAAATGCTTACAGATGTTCACTTTTGTCTAGAAAGAAGAGACCTTTTCTGTGTGGGTGATATTTCATAATTACTACCGAGAACTCAAATGTTTTAGCTCTTTTCCTACTGTGGTAATTATTTGAGAGAAGCTTTCATTTCTGTTTAGTAAGAAGCAGCTACCTAGGACTTACATCTTATCATGTTATGACTTTTCCCCAGTGACCTACTTGCAGGATGCACATATGAAGTGGCATTACTAAAGTGCCACTAAGGTCTTAATGTGCATTCTAGCTTACATTAGTAGCGAAAGCACTCGATAATAATGAGTGGATGTCTCTGTAACATACATTGATGTGAGGTCCTGCCAATTAACACAAATGGATTACTCTTAAGAAATTAAGTTAAAGGTAATAGAGTCAGATAAGATATGCAAACGGCAATGAGCGTAGCTGCCGCTGGAGGCACTTTAAGAGACACTGTAAGTTCTCTGAGATAGCTGGATGGCTATGGGGCCTTCTCTTGCAGAAGTTCTGAGGAACTTGGGGCTCTGATTTCATGCTCCACATAGCAATTAGAAGCAAATGGCAGTTTCTTGGGCTAGACACTAAATCCATTACAATATTTCTTGATGCAGCTATTTTCTCGTTGCTGGGTGAACAGAAGGAAACTTCATGGTCCAGTACTCAGTGAACTACACTGTAAGTACTATCAGGCTGTTCTGAAGACTTAGGAGAATCAAGCTCCCTTACCAGCTTGACTCACAGCCAATCCAAAAGTCTCCAAGAAAGAACCAGTGTACCAGTAAGTGACAAGTACTGCAGACTAACTAGCTGACAGTCACATCACAGCATTGAAAATTTGCACTGTGCTCTATGAGGGACAGCCATCACGACAGGAGGCCATTCTGTAGTCAACATGATAGTTCAAAACACCACACCTGCCCCAGGACAGCACTCAGGGAAACACTAGCCCATTCCTGTCCTGTCTCTACTGGGAACTGTCCACCACACAGGAGACTATGTGGGTTTTTTTTTTTTTTTTTTTTTTTTTCTGTCAAAGGACACACGGGGCATGCTGCCAGAGCTGAGGTCTGCCCACAGCTCCAGCCAGTTGCCTTAGAACTAAGAGAATAACGCTGAGTAAGCTTAAGGCTTGTTTGGTCACAGTGAG
The DNA here is from genome assembly GCF_011762505.2 of Arvicanthis niloticus. Taxonomy (NCBI): domain Eukaryota; kingdom Metazoa; phylum Chordata; class Mammalia; order Rodentia; family Muridae; genus Arvicanthis; species Arvicanthis niloticus. The sequence goes on along the minus strand of NC_047670.1, from coordinate 6,829,594 downwards.
TCTTCTAGATACAGAACTAAGTTGTAAATACAGTCAAATACACTGTGTTTCACAATCAAGATGTGAAGTTGTTGAATGCTATAGCTTACATTATAGCAGGCAAGGGTTTTGTTTGTTTGATTTTTGGTGGTAATTATTATTTATTGCTTTAGCAAGCATATCATATTTTTACTATGGCTAACATACAGTGGCTAGTAACAGAATTTTGCTCTAATTAATAATGAAAGCATACTCTAAGTCAGAATGTAAGGTAGGAGTAATGTAAAAGAAAGGTCACTTGCTTTGCTTTCTGCAATAGGACTATGGTAAAGGAGCTCAGGCCCAATGCTAGTTCTTGCTCTTATTGTAGAAAAAGGAAGAATGTGCCCTTGTGTTTAAATGTTCATCTCAGCCACATGTTCACTTATTATTTAATTTCAGCTTACCCTGGAATCCATTAAAATACTCAGGCAACTGGTTAATGAAATGTAATTTCTCAATCATACTTCATATCACATGCAAACACCAGTTTAAGATGAACAATATACAGTTAAACATGAGAGAAAATTCCACAAAACTCTGAATAAGCAAGGTGAAAAATCTCCTAGACGCTCAAGGTCAAGTTTACTATCCTCAGTCCTGAGTGGGAAGGACCGTCACACGCTACAGACTCTGCTCAATTGAACTAAAGTTATGATGCTTTGTGTAGTAATTTTAGAAAGCACTGGTCTAAACACTAGTTTACAAGGCAACAAAAATAAACTGCAGCTAGATGCAGCTGAGTAAAAGAAGCAAGTCACAAGACACACAGAGCACATCTCTGCTTGCATAAGGTCCCAGAGAGCACTGGGGATACATGCATGGGCAGTGAAGCCAGTTAGTACCCTAGGGGCCAGGCAGTGAGGCAGATAAGCCCTCGGCTGGAGAGTACACTGCAGTCATTCATGTACTAGATACTAAGTCGTGGTTATAAGACCCAAAGTGGCTGTGAAGATCCATAGAGCAATTCTATCTGCTGCTCACCATGATTTTAAGGGATTCATAGTTATAAAAACGGAAAGACATTGTAGTTGTCACTAGTGTCCTCTCAATTGTGTGTACATATATATAAAATTAGTGGGGGAAAAGACTGATTCAAAGCTCAAGATCCCTGCAAATAAAGTATTACTCTTATTTTAGAAGACAGTCTCACTTTATCAAAAACCACTCAATATCCAGTATCCCACAGAGCCTTGGCTCTGAGCATGCTCTGTTGACTGTGTGTTATTTATACAGCAATTCCTTCCCAAAAGGCCTTGAAGCAGCCTGAGTGATTTAGAAGTTTGTGAAAAAATAGAACTCTGTGCCATGAGAGTAGTTTGTTAAAATTACAACTGGACATTAATACTATTGTTTATGATCTTTAATTTCCCCAATGTCCATTACCTCCTGAACAGTAGCTCACGGCACTAAGACAGCATTCCGTAATCATTTTTAATGGCCCTCTATCTTTCCCTTTAATGCATTTAACCCTCCAATGTGGTTATCCTTGCAGTGAGTACACAACAAAATGACTGATATATTTAGGTGTACTAAGAGGGAGCAGGGCGTAGTGACAGAAAAAGAGCTGGAAAGAGCTTTCTGAAGGGAAAGAGCCTGAATGAAACTGTCTTGCTTATTTAATGCAAATATTTAAACAACCACATTCTACAGATAAATCCTGGGGGGAAAAAAAATCCAGCTTAACATGTCAATAGAAAAGCCCAGAAATGCTGAATCCTAACAAAGGCAAGGTTGCAGAGCGTGTCAGGATGAAAGACATCAGACATATTGAAGAGGTACATTTGTCATCTCAAAGGAGAAAGAAAAGTGGAATCTGCAAACAATTTTGTCTTTTTTGGTGGTGATAGCTGGCCTCTTTGCTTTAGTTTTTTGAATAAGCGCTGTACTTACTCTAATTGTTCACTCTTATAATTCAGTATGTTAAATGGCGTTTCCAAGTAGGGATTTCCTGAATTCTGTGAAGAACTGAAAGAGATCTCAAATTACATCAAGTTCTCAAGCCAACACACTTTTATTTTTAAAATTTTTGTTATGCTATGAATTGGGGGTGTTTTGCCTGCATTTGTGTCTGTCCGTCATCTGCCTGCCTGCCTGCATGGTGCCCTCAGAGGCCAAAGAGGGCACTGGATCCCTGGAACAAGAGCTAAATAGTTCTTGGTTGTCACGAGGGCTCTGGGAATCCAACCAGTACTCCTAACCACTGAGGCATCTCTCCAAGCCCAAGTTAACATATTGACCTGTTCATCTTCATGGGTGCTACAGAAAGACACCTGGACAGTCAGCACAGGGTTAGTGCTGCGTCTCTTCTGCTTGATGCTCAAATTCCAGTGGTGCTGGAGAAAGGATGGTGGGTATCATGATTGCTGTAGGTTTGCATCACACCCCCAGAGTACAGGGATCTTGTGTTGTCCTTAACACAGACTTCCTCTGCAAGGAGACAAAATACTTATCTTGTCAGGCAATAAACAAGCCTACTCTTTGTTTGCAGGGAAATGCTATCTCTTTCATTCATAGATATTCATATCACAAATTTTCTTGAGAAGATAGCTCAGCACAAAAAGATTGTGAACGTCTCTGCCCACATGACAGATTAAATATGAAGAAAATACTTTTAACATTTTCAGTTTTTCAGAAAAACAGAGCTTTGAAGACTATTAAATAAGGTGTGTCGGAGTTACTGGTTAATTGGAGATGGATTGCGTCTCTCAATACATGAACACTGAATATCTTTCCCTTTACCCGGCATATATCTTAATAATCCTCAATTTCTCCTCACAAATAAAAAGGTCTAATTTTCATAGTTTATCTTGTTAATAAAAATTCCATTTTCAATGTTTAGAGGATTACCTAATTCTCCTGGGGTGCAGAATTACAATGACTACAATAGTCACATATTCTAAAATCTTTCTAAACTTTCTCTTAGATAATTTGTTAAATACCCTTTGAAATTCAATAGAGCTCTGTACACATTCAGTGAGTGTCCCGCGCACATCCTTTGGGTGGACTGTAAAGCTACAAGACAGTTACAGAGCTCTGCTTGTGTGCTGAGCAGTAAGGTGATCTTCTGTATGTGGTAGTTCTTTTAGTTTCCAAAACTATGAGAAAAGGTTTGCTATTGGATGAAGGCAATTAGACAGGCAGTGCACTGCATTTGTTCAAGGTCACAGATATTTGGTTACTACAGAGCAGATTTAATGCTGGGCACTGGGAAGCAGCTATTAAGACAATGTCATCAAGGAACTCATAGTCTAACAGAAGCAAGGCAAGGAGACATCTACAGCATGAAAAGCTCTTGAAGCTGTTAACATTATGGGAATGGAAGCAGAGGCCTTAAAGGCAGACTGTGCTGGGGGATTGGACAGTCAGAATCAGCTTCTCAGAGAAAAGGAGACACTGAAAAGTAAAGCAGGAATTAGTAGCCGGATGCAAGGATAGCTTATACAAAGTCTCAGCCCACATCTGAGCACCCTGGTTGCTCAGCTAGAACCCAGGAAAGTGTAGGAAAGCAGGCCATCAACCATCAGGAGTCTCATCTTTAAAGACTCTGTCTGCCATGCTAAGGAGGCAAAACTGTCTGGAGACCATGTTCAGAAGAAACAATGTAATATTTTAAAGAATGACATAGACAAATCAATATCTTAGAAATTTCTCCCAGTATCAGGTAAGAACATAGTGTTGGCCAGATCTGGCAGAATGCAGACTAGCCGAAGACTTCAAAACTAACATGGGACCAGTATTTAACAGACACAGCCTAACTGACCTTAAAGGATGAAGCTACATCAGACTGATCTGTCTTATCTGTGCAGCTAGTGATGAGGGACAGTAAGACAAGACCACAGGGAGAGAAGATGTAACAGACACCTGTGGAATTGAGAGGCAGAGCTGGGTATCTGTACACTGTAGGTGAGAAGGTCATAGTGCAGAGGCCAACTTTGTGTCAGCATCAAGGGAGAACTGACAGGGAAACCAGTTCACTTCTCCACATGTACCTGAGAATTCAAATACATGGATGGATAACTCATGGCAGGCCTTGCTATATGCCGAAATCCATGAAACCTTTGTCCATCAATCAATGGCATACTTTATCATATTTCTGACAGGTATATCCCAAGCTACATAATATAGCAAGTACTTTTACAATAGTGGTTTAGATACCTGCCTGAATTTAAAAAGGAAATTTATATATATTAGAGTGGCAATATCACTTTTAATAATGGGATTTAAAAGATATTCACTCTAAATGTGATTTCATTTTAGATATATTAAGTATGACAGATCTATAGACTCTTTGGAGAGTTGCCTAACAACTTGCCATCAAATAATTATGTCCTCTTATATATCTATTATATTTTCTTTATCTAAAATTTAATCTCTCATCACAGAGCTGATATGACAAATTAAACATTGTTGCAACTTTGTAAATTAAGATTTTTTTCCCCCTACTGTTTACAGAAAAAACAATGACTGAAAATTGTTTCCTCAGTAAAGTCAATGGAATACGCCACGTTACTGGTCAGATGACACCGGGTCTCATTAAGTAACTCATTCTTTAACCTCTTCATCTGATATAAAATCTGGCACTTATTTCTTGTACTGATAAACTTCAAGAGAAAAGAAAACACAACAAAATGCAGGGAGTAGAGGCCAGATTGTGACTTCTGCCACCTCTCTGAGGTGCAACCAGAGTGCTGGCAATACACATGCACCAGACAAGCCGTAGCACCCACATATGCATGTGTTTCACAGGCTATACTGTGTATGCGTGCATTAAACAGGCCATGCCACACATGCATGCATTATACTGTTGGGTTAAGGTGTGTCTTGGACCAGTTGTGTTAATGTGTGGGTCCTGTGTCCTTCTCTACATGGAGCTAGGGCCCCTCAGGAAGACAGAGGCGCGGGAAGTTTGACTGTACTCTCTCCACACCAGTGCCAGGTGGGCACTGGGCTATGGGAAGCTAAGGGACCCTGCTCCAGGGCTGAGGAGTGCAGTCTGAGGTACTGGGGGAGCCCGAGCTAGCTCGTTCTCAGGCTCTTGGGCATCCACATCGGGCTGTGTGAGCCGCGGAAGGGCCGAGAACAAAGTGGGAGCCACGGGCTGAATTGGCCCGCAGCTGAAGGGGAGAGAAAGGGAGAGAAGCTCCAGCTGTGTCCCTGGATGAGAGTTCTTGGCTTGTTACGGTGGTCAGCTTGCTTGAGTTGGTGGACTCCATGGCTGGGAATGCAGAGAGGTCTTCTGCGGAGGCTCTGCATGTTGAAAACCACTCTACCCCACGCTTGGGGGCCAAAGTGTCTCAGACCGCTCTGTCAATGTTGGAACCCGTACTGCCAAAAGCCTTGGGGGCTAAATTGTTAGAGCCCTCACTGCCCCAAGCTGCTCCGGTCCACGGGTTGGGGTTCAGCAAGAGAGAGAGAGTGAGGATGGACACGAAGAATGGAGACCAAACAGAGTGTGATTCAATCCCATTTGTTCTTCAGTCTCTCTTCTTCTCTCTTTCCAAGTCCCTAGTTCTAGTCCCAAGTTCCCAGTTGCTAGTTCCTAGTACCAAGTCTCAGGTCCTAATCCTAGTTCCAGCTGTAATAAGTCTCAAGTCCTAATTCCAATTCCAAGTTTAGCTAGTCTATTTCCCAGTTCCCAGTTGCTTCAAGTTACCAGTCTCAAGTCTCAAGTACCCTTCTTCCAAGTGCCTAGTGTCTAATCTCAAGTGTCTAATAATTCCTTCTGTCTGCCTCTCAACTTTTATATGTCTCACTTCTAAGCCATGCTTTTAAGTCGAGCCTTTAAGTCTTATCTCTAAATCACACCTTTAAGTCTCACACACCCAAGGGAAAATCCTGGGTATCTAAAACAAGATGTTATCAGAGTGTGCTCAGTTGTTGTAGGCTGTTGTAAACAAGTCTCTTGTCAGGGTATATGCCTCAAGATGGCTGCAAGGATGATAGCCGCCTTCTGTTGGCTCCCCACATCTGCAGATGAAGGCCTGCTCTATTGTTCTCCACAGCAGATCCCAATGAAAGAGAAACAGTCCATGGTCTTAAGATGTTTATTGTCATGGTGGAAAGTAGATGAGAAACTGTACCCCAGTTTTCTCATGGCAGGCCTCCTTTTGCAAGGAGGAGGGTCTGGGAAGAAATGCTTAATTGGCTATGCCCTCTGGCCTTTTAGGTATCTCATTAATATAAAGATCTGTTTTGAGGCTCTGTGGTCTATAGTCATACCCTCTACCTGTGGAGGGGCTAGTAGGGGCTTTGCCCTACATGACTAAATGACGCAAATCTATGGAGTGCTGCGGCCTTGTGTCAGGAGCCTGGAGTCTGGGAGCATGGCAAAACACATGCTATTCCTTAGGATCACCTAGGGTCTCTGGCAGTTTCTAGTCTGTGTTCGACCAGAAACCAGGCTGCCTTTCACGGTCCTACATTAGACAGGCCACACTGTCTATGTATATATTAGACAGGCCACACTGTCTATGTATATATTAGACAGGTGACACTGCACATGCATTCATTAGACAGACCACACCACATATACATGCAATAAACAGGCCACACCACATATGCATACATTAGACAGGCCACACTGCACATGCGTTCATTAGACAGACCACACCACATATGCATGCATTAAATAGGCCACACCACATATGCATACATTAGATAGGCCATAGTGCACATGTATGCATTAGACAGGCCACACTGCACATGTATGCATTAGACAGACCACACCACACCACATATACATGCATTAAACAGGCCACACCACACCTGTGTTAGACAGGCCCAGAGCATGCATGCATCAGACAGCCCAGACCACACCACATATGCATGCATTAGACAGGACACGGCACATATGCATGTGTTAGATAGACCCTGTGCATGCATGCATTAGACAGGCCACACTGCACACCATTCCACTCACTTCACCCTCTGACAAGGTGGCAAGGGTGAAGCCTTAACAATATGTACTAGCAGCCGGGCGGTGGTGGCGCACGCCTTTAATCCCAGCACTTGGGAGGCAGAGGCAGGCGGATTTCTGAGTTCGAGGCCAGCCTGGTCTACAGAGTGAGTTCCAGGACAGCCAGGGCTACACAGAGAAACCCTGTCTCGAAAAACCAAAAAAAAAAAAAAAAAAAAAACAAAAAAAAAAAAACCAAAAAAACCAATATGTACTAGCATGTGTAAGAGCACTTGTCTTCAGCAGGAGATATGGCTCAGTGGTTAAGAGCATTTGCTGCTCTGTGCCCAGCATCTACATGTGGTTCAAACCATCTGTAACTCTAGTTTCAGGGGCCTGACCCCTTTCTTTGGATTTCTTGGGCACTGCTTGCACATGGCACACAGACATACATGCAGGCAAAACACCCATACACTAAAATTAAAAAAAAAAATTAAAAAAAGAACTGAGTTTTAGTAAATATTTAGGGGGCAAGGGATTAAAAATATATACTATGCCACTCAAATCCCTGAGGGTCTTAATCAATGGATATAACCAGCCTTGTGTCAAATATATTCATTTTTTTTTTGCCACGACTGTCATGGCAGGCTACCTGGCGCCAGGGTACCTGGCAGCAGGCAGGCAGGCATGGCACTGGAGCAGTAGCCAAGAGCTTACATCTCAGTCCACTGAGGCAAAGAGTTCTAATACGGGATATCATGGGCTTTTGAAAACCCCCAAAAGCCTGACCCTGGTGACACTCTTCCTCCAACAAGGCTAATCTCCAACTTCCTGATTTTTCCCAAATAGTCCCACCAATTGGAGCCTAAGTCTTTAAATATATATGGTGAGCCTATGTGGACAATTTCATTCAAACTACTACTGCAGCTAAATGGCATTTCCATTTTTCACATTATATATAATTTAGAGATGATTTTAAGTAAATAGAAATATATGCATAGCTTATATGAAAATACTATGCCATTTTATACATGGGTCTGAATATCCTCTGATTTTGACATCTGCAGAACATCCTGAAAAACATCTCCCATGAATATCAAGGGATGACTGTTCTGAAAACAGCATGCTGACTGTATAGAGCCTTCTGATGTCATCAAACGGGCTGAATAAAACCAGAACTGACTGCATCTCTGACACAAATCTACCTCAGATAAGATATCTTTTCTTTGGAGAGTAAGCCAGCCACCATAGATGCAGACAGCCATTGAGAACACTATCTAGCACAATTAAGTTTTTTTTTTTAATTAAATATCTCATGTGGTAATAAAGCATAGAAATATGTGAATATCCATGATAAGTGGTATGCCAACATTACTTTATAATGCACATATAGATCTAGAAAATGTGTCCAGACTTCATGGACAATGCACACAATCAACTCGTAGAATGTTGCCCCTATAATGTGAACCCTAGTCCTCCCTATAATGCAAATGCTAGTCCCCCATACAGATCTACTGCTCTGCAAACTGCAGTTAATTGCTCACAGTTTTTTTCCTTTCAAGGGTGTTACTGAAATTCTTCTTTCCTTTGCTTACAACTGTGAGCACAGATGGGGGACCATGTTGCATCCATGTCTGATATGCCTTGTCTTTATACAAGTTTCCCAGACATGGCTCTGAGCCACCATGAGCAGTTTGACAGTGAGACTGATCACAGAACCCAGGCAGTCCATGTCCCTCTGGGAAAACCTGGACACAAGACATCAGCCTCTCTGGACAATCAGCCTCACAGAAGAAAATGTATTGAGTGTTATTGATGAAAATAACCCCAGGAAAGAGTGCGTACCTTAAGCTTTGAAAGAAACCCTGTCTTGATCTGTGGTGTGACAAACCTGGAGCAAATCATGAATAAAATGGCCAGTTTCTCTTCTCTATAACGTCTGTACATCACTGGTGCTGGTTCCCAGCCAGAGATAGGGAGCTCCAGCTGGGAGTCCAGGGTAAGTCATGGCCAGTCTGTCCCTGGTCACCTGTAAATGGCCTGACAAAAATCACATAGCAGAGAGAGGCTGTTCTTCTGTCTACGCATTTCCCAGGAGGCCAATCCCCACTTCATGATGAAATGAAATCTCTCATACAAACATGGTCAATATCCTATCTACAGAGAGTGAAGGGGAACCTGCCTCACACATTCAGATGGATGCAGACAGGTAATCTGCAGAAGCAGATGTGTTGACAAGCATGATTTGTGATTATCAATGTGCTTTCCAGTCAGCAGCCCTCTTCCTGCCCTTACATCATCTCTACAACCCTTGGTTCAAGAGCCACTTAAGACATAAATGATTCATGGCTCCTGGAAACAGCGCAGTTCTCTATAATGCATAATAGTTGGTTCTCGAATCCGCGGTGATAAAACCTTGCTACCCCTTAGCTCTCTTCAGTTCTTTTAGGGGGAAGAGGGTAAAGATAAAGAAAGGCCATACAGATCAAATGTCTTCTTTGTAATATAGATATTTTCCAGTTGGATTTATGATTTTAGCTTTGAGGAATAAAACTTTGTTTTTATATCCTTAAATGTATTTTATGGACTAAAACGTATACTATAGTTTACAAGTATGAACCACAGACATAAGTCTGTGGTTTATCACATCTACATTTAAGTTTTTATTTTATTGTGTATCACAGGCTGGCCTTGGCCTTGCAATCTCTTGCCTTAGCCTCCCAAGTGCTTACATTATAGGCACGTATCACTATATCCAATCTACAATCACATTTTTTTTGGGGGGGTGTTATATTTTCTTTTTTAATCCATTAGTTTTTATTTACATTTCAAATGTCCTCCTTCCAGTTCTTCCCTCCACGAGTTTCCCCCCCTTCGCCTCTTAGAGGGTGCTTGCCACCTACCCACCCACTCCCACCTCACCCTTCCAGCATCCCCCTTCTCTGGGGCATCTCCACAGGACCAAGGGCCTCCCCTCCTACTGAGGCTGGGAAAGGCAATCCTCTGCTCATATGTAGCGGGAGCCACAGACCAGCCCACGTACATTCTTTGGTTGGTAGCTTAGTCCCTGGGAGCTCTGAGGAGTCCAGTTGGTCGATACTGTTGTTCTTCCTATAGGGTCGCCCTCCCCTTCAGCTCCTTCAGTCCTTCCCCTAACTCTTCCATAGGGATCCCCCGGCCTCAGTCCAATGGTTGGCTGTGGGTATCTGTATCTATCTCAGTCAGCTGCTGGTAGGGCCTCTCAGAGGACAGCCATGCACTCCTGTCTGCAAGCACAACATGGCATCAGCAACAGTGTTTGATGGATAACCTACAGTCATCTGTGAGATGCGCTTGTCCGTGGAGGTTTCCCGGGTTGTGTAACTGTGCAATTTCCATTTACACACGTGAGGGTCTGTTTGTGAAATGGACTAAGTTGCCAGACTTACCATGCACTGGCTGCCTGACCTTGGGCTAGCTGTTTAACTGTTTTGAGCCTACTGCCTCATCTGTATTTTTCTGTAACCTCAGAAAAATAAGCTTCCTTTGAATCTTGTGAGGTTCTTGTGAGAATCAAATGAGGTATTAAAGAAAGAGAACAGTCCTCAGGTATAATTATTTTCTTGAAGACTGGCCCATGTATCCCTGCTGTGATGAGCTACCTGGAGGCTTAATGAAGTCTGGGTCTAACTCTGTTATTAGATAAACACCAAACTAGGAAGTCCTTCCCTCCCTCCCTCCCTCCCTCCCTCCCTCCCTCCCTCCCTCCCTCCCTCTCTCCCTCCCTCTCTTCCTTCTTCCCTCCCTTCCTCCCTCCCTGATGCCTTTCCTTTAGAGATAGGAGCTCTGTATCACAGGCTAGCCTCAGCTTATCATGTATCAGACCTTGAAATACCCGCCTCCTTCCTCTAGCTCCCGAGTGCTGTGATTGCAGGCATGCGCCACCATTCGCAGTTTACATGATGCTGGTAACTGGACGCAGGGGCTCATGAGTGGTAGACCAACACTCTACCAACTGAGCCGCCCTCCCAGCCCGGAAGCTATCATTTCCAACAAGCATTTTAACCAGTGAATTTAGCCTGCTGCAGTCTCACCAGGCTGGGACCACAGAAGAGGTGTCCAAGAGTAGCATTTCAGCACTGGGTCGGCATACAGTGTTTTCTACTTGGCTTGGACTCTTGAGATGCTATCTCTGGGTCTAGTTCACCTTGTGTGAATTAGATGCTAGCCAAAGTGATCTTCCTGAGAAACAAAGCTGCTGAGGCAGGGCACAGGTACCCACCCTCAATCCTCTGCTCTTCCGCCTGGGTCTTCTTTGTCAGGATAGAAGTCCTTCCAGTCCTGTTTGTCTCTTTTATATGTCAGCTTAAAGGTTGCATTGGAAGGCCCTCCCCCTAGCTGCCTCATCATTCTCAGTGACAGGACTATATTTTATTTTCTGACAGGGACCTAACATTTTTGATGGTCCCTTGAAAATCAAGGTAGATAGATGGCTGTTTGCTTCTCTGTCGGCTACCTATACCTACCAATAGGGCCTGTCACTCAGTAGGTCCTCTAAACAGAGGTAGAGCAGATGAGCATCTTCATCTGTTGTTTGTCTGCAAGGAGGCCAGCCTAGGTAGCACTCTCACATCCAGGAATGGGGGCCGATGAGCAGACAACTGCAGGGCACCGTTGGCTTTGTGCAGTGTCTGTGCCCAGGGGAAACCAATACATAAAGAGAACGTTTTTAATCCAGCTCCACGGAAGCAGGTTGGATTTCAGTCATTTGCCACGAGAAGAAGTTTGCCGAGTGAAGGGTCTTGAGGACTGACTGACATATACTTTCCATCAGATCTCTAAAGACAGCTCTGTGTCCTTGTTATTAGAATCAAAATCACCTCATTTTATCTCTCTCCCTATGAACAAAACTAAAAGTCTTGTCTTTGAAGCAGAATTGTGCCCTCGTCATAAGGACACAGAGTCCAGAGAGTTCCACAAGCACTCGTGGTGTAACTGACCTCGGCTCATTTGGAGACTGCGGAATGACTGGACACACTCAAAGGTCCTATACTTTGTACCTTCTAGAAAACACACATTTTTCTAGCCACAGAAAGTCTGGTGAGAGACTGGAGAGAGAAAATGAAAGGGCATGGATCTGGGGAGATGGGCAGGATCTGGAGGGTAAATCATGGCCAGAATATACTGTATGTAAAAAATATATTTTCTATTTAAAAAAGGAAAAACAGAAGAAACTTGTGCTGAGCTGGCAGCTTAGGTGAGAGCTCCTCCCACTTGATGGTTTAGACCAGGCTATCCAGCATCCTCATGGCTCCCACTTGACGGTTTACGCCAGGCTATCCAGCATTCTCATGGCTCCCTCTTGATGGTTTAGGCCAGGTTATCCAGGTCAGATCGTCATGGCTCCCATTTGACAGTTTAGGCCAGGCTATCCATCACCATCATGGCTCCCAGCAGAGTCTGCCATCCATCGAGGTCAAAGGGAAAGAGAACTCCACCTGAGAACAGGGAATGGGTCCTCTATGGGGGCCATGTTGGCTAGTGATCTAACTGCAGGGGAGGCAGGGAAGAGCCAGGGCGTGCTGTTAGTTTACAGTGTCATATAAGGTGAATGGACAGGTTTTGTGTGAGCGAGCTGAAGGATGCTCATGGCCAGCTTCAGAATAGGGAAGCACAGGTCTCACCAGATGAGATGAAATGCTTTCTTGCTTGCTGAGGTCACATGGCTGGCTGGGGCCTACAGTGAGAATCCAAGGACAGGCTGTGGGGAAATCACGCCAGCCAGGCAGCCATGGGTGCTATTTACTGTACCCATAATCCTGAGCTGGAACTGGAAGCAAGCAGAGAAGCGGGGGATGGGCAGCTTTTCTTTTAATCCTCCTCTGTTATTTTCCAAGTCCTGTTCCTTCCACAATGACTTTAAAAAAAAAAAAAAAAAAAAAAAAAAAAAAAAAAAAAAAAAGATCTATCTTATTTTTAAGCTATGTGTCTGTCTGGGTATGTGAACATGAGTGCCGGTGTCCATGGAAGCCAGAAGAGAGGATGAACCCCCCTGAGCTAGAGTGCAGCCACTGTGAGTTGCCAGACTTGGGTTCTGGGAACCAAACCCAGGCCCTCTGGGAGGGCAGCAAGCGCTCTTTCCCACAGAGGCATCCCTCCAGTTCTCACAATGGCTCTTGACACTGATGATATTCAGGTATTCAGGTATTTTGAGTACTGTTACTTACTAACATCAGCTGTATCTTACAAACCCATTAAGGTCAAGGCCCCACAGCAGGACACTTTAATCAGAATGGCTGGGTGGGAACCAGTCAGCAAGTTGTTGGCTTCCCCAGGGTGTTAATGTGTAGCTAGCCTGGAACACTACCACACAAAAGGCCATGGCTAACACAGACAGGGTGGGGCAAGCCTGTTCAAATGAGGAGAGATTGTGTACCAGAGGCAAGGAGAAGGCTCTGTGGACTGTCAGCTTTTTAACGATGGAAAAACTCGAGAAAGCAAAGGAACGTGTACAAATTCAGGAATACACATAGCAGAGAAAACAGGCATGATGCCAGGGTAGGGTGAGAGCAGCTCCTGGAGTTAAGAAGAGTCTGGGTCAATCACACTAGCAAAGGGGTGACCACTGTGGAAACCACTGGCTGACACGGGAGCAGCAGGTGGCTATATATGGAGATGCCCAGGGCAGGCCTGCAATGGGAAAAGTGGGGTTCATGTGCCTGCAACCAAATGTGAGTATTTAATCTTCCTATACTCGTGACTCATCTTCAGTACACAACTGAGAACTTAACAAACAGAAGCAGTAAAGAAATAAAAATAGTAGAAACAGACAAGCTATTGCAATCTAGGGCCTAGCACATGTGCCTGAGGGCTACACAGTCACTAAGAGGCCCACCTCACCTCACTCTCCCTGGGGACCTTCAGCACTTGATTGCCATGTTTAATTAAAAGTTTTAATTAATTCTTTGAATATTTCATACAACATATTTTGATTATATTCACCCCACTACCCCCCACTCCTCCCAGGTCATCTTCATTCCCTTATGCCGCCAACTTCATGTCTTTAAAAAAGATTATCCTAGGGTTCAGTTTGTGCTGTTTGCATGCAGGGTGTGGATCTGTCCACGGGACTCTGGTAGACCTGGCAGGGACATGCCCTTAAAGAGGACCAACATTCTCTCCCCTGGACGCTCTCCAATAGCACCTCAGCCAGGGATGGGACCCTGAGCCCCTTCCAACTGCATGCTAGACTGGTGACTGGCTAGAGACTGTACGGCTGGATGATGGTCCTACATAGCAGAGCCAGTCATCCCAGATAATCCTGTGAATGCATATGCTTTTCCCTCTATTGTTGATGTGATAGTATACTTGGTTCTTTCATAAATAGGCCCCAAAATCTCTAGTTTGTTTTTATCAAAGATATTTACTGTGATAGAATATACATTTAAAGCAAACCTTACTCCCTGGGGGGATAGAAGTTCCAAAACAAAAACAAAACAAACAAAAACACAAAACAAACATGCTCTGGCCCACCCCAGGAAAGCACTGGAACCTGGAAATTAATGAGTAAATGACCAATCATCATTATTTGCTATCATTAGGCACACCAGTTTACATGACAATGAAGAACCTGACAATTCAGAACATTCCTAGGTGTTTTGCTCTGAGCCAGGGTCCTTGAGAGCAGTGAGTGCAGTGGAGACTCCACACAGCTCCCCTTATGTCCCTAGCATACGTGAGCTCTAAGTACTTTCATCTACCTCAAGAAAGCTTTCCCTTGTAGCTTCTCGTCCCCAGTTTTCACGCCTTTCTATACTGTTTTCTCATCCCACAACTTTGTGATAGGTATGAGGGTTGCTGAGCTTCCTGGAATGACAACTGGGATGGTTGTCTATGGATTTTCTTCATGAATTATTAAGTATTCATGTAGTCACTTCGTGTGTTGTGTGGGCACGCTCACATGCCTGTGTGCACATCGTCATTTGAGCACGTGTGTGCACATGCAGCTTGCAGTCGACATAGGTGTCTCCGTCTATTGCTCCCACTTTAGCTATAGAAGAGTCTCTCTCTGGACCTGGAGCTCAGCGATTTGGCTGTGTTGGTTGGCAGGTGAGTCCCTAATCTGGCTTTCCACATGAGTGCTTGAACTCAGAACCCAGATCCTTATGCTTATGTGCCAAACACAACTGAGCCCTGTCCCCAGCCATGTCCAGGGATATCCTAATAACATCATCATCATCACCATCATCATCACCACCATCACCATCATCACCACCACATCATCATCCTCCCACGCCCCAGTTCTGAAGTAGGTAAGTGCCTTAGTTAGGGTTTCATTGCTGTGAAGAGACACCCTGACCATGGCAGCTCTTATAAAGGAAACCATTTAACTGGCTTACAGTTTCAGAGGTTTAGCCCATTATCATCATGGTTGGAAGCATAGCCGTGTGCAGGCAGACATGGTGCTGGAGAAGGAGCCAAGAGTTCTACGTCTTGATCTGAAGGCAGCAGAACCACACTGGGTGCCACACTGGGTGTATCTTGAGCATGGCTACGATCCAGGCTTTTCACGGAGTTGGAACCACAAACCGCAGCCTGGCTGACCGTATGATATCCACACCTGGCCTTCATTCACTAACCCAAACAGCTGACTTGGCCCTGTGTCAAGTCTGATAGAAAGCTGCCATTGTGGATGGTCATCTAAAGTGTGCATACGGCTGAGGGGGTGACGGGGCAAGGAGCTGACAGATGGAAGGTAATATCCTAGAGTGCCCTTGGGTGTTCTCATAAAACTCCATAAGGCTGAAAAGCAAACTAAGACTGAAATGTAATTTGTTCCAAAACCTCACTTGAACTACCTTGGGGTTTTCCTTTGTGTAGCTAAATATAAATATTGATTTACTTTGTTACAGAAATCACTGTTTTCTAGATGTTAGTAATACCCAAATTGCATTACCTTTCTTTGGGGGAGGGGGCACTGCATTACCTTTCTAAAAGCTGCTTTTTGTTTGTCTCACTGTGTAGCGCTGGCTAGCCTGAAACTTGCTACATAGACCAGGCTAGCCTCTAATTCAGATATCTGCCTGCCTCAGTCTCCACCCCTGGGTAGTGAGATGGGCACTCCCATGCCCCAGGTAAAAGCAGAATCCTAGAAGACATTGACATAGGGATAGTTGATCTTTGTACAGTTTCCAGATAGGCAAGTTTCCCAGTGTTGAATCTTCTGTTGTTCCCTCAAATGATGTAGGCATTTGCCTGACCTCAGCTCAGTCATTTCTACAGGATTTTATTGGATAGATTCCTGGGGTGAAGAGTGCGGGAGAGGGGCTGATACCAGAGACCAAGGGAACAAACAGCAGAGAGGGGCTGAAAAGCAGGTCCACGGTCCACTCTAAAACAGGACTGCAGTATGCTCGGGTGCATCTTCCTGGCTGTATGGTTTCACTTTAATGAGCATACCCAAATCTGCTCACAGTACGTAAATATGAGCAATGAAAAAGGGATACTGACTTTGAAAAAAGACGACAAATTACAAATTACATTTTACTGGTAAAAATAGAATTCCAAATGAAACGTTTGGAGGTTTTTTGTTTTTTTTTTTTTTTTTTTTTGTGAAGCACAGAGAAAGACAAATGAGATACTGACAGGTCATGGCTGCAGGGACAGTGGCAGGGACAGTAGAGAGACTGGAGACTCACTGTGACAGGCACAAAGGCTCGTCTCAGAACCGAGCAGCTTAACTGTGACAACAGCTGCTCAGTTCGGTAAGTTCCTAAACACCAGGGCATGGCCAGTTATGACAGACTCTTATGGCATATAGAGTACGCCTCCAGAAAGATGCTAAAGACTAATCTTCAGCTTGTAAAGTAACACGTTGTTATGTCAACAGCACGGTTCTTTCTTAACATTTCAGACAAACAGCTCTGAAATAGGAGGAGTAATAGGACGGATAGGTAGTAAGTGCTACCTATTCTTGAACAGTAGGGAACATGAAGACTCTCACTTGTAATGACGGGCATCACTGTAGACAGAAAACACAGTGAAGAGCACACATCTAGTGAGTGGTGATTCTCCGAACACAGACATTGGCATCTAATGTGAAGAAAAGGCGAGAAATTCTCTTTATTCTCCATGTAACTGTGGAGCTGTAAAAGAATTACTCCAGCCCAAGGCTGCCAGTTTTCAGGATATGTGGAGCTCTTGAAAGTACATAGAAAAGGGTCTAAATGCCAAATGCCCTGTGGCTATGCACACTCTGAAGGGGCATGCCCACCGCCAGTATGGGGCTGGTTATGAGGAATTGTATCTAACTGCTTTGAAATGCATTGAAAATGCTGAATATTTATTAAAAGAAAAGATTTATAATAATTTAGGTTTTGACATTAGCAAATAACTCATCTGGTTGGCAAGGTTATGAACTGTGGAGGGAGGGACCATTGGATTTAAGAGTGAGGGTGATACACTGTGCACCATTGCTGTCTCACTGACTGCAATGTCTGGCAGCCCCGCTCCTAACATCTCAGAACACAGTCTGGATGCTGCTGGACTATTCTCACAAGACTCTGAAAGCATTCTACTTCCAATGCTACTTTAGAGGCACAGATATTTTACACTTTCTTTCTCCTTCCCTCCCTCCCCACTCTCTCTCCTCTCTCTCTCTCTCTCTCTCTCTCTCTCTCTCTCTCTCTCTCTCTCTCTCTCTCTTTCTCTCTCTCTCCCCCCCCCCTGCACTGTTTTATGTTTGTTTGTTTTTAAGACAAGGTCTCAAGGCTATCCTGGAACTATGTAGACCAGGCTAGACTTGAACTTGCACTGACTCTTCAGCCTCTGCCTCCAGAGCACTGGGATTAGAGGTGTGTGCCACTGAACATTACACAAAGCTAATGTTTAAGCTCAAGATGTGCATTTTGGCCAACATGACCAATATAGTAAAGCCAAAGAAAATATTAACACTATATAAATATTTTGTTTTTCAAGACATGGATTATCTGTATAGTCCTGGGTGTCCTGGAACTCACTCTATAGACCAGGCTGGCCTCGAACTCAGAAATCCACCTGCCTCTGCCTCCCAAGTGCTGGGTTAAAGGTGTGCACCACCACTGCCCAGCTCAACACTATATAAATATGTACAATTATTTATGAGAATTCTTGATATCACTTTGCTTGAATATACCTTTATTTATCGTTTAGCAAAACAAAGAAGTATGAGTTTTAACCTTGATGGCACAATTTAGTCACTACATGTGACACCAGTCTGGTTTTTAACTAATTCTGTATTTCTTGCTACTTTCTTATACATAAAAAAGCCATTGTAGATAGTTTATATGTTAACTCCTAAAACTCAAATAGGCTTAAAATATTTGCATTCTGTCCTGTGAGCCCCTTCATACGCATATATAGATTTAAGACTCTGAAATTGGAACCATGGAATTCTTAAATCCACTAAGAGAAACCATCACATTATGCAAAAACACTGTACTCAAACTCAACTGTGCATATAATTATAGTATTCAAATTAGATCACTAATTTAGACATGTTCTATCACGTCGAGTATAAAGAACATAAAAATGTATGACTGAAATCCAACAGGATTGAGAAAAAAAAAGAAATGTAGCTACTCTTTTTTTAGGAAATGAAAACTCATAGTACATGCTATAATATACCCACGGAATATCAGTAAGAGATCCAGCTTAACTTTCTATGTATGTGCATGAGTATAAGGTACAGTAGTGTCAAGTCACCCGGGCAGAAACTAACCCTATTTCCTGTTTTATAATATTTACATTGGGATAAAGTTGAAACCTATCAGGCACATACATACACCAAAAAAAATTAATCTTCATTTGAATTACCTAACATATTATAAAGTACAATAAAATAATATTTAAAATACCATAATACTCTATATTGTAATTTCTCACTGCAATGGATTAAGGCTGGTACACTACTGTGTGGAACAGTAATTACCAGACTAAAAAGGTTGCCTAACGTTTTTATCAACATTTCTGAATTTACAAATGTCTCATTTTTAAATAAAATAATTACCATCCAATGAATTAAAAAAAAAAAAAATAAGAGTCATCCACTGAAGTCACAAAACCACCAGCCCCTTTAGATTTTCCTACTGAAGCTGAAATGTAGAGTTGGCCCATGAAGCTTGGCATTGGCATTTGGGGATGACACTGGCAACAGCCTTCCCTATGTGCTAGAAAGTGCTTTCATCTGCAAATCGCCAGTTAGCAGACTTCAGTGTGTGTGTGTGTGTGTGTGTGTGTGTGTGTGTGTGTGTGATTAAAAAATGCAACATTACAAACTCTTTCAATGGTTATGAGAGTACATATCCATTTCATGACTCAAGCATTACTGTACATATGCATCTATATATGATTTGATGACAATATTAAGGAAATTTTAGACAATTCAGAGCCAAAATACAAGTTGTGGAACTGGCATTTTATACTGTACCATCTTGTAGCACTTAGGTAAAGACAATGCCAGTGCAAGACTTCTGCCTTATATGGGTAACATAATAGCTGTTTCAGCAAGCCACATAAGTCTATTAGTTCATATGATCAGTGCAGTCAAGAACATTATTAAGGGAAACCAATACTTTAAACCTAACTTGGCTGGGTTTTATCTGATATATTTGTACATCAAAATGCACATATCGAATGTCTCTCACACACAGCAGACACTGTAATTACTAAGAAATATATTCCCACTGCAGCACAAAGAGGAAATTTAACTACAGAAATTTCAGTTTAAAATGTTAGGTCTCTGTGCTTTACAGGTAGGAGCTTTTTGAAAAGTCAGCACCAAAAAGAGAGAGAGAAAAAAGCTTGTTTTATAGAAGTAAACCCTATTTCTCCCCCAGCTTAATTAGATATTTGCATAAATAACCTTTGGTCCTTAAATAGAGGAATTTTAGTCAACAATAGTTTATAGTGTTGATGTTTTAAGCAAATCAACTTAAAACTAGATCTTAAGCATTCATCCTCCTGCAAGGTTCCCTTTAGTAGTAAATGATGAAGAAGTGTTTAGAATCAATCATCGGAACCCAGAATTTGAAGTCAGAGCATCTCAGTTTGGGTTTAACAACCCTTATCACTTAGCAGCTGGGTTTCTCCTGTGGACTCTATTTCAACTTACTGGTTTCTGTAATGTAGTGTAATGGTTTAAATGCAAAATGTTCCTTCCATAGCAGTGGTTCTCAACCTGTGAGTCTCACTCCTTTAGGGGTCGAAGGACCCTTTCACAGGGGTCACCTATAACACCAGAAAACATAGATATTTACACTGATTATGACAGTAGCAAAAATTACAGTTATGAAGTAGCAATGAAATAACTTTGTAGTTGGGGTCACTACAACATGAACAACTGTATTAAAGTGTCACAGAGTTAGGAAGGTTGAAAACCACTGATCTATAGGCTCATCCATTTGAGTCCTGGGTCCTCAGCTGGGGTGCTGTTTAGAAGGTTGTGCAAGCTTGCCGGAAGAAATGTGTCACTGAGGGAGAGCCTTGAGGTTTTATAGCCCAGCTCTGTTTCCTGTTCTCTTTTTGCTTCCTAACTGCAGATGCAATGAGACCAGCCACCATGGCTTGTCTATGGTGACAGACTCCATCACTTGTTAGACTTTGAGGAAAAACAAAACAAAACATCTGACGCTGTTCTTGTCAGATATTTGGTCACAACATTAAAAAAGTAACAGGGACAAGAAGGAGTTTTACTGTTAGGTTAAAAACTAAAGGGCAAAGCATGTGAGGGTGGATACCTAGGACAGGAGTGGAATCACAGAAACAATTTTCATGGTTAATAAATACTCCACACTGTCTACAACTTTATGTTTTTGTTTTATACAAATGAGAATCATGGGGTGTTATATACAGAATACCTCAGATAATCCAATGGGCCAGGCATGGTACTAAACCTTGGAAGAGCTGGTCTACAGGATCAGCTAGCTTTCTAACGACACCATGCCACCTAAAAGCTTAGTTGTTTGTGAACTGCGATTGTGCTATTCTCACTTCCCATCCATGCACTCCTTCACGGATGCAGGAGAAGGTGTGTTCTCGTGGACAATCGAGTGCTTTATGCATCATCAAAGTGTATCTCCTGGTCTTCCCACTCTGTCAAGCGTCTACTCTCCTCTGATCATGACAGGGAAAATTAAAGGAAAAAAAAAGACAACATGACAACAGTACTCCATTAGCAGATTGAGTTCAGGATCGTACTTCATCCCTGAATGGCATCCCCACCCATCATCCGGAGTCATGATACTGACGGAGAGGAACTGAAAGCCACAGACAATCACCCCATCTCCAGTGCAGACACAAGTGAAGGAAGAGTACTTTGCCCCGTGGCACCTCCTGGTTTCACTTCTGTGTCTCAGCTCCCACTCAGCCAAGTGCCACATCCTCCTCTGCCTCTGCCTCTGCCTTCTGTCATCTTTTTTTTTTTTTTTTCCTGAAATTTCTCTTGGTTAAACTTCCCAATCCCTCTCCTTTTTCCTTTCTGGGTGTCTCCCTGGCCTCCACTTATTTTTTTCTTCCACATGTTCTGTCAGGCAGACAGCAGCTTCAACATCCATTTCAAGTACTCAGTTATCTCTGGCACATTGAGGCCCGTTTTGATAGAAACAAGTGAAATTCATATGATATCCAAGATACCTCAGATAACGCAATGGACTGGATACATTAATAAGCTGTAAACGGATGATAAAGCTCCATTTGCACTGCTGCGGTTGCCTTGAATTTTAAGCCCACAGTCTGCATAGCATCCCTAGGCTCTGATGTCCCTCTGGTGCCCCACACTGCATAAATGCACAGCTTGTCACCTTCCCCTATGGAACTCTCCAACCTCTGTGATCACTGTCATTACCAATGAAACTTCTGTCTCTTCAGTGATCTGAGAGAGGCCGTCTGGGGTCCTCTTCAGAGTCCCTGCCGCCTCCTTGCTTCTCTCTGCCACCTTCCCTCTGCCCCCCGCCCCCCGCCCCCCGCCCCCAGAGTCTATACCCTTACCATCTGAACTCAGACTTTAATGGCTTCCCTTTTCTGTCTCCTAGTTCATTTGCTGATACATCAGGTTGCACATTCTAAACGACAGCCTAGGTCGGGCCTGGCAACACTGGATGGTCATCCCAGATACTTGTGGTTGAGGCAGGGCGATTACTTGGGCTGCATACTGAATTCAAGGCCAGGCCAGGCAACTTAGTGAGCCCTGTCTCAAAATAAAAAGTGAGCGGGGGCTAGAGCTCAGTGACCGGGTGCTTGCCTTGAATTCGCGTGGCCCTGAATTCGACCCCAGAACTCACAGGAGAACTCAAGTGCTCACTTTCACTTGCAGGACCTAGTCTGGCCACCAAGTCACTACACAAAGTGGCTCCAGCCTCTACTCTCCAATTCCATAGCTACATCTGCCACATTAGCTGTTCTCAACCACATCAACTGAGCTGCTGTTTGACAGTCAACTCAGTGATGTAATCATGCCCACCCCAAACCCCTGAACCACGGACTCAGACCAAGTACCATTTCCTGAAGGAAAGTCTCCTCCTCCTCTTCCTCTTCCTCCTTCTTTTTCTTCCTCCTCCTCTTCCTCCTCCTCTTCTTCTTCCTCCTCCTCTTCCTCCTCCTCCTCTTCTTCCTCCTTCTTCTTTTTTAAAACTCCTGTATTTTTCATTTATTTTTATTGAGTCTTTTCTTTGACAATTGTATGGAGTGGCTTATCCCTACCACCTCATCTCCTAAAATACATACCTGATAAATGTCCAAATGAGTATGAATTACTCTCAGCAAACTTGATGCAAACATAGCCAAGCTGCTGGCAGCTGGTTAAACATAAATGAGAGGCTCAGGACTCTTTTTAGATGTCACATATAAAATAATAAGGCTACTCAGTGCAGCTCCCAAGTGCTGAGGACAGAGGCTGTGGGGAACTGCCCGCTGCTGTGTTAGCAACTGGCCCTCCTTTTAATAGTCAGCCACTGCACTTTGTGGCTTTCTCGCCCCTGTCTTATAGCACGTGTTGCTTCAGGCTCACTTTCCCACGTTCCACATAGCTGGGGGGAAGGGACATAGGTCCACGTTAGGGTAAAGGGCTGGAGTGGGTGAAGCAGCCAACAGTGATGAACTGTCATAAATACATGAAACCAGATGCACAAGGCCTCATATCCTCTCTCTCTTCACTCCTCAGATAACACATTCAGAGAAGCCTAACCACACAGACCTGAGGCCGGCTATGCAGGAGGACAGGTGACACATGCTGACACACTCACACCTTTGGTCCTCTGAGGAAGACAGGTGAAGCTCATCACTTGCAGATAAAGGATGGATATAATATGTTAACCTGGGCTACCTGGAGGCTTACGAAACTGGAGCGGGTGGAATAAGGTTGCCAGAACTTTAAAGTCCACTCCATAAAGCTCATAGGGGCTCAGATGCTCTGTGTTTTAATAAAGACAGGTCACGGTCAGGTCAAATTTCCTGTCCCCTGGAAGTCTATATTTAGAAAGGAGAGAACAGTGTTTTAAAATAAGTTTTTAATCGCTCACTGGTTTGAAACTCATCCAGTCTTATAGTCCAGCATAGGAACAGAGGAGCCATTTAGTCTATGCCTGAATGTTATGATGATACAACTAACTTTTAAATTACAACCGAAATGATGTTGGTTCCAATGTGAAATCAAGAGGGGAATGAGGCTGAGGGCTTGCCTAGCATGTGCTGGGGTCGAACTCCAGGCAGTGAGTCTCTCTCTGTTGTCCTGCTCCCCCTCCCCTGCAGACGCATTATCTCACAGAAGAGTTCTGAGAATCTAATAGTATGACTTTAGAGTCTCTGCTTTCTATCTGGACTGGAGTCAGGAAGGTCACATCACAGACATGGGAGCTTGCATGCAATGTGCTTGTTCTGGGAGGACACACTTGATCCCTACTTGTTAGATATGTGGGTGCATTTCCTTTAGAAAACACAGTCATACCACAAATAACTAGTGTTGCTGTTGTAACCCTGACATTTTTAGATTTAAATAAACTTTAAAAAAAATCACTTGAGAAAAATCTTAGGCCTTTCCACTTCTCCTTTGTTTGAGGACAATGATGCAAGCCTCAGACCCAAAGCACAGATGAAGCAAGTTTGTCTTGCCGCCCCACCGGAAGCACTCATGCTTACGTACAGAGGAACACATGGCTTTCGCTCTTTCTTTTTCACAAAGTGAAATGTGGTTTTGATTTCTAACATAAATAAGCTTAAACGTCTACCTTGACAATAATACAGAGATGATACTTCTTATTTAGCCATTCCCAGCCATGGACGGGAAGGCTTGTAAAGTCTTAGACCGTCCATCTCAACTACAGAACTGACAACGTCCATCTCTACTACAGGACTGAGACCATCCATCTCTACTACAGACTGAGACCGTCCATCTTACTATAGAACTTATTACAATAGCTCATAAACCAGAGGCAGGAGGATATTCTATAAGGAATATCAAAAAGTTCTGAGCTCGATTTTTTTTCTTACAAAACTTACTCCTATAATCTTGGACCCATGACCTTTCTCGGCCAGTTTCTCCTTCTGCAAAAGCACTACAATACAGGAACTGCCCAGAAGGCTGGCGTCAGGGTGGAGGACAACCCTTATGTAATGTTGCCATCACAGCCAGCACACAGTGAGGGCTCCTAGCTGAATCGTTGCTCCAGCTCTCAGCAGAAAGCAGACCCGTAAGGGTGAGAAAAGTGGTCAGATAAATCATGCTCAAGGTTGTCTTCTCTCAAATCCACCCCATATCCCTGAACTCTGCAAAAACCCGACCTTGAGGTGCAGATGCCACATTGCACACAAGTTGCTGTATACCCGTAAATGTGTGTAACTTCCACGTCACCTCATACACTGAATGAGGTAAGATCAAAATCAAGTCCCAGGTCCTCAAATAGAAAGTGAAAATCCAAAGAAGTAAAGAGGTTAAGGAAGGGTAAACGGTCTTCACTCACTTAGATCCATATTAAAATTGATTTGCATATTATGTGACTGAGCTTTCTCCCATCCAAGTCCTAAACAGGCCCAAGCCTGCTTAGCTTCAGAAATCCTATGATTGGGTGAATGAAGGTAGTGTGTCTGCAGTTGTACATGAGTCTTCTGAGAGCACAAGAAAACCGATGTGTGTGTTTTTGGGGCAGGGGAATATTTCTTGTAGATTTAAGAGTGACAACAGAAAATCCACTAAAACACAAACAGGAAATAAAACAACCATCTGCAAATTACTTTCACAGGCTTAGCTCTAGTTCTAGACATGCTCCTTCCAGGCAGACATTTGATCAGAAAATTCAGAACCGGGAACAGTTGAAATACAGCTGCTGACTGAGGCAAAGTGTGCACATATTCTTTGAAAAGGAGGGCTGAAGCATCAGCAGAGGGTATCAGAGAGAGGACTCGGGTGGTGGCAGGGGTTCTTTTTGGTACTGCAGTTGTGGCATTGTGCCTCGAGGCTCTTGGAAGCTCCCTACTGGAATCTCACTGTTGAGAAGCTTTGGAGAGACAGACAGACCCAACACATACACACACACACACACACACACACACACACACACACACACACATACACACACGAGAGAGAGAGAGAGAGAGAGAGAGAGAGAGAGACCCAACACACCACACACACACACGAGAGAGAGAGAGAGAGAGAGAGAGACCCAACACATACACACACACACACACACACACACACGAGAGAGAGAGAGAGAGAGGCCCAACACACACACACAGGAGAGAGAGAGAGAGAGAGAGAGAGAGAGAGAGAGAGAGAGAGACCCAACACACACACACACACACACACGAGAGAGAGAGAGAGAGAGAGACCCAACACACACACACACACACACACACACGAGAGAGAGAGAGAGAGAGAGAGAGAGAGAGAGACCCAACACACCACACACACACACACGAGAGAGAGAGAGAGAGAGAGAGAGAGACCCAACACACACACACACACACACACACACACACACACACACACACGAGAGAGAGGAGAGAGAGAGAGAGAGACCCAACACACCACACACACACACGAGAGAGAGAGAGAGAGAGAGAGAGAGAGAGACCCAACACATACACACACACACACACACACACGAGAGAGAGAGAGAGAGAGAGAGAGAGAGAGAGACCCAACACATACACACACACACACACACAGAGAGAGAGAGAGAGAGAGAGAGAGAGACAGAGACAGAGACAGAGACAGAGACAGAGACAGAGACAGAGACAGAGAGTGGGGAGGAGAAGGACAGGAGAGGGAGATGGAAGGAGGGAGAGACCCCGGACCCCAGCCAGGTAGCAGTGAGCATCTTGCTCCGAGTGCCTTTTAGTGGTAGGTATATTAGCTAGGAGGGTTCATTAAACATTGACTCACCTAGGGTAGTCAGCTGTCTAGGAGCTTTCTATAGCAATTAGATTTTACTATCTAAAAGATAAAGACCAAAGGCCAGAACATGATGGCATGTAGATGAAGCTAAGAAAGCCACAAAACAACATGGCCACTCAATCACCCCACACCCTAGAACTCAGAGGAGAAGCTCAACAGTCCATGGAGATTTCACACCAAAATGGCTCATATGGAATTCCCCCCCCCCCCACGACTGCTTCCTATGGCTTTGAACCTAGGGCTAAAGGAAGTGTGCCTACAGCTGTGATAGATAAATGATTCCACTTCCGAACACCGAGTCCAAGGTCAGCACAATACCCATCTCTCTAACTGAGTGGAGTTCTCCCTTTGACACTGGCCTATGCTCAGAGACAATGTGGACTGGTTTTACCTGCTTTTGTCTGTGTGGACCACTGACAGCAACTACACAGGCAGAAGAGCAAGCATCATATGCCAACATGAAGCATCAGCTTACAGCAACTTTTCTCTTTGGCTTTATGAATATATAAACAGGGAAGGAAGAAGTAACAGAATCCAGTTTCAGCTGAGGGCAGAAAAACCCTCTCTCTCTCTCTCTCTCTCTCTCTCTCTCTCTCTCTCTCTCTCTCTCTCTCACAGCAGCACTGAATGGAGGTCTGCAACCAGGGCCTGGCATTTAACAACCATGAGGTCGATGACAGCGGCTTCCAGTCACAAGGAACTGGGCTATGAGTGTTATTTAGCAGTTTGCATACTTGAAGCTTTAAACATAAACTTCCCATGGTGAAAGAGGATAACCCACCCACATCGCTTGCAAGTTGAGGCAGCAGGGTCAAAGAACACAGATTCCAACAGGCATGTTTAAACTGCCAGCTCTAATTTCTACTACTTGGTCTCTCTTGGCCTCAGTTTCTTCCTCTCTAACACCAAGACAAAGCCCCCTCCATCGACGGCTTTCAGGAAGGCACTGCTGGAGACAATGAATCCAATATTAACATGTAGCCAGTGTGTTTATACCCTCTCTCCTACTGCACATGTGAACTCCTTCTACTGACCTCCAGCAACAGCTGTTTTAATGTCTACAGCTTATCCCAAGACAAATTTCCTTTCACAACATGGAATTTTTTTCCCCCAAAGTCAGCCTACTATACTTGACACCAGCTCAGTAACTTCTCATGCTGGATTCCACTTAAACCTCACACAACCCAACAATGAAGGTAATGCACTCACACACACACACACACCCCAGCCCCCGCACTTTACAGATGGGGACACTAGGCACAGAATTTCCGTAACTTGCCCAGAGTCAAAGCCAGCAATAGTGCCGCCAGCCTGGTCCCTTGAAAGCCCACACTTGGACAAAATTTCTTCTAGGGGTTTCTTCAGAACATGATGCTCCTATAAACTACAGTGTGATGACCAGCTTTTCAACTTTAAAATAATACCTTTCTTTTTTCTTTCTTACAATCCTTAAAATAAAAACTATGTTTAAACCAGGTGCCTGTAGTGAGTTAGTCTTGTTGTATCCACTGAAGCACTTTAACCCAGACATGCCTCTTTCTAAAGGTCACATAAATAAATCTCACGTTGACTCACATCTGTGAGCTTTGACTTCAAATCCAAATCCATATGTTTTCCTCTGTGCATGTTTCTTTCCATGGATGACAGGGTAGCCTCAATGTGGACTAGTTGGTTAATGCATAGATAGCTGCTCCTCTAAATACTATCTTTCTTTATAACAGTCACTACCTGTCAGCCACACAGCAGGACTATATGGTATTTCAAAGAATTCCTTTTACAAATTTAATCAACTCAAGTATTAAGCATCAATGGCATTAATCCATTGCTCTGCTTAAAAGGAATCTCTAGGGGCAGCTGAGAAGGAAAGGTTAAAGATTTCTACCCTTCAAAGTAGGCCACAGCAGCCACCTATAAATCATGCTCTTTGTTTATCAAGATAATTAAGCCCATCAGAGCACTTAACTTTCAGACTCAACAATTATCTGGTATGAACAACCTCCACTTTTCCTAAAACAAAAGGGGATGTGTTCTAAAGAGGGCTCTATGCATGCTCTCTGTACAATGTATGGTATTTTAAAACATGATTTATGTATCTAATTCCTTGAACTGCCTTGAAAAAAAATACACCAAGTTCTTCCCATGCTCCCTATTAGGAGAAGACAGTTTTATTTAAAGACTGCCCCGTTTCTGACTACAAACCACTATATCATGTCAACATTTTTATTAAACACGGTTCAAGCTGGACTTGAAACAAATGGAGTGACTGGAGGCACAGCTGCAGCCCCTGCAGATGCAAAGTTACCCAGCCAGGAGGCTTATATAAGCGATGCAGGAAAACTCAGCCATCCTCTGAATCCTATTTCTTTGAGACTTGCCCACATTCTTAAAGCACATGAATTAAAACGCACAGAGCGCTTTTCTCATTTTCTCTGCCTTGGAGCACAAAACACTCAGTTGACACATAAGTTGTTTTTCCCTAAAGGACTAGGCTCCAATTATGGGAGGTTGGCAACTTCTGCCTAAGGGAAGAGCGAAGTGGGATGCGCAGAAAGCCTGCAGGCCCGAGCAGCAATGTCTCAGCTTCTCATCTCTGTGCCAGTCCTCCGAGAGGATGTCAGCAGAGCCTCCTAGGATGGAGGTGGCGGACGTCCCTGACCCCATGGCGGCGCAGAATCAAGGAGCTCAGAATGTGCAATTAGCGGCGGGCCAAATGCCCTGGGAGCACCTGTCTCCCCCTCACACATTTCCAACTGGCACATTCGGGAGAGGCAGGAGCCAGCCCTGGACTCCAGCCTTAAGTCCTAGAATGGCATGCCCCCTCCTTTGCAGTCCAGTACGCCTTGCCTTCCTCCAGTTGCATCCAGACTAACAGGAGGTGCCACCTCGGTCTGGCACCATAGGAATAAAACGAACCTGTCCTTCCCACGCTGCCTGCAACTTCAGAAACTACAGTCAACTTACCGGTTCGCAGAAGGCAGAGGTCTTCTGGGGCTTCAGTGCGCTAAGAAGCGCTGCAACTCCGCCGCACGCAGCCGGGTTGGCCCGCGGTGGCCGGTGGTAGCGGGCGCAGGACCCGCCTGGTCCTGGTCGTCGCGGCTCCGCTGTGCCGGGGGAGGTGCACTCTCGCGGGCGCACCGGGCGGTCGCAGAGACTCGGACTGCACCGGGGACCCGAGCAAACGCCGTCGTGGCCGCCAGCCCTTGAGAGCTGTGCTCGGAGCTCCGGGTGCGTGTCTCCCGCTCTGAGGGAATGCGACACCACGGAGTCCCCACACGAGAGGTTCCGGAGCGCTGTAGAGCCACCAGTCCGCCCCGGAGGAGCAGTCACAGCACCCGCGCGCCGGGAGGGAACCGCAGTCCGCACTGGCCGCCGCGCCGCGGAGAATGACAGCGCCGAGGCGGAGCAGCGCGCGGGGCTCAGTGCGCATGTTCGCGATTGCTGCGGCACGTCACGGGGGCGGAGCCAACGGGCAGGGTTGGGCGGAGCGAGAAGGGTGGGGCGGGGTCGGGGCTACTGTGGCTGCCAGCTGCAGGGCAAGGAGCTGGAGCTATGCAAATCAGGGCTGGTGACCAAAAGTTCTGTGACTGAGGTTGTCTCTTTAGCCCATTGTCCCTTAGAAAGCAGTCTATGGGGAATTGTCTTAGGGTCCCCGGACATCCCACAAAGGTCAAGTTTAACTCAGGTGATTTCTTAACCCTCAAAGGCTGCAATTTGGGGGACACCTTTTTTTTCACTTTGATCTTATGTACAGTAAGAACTTGAGGAGCTTGTAGGAGCCCTTTGCCCTGGCTTGACTCCAAAGTAAACACAGGAGACTGGAGAGGTGGGGCCCAGGTATGTAGGTTGTAAATAGCCTTGCTCCTCAAGAGAATCTGCGGGATGTTTGCCTATGCACATTCAGAAGGTCTGGAGGATGGGGGAATCCCTAGTTTGATAGAGTCCAAGACTATGCCAGCAGCTCCTGGCGTGTGGGTCGCCTAAGAAATCAGGTGGAAATGTTTTTAACTTAGAACAAATTCCCAAGGCGTATCCACAGTGGTTCCGGTTCACCCACTAGGCACCCTGAGTAGGAGGGGAGGTTGTGTGTGGGAGCTGGGTGGGAAGGGCGCGAATCTCGCCTGGAACAAGCTGAAGATAAATCTGACAAGAGTTTTGTTGGCCTTGAATTTTAGCTTACTAAACAAGCAGCCCGGAATTGAGGATAGACAGTGTAGTAACAAATAGCTAGACCAGATGTGGAACTCAGGACTTCTGAATCCAAGTCCATTGAATTCTAAGTTCTTTGTCTGATGAGTCCATTTTTTTTTCTGTGCGTCTTTCTTAAGAGTTCTCTAATAGGAAAAAAAAAAAAAACCTGGCACGAGTGATATTAAACACACACACACAATCACTTTACTGAAGACACGTTTCACTCTGTGGAGGTACTGTGGAGTTGGCTGATAAAAGAGGCTCATTAGGACTGGAGGGGCGGGAGTAGGAAGCCAAGTGACGGAGAAAGCAATGTTAACATGTTGCAGAGGAGAATGTGTGGGAGATTTTAGAGTCGGCCTTCAGCTTGGAAAGGTACTTTGAGGATAAGAATGCAGGATCCAGTTTGGCTTCCGGTTTCAGAAGACGGTGAAAGGCTCACTGGTTCGAGAGCTTATAAAGGTCTGGATTTCACCACCATGCTGTATTAGTGACTTTTCTCATTGCTGTAACAAAATATTTGGCAACAGCAGCAACTCAGAGAATAAAGCCTTTGAGTTGAGTCATGGTTTGAGGGTACAGTCTACCATGGCACAGCAGGCAGGAGTGTGAGGCAGCCGCACATTGCATTGACAAGTCAGGAGGAATGAAGAGTTGCTTAGTCCTTCTTTTTCCAGTATCCCAGTCCATGCAATGGCACTGGCCACATTCAGCGAGGGTCTCCCCTCCTCAGCTAAGCCTCTCTGGAAACATCTTTCCAGACACGCCTACAGGATTGTTTCCTAAGACACTCTAAATCTTGTAAAGCTGACAAGATTAACCATCACAATTTCCGCATCGAATTCCACAATAATCTTCTAAATTAGATAAGGAAAGTTAGTGTACCCATTTTATGCTCTTAAAAAATACATTCTGGAAGGCTTAGTTGGTGTAGTGCTTGCTCCATGTACAAGAGAACCTGAGTTTGGATTCCTAGAACTTACAAAGCCAGACGTAGAAGCACCATCTGCTATTTTAGATCTGAGGATGTGGAGATGGAGTGATCCCTGGGGCTTTTGGATCACAGCCTAGTCCAATCAGGGACAACCAGGTTCAGTGAAAGACCCTTCAGTGGAGAGCAACTGAGGAAGACACCCTCAACCTCTGGGCTCTACAAGCGTGTTCATGCACATACATGAATATGTATGTGCACATATGTCACACATAGCTAATGAAATCAAGTCAAAGAGTAAGCAACAAGAAAATGTCCACTCGGTAGGTACATCATGTTTCTGTTCTGGTGGAAGCACCCTTCGGGTGTCAGGAAATGATTGAAATCTTATTAAAAAAAAAAAAAAAACCACTCTCTGCAATACCAGTTTGAAAGACTGTGATGGTTTGTATATGCTCTGCCCAGGTAGTGGCACTATTAGGAGGTGTGGCCTTGTTGGAGTAGATGTGTCACTGTGGGTGTGAGCTTTAATACCCTAGTTCTAGCTGCCTGGAAGCCAATATTTTGCTAGCAGCCTTCAGATGAAGGTGTAGCACTCTCAGCTCCTCCTGCACCATGCCTGGATACTGCCGTGTTCCTGTTTTGATAATAATGGACGGAACCTCTGAATCTGTGAGCCAGCCCCAATTAAATGTTGTCCTTATAAAAGTTGCCTTGGACACAGCAGTAAAACCCCAACTAAGACAAAGACATTGCAAATTTTTTGAGTTAGAAAGGCTTTCTTTTTTCTGAGGAGGAAGTACGTCTCTTGTCTCCATCCGACTTTGCAGCTTCATGTGTTAGGGCTGCACAACGTGGTTCCCAGAGCCTCAGAGTCCTGAAGTTACCTAGCATAAGTCTGCCAGGGATGCAGACGGGAACGCTCACACTCTCAGGGACAAGCAGAGTTGCCATCCTCATTTTGCACAGGGAGAGTGAGGAGAAGTCACTGACTCAGCCTCTCCTCTTCTAGTTCATTCACCAAACAACACATTAGAGGCTCGTTTTCATTTCCAAATTGCTCGTATCTGGATCTGCAATCATCCAATGAGAACTCACATGTGTTTAAAGGAAGATTTTTATTAGTTAATGCATAGGCTGCACTCCCTCTGTGTGAAGTTTTGGAAGCAAGTGTGTATTTATATGTTCTGCTATAGCGGTCAGCCTGTCCCAACTGTATCTATACTCTCTTTTGATTATAAATTAAAAAACAAATGAGTTCACAAAATAGAATTCATTTAAAATGAGGGAATCTGCTGCATCATAGTAAATTTGGTTGAGCAGTTTTTAATAATTTACTTATTTGTATTCGTTTGTATGTGGGTATGCTGTGTGAGTTTATGGCATCAGGTGTGCACATGTAGACGCCTAAGAAGGCATGGGCGTCTTCAGCCCATGGTCCAGTTTTTTGATAAGAGTATTTTAATTAAAAAAAGAATTGAGTAGAGTAAGCTATGTTGGGACTTTTGAGCTGAGTAAATTTTGTTGGAGCTGGTGTTTGTTACTTTTCTTGTTGCTATAATAAAATAACAGACAAAAGCAACTTAAAGAATGAAGAGTTCTTTGGGATCATTGTTTGGGAGGGTCCGGTCCCTCGCAGTGGGGAAGGCACCCGACAGCTGATCATGCTGCATTCACAGACAGAGGCAGAAGAGATGCGTTCTGGTATTTGGCTTCCTTTTCTTTTTCTCTCTGTCTCTTCTCTTTCTATTTATATTTACTCTGGGACTCTGGCCTGTGGTCTGGAGCCACTCGAACTGGGGTAGCTCTCTTTCCCTTGGTTTTAGCTCTGTAGATACCTGTCATAGACCCGAATAGAGATGTTTCTCCTAGGCAGTTCTAAATCCTGTAAGTTGACAAAGAAGTTAGCCATCACAAAGCCACAGATATTCTAGTCATCCAAGGCCCAGCAACTCCATCTAAAATATTTATCTGTGTAGCATTTATTGACTTCAAGCGATCTATGGCTCAAATTTATAAAAAATTAATTAGTATGTCCCACTGCCATTTTGAGCCATTGCTATTGACATGAACATGAAACATGTAAGATTGTCTTAGCATTGATTGAATCTTAACATTGACTATGTCTGCATTTTGAATTTGTTTCTTGTTAGCTGATGTGGGGTAAAGGTAGCAGATGCATTCTCTCTCTGTCTCTGTCTGTCTGTCTGTCTGTCTGTCTCTGTCTGTCTCTGACTATCTCTCTCAATTTCTCTCTCTCTCTCTCTCTCTCTCTCTCTCTCTCTCTCTCTTTCTCTCTCTCTCTTTCTCTCTCTCCCTCTTCCTCTCCCACTCATTCCTTATGGGCCAGCACAGCCTGCTCTTTGAGAATTTCTTTATCCACTGACCCTAAAAGTGTCACTCACGAAAGTTTCGATTACAGACACTAGAAGTGGTGCCAATATCTATTCTTTCCCCTTTCAAGAAGCTCTGCCTAGAATAGATTTCCTTTCCTTTCCTTTAAATTAAACTATTCTATGTTCTGCGAAGAATCACAGGATGATCCCTGAGCTAAGGAATCTTGGTTGGAAATTTTTTCACCCTTATTAATTACATCCTTGATCCCTTTTCACTCAGATGGATTTTTTGGGCATGAGAATCTCCAGGTCTGCTTACCACACAGAGACAGCTCGGATGAGGGAGCCAGCAGAACTCAGGGTGATGGGTGAGGCTGAGAGAGAATGGGAAGCAAAGCAATCTATGCTGCTCTGTGGGAAGCTTGCTAGAAAACTCTACACATATCGTGATAGACTTTTGACACAGTTGATTGTCACATTTGCATGGTTTGATCACATGAGGTGGCAAACAGTGTCACTAGAAACCATAGCTGAACCCCTGGTTGGGCTCAAGTGAGCAGTCTGTCTTGTTTCCCGAGAAACTTTTGCAAACTTTTGAAAAACTCACTGTCTTCCCCTAGCATAGGAAATCTGTGGAATTCCAGTATAGCGAGGGTTCAGATGTAACATAGTGTATTGTGACTGTAGGCGGATGAGGGCAGGTAAATATGGTGGAGAGATGTTCAGGGGAGATGAGGAGAGAGTCTCCTGCTAAAGGATCTTAGTGACCTCCCATTGAACTGCAGAGTGAAAGGCAGGGCTTAAGGATCGGATACTTTCTATTAGGAAGAAAAAAAACTTAGGACAGCAAGAGACAGGTTTTACAGAGGTGAAAACAGAGTCTTTCCAGAACTGTCTTAGGTTATGGCTATTCCCACTGTCCTGAGTTACCCTACCTTTCACATACCTTACGTTTCTCTCCTGGGGTCAAGCACTCAAGCTAATACAAAGCTAATGTGCAGAGGAGGCCTAGATTCACAGTATTCAGCCACAATCACTTTAGCATAACACACTAAACCAAGGATCAGAATGTAGGTGTTCAGAATGGCCCGAAACTCTCCATGTACTCAAGGGTGACCTTGAACGTTGGATCGATCGGTCTCCATCTCCCAGGAGCTGAAAGTACACACAAATTGATGTTCATCATGCCTGATTTATACAGTAAATGAGGACCCAGTTACAAGAGAAAATACTCATGTGGCCTCTAGCATCGAAAACTATAAACAGTATGTAGTGGATGATTTATTTCTGTTATTCTTACTCCATTATATATCTTTCTCAAGCCCCATCCTTTGGGTCTTTTCCTGTGAATAGTATCTTCTACCTTCAGTTCTGCACCATATCAAGTGCAAGTGCAGGCCAGCTCTTGCTACATAGGACAAAAGATGTAGTCTGGATCATGCTTTAGAAAGAAAGGATACGTTGCTTGTATGGCTCTCTTCTGCTTGAGTGAGGTTCCTGAGTCCACATACTTGGTTGGCAGTGTGGTTCCTACCTTCTGGGTATAGCTCAGTGGTCAAGTGCTGGCTTAGCATGTGCAAGATCCCTGGGTTTGAAGAAACAATGAGCAATGACAGCAACTACCCTGCTGTTCTGAATAGGTAACAAAGCTGGCATGGGGAGTGTTACTTGGTAGTTGGTGGTCAGATCTTCAATGGACTCTCACCCATGTCCCTCCAGGGGAAAATGAGAGTATAAGACCAGTCTTACAAGGGACCTTGGAAATTTCACAGCAATTCCCATAGAAAGAATTCCCAGGGCAAAAAGCTGTAAAATAAACGATCACTCTAAAATGTCTCGTAAAAACAGCAGTTGCTTTTAGAAATATTTAATCCCAAATTCCACTGAAAAGCACATGGTATTTCCTGTTTCTGGAAACAGAGGAAAATGAAGCTCTGTTTAAAGCAAGAAAGCAAAGCCAGATGTTGGCGTTGGTAACCGTCTGCAGAGCCCAGGACGCATGTGGCGTAGGCAGAAAGATGCTGGCCAGCTGTCTACAGCCCTGGGAGCCCAATTTCTCTTGTAGAGAAAAGAAACAGAGCATGGGAGATGTTTTGTTTGTAAGTACAAGGAGACAGCTGAGTCTAATAGACATTGTTTTTGTTTGTAGAGCCAGCATAACAACTATTTAAAATGCTTTTCTCCCCCCCCCCTTTTTTTTTGACACATTCCCAGTCACTTATTCAAGAAATGGTCAGTATCCAACAAAATTCAGTAATTTAAGAAAAAAAGAGAAAGTACTGTACTATTGCATTTGAAGTCAATCTTAAACAATCTCATAATAGCTTGCTTTGTCCATATTAATAATTAGCTTTTTTCCCCCTCTAAAAATACACAATTGGCCTTCTCAATTAAAATAGCCGTGAGGCGTATGGATGCCACAGTTTGAATATGGGATGTCCTCACAGGTGCCTGTGTTCAATCCTTGGCCCCCAGCTGTGGTGCCATGTTGGGAGATGCTAGAAAGCTCAGGAGCTGGGCTTAGCCGAGGGAAGCATGGCGTGGGAAGGTGGGCATGGAATATCTTTGAAGGTTATACCTGGTTTCTGGATGCCTCCTCTCCTGTCCTCCATAATGTGAATAATCTCTGCCTCAGGCTCCTACCAGCATGATGCTTTGTCTCACTCTGGGTACCAGAATCAAGGAAGCCAAGGACATGAACCAAAACTTCTGAAACCACACACACGAAAAAGAACAAATCTCTCTTCCTTTTTAAGCTGCTCTGCCAGCTGTCTCATCCCAGTGGCGAAAGGCAGGCTGAGGTAGGAGGCAGCTCGCATCTTGTCCTACCCCCACATCTCCTTTGGCTAAACTGCTTTTCTCATCCTTGCTTCCATATCTAGTGTTCTTTCTTGCTTTGAGGTTTTACTGGCATTTTAATCCAAACTCTCCTCTCTGATTTATGTTCTTCAAAAGCTAACCATACCCTAATGTCTAATTCATGGTTCCTCATGCACGTGAAGTTGACCTTGGTCGTGGTAGCAGAGACTCCTCCCTTCTTTATGTCAGTGCCGTCAACTGTATGTCTTGTCACACAGTACTTCCTTACACTGCTCTGTATTAGAGATGTCAGTGTGTGAGTGTGTGAGTGTGTGAGTGTGTGTGCGTGTGTGTGTGTACACTTGCACACCTCAGCAGCTCTATAAACATAACACATCTGTGTTATATCTCATAGTGGTAGGTATTATATCTCACACTTCTTGGTACCTCTCTACTCCTTAACTCTCTGGTCACTTCATCCATTATAATCTTTATGATGCTGCTGATTGTGATCCTATTTGGTGTGAATCAAAGTATAGAATTTGGGGAAAGGAAAGAGAAAGAATGTTAAAGCCAACTCAATATCAGATCCTACTTGGTATGCAGAACTGGGCAGATCATCAAGTGCTTACTGCATTTGAATTACAGGGTAAGGCTGTGCTTCCAGAGAAAAACTTGAAATCCAATTACTAGAAGTGGGTAGTAGGTATGGGCAGATTGACATTAAGATTTATTTTATATTGAACTCCAAGCAAAGGATAATCAATGTTTACCACTGAGTGACAGTGGACAAGATTGAACCCAAGGCTTGGGGAAGGTCTCTGGCTAGGTCTCAGTGTGGAGGAAAGATGACCTACGGGGCCGAAAGGACAGCTCAGTAGGAACTCCAGCAGAACCTTCATTCTTTTGCTACAGTGCCTTTCTTAGCAAGCTGCCTGAGATGAGCAATTGAGAACCATGTCTGTCTTTCCCTATGCTACTTTCTTTCTGTCCTGCTTATAGTCAGTTCCTGGCTCAGGTAAGGGACCCTCGGCTATATTGTGACAGGATGTGACCACTGATTGGACCAACTCTGTCACCTGACTGACATAGCAGGAACAATTGCTTGGGCTAAAGAGACAAGCTTTTGCTAGTGTACAGGCTGGAGAATAAGGGGCAGGTTGAATGGTGGATGGAAGGAAATGGAACAGACAATCAATGTCAAAGCAGAAGAAAGGTAGGGTATCCCAGCTAATGCAGTGCCTCCATGCAAGAAACACACACACACACACACACACAGACACACACACAGACACACACACACACACTGCTGCACAATTAATGTTTATAAAAGATGTGACTGGAAAAGAATTGTGAATGTTATGAAGCAGTCAGAAGACAGGATTTATATACATGTGATGTAATAAAGCATATTTCTAGACTTTGTCTCTGGTTTCAGGCTCTGGTTCAAAACCGTTAGAATTTCTTGAGGGACAAGAATAGCTTGTGCTGTTCATAATTGACCCCTTGGGGGTACTAATGAGATGTGCCATGTGATTAGAAGGCAAAGACTTTCAGCCTCACCTCCAACCTCTGGGGAGGGATGCTGGATCTGGAGATGCAGCTCAGTCAGATTTCCAGGGACTTATGATGCAGGCACATAGCGACAGAACAATGGAAACCTCAGGACACTGCCTTAGAGGAGCTTCTTGGCTTGTGAATAAATGCATGTATTCAAGAATGATGTGGTAGACTCCACAGGATTGAGGCACCTGCTGTCGGCATCTTGCTTGACCTTGCATGCTCTGGATAGTAACATGAAGTAGGTTCATGGAAACCCCCAAACTGTAGCCAAAATAAGACAGAAGTGCAGTTGGT
Source organism: Arvicanthis niloticus (assembly GCF_011762505.2). NCBI lineage: Eukaryota > Metazoa > Chordata > Mammalia > Rodentia > Muridae > Arvicanthis > Arvicanthis niloticus. The sequence continues at coordinate 6,791,165 of NC_047670.1, read as the reverse complement.
TTATGGTAACTGATGTCTACTGTCTAGGTTAGAAGGATCTGATGCTCCCTCCGAATAACTCCTGCATACATCGAAAATGTGCAATGCCCAGTGTGAGAGAATTGGTAGCAGAACTTAGTACTGCATTCATCAAGTGCCTGTGATATCTGTTTACAGCTCAGATTAATAGAGCGGCTGAGGCAGTGCTATCTGGAGTTAAAGGAGGAAGCAGTCACACTCTAACAACCTGTCTGCACGCTGACCAGTGCTCATGGAAGGAAGCAGAGGATTTTACTATCGACATCCCATTTCTCCAACAGGATTCTTAGAGCCTGGGAAACAACCTTACTCATTCTACACCTGTGAATTTGAAACTCTTGTCTAGTGAATTGTCTTAAAAATCCTAAGTACTGAGGCTGGAGATGACTTGGTGGTTAAGAGTATTTACTGCTCTTGCAGAGAACTTGGGGTAGGTTCCCAGAACCAACGTAATACCTTGCAAACGTCCCGTGACTCTAGTTCCAGAGAATGGGCACCCTCTTCTGATCTTCACAGGCTCCTGCATGCATATGGTATGTGAACTCACCCAGGCATATAAATAAATAAATAAATAAATAAATAAATAAATAAATAAATAAATCTTTTAAAAAAATCTAAATACTACAGTTAGCATGAAGGCATACAAATAAATGATTTTTGATTGGCTCTCTTGCATTCCGTGCTTGTCACACTGGATATCACTTCAGTATTATTTCCTTTCCACTTTTCACACATAGGAAAATCTAAGCCATGTGGAAGGCCTTACCTATTATCTAGGAGCAAGTCCTGACTTGATCTGCAATAGAAAGCCAATTTCTTCTGCCTTTCCAAGCCAATTGTTTAACTTATCAAACTTCCCTCCAGTATTGAGAGTTCTTGGCTGGTCGTATTTAGTTTAATCCGTGCCTATAGGTGAGATAGTGAAACAGTTCAGAGTTTGGTTCTATTATTGGTCATGACACAGAACAAGGCGCTTGACATTCAGACCAGAGCTGGTCACTTTGGTTTCTGCTTCTTCTAGTCACTAACACAGTGTCTTTTTGTCAAAGTAAGTCTCAGTCATACAGCTAGGAAAGTTTAGAGATGTCTATCAATCTAGGTCATGCCAAAAAAAAAGAAACAAAGTCTAAATATTGGCAGAAGCAGGAATTATTAAAACAATAAAAACTCTCCAGATTATGAAAATGGTTGTCCTGTTTGTCTTCCAGGTTAAAATGGAATTAGCCTTGCTGAGTTGAATCTGGTTCATTCATTAAGTCTTCATTTTAAAAACAAAATAAAGTGTAGCTTTGGAGCTTGAGGATATTTTAGTCTTTTTGGAGGATATAAACCAACAGTTGATCTCAGATGAGAAAGTAGTGTAAAAGTCTCATTTTTATCTTATCTAATTTATCTTACTCTTCAGAAGTAATTTCTTCTCTAACTCAAGAAGGTTAATTTTGTGACTAACAAAATCTGTCAAAACACAGTGGCTAGGGCAAGGTAACAGTAGTGTTCTGCTTGACAGCACACAATCATGCCCACTTAGAGCGTCACGTTCCTCTCACACATGTGGTGGAAACCCCCAAGTTTGTTAAAGTCACATAACAACCTCAATAAGAAGCATGTGTCCACAGAGCAGTTCTCAACATATTTCCTTGGGAGCTTTACCTAAAAGGGAGACACTGGCAGAGATGATTGCTCCCTGGAGTCCTAGGGTTATACATTCTCATGACATGGTCTCTGAGACAAAGCAGGTGATGTTAGAGGTCTCTCTTCCATCAGGAAAAAGCTTCAGCACCTTCTTCTTCTACCTGTGGGTGAGGCTTCATGCAGTGGACAGATGCTGATGTGTTTGTTGCAGACAGCTCTCCTGTTTGTATGCTCTTGATTTAGAGACAGCTATGTGAAATGTTCCCCCACATGCGTCTGAATCCTTGGCTCCCAGCTGTTGATGCTGTCTGGGAACATTGTTGAATCAATAAGAAGTAGGGTCTAGCTGGAGAAAAGAAGTCTCATGGCAATGAGGCTTCGGGGCTACCACCTGGCACACGTCCAGCCACAATCCTCTCACTCTGCTTCTCTATCTGCCTTGATGTGAGGAAGGAACCTTACTTGTCTGTGGCCACAACCATGGCTGTTTCTACCACCATGCCTCCCCAGCCCCACAATGGACTGTGTCCTCAAACTGTGAGATGAAATACATTCCTCCCCCCTTGTACTCTTTCCTGTTGGATATTTGTTAGCAGAGAAGAGTAGCAAAAAACACTTTTTTTGTCGAGAGCAGTAAATTTTAGGGGAGTAAATTTTAGTAAATTTATCAACTCTCTTTTGAAATCACACATCTCAATACTCAACTCCAGAGCAGTTAACCAGCTAGACTGGACTCCTGTGGGTCCAGGGTGACAGGATCCAAAGTAGAACCGTTCTCCCAAGGCCACAGGAGAATGGAAAGAGAGTGGCCAGAGGGAAAAATGGCTGAGGTGTAGAGTTCTGAGTCTGTATGTTCCTAAGGCAGCCTGGGACCCAGCCCCCAGCCCAGTGGTGTTCGGTGTAGGTTGGGGAAGGTTATTGAGGTTTGCGTTCCTCTTCTGGTAGATGTTAGAATCACATCCTAGCTGTTCCCCTTGCTCTGTCTCAGGATTCCTTTGTAAAATGAGACAATGATGTATCTTGTTTAATATTTGATAATATGCCAACTATGTATTCTAATATTAAACCTGATGATGTTTAAAAACAGCATAGCCTCTGGAGCCCAGAAAGTATCCAAGTCCCTGCTCCTGCAGAGCACTTACTTCTGTAAGGAGCCATGGGCACCTTGTGTCCATAATTCACATGACCTCCATAAAGACAGTGACATACCACACCCCTGTTTTACAGGCAAAGAAGAGGACACACACACATGAGTTAAATAATGGATGGGCTAAATAACATGTCTGAGTCCACATAGCAAGTGAGCAGCTGACTGGCTTCTGTGCACTTAAACTTGGGCCACGTGACTGTAAGGTCCATGCACCGAGTCGCTGCTCTCTGAGGCTTGTCTAATAAATCAATGTGGTATTTTATTTAGTGCTGTTTTCCTTCCTGTAAATCTTCCTAGCTCTGCGGCCTAGCCATGATCCCTGCTCCTTCAGGTCTCAAGTCCCAGGAGAAGAAGCAGCTGACCCCCTCTTACAGCTAAGCCAAAGTGATTCACACTAAGCCACTATTTGCAGGGCTCCCCCTGAGAAGAGGAAAGGGTAGTAGCAGGAGGGGCTGAAAATGGGCATCAGGTGCTTTGTTTTTGTTTGGATTTAGAAACTTGACTATTACATTTGAAGACCTTTGGAGCTTACTTTTTTGTATTGTGGAATGACAGATTAGACCTGGATCATTCTCGTGCATTCTTCACATCTAGAATTTCACAATAGTCTATTTATTTAATAGTTACTGAATATCCTCTTGGCACAGAGCATTGTGCTTGTTCTTTGCTGAGGACAGAAAAAGAAAATGAATAAATAGAAGCCACAGTCTCACCTAGAAGGCATGCTCATCTTGAATAATAGACAGCTGTTAAAGTCATCGTGACAGGGAGCCTGTATGTGTGAATTGGGGTGACTGGGTTCAAACACTGTTTTCTGTTTCCTACCTGTGTATTGCCTTTAAAATGATCTATCTGAACTTTAATTTCCTCTTTTGTAAAATGGACTTTGGTAGCATGTTCCTCATTGGGGTGGTATGCTATTTAAAGTACTCCGTCGATGCTTTGAGCAGATGCATCACTTTCAAGAACTAGTAGAGAGATCTCAATGGGAAGATATGCCTTGTGGGAACGTCAAAGTACATGTGGCATCCAGGGCTGCTCTGGTTTCCCAGGGCCCCTTTCAACACACCCTAAGAAAGAAACTATGTTCCAAACGTTCTGTAAACGCTATGGATGCAAGAAAGTCTAGGCACCAAGCAGAAGTCTCACGGTCTGGAACCTGTGTGCCTTCTGTCTCTAGAGATGCTACACTGAGTGTTTGGATGGAGATGGGGTGTGCCCCTGTGAGGACTGGCTACTGTTTTTCATGGAGGTGGCCAGGGTGTGCACACCCCCATTCCTATCAAAATCGATGTTATGTACATAAGTGAGAGAAGTGGATAAGATGTTTTTTCCTAGTGAGTGAAGAGGGAGCCTCTGTTCCCCACCAGTGCTGGTGACTTCTTCCATGCACAGAGGCCCCATTTACACAAAACACACCGATCCTGATCCTTGCTCATCCCCACCTGGTACTGGGGCCGAGGAAGGAGAGACTTACTTGATTGTTGACGTTGAAAGGGGAACCAGAGCACAGACAGCTCACCCCATCCTGTCTTTTCAGATTAGCTCTTCCTTTTACTCAGTTACAGAGTTGAGTCAGCTCCTGGAGAGGGAGGTGTGTTGACCCAGGAGGCCTGCAGTGCAGACTGAGAACACCTCGCTCTGTGCCTTTCGAGTACCTAGGGTGTGTTGTTGTCTCCTCCTGTAACATCTTTGTTGGTTAAAATTGTTATATTGTTACCCCATTTACCTAACTATGTGGTAAATTTTTTCTCTTGTGACTTAAGTTATTTGGAACTAAGGGACAGAAGGTGTTAACTTTGAACCCCCCTTGATTTCCTGTGTCCCAGAAGATGCCTGATTCTAGCACAAAGGGCCTCTGTTTTTCTGCTCATCTGTATGTGCTCTTCTTTGGCTCTCTGATGCTGGTGTTTATTTGGGGGTGGGGTGTGTGTGACTGTGGACCAACAGAAGCACTTTCTACATGGCTTCTAAGACTGTTAGACTGAGTCATATGGGAAGGATTTAATGTGGCCTTCTACATTAGAAATATGCTTTAGAACGGTAATAATCAGCAACAATTTCATAGTTAAAACATGGTATTTTACCATATTATCTTAATGCTAAAAGAACTTTTACTATTACCTGATACCCAATAAAAACTAGAGAAATATTCACGTGAAGATGGTGTACATCCATGCAACATGAGAAGCATGTCAGTTTGCTCATATGTAATTTCAGAGATTAAGAGAAGCACAGTTGTCTACATTAAAAGTCACACTGTTCATCGCAGCCAAGCTGGGCCTGGATGGTGAATCTGTGACTTTTCTAAGTAAGTCCTGGCCTGTGTCTTCTCTAAGCATCTTAATGCCATCGTTTACAGATTGGTCTCCTTCAAACTAGGGCTCCCAGAATGATGTCTGTTCAGGTCAGTGCAGCAAGTACCCATATATTTGACTCAATTTTCTCCATGCTACATTTCATGCTTGCTTTGTGCAAAAGAGTAATGAACCCAACAAATGCAAACCATACTCCCCCGAGGAGTGTTGGGAAATAATCCAAGTGCATTTTCTTATTAAATTGCAATTGGTAGCATGAAAATATTTTCTAAAAATCAGACACCTTCCTTTAAGCATATAACTGTGATTTCTCTGGCTATACTTTGATGAGTGTACACATGCATGTGGAGGTCAGAGGTCAACTTTACATGTCATTCTTTGGCTACCACCTACATTGTATTTTTGTACAGTATCTCTACGGGGCTGGAACTCATTGATTAGGGCAGTCTGGCTGTCCAGTGAGCCCCAGGGATCCCCCTGCCTCTGTTTCCCTAGTACTGGGAAAACATGCACAAGCCACCAGGTCAGGGTTGTTTGTTTGTTTAATATGTATGTACGGGTTCTGGGGATTGAACATGAGTCCTCATGTTTTTACACCAAGTACTTAATTGATTGAGTTGTCTCCCTAGTCTTGCACTATGTTTCTTTTTAATATTTAAATTTTTTAATTGAAATAAAATTAGAACACCACTTTCCCACTTTCCCTCCTCCATTTCTTCTCTCTACCTCCTCGCAGGTACCTCCCTTTAACTCTTTCCATGCACTCCTAAAGTTAGTAGTCTTTAAAACCATTATTATTATTTCTACATAAATGTATGTGTGTATATGTATGTACAGATGTATAATAAATACAATCTTTTGAGTCCACTTTTGTTGTTAGTGGACTCAAACCTCCCAAACCCCACTACTCCATGCTCTGATGATTTTTTATAGTAAAAAAAAAAAATTAGAGGAAGCTTACACTGATTGTTCATCAATAGATATTCTCATAAATTAATATTTGTCAAATGGAAAAAATAGTACTGCATCTAAATCAAGAAACTGACCAGGAAAAATGAGGGAAAACACTTTTTTTTAGCAGTGGTAAAACACTTCTTGGTGGTGTAATGAGCTTTGTGGGTAACTTCATCCCCTCAGGACACTTTACATATTTTATACATAACTATACACTAACATAACAGGGAAAATTAAAGCTACTTGGAAGATGTTTGTACCACTTGAGTTATTTGATTTATTATTTCCACTCCTAACTTTCTTTTTAAAATAGAACTTTTCAGAATAGGGGCAAATTCTTGTTTTAAAATGATAAGACTAGTCTACTTATTGTCCCAGAAATCACTATTCAACAATTCTGAATGTTCTTTTGAACTCTCTTGTGCACTTAGTAAGATCAATGGAATATTCCCATCTTTCTAATTCAGCAGAAATATGTTTTTGAGCTGATCTCTACATAACCAGGCTCCATCTGTCCTGGGTTAGATCTTGCCCCTGAGAAATCTGCAAATTCCTTGTGCCTTTCAGAATATCGCTTCATCCTGGTCATTACTGAAGTTCATAGGCCTCACAGCTAGGTAGGAATTGATTGTGTTTTCTCTCCTAACAGCTTTCCTAGTACCTCTGGTACTGTGAGAGCTAGTTTTCAAGGAAGAGGCTTGTGGGTCAAACCCAACTCAAATCCTCCCCGCTCTGTGTCTGAAGTGTGTATAGGTCTCTCAGATAACTTCCTAGAATGAGAGTTGCTGGGTCAAAAACTATACACATTTAACCTTTTAATTGTCGTTGTGAATGTGTCTGTTAGACTGTGACTAACTACACTGTGTTTCTTCCACCTATTATAGACTGAGGACAGAAAGGAGAGTTCAACTCCATTTTGTCCTCAGGGGAAGGTCCAACACAGAGTGAGGTGATGTCTTCAGGCAGCATGGGAAGGGAGGGAGTTTTTGAAAGGTACCCTTTTGGGTACTTTCCCTGGGAATTCCTAGCCCTAGCTGGTAAACACCAGGCTCTTGCTGAGTGGAGGAGGTGAGCAGAGGGGCAGATGGGCCTGGTTAAAGGGATGTTTCTGACATTTCTTGTGGTGAGTAGGATTGTAGTATCATGGCTTTTGTGCTGACTGTGGAATACCCGTTTGTTAGTTGGTACAGCTTGATACAGGCCTGTGATATCAGTCTCCTTTAGTTAGAAACACGTCCTGTTCCACATGACAGGAAGTGAATAACAGCAGACTGTGAAAATTTGAGGGTTGTTTTTCCTCAAATAGAAAGTGCAGGAGGCTGGCAGCTCACTCATTGGCTAGCAGGTGTCAGGGCCTGTGTCCTGTCCTGGGAGCTGGCTCATGGACTAACTGGTGTCAAGGCCTGAGTCTGCTCCTGGGAGCTGGCTCATTGGTTACTGGTGTCAGGACCTGTGTCCTTTCATCCTCGTAGTTCTCTTGGCTGGCCTCTCTCATGATGGCAACATGGTCACCTAAGTTACTTGTTTAATAGCTGTGGTCAAGCCAAAGGTAAGTGGGAAGAGTAATCAAGAGAGCCTTCATCTTCCCAGACGTTCTCATGGCAGATATCTGGAGCAGCTTTACTGACTCCCACTCTGAGAGAAGCTAAAGGTATAAAGAACGGAATGCCATAATGGCTCCTTCAATATGACCATTGCTGGTCAATGTGTGCTGGAATTCTCAAGCAAAACCAAGGCTCTTAGGAGAGGAGACATCAACATTAGTGAGTAAACAAAACCATCTTCTCATGGTGTGGATTTTGAAGGGCCGCATGTGCTACACTGAGGAATGTGAATTTCCTTTTGGAAGGTCAAAAGGAGCCTCTCAACTTCCCACATGTTTATAAATTTTGTTAGAATTGGCTGCTGTCCCCCACCCACTCCCAATAACTCCAAGAATCTGGACTTAGGGGAACATTATTTCAGAGTGACAGCTACAGATCAAATGAACAGCTCTCCGATTTACTGCGCAGTGCGGACAGACAAGACAGTGCTGCCTCCTTCATCTGCAAAGCATTCCTTAACTTCAAAAGGCCTATTATAAACAGAAGCACTTCACAGGACTCGGAGAGAAAAACAAGAGATAACACCAGTTTACATGCACAATGTAAGAGGACTCCCGAGGGATGAGCAAATAAACCCTACTTACTTTTAAAAATAATTCCACAGCCATATACTCAAATACAGTTGCTGTCACATTATTATGGATTTCACTGTGTCTTCAATTTGGTGATCAAAGAGCCCGCGTAGTCACAAGTAGTTTTTCTTAAATCCAAAATAGTTTTCTCATTAAATAAATTCTCACACTAAATACATTTCATCTATAGAATGATGAAATTTTTATTGATATCATGATGCGTTTGTGCTTAGCAGAGTGAGTGGGGACAGAATATCAGAACAGAAATTTTACTACTAGTTATATTTAAGTTAAGAATTAAAGGGATATATCTTTTTTTTTAAAGGCTATTTGGAAATTAGCCAAAACAGGTGTATGTATCATATTTAATCTGCTCTTCTTAAATATTAAAATATTTTGAGTTGAGAAAAGAGCATTTTAAAAAAATAGTTACTTTGAACAAAAAAATAACTACTATTATGAAACTGTGATTTGTTATGTGGAAATACTAGGAGAAAGACTTAAAGTCTTAGTATTTGCTATATATACTCCAGGGATTTTAAAACCCCATAGAGTATGAATAAACATACTCTACATATGTTTATTAATATGTTTTATTACATATTGATTAAATCTTTATCGCAATAAATGCTGTTTCGCAGTGTCATTTTTATCAAGGAAAGGACATAAGCATTTTCAACTTTCCAGTACAGACTTTTACCTGACATGAGTTGTTATTAATGTAAGCACACCTAGTAGGACACACATGGAAGAAACGAAGCAGAGACTCAGTGTGGCAACAGTGCAAACATTTATTCCTAATCCCTCCCAAGCATGTGTGCAATTGCACTGCTGAAAAATATATGTTTGAGGAAAAAAAAATAATGTTTGAGGAAACAAACATTATTTGTTTCACACAAGAATGCTGGATGCTATCAAATAAAACTGTTTTGTTTTGTTTTGTTTTGTTGAGACAGGGCTTCTCTGTGTATCCCTGACTGTTTGAGAACTCACTCTGTAGACCAGGCTGGCCTTGAACTCACAGAGATCTGCCTGCCTCTACCTTCTAGTTGCTGGAGTTCATTAAAGGCCTGTGCCACCACCAATAAAACTTTTTTTTTTTTTTTTTTTTTTTTAAGAAACCATTCCTCTGCTTCTCCTTTCCCTTTCACTCTCCTACCTTATATACATGGAACTGTTGGGTTTTCAGTCGGTTACTTCCTTCCACTACCACCCCTACCACACCCCAAGACAGGCCATGGTTGCTCAAGCTCTGGGTTCCCCAGCTCTGTTTCTCTAGGTCCTGTGGGAAATCCAGTGAGAGGGTCACCTGCAGGCTGTTTATACAAGGTGAAAGGAGAGAGAGCAAGAACGGACAGGATGAGCCTTCCCTTTTTCCTGCAGACCTGTGGTGAGCTGCCAGGGTGGTGTGTGAGTCTCCCGTGGTAACAATGCTGGGAAAGTCTGAGACAACCTCATAAAGTCCCTCAGACACTGAGATATCCCACTGGAGAAGTGCCCTCTTTGTCGGGAGGGGTTTTGGAGCGGCCTGTTGTCATTCAAAGCCAGGAGTACTGCACTGCCAGCCTGCCTTTCCCTCTACAGGGACCTCCTGAGCAGAGCGGTGCTCCTGTGGCCTCACCGGAGTCTTCTCTCCTACTCTAGATATGGGCTTGCCACTCCCATATCTGTAAGCTCCTGGGAAGCTCCAGCACATCCTGGAGGTTTCTGGAGCATGGACTCAGGATTCAGCCACACCAGCTACTTTTAGTATTTCTCTCCCTGCTCAACTTCTTTAGCCAAGAATGACTTCATACTCAGTCCTGGAGTTCCGATGCCACAGAATGCTTCCTCCAGCAAACACTCCCTCAAGCTGTTCTGTACCTTCCCTAGGCAGGCATTGCAGCCCATCCAAATGCTACTTGTTTTTCAACATCCAGAGCGGGAGAGCATCTTCTTCTTTCTCTAGTCGGTGTGATCATTTCTCCTTTGATCTTGAGCTCCCATAGTGCATAGGTGTCTATCTGGTGTGGTTTCAGTTTACTTTAGATATTTTCTTCAAAGATCTGGCCAGCAGGAACTGTATCACTTAAGACCATACCAGGCCACACATGTATTGGTGATGTGTGTTTACTGATCATTTGATGTGTGTTTACTGAAAAGAAAATAGACTAAAGATATTTGTTTGTGAGGAGAGGGTGGGAGATGAAACTGTCATCTCATGGTTCTCTGAGACATTTCTACACAGGGAGTCAAATGATTTTGTTGCTTTTCAAGGAAACACTACAGATTCCTTACATGGAACTCCAAGCACACTGCCAATAGGAATTTGAGGGAAAGGGCCAGGAAAGCAGGTAGATCCCTCCACCCCACCCCACCCCCATTCAGCCTTTGGAGAGCTCAACTGTAAACTGTGTGTGGGTTTGGGTGCATGGATCTCCTGATGGTGCAGATGGTGCAAGAACTCCCACTGAGTTCTGACTTACAGAATGAATGAACTGTGAGGTTCCTCATGCTTGCCTGTGTTACCTTTGGATCTCCATCCACCAGAAGAGGGTTGGGCAAGGAGCGAGTACAGAGCAGGAATCATGGGTGCTATGCAATACAGAAAGGGAGGAAGTGGGCATTCTGCCACAAGAGGCACTTGACTGCCAGAGAGCAATTGCCTAGAAGTCACAGGGTGATTAGGCGATGTAGGACACAGTAGGGGGCATAGGTCAGATGTCAGGATGCAGAAACAGAGCCAGGAGGAACTCTGCTGCAGTGGCCAGTTGGATTAGATTGGACGATTTTCAGCCTCACAAAAGAAGTAGAAACGGTGACTGGTAAGTCCCACTGTATGCTCATTATCACACACATCGCACTAAGTGTGTTGCTGACTTCTGCTCCTAGACAATTCTAGTCCAGCTGAAAAGACACGGAACCCCAGCCCATGTGCGATATGGTTTTATTAGGACAGGAGAGATAACGGAGTTGAACTTCTTTCCATCTCTATTTAATTTACCCAGAGTCATAGCGGGTAAACCTGTCTCCCTCTCTACCTGAACCACACAAGTTTAGTGAAGAACTTGCTTGTATCCTTTGGAGATGACTCTGCTTCCTTTCTTCCAGCTTTGGGTCACCATGGTCCACTCTCCAGGCTGTAGTCAAGCCAAGCCGAGCCAAGTTTTCAAAAACTATTAATCACATTCAATGCTGTATTTGGGTTTGGGTATTTAAAAAAAACAAAACAACAACAACAACAAAAACCTTTTCAAATCACTCCTAATGCAAGGGTTCTATCTAGCACAGTGTACCTCCTCTTTCTAAATTTTAGAAGAAAAGACATTGCTGGTCCCTTAGGGTTATAGAGTGCACACAGGAAAAAGAAGGTCCGGGCCATCTGACCCTCGCCTGCTTCCCAGTGCCACCTGTGCCTTGCTGCTTCTTGCTCACAGCGGCCTAGTCACACAGGCTTCTTCCTGCTCCTGGAGCCTGCCTCCCTTAGAGCCTAGAGCAGCTGGGCTCCTTCTGCCTCAGACACTTAATTCCTATCTTTGCAGGGATGCTGTTTTCTTCAGAAATATATTGTCTTTTATTTTTGATTTTGATTAACATGTTAATTGTACATATTAGTGGGCTGAGTGTCATATTTCTGTATGTACATAGTGTTCATGAATCAAATCCACTTAGCTGTTCCTTTGTCCCGTCCTCTCACCCCCTTCCCAGCTCTAGTAAATCACTAGTCTGCATGTAGACTGCTGTTTTTTTTTTTTAAACTTTCACATAGGAGAGACAGAACACATGGTGTCTAAGCTTTCTGCGTCTGTCCCTTTTCACTTAACATACAGTCCACCCGTTCTCTCTACTGCAAATGGCTTTTTCTTTTTCCTTTTTTCTTATTGGGTGAATATCACTGAACGCCATTGGGTGTGTATACTATGTTTTGTTTTGTTTGCTAATAGGCACCTGGGATAGCTCCTTATCTTGGCTATTGTGACAGGAGTTGCAATAACAGCAGGCATCTTCCACACAAGGTTTTATTTCCCTTGGATCTAGGGCAAGAAGGGGGCTGTGCAAGCACACACAGCCCTGCTCTTGGCTCCCTGAGGAAGCTCACATTGTTCTTCATAAGGAGAATGGAGTGTATGTGAGCCGCTCTTTCTCAGCATCCTCCCGTGCTTTGTGCAGACCCCCTCAGGGTAGCCCTTCTTATACGCCCAGCCACTGATACTCAGGGCACACAAGTCTCCCTGTCACCCTGTTATAGATCTCACGGTGCTTAGCAACACCTGTATGTACAAGTCTGGAGAACTCTTGAGACTTCTTCAAGGCCCTATTCGCATTGCCCAAGAAGGACGTCTTGTATATTGTTGATTCTTACTAAGGAATTATTTAAAAAATTAGAAACAAGGAGAGAGCATTGAAATTCAGAGTATTTGTGGAAAATTCTTGAAGGGAGAAATACAGCTTTTAATTTCAAACAGAGGTGAGAACCAAGAACATAGAGAGAACAGTACACATGCATTTACATTTGTCCAAGAGGGGACACTGGCCGGGCTGGAGCAGGAGGCACACAAAAATAAAGGTGGTAGGTGTCATGTCAGGCAGTGGGATGTGTTCGAGGTCAGAGGTCAAAAGATAGTCATTGCATTATCAAGTGGTGTATGTCTATGATTACTATGTATGCACATATTAAATTATATTTGTGTATATATGCATGTATTTTATATATGTATATATTTATTGCCTAAGGGGATGAAGCATTGAAATTCTATGTGGTACTGGGGAAAGTCAGAATAGTAATTTATCATCTTTTTTCCAACTTTGACAAATAGAACAAATTACAATCCATGAGTCATGAATATAATGAAAAAAAGTCAGTCAGCCCCATATATTTCGTTCTCGTGCCAGTTCTGATGATTTTATTTCATTTATTCATTTTCTTTACCTTCTTTTTCATGAACTAGTTTGCTATTTTGATAGAGCAATCCCCTGAGTTAGTCGGTCTAGGAAGACTTTTCATTTATTTGACATTTTATTTTCTCTCAGGAGTGGCCCTAATAGAATATGCATTTCTTTTTCCTTGAATGAGGCAATATATTTGAAAGTGGTTTGCAAAACACTGAGAGCTACCTAAATGGAAGGTAGACTGAATACCTTTAAAGGACATATAGGGCATAAATTATGAACAGCATTGTCTTAGTGGCCCAGTTGTCATAGAAGAAGCTGTTTCTTTATTCCTGGGTACTGTCCCCACTACAGTCAGGAAGTAAATATGTCTGTCTATTCACCTCCAGTACTAAGTCTTAGGAAATTAAAAAAAAAAAAACAAACCCCACATTGTTGATATAAATCTTGGCAGAACAATCAATCCTAGGGTGCATTCTTTGCCAGAAGAACAGATGATTTGAATTCTGCTCATTTGGAAGAGTACATATTCCTCATATCCCTGCTAGGTGCTCCTCTCACTTCACAGAGCATCTCCGTGAAGACTCAAGGATGGTGGCAATTTCTGTGAGAACACAGCAGCAAAGGGGGGTGGGGTGGGGCTTAGGTCTTTTTGGTACACAGTACAACTGTCTCAGTAATGAGTTTAAGGGAAACTGGGAAACTAGAGCTTCCTCTCTGACCTCCACAAATAGCTGAGAGAGTCTTGGCACTAAAGCATAGCATTTCTGTGGTCACACTGATGCTTCCTATATAAACTTTTAAGGTGATGCTTTTTTCAGTTTTATAGATACTATAGAGAAATTAGTTCCTCCGGGGATATAGGGATATCTGGGTCCTTCAGCAGGAATAAACACAACACAAAGAATCTGGTTATGAAGTGAAGGAAAGATAAGAATTCTGGCCTGCATGGAAATTCAGCGAGACTAGCAACAGTGAGGAGGCTTGAGGTGAGGAAGTGCAGGAGTGGACACCAGGAAGGACTCTCTAGGGAAGAGGCAGAACAGAGGAAGAAACAGCCTGGTTGCCTGGGGTGGATGGGACGCCAGAGCAACTTCTAAGAGCACAAGGGAGGCAAAGACCCAGCAGCTCTGGGAACCTACCTGGTTCCTTACACAAACTTTGGAGACTTCGGATGCAATTAGGAGCTTTATAAGTAACACCTACACTCAATCCATTCTGTGGCAGAGGACACAAAGATGGTGGACAAATCTAAGACGCCAAGCGGTGGATCCAGGAACAAAATGTATTAAATCCCAATTTTATGAGTGTGTGTGTGTATCCCAAAAACATAATATGGTTTATGTGCTTATATATTTAATTTGAAAAAGTCTTAAACACATATGCAAAAACTAAAATTAACCTTAATTCTATCATGTAAAAATAACATAATGTAATGCTTCAGACAATTCCAACTTCTAGATGAACTGCTATTACCACTTGGTGTGTATTTTGTGTGTGTGTGTTAGTTCGTTATTCAGTGCATATATTCTTTTCTCATATAGATAATCACATAAGCATGTTTTTCTGAGAAAAACAATGCTGTAAAATTATATATATACATATATATATAAGTATATAAATACATGCATATACACAACTAAAATGTTGTCCATATTGCCAGTAAGAGGTTATGTCAATTCATGATTTATCAGGGAATAACACAAAGATTCTGCTTATGTTTTACACAACCTAGCTATAAAGTTTTCAAATCAATGTGATTCTGAAATGATAGCTCACCTGTTTTCTATATCTTGAGTTATTAAAGATGATCGTTTTTCACGTATTTACTGACACTAACTCAAATGCATTTCTCAAAAGTATTTATTCTCTTAACTTGTACACGGTCTTTGCTGTGCTATTTTTAGCTTCCGTGTGTGTTTAATAAGCCCTATAGGGAGGAGGTTGTAGGGGAGTGAAAGGTTGAACAGTAGTGAAAAGTTGGACAGTTGTAAAGTAGAGACAAATTTTTCTTTTCTTTTTTTTTTTTAAATAAAAAATAACTCGTTGAGTGTTAAGAAAAGTTGAAAACATCATTAGTACATAATTTTTCTATTTTTCCAGTCTATCATCTCTGACATCCTTCCAGCCTGATAAAACCCATTTCAAGCCTGCCCACACACTTTACAGTTTTATAAAAGCACTTCATTTTAAGAACATTGACAATTAGAATGGAAGAGGATGGTGGAACTGGAGCTTTGGAACTGGCCCAGTTGTAAGTAACACAAGTGTGGGAAACTGAGCTGTGTCCTTTGGATAAGTGTGAGCCTTTGGAATAAGGCTGGGTGTGGTGCTGTGGGCTTGGGGTCCAGTTCTGGGGAGGCAGAAACAGAAAGTCCCTCAGGGGTCAGTGGCCAGCCAGTCTAACCAGATCAGTGAGCCCCAGGCCAGTGAGAGACCCGTCTCCAAGAAACTAAGTGGGAGGCCCGTGAGGAACAGCTGCGGTGGCTGTCCTCCGGCCTCCACACACATTTGCACACACAGAGCAGTGAAGTTAGCACATCGTCTCTGTTCCTTTCAGAAAACTCAGACTGATAGTTTTATAAGGAAATTCAAAGCCTTGGAATCTTTCTTTCTTTTGATTAAGAAAATTCTATACCCATTTTCCCTCGTGGCATGGCAGAAAGCTCCTGCATTAAATCAGGATTTTCTGATATAAATGGACATGGACTCTCAACTGTTTTACCCATTTGAATTCTAATCGTCTGCTATACATATGCCTGGAGGGTCCTTCAAAGAGTGGGTATTATAAATCAAATAAAAAAATCCCACTTCTCTGTATTAGAACTATTATCCCTGATCCATTAGGCATAATCCCCCAAATCTTCATTTTAATCAGATGCAGTTTTATTAGGCACTGTACCTTTTTAATAGCCAGCTCTGCATTCACTGTAACTCAAGACAGCGTGGAAGCCGCCATTCATAAATCACTTGTCATGTGCTCCTGCCTTCTAACACCAGCCTAACCTTTTGTTATATCTCACTGTCACAACATTCCAATCTGGTTTGATGCGATTTCATTCCACATGTGTGCACCCTCTGAGCCTACAAACTAGCAGAAATAATTGACTGCATCTGAGTGGCTTTCTTTTCAAACACCTGTACTCATTACCAACTCCAATACGTGGACAATTCTTGACAGTTGTGTTCCTCATGAAGACCTTCTTTTCAGAGGCACAGCAAAGATGCGGACTGTGGACAAAGGCTTCTCAAAAATGTGTGGATAATGGAAGCCTTTCTGTATTTGGCAAGCATTCCAAAAAGGTCACATTTTGAGCCAGCTCAGACATAATGCAGGCCTCACAACATGGAAGCCCTTTTATTGTCCAAAACAAAAGCTATCACATACTACTTCCCCCATGACAACGTACTTACATTGATTGTCTTTTGTTTTACAAAGAGATAAATCTTTTCCAGGTGACAGATCACTTCTACCAAGTCAGTCGTCAATCAAAGGGTCCCCAGACCCAAAGTGTTGGAGAGATGACACCATGACATGTAAAAATTCAGATCTTCACATAAGAGAGATATAATCATGACTTCCACCCACCATAGTGATATCATATATCAGGTAAAATTATATGTGTATTATATAATATATAGTGAGAGACACTTGAAACACAAATGATACATTTAGGCTGACAATTGTTTTCTTCTTTCTTCCTATTTTTATACACAGAAAACCAGAGCTGAGCACAGGGAGACAATGATGTCTGGCTTAAGTCATTCTAAAGACTAATTAGGAATTAATTTCACAGAGTGGCCCCATTTCATGTACAAAAAACTACATCTCGATACAAATTACATGTAGAAAGAAATTTGGGGCTGGGTAGGTAGCTCAGTGGGAAAACCACTTGCCAGGAAATCGTGAGGACCAGAGTTAAAGCCCCGTAATTCATGTACAAGCCAGGTGGGCATGGTGGCTGCCTGTCTGTCATCCTAGGGTGTTATACATAGAAATATGGAATGCTGTAGAGTACGTTGGTGACCCACACTAGCAAAAAGAATGAGTGAGCTGCTTTAGTGTGTAAGGTGGAGAAAGAGATCCAACACCAACCACAGTCCTCCACACACAGGAGTGCTTCTCACCCCTTACCCAACACACTATACAAACACACCTAGGCAAAACAAATACATTCATAAAAATAAGTCTTGCATATCTTGTACAATATGTAGTATAATCATTTTTTTCCTCCTCCGTTCTTTGGCAGTAGTCCTGATATTCACTTATAGAGAAATGCCCTTGCTACTTCTTAAGGGCACATGAGACAGTTTTTGAAAAGAAATGAAACCCCAGCTGCTAATGAAGTATTTTCCTACTGTTCAAATTTTCTGAGAAAAACTTAATTTCCCTTTTAATATCTCTGATATGGGCATAGTATCAGTTTTCATTATTTTCTTTATCTGCAATTTCCCTATGAAGTGGAGAAACAACTTAGTAACCAATTCTTTTAAAACAAAAAGCAAGATGATAGCATTTCATTGTTTGTAATGCTGCAATATGTTAGAGGCAGGAGGGGGAAAAGGTGCCTGCTTTTGCCCATCTGAGAAGGACATTTGATATTTTTGAGGATAAAAGGCTCTAATGAACCACGAGTTTCAGTAGGAAAATTGGATGTGGTCTTGGTGTATAGATAGTGGTGAGAACCCAGATTAGCTATACAACGTGACGTGCTCTACAACAAAGGAACTGAAGTCAGTGTTCAGTGTGCATCATGTGTCTTCTTTATTTGTATAAACACAGAATAGGGCTTGTGGAGGACTACTGAGCATCGCCCCGTGTGCTGTGGACTGAACAGACAGAGTACCCAGCTCAGAGAACGGCGTGGCCAGTTGGAAATGATGTAACAGGTTAGAAATGCATGGCGCCTCTGAGGGCTCCTCCGTCCACTGACGCAGGCTCAGAGGACGGCATGACAGGTTAGAAATGCATTTCGCTTCTGAGGGCTCCTTCTGCTCATTGATGGTATGAAACACCAACACAACCTTGACTCTCCATTTGAAAGATTAAGGAACTAGAAATTTCTCCTGAATTTTTACATAAATGTCCCTGAATAATTTAGAAATATAAACATTCCCTAGTTTGTTGGCTATTTGATTTAATTGCCTCAATGAATCCTCTTACATGTCAGAATTAAGCTTGACAAGACTACAGCCATTTTAGTCTTAACTCACATCTTTCCAGTGACCCAGCACTCATTCCAAGTCCTATAGGAAAAACAGTCATTAAGATAGTTATTTGAACATTTCATGCTGACCACTGATGCCCGGACTGTTTCTTACCTGATGTTTGACATCTTATTAAATACTGTTTTAGAAAGCCAAGCATATTGTAGTAGATGACAGTCTATCTACATATGGGAAAGATTGGCCTGTCTCCCTGTTCCCAACACAAACCTCTGTCTAAGTTCTCACATTAGTTACTTTTCTTGTTGCTACAAGAAAAAACTTGGCAAGAAGCAATAAAGGCAGAGAAGTTTATTTTGGCTCACACTTTACAAAAGGATGCAGTGTGAGGTAGCCGGTCCTGTCGCACGCACCTACAGTCAGGAAACAGAGAGGGCACATGACATGGATTTGGTCTATGTAACTTTAAGGCCTATCCATGGTAACCCACTTCCTCTATAAAGGCTCCACCTTTGAAAAGTTCCACAGCCTTCAACAAACATCAACAGCCAGAACAAAGTGTTCAAACCCATGAGCTCACGGGGACGTTTCACATTCAAGCCACAGCTGTCGCTAACAGATTGCAAGTGTGCTGTCCTAACCTGTGTCCTCTTCTTTCAGGTCAACACCTTCTTTGGTGGCGACTCTCAGATGCTGGTTTATCTGATCACTGAATACCAGGTACAAAGAATGATCCATGTAGCACCACAAGAGACTTAGAACTCAGAGCCAATTAAAATCATGTGAAGGGTGTCATGTGACTATAGAGCTATGATAAACTGTTGAAAGTGGGATCAAGAAACACATCTAAAGTTCTATGGAAGCAATTTAATCATTCTTGTAGACAACTTCTATTCCCATGTTCTGTTTCGTGCCTTAGACTATTTATTACCATTTGACATTGTATATATTTATTCATCAATTAGCAAATTCTTAAAAACTGTCAACCTCCCTTCCCCCAAAATACAAAGCAGATTTAAGCTGAGTGCCCAGGGCAGTGGGCGATGTGTAGAAGTAGATAAGACAGTGTCTGTGGAATGAATGGACAGATGCCAGCCATGTGCCAGATTCTGTATTAGATGCTAGGAAAGCAATGAGGTAACTCTAACCATGTGCAGCTTGTGTTCACAGGGAGGCGGCCGTTCTACAGTCTACACACTAATATTTCACTTCTCACACTCATGAGAGCTGTGGACATAGCCATGGGGGAAATGTCACAGAGAGTGAAAACAGATGTTGCTCAAGGAGGGAGATGACCTTTGAAATACAGTCTGAACCATGAGAAGGAGGAAGCCATGTGAGGGGAGAGGACACAAGTCATCCATGGCTGCAATGTGCCCTTCAAGATGGAGACATTGAATTCTAATGGTAAATGTGACTGGGGGCTTTACAAGGTGATGGTCCATAAAGGACACTCTCCTTATAAATAGGACCAAAGCCCTTTAAGAAGAGGCTCTCTTATCTTCCCACCTTTGTAAATGATGAGGATATTCTTCTCTTCTGCAAGACACAACAAAGGCACGGTCTCAAATGAACAACCTTCATTAGACAAACAAATCTCCAACTTCCCAGACCCTGGAACCGTGAAGCATAAATGTCTATTCTGGATCAATCTCACTGTCTCAGTGAACTAAGGCATCTGGGCTAGAGAAGCCTGTAAGACTAGAATAGCCTCATAGAGTGACTCTCGAGACTTGGAGGTGTCTTACTGAAGAGCTCCAAACTCCGGAGACCCTTCCTCAAGTCTTAGGACATTGCGGCCACCCAAAGATCACAAGAAACCATACCTGGATGCAATCAGCAGAGGTTTATTAGGGGAGGAGCCGGCGGTCAAAACAACAAGCTCTTTATCTCCAAGAGCAGGGTTTTGGCCTCGAGTTGTGGGTTAAAGGGTCTTTTATAGCATGGGGTGGGGGGAGGAAGGCATTTTCGCGCGCTTACACATGAATGGTTGCATTTTCGCTCTTACACATGATTGGTTGTTTTACAAATTTTGAACATAGCACTGGAAAGACCAAGGGAGGGGTAACCAAGAACAGTGGAACATTTCAGAGAATCTAGCCCAAATGATCTAGAGTCATATGAGATCACTCTGCACACTCATTCTTCTCAAAAATGTGGTTTTCACCATGCTATTGTGTCCTATCCTGCCATTTCAGATTACTATCTTTACTTTTTCCAGCTATAGGGCTATAGCCCCACCTAGGTGGTAGCATCTTTATCTGTAGTCAGGAATGCCTTCCTGCCTTGGGAGAGGCTTGGGGAATGTAATCCAGCAAGTGTCCTTCACCTGGAATGTGAAGGCCTGAAATCTTATTTTCAGTTCCGAGTTCTGTAAGGCGAAAAATCTACACATATTTCATAAAATGGCCTTTATAATTTTTCACTCTACATTACAATAGGGTGTGACAGGTGGAGGCAGGGATTTAGCTTCAGTTGTGGTTGCAACAGGAACCCACTCACACTTTCCAATCGCAGAAGTCTCAAGATCTGATTCCTGCTTGAGACAGCATTTGTACACAGTCACTGTACCATCTGCAGCTACCATGGAAAGGTGGTTTGCAGATTGAGGTCAGCAATGGCCTCCTGAGGAGTCTATGACAGAGGTATGGGATGAACTACATACACCACTGCCTGGGGTGATGTTACAGTACCAGATTGGTGGCAAGCACATGGAACCCAGATTCCTCTCAGAGGAAAAAACTTGAGGAGAGACTCCGAAAGGAGACAGAACTGCTAAGCCAGGGAGTCAGCACAGAGTGACACCTTTCAGTGGTGAATGAGTTCTCTGGAAATTCAAGTCAAAGAGCAAGTGAGCGGGATTGACCTGGACGGTACAGATTCCAGGGAAGGGAAATCTCGCCAGTGAAGCAGAGTGGAGATGAAGAGGCTATCAATCTGTGCTGGAGGGGGATCAGAAAGCACTTTGGAAAGGGTAGAGCTTTCAGATACGAGGGAAATGGGTAGCACAGTGTCTGCCAAAGCTGCCCCTTCTGCTCCCTTTAAGATACAGAGCAAAGGCATGCAGACGCAGCCAGCAGCAGCGTGCACACAGTACAGTAACAGGCTGCATTTCCTGGATTTTTAGCTGCTTGTTTTCTTACTTATATTTGGTGACCTACCAGCAGGATTAGGAGTACTAGATGAAGCAAAGAAAAAAAAAATCTGAGAATCTGAGTTTGGTTGAAAATTTAATTCAAATTAATGTGAATACAACTCTAAGTATGACCACAAGTATCTAGGGAGAAATAGTTATTTGAAATGGGGAGAGCAACAATACCAACCAACCAGAGCTCCCAGGGTCTAAACCACCAGCCTGGGAGCACATAGGGCGGGACCCATGGCTCCAGCTGTATATGTAGGGGAGGATGGCCTTTTCAGGCATAGGTGGCAGAGGAGATTCTTGGTCCCATGAAGGACAAACACAGAGTGTGTGTGTGGGGATGTGAATGTGGGGAGAGGGGAGTAGGGGTGGGGGGTAGGTGGGGGCACAGCCTCATAGAAGCAGGAGGAGGGGGGATGGGATAGGAGGTTTCTGGGTGGTGGGGGGAAGTGGGGTAAGGGGATAAAATCTGAAATGTAAATATAATACCCAATTAAAAAAAAAAGAAATGGGGAGAAAATCTCTTTCTTAAGATAGCTGGCTAAAAGTGTTTAGGCTTTGGCTTAGAGGGTGTTTGCATGTTTGCATTTGAATCCCAGAAGGTGTGGTCTTCAGAAGGTTCATTTAAATAGAATAAATCTGCAGGGCACAAATTGGACACAGGTTCTGGGAAGCTACAGCATTTGTCAGAATCAAACCTGTGCTGGGAAGGATGGCCCTTAGGGTGGGTCTCTTGGAAGGGTGATGCTTTATGAAAGTGTGTTAGTAAGATTACAGGAAGAATAGCACAACAAAGAAACACGTTTTGAATAAAGCTACAATTAAGACCATTCATCTACCCCTTGAGCCATTTGAATTGTAGTCAAAATCTAAAAGTATCCTTTAGGTCTTAGTCCTCCTTGAGGTCAGGGACCACAGTCAGTGCATCTTCTGATTTGTGCTTAGCTCCTGTAAGTGCCGCTCAGAGCCCCTTTGGGAATGAAATGACTAATGATCTAGAGAAAGAGAAAGTGACCGTGGCTGCATATAAGAGAAATGTTTTGGGCAGAGTAGAACTTGATTTGTCTTTTAAGAGAAGTAGGTAGAAATCAGACAATGTGGGTGGATTGCCGCTACTAACGCATAAGATTTCCTCTGAAATCAAATGTTGGCAGGTGACTGAATGTCATTGATCAGTTTGTTGATCCGGCAGTAAGTGGGTAAGCAAATGGAAAAGGCCAGCTTGCGCTCGGGGCACATCTTGAAGAAGTAAATAGTTGATGAAAGTCATCGGAGGGAACTTTCCTATGGATGGCCACTGAATCAGAGTGTTTGCAAGGAGGTCACAAAAGGCTGATGTCTCAGCCAGGCGAGTGGCACAAAAGACTATGAGACAGGAAACACTACTTTGGGGGAACTGAAAAGAGGATTTGTAGCCCAATTTCAAGTCTTGTCTTTGAATAAAATTGAGACTCCCAATCTGAAAGTGCTGGTACACCGTAGTCCCAGCACCAAGGAGTTGGAGACAGGATAAGCATGAGTTCAAGGCCTGTCTGGGCTACATTCTGAGACCACTCTCAAAAACAAACAAACATGGGGCATCTGAGTGACGATGTCCTCAGATAAGGGGATAATTAACAACCTCAAAAGGACAAAGTATCCCTGGTGACAGACATTTGGGGCACAACATGTATTTTAGAAGGAGAGAGGAAGGAGTTTTTGGTTATGATAAGCACAATGAAGAAGATACACAGGTTGTGAGGACTTCACTGAGGAAGCCCGAGAAGGCTTTTGAGAAGAAGCTGGCCAGGTAACACGGGGACAGCTGTACTTCCTGCATGTGCAAAGGCCCTGAGATCTGCTTGATTCTGTGCAGCTTTTCCGGGGTGTGAGAAGGCTCAGGCTGTTCTCACTGACCTGTAGCACATGAACACAGCGCACACTATCATGTCCAGAGTTGTGTTGCCCCTGTCCCCCCACAACACACTTCTCATTCAGGAAGCTGAGGTCCTTGCCGTTGTACACTTCACCTCCTCCCTCTCCTTTTCTCTTTCCACATTTCTTTCTGTCATCCTGAACAAATAATGTTTTTAACTCAGCTACACTTCCAGTAACATCTCCTCAGCGCCACCTCCCCAGGTGTGTACTGTGATGAGCTGTTTCAAAGGAAGAAACCCAAATTGCCAAGAGCAGGAAACCTGTGTGAACGAGGAGGTCTGATCAGGAAATGGGTGTAGCACACTTCACTGCCAAACCAAAGATATGCTTCAAAAACCTGCTGCCAGTTTCCGGCTGTGGGGCCTGGCAGCCTTTGGGCCAGGTACTCCCATCATCCTCAGCGTGTGTATGCACCATGGCTAAATTTGGAATCAAAGGCACGACATGCATGTGAGCATAAAAGTTAAGTGAAGAATTCAGTTCTCAAATCCAGCCCAAATCTTATCACACTGTTATTAAAGATGCACTTAGTCCTATAAAATTGTTTTTTTAATTGTAGAACCAGTAAAATGTTCACTTATATTTTTATTTTTGAAGGTGGTCATCTATGACTGAATGCCACAAAAATAAACTAAGCACCAGTTATATGCCAAATCATTGGCTTGGGAAACAGATGAATCAAGATGGTGATCCTTTGAGATAGGTCTTTCCAGCAAGAGGTGAGGGGACAGGTTGATACACTGTCCACTCGTTAGCAAGACCCAAGGATGATGTCAGAGTAGTCTTCTGAACATGTATCCTGAGGTCATCTCCTGAAGTCTCAGTTGCCTTTTCAACACATGACAGCAGGCTTGGGGATGGTCAGCCTGGTGGGCAATCGGAGTCTAGTGGTTTGCCTTCTGGGAGCACAAGATAGATATCAACATTTTTTTTTTAAGTGTCAGGCCTGTGAGCTTAGGCAACTTTGCCTTCTTCTTGTGTCTTAATCTCTAAAATGTTATCTCTATCTGCTGTTCTGAATCTGCAGATTCTATGAACCATGCTTGAAAACATTTTAAAATTGCGTCTGTATTACACATGTGCAGACTTTTGGTCTTATGGCTCCTTGAAGAATACAGCGTAACAGGGTTCAAACAACATTCCCATTGTATTAAGAGTCTTGAAAGGGCTGAGATGTCTCAGTCAGTCGAGTGTCTGCCACACAAGCATGAGGACCTGAACTCAGATCCTTAGCGCCACTTAAGAATCTGGGAGTGGTGGTACTCGCCTGTAATCCTAGGCCAGGAGAAGGAGACGGAAGGACTTCTTAGCCTAATGGTCAACCATCAGATGAGTCAATGAGGGACCCTGTCTCAAAAAATAAGATGGAGAAAGGTAAGAAAGAAAACTTCTGCTGTGGATTTCTGGAGTCTGTATTCATGTGTGTGCATTTACACATATATGTGTATACACAGACATCATAAAAACCCAAAAGTACATTTTATAAAAAGAATATTTAGAGATGATTAAAGTATGTTATGTGAGAGGACATTGACAGTTATATACAAGTGCACCATCACTATATATAAAGGTTTTGAGCATATGTGCATTGTGTAAAAACAAGGAAAAAAACTCTAATGGGAACCAAGGGATGGTAGAGTGACTTGGATTAATGATTGATCTTATATTAAATATCAAACATCACACTGGGCACCTTGAGCTACTCATTAAGTGGGAGTTTCCCATCACCTCAGAGAATACTTGTCCTTCTGTCCTTCTTTTCAGCCATACACTAAGCTAACACATGATGCCTCTCCACAGATCAGAGAGGTGAGATGCAAGTGGGGATAGCTGTCTGGGACTAGGTCTCCCCATGACAGGAGCTCCCGGCTATCAAGGCCTCTCCAAGAGTATTAGTGCATGATCTACCTCAAAAGCCTGTATCTTCATTGCTCTTATGATCCAATCAACAAGAGAGAAAGCATGCTAATTACTCGGTGCGAGTGAAGTCATGGTTACTGTAACAGAATGTAACCAATCACTCACCAAACCAGCATAATCCCTAAAGCAGTCTACAAGCATTTATGCTGTACCCACAGATAAGAAGTTTCCCTCACCAAGGAAACTTCTCTGCAGCAGAAGGAGACTACTACAGACAACCAGAACCAACCAAAGTACATAGTTGTGGAATGCACTCCCAATAGATACATCTACGTGACACACCCACACCTAAGGCTCAGAGAACTTTGCAGAAGAATGTGTGGAAAGAGTGTAAGACTCAGAGGGTTAGAGAGCTTGCTTTAAGATAGTGTCTCCCAGTAATGTCTGAAGCTACACCCAGAAAGTTTCACCATCATGAGCTGAGCAAGGACACCAGTGAACATACCAAAGTGGACAGGGCAGAGTTCACTAGGCTTCAGTCCTACACAGAGAACTATAGGAAACACAGGAGAAACGGGAGAACTGGGAACAGGAGAGGGAGTCTGCCCCAAGGAAGAACACACCAATTCCCTGTGCAGTGCCAAATGATCAGCCCTGAAAACATACACAAAAGTAATATCATAAGACTGATAGGAATATGTGTGTGTGTCTATTTTATATAGAATATATATGCATATATATATACATGTATGCATGTAGTAACAGTGAAGGAAGAGGCAGGACTTTGAAGGAGAGTGAGGGATGGTATATGGGCAGGTCTGGAGGGAGACAAAGAAAAGAAGAACTGCTGTAATTCTATTATAATCTCAGAAATTAAAGAAAATTTAACCATAAAAAAACTTATACAT
The DNA here is from genome assembly GCF_011762505.2 of Arvicanthis niloticus. Taxonomy (NCBI): domain Eukaryota; kingdom Metazoa; phylum Chordata; class Mammalia; order Rodentia; family Muridae; genus Arvicanthis; species Arvicanthis niloticus. The sequence goes on along the minus strand of NC_047670.1, from coordinate 6,765,055 downwards.
TTCTTATCCCTCAATCTCATAGATAGCAACAGAGCAGGACAGTCAGGGAGATGTGAGTGGCAGCCAGGGGATGTCTAGAAACATAGCCAAACCCACCATCTCCTGATGGATGACATTGAAGTTTCCCATACCTAAAGATCATGGCACCAATACCAAAGCACTGCCTTGTTTCCATCATCACTGCCACTGGACCTTCTAGATGCCAGAGTAGGCGGATTTCCACAAACGCCCCACAGGCCACATCAGAACCCTTAAGTGTGAGTGTTACATTGGGTCCCTATTAGGAAGAAAATTTATTTCTAACTCAGTATTTTTAATCTGCTTAGACTGTCAATCACTTTTCCTAATAAAAATTATGTAATTTTTTTCCTTAAATCAGTGAATAACTTGACCTTTTGGAGTTGGGGAATAAATCAGGAAAGAATAAAAGGGGGGGGACATTGTTTTAAGTGAATCAGAAAGGCTGGCGTGCACACTGAAACGCGTTTGCTTTTCTCTGAGTCAATACAGAGCGCTCAACTCGGAGAGCTATTGAATACGACGCTAGGAAGATAGCGGCAGAGGTCTCAAACGGTGACAGCACAGCTGCGATGTCACCCCCAGGGCTCCCATCCATTCTCCCATCAGATTGGCTGCTGTGTTGTATTTTAGACTTCAGGGCGGCACCAGCATTAATGCATGTAGTTTTGTTTCTGATGTGTTGATTTTTCTATCAGAAACTCCTGACAGAATTAATAGCCATGGACCATGTTAACAAGACATAAAGTCTAGAAGCCAATCACAGCCTGTCTCATAACAACATGTGTGTGTGTGTGTGTGTGTTTGAGTGACACATACACACACACACACACACACACACACACACACACACACACAGAGAGAGAGAGAGAGAGAGAGAGAGAGAGAGAGAGAGAGAGAGAGGCATACTGTCATCTTTTGCTTGGATTCAGGGCTTTGGCAAAATGGTCTTTTTTCCCTGTTCTACAGCAGCAATTTGGGGCTAGAAATAGACCAGTCAATTACACTTCTCTCTCAATAACGACGATGGAGGATGTTCCTTTTCTGCATGATTAGAACGGTTGGCTTTACTGACATCAAGGGACTGAGGGAGAGGAGAGCACTGGAGAGTGCCTTACGGTGGCAAAACTTAAGTCAAGGACATACAGTCTGTCATCTTATTGCTTTTTATGTTTATGATGAGGAAGTGGGCTTTACTAATAAAGAGACAGGTAAAATCCTCCAGAGAATGTACTAGTCCATTCTGGTTTCCAGTATAAATAGAGATGTGTTTGGGGAGGAGAAAACAAAACAGAAACGGACTGCAGCTACAAAGGCTTGACCACAGTGTCTGTCTTCCTATCTGGCAGAGTCACATTCTCTCTGCTCTCACTTCCTTCATTGCCTTTTCTGTGTTTTTACATTTGGATGGGGATGGGGAGAGAGGGAGAGGGAAAGGAATTATACAGTTGCCATTAGTTATGCAAACTCTCAAGCTCTCAGCCACATTCTTCTCGTCCAAGGTTGCCAAGTCTACCTATGATCCTGATCTGGATTTCTTCATTTGTCTCTGAGAAGATGACTTAAGCCCTTGAAATCTTTTAAGGCAAAAACACTATCATTGACCATTTTTGGATCTAACCTTTGGCCACTGTTATATAAGGGTTTTTTGCTGTTATCATTCTTATTGATGTTTGTGTGCGATGCTGGGACTAAAAGGACTTTGCCCCTGCTGGGGAGGCCCTCTCCCCATTAGCTGCACCCAGTCCCAGGTGTCAGAACATGGGCTCTAATGTGTGTGGTGCTTTAAGAACAGCCAGCTGGTTCTCAAAAGGGGAGTAACCTAGGGGATGAGGACAATGAGGAGCACACACCATTTAAAAAGGGCGACAACTTCCCTGTTTGCTTGTTTCTAAATCCAGGACAAGTGTTAGCAATGACGGAGGGGACTATTTGAAAACTTCGGAACAAGCTGGTGCAATAAATTATGAAACTAGATGCAGCCAAAGACCTGTGAAACACAGCATCCACCTTCAGAAAGGTGGCTTTCCTTTGCCCAAGGAGATTTCTTGTGATGGAGACGTTGAGTAAGACCCATGCTTTACAATAACCTGGCACAAATCACACAAATTGCTGTCACACAGACCAAACCCCGTCCTTGCTGGTCCCCAGTCTTAGTGGCAGCATCAGTTGTATGTTGTTAAATACACACTCAAATCTTTTTTCTAATTACTTGTATTAAAACTTCAAGTTTTTAAAGGTTGAAAATGATTAATTTTCAATGGCATTAAATTAGAATGAAACCCAACAATAGAAACATTAGACTATTAGACAGAATGCATTTTATTCCTTCTAATACCAGAGTAGCATCTAAACCATGTCATTCAGCTATTACTAAACCTTAATTTAAGAGAAATATAATTCCTAAAACAGTAAGACATTTCAAAGAGTTAAATTATCCTTTAATATAAACAACCAAATTTAATAAGAAATATGACTAAAAATTATCATATACTCCTCCAACTTTGGTTTTATTACAGAAAGGAAAAGGTGACCAGGAAGACACATAGTATGTGTCTAACTCTAAAAGTCATTTTAATTTAAGTCACACTATATACGTTTTCACAGCAGGAACTCAAAGATATATTTTTGGAACATTTAACTATCTAGTGAAATCAGACACAACTGGAGGATCTCTTTCTAATTTTGTAGACTCATTAGGATAATTTTTCATCTTAGGATCACCAATCTAGCTCTTTTCAAGACATTGGAAAGTGTGTGTGTGTGTGTGTGTGTGTGTGTGTGTGTGTGTGTGTGTGTGATTTAGAAAGGTAACTTTCCACACTATCCTATTATAACAACATATAGGTGTTTTCTAGTCAATATTTTAAACAACAGCTCTCTAGTCTTCCTTATTGACCACTTTGAAAAATATTTTGTTTGCTCTTTATACAAGCATAAAGTGTCATAAAGTGTGCTTGAATCAAATCTACCCTGAGTTTCTCCTGCTCCACTTCCTCCACCCCGCCCCCACTCCACCACTTTCCCCTCTCGACTTCATGTTTTTTTTTTTTATATGCACTGAGTCCACTCAGTGCTGCATGTATGTGATAGGTGTGGTTCCTCTTGGAGCTCAGGTAGCTTCTCAGGATGTGCATCCCTAAAGAAAATCAGGTCTCCCTCTTCCAACAACCATCGATCGGCAATAGCTCCCCAGACAGTAGGAGCTCTTCCCGTTACACGTTGTGCGTTGGCTTGGCTTGATCTTGTGCAGTGTTGTGCCGGTCACTATGGCGGCCGGGAGTTCATCAATAGCGATTCTCAGTACACCTCCCCGTTCTCCAGCTCTTACATCCTCTGAAACCTATTGTTTTAAAATTTTTCTTCTTCAATGGTTGCTGCCTTGAGAAAAATAAAGATATACATTTAGATGTTTCATGAGATTAAAGAACTTTAATTAATTTTACATGGTCTCAAAAGTTAACCGACTCCCATCAGCCTATGGGTTTGCTTATTTGTTGGTTTGTTTTGAGGAAGGATGTCCCAGTATTGCCTACAGTCTTGGCTGGTTTTGAACATATGATTCTACTGCTTCAGCCTTTCCCGTAGTTAGGATTACAGATATGTACCACCATGCCCAGCCTTTCCCATAAGGAAAATATAATAAGCATGTCACAATCAGTTCATCCTTTAACATGTTAACAAATATATTTAGAAAAGATGCTGTAATAAACTCATTTCATTAAGAAGGGGTAATAAGCCCTGGGTCTAGAACACTTACCCAACAACAGTGAGCTTTCTGCAGCCACGGCTTCAGTGTTCGTCTTGTTCTTCCTTCATCATGCCCCTGTGTTCTTATTATTCCTTAAATGGCTTCTAGACACCCATGAGGCCACTGCCAGTCCCATCTGGGGAATTCTCATGCTTTGAACACATTACAATGCACTTTGTAGCAGTTTGACTCAGTAGATGCCATGGTTTCCAAAGAAGAGTTGGAAAAATTCAGTTCAAAGGAAATAAAGTGGATTATTATTATTACAGTTTACCATAAGCGTGTCCTATGACCTGTTTGAGTTCCTGGACTCACGTGGTTGAAGGAGAGAACTGAGTGAGTCCCAAAAGCTGTCCTCTGATGTTCATATACATCCCATACCTCACAAAATAAAATGTAACTTTAAAGTATTTCTTAAAGAATGACAAGTTTTAAGCAGAGATTGTCATTGACAGTTTGATTTGCAATGGCATTAAGACCATCTGATAACTCTTGTGTCCCATTTATTTCCGGTACATGTGACGTCATTCTGAGCCTCAGGCATGATAATCAAATGCCATACCACTAAGCAACAAACCTAGGCCTCTGGAGCCTATTTTTGACATGCGTTGAACAATTACCTATGTTGTCTAAAACTTTCATTTTAGCTTTACCACTTGTTTTTAAATTATTAAGTCTGGAAAAAATTAAATGTGCCAAGAAATACATTTAGTTTTCAAGTCAGCAAACTTAAAATAAGAAAGCCTTGCATTTTACAGTAGAAATCTAGTTCAACAACAACAGAATATCTGCAAGGCTCTGCAGAACCCAGAGAGGGCAGAGAACATGACGCTGACCACCCGTGCGGAGGAGTCACAACAGCGTTGCTCTGCTCTGCTTAGTTTTCTTCAGTTCTGTTGTTTCCATGGTGAATTCCTGTAGCACAAGTAGACAAATCCTATCTTCCTTTGGATCAAACAGTTCCAGAAATGACATGCCACAGTGGTCTTCATCAACATGGGGAGACAAAAATGACTTGAGTTTCAAAAATCTGCCCACAGAAAACAAATAAGCTTGCAGTAATCAAAAAGAAAAATCCTGGTTAAAAGACTTAATGAGTTTCTATCCTTGTGATTAGTCACATCATTGTATTAAAAGAGAGGAGGGAGGCCCCAGTGACCCTTCTGTGGCGTGATAACTCAGATTTCCACGGTGTTGCTGTGGTTTACAAAGCTGTTTCACAGGCAATTTCATTTTAATTTCTGTGGTGCCTGCTTACTTTTCTGTCCAATTTGAGAACTCTATTCAGATCCCTCATCAGCTGAAGCTTCAGGGTGGCTGAGTTTATCTTGGGTAAAATCCCCACTCTCTGAGGCCATTCTGGGGTATTCTGTGGCCAGCACCTCAGGGACAGCATCTGTGGAGAAGGCTCTGAACTTAATTCATCTTTATGTATTATACAAAACTACATCCCAGGAGACCATATTATTTGATTTCTGTTTTAAAAATCATTTTCAGCACTGTTGCCTTCAAGCTTTTTCACAAGGAATTTTTATAGGAAAAAAAATCCTCTTTGTAGTCAATAGCCTCAAAAATGAAAAGCAAAACTTGACCTACATAGACTTATAATACTGCAAATGTCACATTTCTTACATGCCTGGCATGGTGGGATGAGCTAGTGTTTTTATTTGTGAACTTCAGTGCTTTCTGTGGATCCAGTTTTAATTCACTCCCAAAGTGTCACCCAGATTTCTTGGGCTGCTTGTGACACCCTTGATCTAATTTTGAAGGCTCCTCCTTTGTCCCTGGGTTCTTCTCTTCTAACCCCTGGAATGGTCTGCTTCAAACAATTGTATCTGAGCTGTGTTTGAATAAGAGTGCTTTATCAGGAAGTTCTTGGCAAACATCTTTGTCTGTTTTGGTGATCTGGAAGACTGCCTAACTTTCTTTTGGGTTTAGAGCTGCCCTATGTCACATGGCTTTCTCATCGACTCATTTCCTGCCCCCAGAGACTGTATCTATTCTAGGAAGAGTAAAATGTGTCCTCCACCTGGATGGACAAATTCTCCTTGCCTCCCTTCCCTCCCTCCCTCCCTCCCTCCCTCCCTCCCTCCCTCCCTCCCTCCCTCCCATCATCCACTTACCTAACATTTATCTAGATGCTTGCTTTATACTAGGTTCTGGGAATATACAGATGTCAGTGTCTTGACTTTGAAGCTACATTAGAAGTCAGTTCTGTGTGAGTGATGCAGTGCATCTGAACAATGATTGTGGGGTAGGTAAAGACAGACAGACAGACAGACAGACAGCATAGAAAAGTCAGAGACTTCCAGAGACAGAAGCAACAAGAAACACATTTACACAGAATTACTTTCCAACTTACATCTTTGATGTTTCCTCAAATCCTGATGTATGATTGAGCTGCTTTGCTGTCCCTTAGGTCTCTGGAGTTCCAGGGTAGGCATTTTCAACAGACCAGGCTTTGGCAAGGATTCATCATGTTTCTCTGCCAAGGGCTCTCGCTGGCAGATGGCAACAGCTGCTGCAATCGAGTGTAAGAAAGTACAGGAGGAGCCCTGCAGAACGTCCTTTTTATTACACTAATGGCTTCTTTCCTGAGAGTGGCTTTCATTGTATTGGTACATAATTGTTCCTGCCAATGCATTTGCTCTGATCATACAAAAATCTAATTACTCTACGTAATGAATCATTAACAATTTCCTTAAATTTATTTCAGTGTTTGCATGTTGGCATTCAGTTTATGCTAATAAACCTAAAATATTCATGCTTTTAAGTCTGAGATTGCAGATGTTAAAAATTTGTTTTAGTAAATGTACATTGCAGATCAGGTTTTTGTAAAACCCGGGGGGTGTAAGCTCCTGGAGATTATTCTGGAATACGACAGGCACATGGCTTTCCCATCCACTTTTAAAGCAGAGGTCCTTCATCTCCTTCACCCAGCATGTTCAGTTAGCCAACAGAGTGACGTGTGGGCATCAGTAACTCAGGAGCATTGATGGGTGCTTAGTAATGAAGGCGGATCAAAGTGACTGATCTTTATATCCATTCCCTGTTGGTTTATCTGCACTGAGACTCATCCAGTTGATGAAGTAGATATTGGAAATTAATATTGTTGACGAGCCAGGGTAGGGGGATACAGGGGTGCGTGCCTGGGGTACAGAGGACAAGGGGAGAGGGCATGGGGGGAGACTCTATGAAGGGGGACTGGGATGGGGCAGCAGCAATTAGGATGCAAAAATTAATTAATTAATTAATTAATAAGAAATTAATATTGTTAGTCTAAGAATGGAAAGTTAACTTTAAGTTCTCCCCCACAGACATGCAGCACTCAGCTTTTTTTGAATGTGGTCACTCTTAGGAACTGTATCCCGAGATGTCCACCTCCTCTGCTAACTACCCAAAGCTTATGTGCTCAGTCTATTATTATCCTCCCTTCACAGATTAGAAATAGAATTTGAGAAGTGAAGCAACTTGGCCCAAGGTTCCAGTATTTCACAGTGCTTTCTCAGCTGGGGCTAGTTTTGTCTGGTTGAGGACATTTGGCAATGTCTGAGGACATTTTTCACTGTCACAATCAAGCACGGGGGTGGGCTGGGGCAAGTCATTGATACAATGAGGAAAGCCAAGGACACTGCTTAACATCCTATAAGGAGCAGAACAACCCCGCCCCCTCCAAGAGAGGATGATCTGCTCCAGCGTGACCACAAGGTTGTGGGTGAGAACTGCGGTATCGCAGCTGAGTGCAATGCCCCTGACCCAGCTCTGTGGGCTGCGGCTTTCTAACAGCTGTGGTAGACAGCTGTGGTGGGGACCACGGTGTGACTACGCCTCTTCTCCCGCACCTGTGGGGGTGTAGCCTTCCTTTCTTGTGTGGGCTGTGGAACACTGTGGGGAACTGAGAAAGCCTGGAGGGAATGTGGTTGTTTGACATGGGCACAACCATGTCAAAGACCCAAGGCTTCGGAGCCATGGGAACAGCCACGCCTTCTCATACTGATCCGATCCAGGACTGGCAAAGCCTTCCGCTGGTTTGAGTGCAAATATTGACAGTGTAAGTAGGAGTATTTAGGGACAGTGGACTGCTGTGTGCAAAATTAGCAACTGCAACCTCTGCCTCCTAGACACTTAGACTGCTCACCTACAAAGACTTCCTACCCATACTAGCCAGCCCTCCCCGTGTGCTGTACATAGTAGGTGCACTCTGTCATGGCAAACAGTCTACCTGATCCCAGCTTTTCTGTACATGTCTGTCTGTTCTTTCTACTGTTCCTTGCTGTCACAGAATACCTGTGTGGCTGCAGCCTGGGGCTGTGCGCATACTTGTCACCTGCAGAAGTGACTTTCAGCCAGTGTTCAGACTCTCTTTGTTTTACAGGCCAGTTTTGAGGGAATTCTACAGAAACCCTCTGTCTCTGGAGGCACGGATTCTCAGCTGCTCTCAATGGTCACTGCTTAGCTCATTTGCAGACCCACTCTCTCCTCCTCTAATTGAGGTATGCCGAAGGGCTGTTGATACTTCTGAGAGCAAAGCCCCCAAACAACAGGAAAGCAAAGCCACACTCCCACAGGATGTGTGAGTTCATAAATATATGTGTGTGTTCATGTGTGTATGTATCAAAGGCCCTCATCATCCTCTCCTTTCCCCCTTCCCCTCCCAATACAGCTTTTCTTCCCAGTTTCCTTCTACTTTCCTGTCTTTCCATGCACATGCACGTGCACACACACACACACACACACACACACACGTTTTAATTAAAGGTGCCTGCATGAGCATGGGGCGGGCCTTTATTACTTCAGGAAGGACATTATATCAGTGGCTACAGCACTGAGGACCATGACTCTCCAATCCCAAGGAACCTGCCTTATGCTCATCTGCAACGAGGGAAGCATTGTAAGCCCTCCTCTAAGCCACGAACAAATATCGACAGCTGTCGTCTTGTGGGCGTAGCCACTGCTGCTATGAGTGCCATGGTTGTGACCTGTCCGGAAGGCAGCTTCTCTAGCATTCCTTCCAATCATCCATTCCTTACAATTTTCCCGTATTCCTTTTCTCCTCTATGCAGTCTGAGTATGAAGTGACTTATCTGTCCTCTCTTTCTCCTCATGTACTCAGTAGGCTTCTGGACTCTCCATGGATGTCATCCAGATCTGGTTGTGGCTCTGAGAGTCCATCCAGGCCCATGATGGTCTCTTCTCTTCTCTTCTCTTCTCTTCTCTTCTCTTCTCTTCTCTTCTCTTCTCTTCTCTCCTCTCCTCTCCTCTCCTCTCCTCTCCTCTCCTCTCCTCTCCTCTCCTCTCCTCTTCTCTCCTCTCTCCTCTCCTTTCCCCTCCCCTCCCTTCTCTTCCTATCTATCTATCTATCTATCTATCTATCTATCTATCTATCTATCAATCATCTATCTATCTATCTATCATCTATCTATCTATCTATCTATCTATCTATCTATCATCTATCTATCTACATATACACAGGATTTATTAGAGTGGCTTACAGCTTATGGTCTGACTATTCCAACAATGGCTGTCTCCCAATGGAAAGTCCAAGAATCTGGCAGTTGTTAAGTCCATGAGGCTGAATGTCTCAGCTGGGTTTTCAATATACTCTGGAATCCCAAGGAAGCACTGGATGCCCATACATGCCAGTGAGAGTGAGGTAGGCCAGCAAAGAGCAAGGTTTCCTTCTACCTGTTCTTTACATAGGCCTCTGCCAGAAGGTATGACCCAGCTTTAAGGTGGAACTTCCCAACCTCAGGAGATCCAGATTTAAGGTGGGTTCCTGAGGAGATCCAGCTTTAGGGGATGTTCTTCCAACTCCAAATGATTTAATCAAAAAAAAAATCGCCAGGTAGTGGCACACACCTTTAATCCCAGCACTGATAGGCAGAGGCAGAGCAGGCAGATCTATGAGTTGAAGCCAGCCTGGTCTACAGAATAAGTTCAAGGACAGCCAGGGCTACACATAGAAAGCCTGTCTTGGAAAATCAAAATAAGAAAAAGAAAAGAAAACTCTCTCATAGGTGTGCCCACCATCTTGAGTTTTAGTTAATTCAGAATGTAGTCAGGTTGACAGCCAAGAATACCATCACACCTAACATATGCATGAGGTCTGAGAATGATGTGCCCTGTTAACACTTATATAACAAATTCGTCCAGGGTCCCAGGAGAGTTGGCCCAGAATTGCTTAGCTAAACAACTATAACTAGCAGATGAAAGGCGTTTTAAAAGAACTTTGACATACTCAATAATCTGTACTTTAAATTGTCTTTTTAAAACATACTTTTATACAGTGTATTTGATCAGGGTTTCTCTTCACTTGTGAGATTCTATCCCCCCTCCTAGTCAGCCCCATACCTTCTTTATCTCTTTCTTTAAAAAAAATCTAGTAGGCTAATTAAAAAGAAATCTAGAATAAAACAAAGCAAACAGACAAATAAAGGGAAAAAAGGAAAAAAACCTGAAAAAATGCAAAGAAAATGTTTAGGAAATATATACTCCCCCACCGCACACATACATGAACACAAACCCATAAAAACATAAAATTGGAAAACATTATAGATAAGCAAAAAGACAGGTAAGGTTAAAAAATATTCTTGAGTTTGTTTTGTGTTGGCCATCTACTGTTGGACACAGGGCTGCCCTTAAGTGTGGTGTGGGTACCCGGCAAGACTCCACTGGAAAAAAATAATTTTTCCCTTTGTGAGTTGTTGTCTTAGGGAAGGGTGCTCTTCCCTTCTTGGTGATGTTGACAAAGTCTGGCACAGACCTTTGTGGCCCCTGCACATGCTGCCATGGTCCTTTGAGTTCATGTGTGCACCAGTCCAGCTCTGGTTAGAAGGCCTTTTTTATCTCCATAGACTTCACCATGGAAAAGAAGGGGTTGTTCACATATTTCTGTCCCCTCTTCCACAGAGATCTCTGAGCCCTGAGGAGAGGGGTTTGATGAAGATATTCCGTTTAGAACTTAGTGTCCCAGGTCTCTCCGTCTCTGCACAGTGTTCAGCTGAAGCTGTCTCAGTTAGTCCCCATCTCCTACAAGAAGAAGCATTTCTTGCTGGCTTAACAAGACACTAAACTCATTCCCAGCAGGTGTGGCTTCTGGGTTCCCAGATAGAGTCCCATGATGGTTTCTTTGTCTTCAACTTTCAGTCAGAACTCCTAAAACCTTTTTTAAAGGCTCTGGACTGCTTTTTCTCTCTCAACCCAGCTGACAGTCTTTCTTCTCAATAACCATCCAGCTGAGAATTTTTCTATGCAAATTCAGTGTGTGCTTTTAGTCCCCAGTCAAATACTATTTCCTCCTTTAACTTCTAACTGGAAGCCTTGGGCTCCCAGGGGTGGGTATGGTGTATCACAGGGGGGCAGTATGGGATGGGGGGGGGCGATGGGACGAACCAATGCCTGAACTCAGAGCCTTGTACAGACTAAGTGAGCACGGTGCTACTGAGGTATCCCTAGGCCTTTCTTCTATTTGTATTTTGATACAGGGTCTCACTAAGTTGCCTAGCTGGCATTGAGCTTGAATATGCTATTTAAAAAGCTATGGATCTATAATGAGGAAAAAAAAAAAACAGCTCTTCTTGCATCTGAAAGTAATAAGTCCAATGCAGTGATTTCAAACTTCTAAGGCAAATTGTTATCTTACAGATACCAAAATTTTATAGACAGCATCAATCTGATGTTGTAGAATTGAACTTTTATCCTAATGGAGCTGATTGAAATAATGTAAACTTTGAAAATGTGAAAGGTGGATAAATGGGCATGCAGTTTCTACCTGTATTTTATTTGGTTATGTAACACTGAGAAAGCCAGTGAAATAACTGTTAACAGAGTTTAGAAATTCACTTAGAAGTCAGTAAATTCTATTAACACTCTATTATAGATTACATACAATTATTGTATATGATATACATTAACATGTTGGTAGTATTTCAGACACTAAATTTAATGTCTGTGTATTTATTAAGTCAATGATTTCATGATCACACACAAGACTTTACTTTGAATCATGAATTCTCAGTGTATGATTATTATTCCGTGTGTGGTGAGGCAGAAATATTGACTATTGAAAGAAAAGAGGAGAAGAGAAGAGAAAAGAAAAGAAAAGAAAAGAAAAGAAAAGGTTGGTCTTCAAATGTAACATGGACTCGGCATACACTGAGAGACCAACTTCTTTGGGTTCAGACTCCATCTTAGAGAACCTGACCTAAGGTTGAACTCAAGTTAACAGGCCGGTACCTAGCACCAGTTTCCAGGCATCCCCCAACAAGACCTATGTCTCACACCAGTTTCCAGGTTACTGCCCAATAAATCTGCACCTCCAGGTTACAAGTCCACCCCTGCCTAACAACCACCAGTTAGGAGGAAAGCAGGAGCTAAGCCCAAGCTCCAGCTTGTGAATAGAGACTCTTGGGTGATTGCATCGGATTGACTCCTCATTGGCCTTGGGGGTTCATGAACGCTTCCTGGTACTACACACATGTTACAACTTAATGGGGACTAGGGAAGCATGTGGAAGACTTTAGGGGAACAATGAAGAGGAAGCAACCAACTGTGGACAGCACAGGAAAGGAACTCTGGGTCCTCATGGAGCAGGTGTGCACACAGCATAGAAAGAACAAGGTAAATAAGCAAAGTTGTCATGTCATGCAAGTCCTTATACAGTTAGAATATATGGAATTTAATTTTTAGTCTAACAAAGCTCTCTCAATTAAGGGAAAATTTAAGTTGAGGAGTTTTAAAGTTCACCTTTCAGGGGAAAGGTGAACCAAAGAAAAGAGCCAGGAGGCAGTATGTGGGAGGCCAGGACATGGGAGGTAGCTGGGGTCATTGTGGACATCTGAGTGCAGACCTTCATGAGTAAAGGGCGAGTGGAGGGGGGGGATTCCAGTAATGGGGCAGAGTGTCCAAAAATCCTGAGGACAGAAGAGGAAGAGTGAGCCATTGTGGTGGGAAAGGGCCATGAAAGGTATCAAAGATGGTTTCAGTGTCGCAGGGTCCAAGGCAATTTGGGACATTTAAGGTCCTTATTTTAATTCCCGGAAGAAGTGAAGTTCTTAGGATTTTAGAGGAGGAAACGATATCATGTAATTTACATGTTAGTAGCATCTTTCTCACCATTATCCTGAGAATAGAGAGAGCAAGGCAAAGAGGTCAGGGAGAGATGTTAAGAGTCTGCTGGGGCTGCCATTTCAAAATACCAAAGGGTGGGTGGCTTGAACAATGGTCCTTTACTCTTCACAGTTTGGGGTGCTTGGAAAGTACAGACTGAAGGTACCAACTGGGTGAGTTTCATGCTAGTGGCCCATTGTTTAGCTTTTGAGCACCCACCGTATCCCTGTGGCTTCTCTGTGGTGGAAATAAACAATGGAGAGGGAGAGAAGTGGGAGAATGTCCTGTTTATCTTTCTATAAGGAAAAAGAAGTAGATGAATACAAAGCACTAGACCCCGCACTTGTTCAGCTAACTCCAGTCACCTCCTGTGGTGGTTTATGTAAGAATGGAATGCCCTCCAGGCTAATATATTTGAATATTTAGTCGTGGTTAGTTGAACTGTTTGGGACAGATAGTAGGTATAGTCTTGTTGGAGAAGATGTGTCACTGAGGGTAGGCTGTGAGGTTTCAAGCGTCCTTGTCATTCCCAGTTAACTCTCTGCTAATTTATGGATTAGAATTTAATGTCTCAGCTACTGCTGCAGTGCCACATGTACCTGCCTGCTGCCATGCTCCCTGCCGTGGGATGGTCTTAGACTCACCCTCTGAAACTGTAAGCTCCCAATAAATGGTTTCTTCTATAATTTGTCTTTGTCATAATATCTCTTCCCAGCAATACAAAGTAACTAAGACATTCCCCAAGCTTCACATGACATCATTCTGATTCAGAATATCAATTTGGAGGAGACACGAGTTTTCAGTTCACAGCAGGAGGTCACTATTTGGGGTGAGAGATGTCAGAGAATTTGGTATGGCAGAGGATACAAGCTGTTATACTGTGAAAGTATTTTTTTCTTTTAAAGCAGGTTAGCTCTATTGGGTAATCTGATATGGAGAATGGGAGAAAAAATAATCAGAGACAAAAAAGAATACTGGATAGGCATGATATTATTGTTTGTTGTTTACTTTCAATATTGATAAGTTGTACAGAACTCAAGAGAGTAGCTAAGAGTGGGATCCAAAAGTTCTCCATTTAATGAGTTTCAATTTGTAAATAAATGTGAGGACGGCTTACTACAAAAGTTTTGTTCCTGTTTGACACTGTGGCTGGGGACAACCGGCTTTTAAAGGACCTGGGCTAGGAATGCCAATGCTATGTCAACCCAAGGCTATCTGGCACCACTGACGAACAGCTCTACCACAGATCCCAGGACCGTTCCCCTGGGAGGCATTGGGGGTATTGATTTTTATGTATTTTCTCTTCTCAGAATCTGCCTTTGCACTCAGAGGCAACAGAATTCTGACATTTACTCTTGGATGTTTCCTGTACAGGGAAGTTATAAAGGCCTTTTGGGCAGAATTGTCTCAGACATTTCCTCTGTGCCACTGTCCTTAAAGTATCAGACGTCATGCAGCGCATGCCCTCCGACTCTATCCACTTCACCTCAGTGCAATAGAGAATGTGTGGATTACATGACTCTAAATACAACTTTGGAAAATTCTCTTATTTTGAAAAGGGAAGATACACATGAAGCAGGTAACTAATCAAAGACAAGGGCTGGTTTTTTTTTTTTTTTTTTTTTTTTTTTTTGTCTTGAAGACCCAACAGACATATAATAACATTTTTTAAAGCCTGAAAATAGTAGAATGTTAGATAATTTTTTAAATTATTGGCATTGTGTGTGTGTTATAAGTGTTGTGTGCATCTTCATGTGGGTGTGTTCATGTGTGCATGTGAGTGGGAATACACACGTATTTGTGCTGGAGATTGCAGGATCTCATACTGAAGCAGCAGCTGGTCATTTGCCTAGGTCAGCCGTTCTTAGAGCTGGGAGCCTGCTGTCTTCCTTCACCTCTCTAGCGCTGAGATTCTAGTTGTACGTTTCCTCACTCTGTAGTGTGTGGGGTGGACCAGTGAGTACTAGGGAACGGATGTAAAGCAAGTGGTGGGGATCCACTGTTTACAAAATACCACTAGTCTTGAAAAAAGTGATAGAGTAGCACTTAGCAGCAGTTTCCTATGTCATTGTCAGAGATATATTTGTCAGAGAAGCGTCTCCCTGCAGCAGATGGGACCAAATACAGTGACCCACAGCCAGACATTATGCAGAAAGAGGGACCTTAGAACAGTCAGCCTTAAATGGGATGTCTCCATCAAATCCCTCCCCTCAGAGCTCAGGGAACCCCACAGAAGAGGAAGCAGAAATGGAAGAGATCAGGAGAACAAGGCTCTCTAAATCAACTGAGCAAAGCTCATATGGGCTCCCAGAGGCTGAAGCAGCCAGCACAGGGCTTGCACGGGTCTGCAACAAGTCCACTGTGTATGTAGTATAACTTCCAGTTTAGTGTTTGTATGAAACTCCTGAGTGTGCACAAGTGCATCTCTAGTTTTTGTTCCTTCTCTTGGGCTCTTTTCCTGATGTTGGGGGCTCACACACACACATATACACACACATGAACGCCTACATACATATATAAGTATGTCATATACACACACAAAATAGAAATTAAAAATTAAAAATACAAATACAAATAAAAAAAATCAATATACCTGTGTGTTGGTGTCCTTGGGTTGCTGAAACAAAGACTTTTCAGGCTGTGCTTGTTAACAACAGAAGTCAAAGTTTTCTCAGTGCTGGAGCTACAAGTCTGAAATCACTATTAGCAGTTTTGTCATTTGAAAAGTTCTGTTTTAGCTTCTTGACTCTGAGCTGGCCATCTTACAGTGACTCGTTTTCCTGTGCGTTTTCCTATGCATCTGCACACTGACCCTTTCCTGTGCTAGCAGCATCCTAATCTCCTCCTTACACTTAAAGGCTTATTCACCGAGGGTGTATCCGATGACCTCATTTGACTCAATTACTTTGGAACCATCTAGCTGCAGCCTCTGAAAAACCACTGAAGGCCATCTGCATCTCTGAGCGGACACATTTCAATGCATGAAACGCTCTTGGAGAGATATCCTTGTAAATTCTTACACTTCTGTTTTAGGGTTGATATTGAAGATGTCTAATCTTCACACACACACACACACACACACACACACACACACACACACACTCACTCTTGCAGACACACACATTGTATTGTGATAAGGCTTTTTTGGTATACATGAGGGATGAAGATGGTGAAAGGACCTGGTGAGCAACGTAACAAAAGAAGACGCCTGGTCCTCGGGGTCTTATACCCATCTCCTACACAAGAGTAGGCATGTGGGGTGAGATGAGATCTGCTAGTAAACTGAATTTAGCTTGGGGTGGGTTTGGCATTCTGCAGGCAAGATGCTCAAAGCAGGGTGCCGATTGTTCCTTGCTGCACAGACTAACCTGGCGTTCCTCCAGAAACACTTGGAACAAAGCAAACAGGAGACAAGTAGCTAGTGAAGTCAAGCCGGGAGAGTGTGTATGGATTCAGTCATTTTGTTTATAACCCTGAGTAGTAGAAGCTAAGAGGCCAATAGACTTGACTTTTCACACAGCTCTCTGAGGGTTTCTTGTCACTTTATTTGACTCTTAACTTTTTCTCTGCTAAACACAGCTATGTTTCTGTACATCACTGTTTCTCTTAAATATCTGTTGGAACCAGATGAGATGTAGATACAATAAAGTTCCCAGAAGGGTTGTTTTGCTTTCTTTGTTTGGCCACAAGAAAACACTTTGTAAATCAAGTCAGCTTTCAAATGCTTGAAATTGCAAGTAAGAAATAAGAGCCAAGAAAGGTCAAACGGTGGATGAAGCTAAATCATGTAATTTAGGTCGAATGTTTTTATGAGAGAGTGGGATTGTGCCAATGTTGTAGATTTAATAGAAAAAACTCGCAGATCCATAGCTGTTTGTTTCAAATAATAAAGTGGAGTGAATGGTAGTGATTTATGGGGTTCCCTTTGATCCTGACACTTCATTATTTTTTACCCAGAATGGCATTTCTGGTACAATCTTTTAATACCATGTTTCCTCATCTTGCTCTGAAATAATATCTCCACCACAATCAGCCTCTTATGTGATGCTCCGCTGACTCCCATCTGGAAGGCAGTTGCACCATGAACGAGATTGCTGATGTCCCTACGTTTGTGTTTCTTGGAGTCTTTCTGAGGATATCGAAAATAATGGTGTATAAAATAGAAAATCAGACAAAAATTTATTTATTTATTTATTTATTTAATTAATTTATTTTTTACAAATTATGCACATGTGAACAAACATGTCGTTTTGTTAAATCAATATGCACAATGTAAAAAGTGATAACAGAATCAAAAGCATATGACTTTAACCCTCCCTTTTAAGTAAGGTTTTTGTTTGTGTCTTCTGTTTTTGTGTTTAATTATATTTTTGAGACAACATGCTACGAACTTAAGAACATAGCTTCACTTGCAGAAGAAGACATTTTCATTAACACATTTCTCTTCATTGCTTCATCCAGTTTTTAATTAATATAGAATTTTCCCAAGATGACATAAAACACAGGATTCTAAGAAAGCTGGTTTGTTATGCATGGGGAAAAATATATGGATTGTGTATTTTGACTTTGCAAAAATTTCACCATATACTCTGACTTGAGTTTTCCCCTTTAGGGAATGTAGCCAACGAGACCTGGCCTTAACTCGCTGCTTTAATAATGAGGTTAAAGAGGCACTTCAGCTTTCTTAGCCTGATAGCTTTGCATCAGTTAACCTGAGACGACACTCATTTAATTGGACTCGTGGAGAAGAAATGAGATGGTACATGTATGGTAGTTAGTGGTCATACACTGATGGGCAGTCTCACTGGATTTGGAATCAACTAGGAGAGACAGATTTCTGAATGTGTCTGTGAGGACGTTTTCAGAAAGATTTAACAGGGTAGGGGAGACGCGCCCTGGACATAGTACTAACATAGGTCTGTGCCCTGTGATCCAAGGGAAAGCAGAACACTGATACTCATCTGTCTGTTCTCTGCTTTCTGCGATGTTCTGATGTGGGAAATCCCAGCTACTTTCTCCCACACCACAAACTCTGCAGTGCTTCTTCCTCCACAGGCCAAAATAAACGCTTTAAAGAAACACAAGTCACTTTTGGTCAAGCATTTGGTCACAGTAATGAGAAATTGTTTTATCTCTACGAGCACTTAATTTGCTCAAGTATTGCAAATGTTAACTGAGAACTCTGAGGACAGCAGGGTGTTGGCCTCAGAAGAATGCAAAAATGACCTGGCCTAACTGCTCCCTCCAAGCGAACACCCTTGACTTTGTAAGCGGGGTTTGAACGCCCCCAAGAAGGGGTGCTCACCATATGCCAGTGCTTCTGGCTGTGTGATGAACTGTTTGAATTATAACCATATTTTCTGGGTCACTCTATGCATAAAATGTTGACACCCTGTCTCAAAATGAGAACTAGAAGACTGCCTTTTCTGTGTGTCTGTGTGAGCATTTTTCCAGAGGTTTAACTAAAGAGAGATGGAAGACCCACCTGGAACGTAGGTGGCAGCTCCAGTCCAGGGGCTGAGGTGCAGGACTGACTAAAGAGAAATCGAGCTGAGCAGTGATGTTCATCACTTTCTGCTTCCACTTAGGGACACGATGTGACCAGCTACCTCCATCCTGCTGCCGTTCACCCCAGTATGATAGGCTGTGCTTCAACCTGTTAGCCGCTGCTTCTGTGAGGCACTTTGTCGCATTAGCCAGAAACCTTCCTTAGTGCACTTAACGCCTTTCCATAGGAAGAGGGCGAGTGAGTACAAATACCCGAAGAGAGAGTAAATGATCTCGGGAAAGTGACTGGGTCCTGGGAATCTGACATCTGTCACAGTCGGTGGCTGAGTTGTTGACCTCAGCGTCCTCTCCTTAATATGAGTTAATGTTCCCCTGGGTTTGCTGGGAGGATTTGTCACCACTGAGCTCCTTCAGTAGAATCTGGAACCAGATAGAAGGTGAAAATAAAACACGTGCTGTACCGTCATGCTCCGCTCCCCAGCCCCGCCTGCCCCCACCCCGCCCCCTATCCCGCAGCTGCTGCCCCCTGCCAGCTGCCACCCCAGTTTAAAGTCCCAAGTGTCATAATTTGGGTGGCATTTTATAACTCCATTTTCAGAAAAACAAGCTCAAAGGAAACCAAGCATCTCCCTTCCCACTTTAGGCTAGACTAGACAGGGGATTACATACTTCTCGGCTACAGAGTTTCTTTATTACTGAGAACCATAATTCCTAGGTACCAGTGCTTGTCTTTCGTGGGTGGGCAAGCAACAGGAGTAGGCTGGTTACAATGAACAGCTGAGTGGCTCTGCTTTGAGCTGAAGATTTTCCTATGTTACCTAATCTGGGGCAGACAGGTATTAAAGGTTTCTCAGCCCACCTTCAGTGATTATAGCAAAATACCCATGACTGGGTAATTAATAAAAGAGAGAAGGTTATTTTGGCTCACAATCTGGAGGGATGGAGCTGGCAGGAGCTGTGTGCTATACCACACTGTGATGGAGAGCAGACGGGCAGCTGACAAGTGAGAGCATTTGAGGCGACAGAGCACAAGGGAAACAGTTTGTAACAGCCAGCTCTTGTACTAATCCAGCCTACCACCGGACCTAACTCACACTTTTGGAGATGCCAATTCTGTCTGTGGGCACTGCTGAAAGACCTCTAATGTTCTTATGTCTCAGTGCTGCTGGCAGAGGCACTATACTTCTCTCTGAATTTTGGAGGATACAAATCATAGCCCAGAAGGATGTATGGTTGGTTATTTTTCATGGCTATGACTGAAGCTCAAGAAGGTGACAGGACAAGGACATCTCAAGCTACGGCCAATGCCATCTCTGTAAATAGGCGGTTGGTTAAAGCAAGTTTGAAGGGTAGGTCCAAAGTGACAGGCTACCCTACAGCTCAACTACTGAGGTAGAGAGGTGACAATATTTTTAAGCAGTAATTCAACCCACACCAGTCCAGATACAGTTGAGCCTGTATATTCTTAAAGAATGTAATTGTCTTTAACTGCAATGCATGGGCTTTGATTATATGAAAGGAAGGCTGGTCCTGATATTGTAAATACAGCTGCGTTCCTAGGTTCTTTTGTCTGCTTGGTGTGAGAAGCCGAGCAAAGCCGATTATTCTGGAGTTTCTTCACAGTCATTTGCTAAGTGTAAATACGATTTTCAGGTGACCCACTCTTCTCTCTTCCATGCAACAAGGCAAAACTCAAATTTTAGCTGGGAAGTCCTCAGCAGGTGGAGGACTATTTATTATATAACTATTCAGCCTGGATGGCTTCTCTGCAATTATTTTGCTGCTATTTACAACATTTGCAGAACCGAGGGAAAAATGTCAAATAAGCATTTGATATTTTTCCTCATCTCTCCATCCAAGGGCTATTGCTTTGTAATTTGTTTAGCATTTTAGTAAATCCATTAACCTTTCACCCTGGACACAGAAAATGGGTTCGATGGTTTAATTCTGCTCCCCGAGGAGTCTATAACCACATCGTAAGCAGCATGTTAGACATTAATTGGGATGTATTTTCAGACACATCTAGAGTCAGGATAATGGAAGCATAGAAAATACGAACTAGGGAAAGCCAGAGAAACTAGCCTATCTATGAGCATGCTGATTCCGAAATCATCACATCGATTTCTGTTGGTAGGAATGGTATCTACTTGCCCCGGGGCTCCAATAGTAAACTACATTTTATTTTATAGTTAAGACCTATTTTCCTTTCTTAAAATCATTTCTTAAAATTACTTATTTTGGTATGTGCATATGAATGCAGGTGTTGTAGAGACCAGAAGAGTGTGTCATATACCCTGGAGCTGGCTTTGCAACTGTATGTGAGCTTTCCAGTGTGAGTGCTGGGAATTGAGCTTGGGTCCCCTGAAAGGGTAGTGCATGCTCTTAACCACTGAGCCAGCGAGCCAGCCCTGTTCTAATTTGCTTTCTATTGCTGTGTTAAAACACTGACCAAAGCATTTCATTTTATCTCATAATGTCAGTCAGAGTCAGTTGCTGAGGCAGGAACTAAAGTGGAGACTGTAGAGGACTGGTTCTCACTGGCTTCCTTCCCTCATCTTGCACTCATTTAAATCTATTTATTTACTTATTTATTCACTTACTTATTTATATCTTGAATGCTGCCCCCCCTAAGGTTTCCCCCTCACAGAGTCCCTCCCTCTACTCCCCCCTTCTCTGGAGAGAGTGGCCCCACCCTGGATAGCCCACCACCCTAGAAGATCAAGTCGCTATCAAATTAGACATGTCCTCTCACTGAGGCCAGATAAGACAGCCCTATTGAGGAACAGATTCCACTGTCAGGCTACAGCTTTAGGGAAAGCCTCCTTCTCCAGTTGTTGGGGGAACCACATGAAGACTGAGCTGCATGTCTGTTGCATATGTACCATGGGCCTCCTTCCAGCCTGTGTATATTCTTTGGTTGGTGGCTCAGTCTCTGAGAACTCCCAGAGGTCCAGGTTAGTTGACTCTGCTGATCTTCCTGTGGAGTTCCTATCTTCCTCAGGGCCTTCAAGCCTTCCTCCAACTCTTCCATGAGAGCCCCGACTTCTGTACAGTGCCAGCCTGCTCTTTGATACACCCCAGGACCATCTGCCCAGGGGCGGCACCACCCACAGTAGGTTGGCTCCTTCCATAAAAATCATTAATGATAAAAGGCCCCACAGACTTGTCTGCAAGTCAAGTTTATGGAGGCATTTTCTCAACTGATGTTCTCTCTTCCCAGACTACCCTGGCTTGTGTCAAGTTACAAAACAATAAAGTCAAATCACTTGAAACCAGCCTGCCTTTCCGGCGTGTGATTGCCACCGATTTCCTGCACCTATTTTCTGAAAAGCCTTCTGAGCTTTTTCTTGGCTCCCCCAGGTGCTGTGATATTTGGGACTTGGAATTTAGGGGACTATTTCAAAAGTCAGAAACTAATTTTCTGAAAAGAAGGGCTTGCGCAGAAAGGCAGCCTTTGCTTTTCTGTTGCCCTAAGTGAGAAGCTTAGCCCAGGAGAGCAGCTCCCTGTGCCCAGCTGCTATCTGCCACCTGGGCCTCAGCCCTATCCCTGCACTTGTTACCACACACACTGCTTAGGGACACGAATAGTTCCACTCTGGGGCTGACTGGATCTACCTCTCCCAGGCTCCTGTCACCGTGGAGGTGACACTGATAACCCGAGTTGCTTTGCACACTGTATGCCCTTGCTTAGTTGAGTCTTACACTGATCTTATAACCAGGCCAATTCTTTATCTCCCTTGTATTTGATCAAAGATTTATCCTGAGGCTAATCTCCAGTGTTACTGTGACACCTGAGTGCATCTGAGTCTGGATGAGCAGGGACGGAAGTTGGGAGGAAATGTGTATACAAATCCTGAACATTCTGTCAGTTGTTATTTTATGGAAACGATAGTTTATTAGAAGGCACATGTGTCTGAGTAAGCTGTGTTTTATTCTTCTGTGAGATGTGAGGAAGGAATAAAAAATAGGCTAGCTAGGCTTGATAGTTTGAGTAAGAATGACATCCATTGTCCTGCTTTGACTTGTTGCCCCAGGGTGGGCTGATACCCAAGGGGGGCTTTCCCTTCTCTGAGGGGAATGAGAAAGGTAACGGAGGGAGAGATGTGTGAGGATGCGACTAGGAGGAGAGGAGGGAGGGGTGCGATTGGGGTGTAAAGTGAATGAATAAATAAATTAATAATAAAAGGAATGGCCTCCAAAGGCCGGTATATTTAAACACTTAGTCACCAGGGAGTGGTGCAGCTTGAGAAGGAGTAAGAGGTGTGGCCTTGCTGGAGGAAGTGGGCCAGTGGATGCGGGCTTCCAGGTTTCAATGGCCAGAGCCAGGCACAGCATCGTTCTTCCGGTACAGCATCGCTCTTCCGGCTGCCTGTGGATCCAGATGTAGAACTCTCAGCTGCTTCTCCAGCACCATGGCTCCGTGTGTGTCACCATGCTCCCTACTGTGGTGACCAAATTTCTGAAACTGTAAGCAAACCCTAATTAAATGCCTTTCTTTCTGAGAGTTGCCTTGGTCATGGCGTCTCTTTACCTCACTAGAATAGTGACCAAGACGTTTGGTCTCAATGTTTGCTTCTGTAATTTTTTCCAGGATACTCTTGGGCTCTCTCTCTCTCTCTCTCTCTCTCTCTCTCTCTCTCTCTCTCTCTCTCTCTCTCATTAGGAGGTGGGTGCAAATGGGAAGGAGGGAGAATGGAAGTATTGAATATGGACGTTTTAACAAAGGACAAAACAATTATATATAGTGCTAGGCAGAACATTGCTCATGTTGAAGACAGGAAGCATGGAAATGCTTGCATAAATCCACAACACCCAGTAGTTAAGAATGAGAGAATATTCTTCAAGAAAAAAAAATCTGGTTTCAAAACTGTTTTCAAACACATTATTCATCCTAACCAGGAAAACAGAATCTGGCCTAGGAAAGTATTTTAAGTCATTTAATATACAGGCTTCTTACTTTAAAGACTTGGAGACTGAGGAACAGACAAGTGACTTAAGATTCATCATTCACAGAGCTGGCATATGAAGAAATAGCTTCTGGCCTCACACTCCAGCCTGAAACAGCCATCCAACGCTATTAAGCTATCTGCAGACAACCTCAGGCCTTTTGTAGAGTTATGTTTAAAGGCGAAAGGGACTTTGAAGTTGTGATAAAATTAAACTGGTTCTGGGCTTCCTAGCCACTGTGGTCCCTACTGGTACCTAGTTAGTGTCCTGACTACTGTGCCACTTTCCTCTGCATGGTCAGGAACGGGGGTCGGGGGGTGGGGGGGTGGGGGTGGGGGAGTCTTCCTCCTTCCTTCTTCACAGCCTCCAGGGAACTTCTCTCTGGAATAATAGCCCAAAATTTGAATTTCTTATTTTCAAGTTCTGCCATGAGCTACTGATTTCTAAGGCCTCTTCCAGGAGTGAGACCATTTCTCTTTAAAAAGTATTGTGCTAATAAGAATTTTTTGAATATTTATATATGTATCATTTTGGTTCCCAAGTGACAATAGGCAGTTTCCCAGCTTTGTCAAACGCACTGGCTTCTATGAGGTGACACTCCTTATCTGGGCCAAACTGCTCAATTGTACTCTCTAGTTCTTTCCTCATTAAAAGAAATATTGAAAATGAGTTTCTTTAGCTGCTTGAAACCTGTGCTTCTGTGAACATATCACCATCTCAGAGGTTATATGTCTGTGAACACATCACCATAGCAGAGGTTATACTTCTGTGAACACATCACCATAGCAGAGGTTATCCTTCTGTGAACACATCACCATAGCAGAGGTTATCCTTCTGTGAACACATCACTGTCACAGAAGTTGTGGGGTTTGCACAAGGAACCAGGCTGAATCCTGCTGCACTCACATGGCTGCCCAGCATGGCTGCTGTCTTGCCACCTTTGTGTGGACAGAAGAACATTGTTCTAAGTCTCACAATTCATGGCTGATAACAGGAATGCTTGAGTATAGGATACTCAGAACATTCACCAAAAGTGTGGAGGCAGAAAACCCTCACAACTATCTGCAAATGCTATTGCTCAGAGCTGTGTCTTTCCTAGTCCAGGCCTGCCAACAATCTGTACTTGAATCTTGTTCTAGGGGGGATATTTAAAGAATCCTCTCATATGAGAAACTTGTTTCTATGGCTCATCAAGATGTGACTTCATAGTTACAGCTATAATGTTCTTATTTTCTCTGGGAAATTGTAATTCTATAGAGAAATGGGTAGAAAGTTTTCTGTATAAAATCTTGAAGACCACCACTGAAATTATGTAGCCAAATTAATTCTGAATTGTACTTACAACCAGGTTCCAAATTTCTTGTGTTATCTCCACTGTGTTTATGATAGTTTAGCATGAGTCTCCCCCCCCCCCCTTAAAGCCATACAAATTGCCAAAGCCTTCAGAACGGGCAGAGTGTCAATGCTGGCATGCTGGGTTAGTTATTCGTGCTAAAGGGAGGATGCCAGCCAATGAATCACCAACAGACTTCTTGCCACACCTGGGGTTTTCTCTGTAGGGCTTCCATCCAAGTGTTGACAAAACTCAACTTTGGATAGACTCTAAGAATTGCTGGGACGATGGCCAAAGGTGCTTTCATGCCAATGGGACAACCCCCCTGCCCATTAGCTAGGCTCTTCTGCTCCCCAGATGGCAAAAAATAGAGAGTACTTTGTGATTTCCCACATCAATGCTGATTGTGAAGTCTTCCAGACAAAAAGCTTCTAGTTATGGTCATTCCTTGTAGTGCCCTGGACTCGTTTTTTGTAAAAGCTTGGTTTGAAACTAAGTTGAAAGCTACTACCCAGCCATAGGCCACATAGGTGTATTAAACATGCTGCCTGCTTAAGGTTAAGATTCGGGCTACAGTCACAGTATCAGGTTTTATCTTCTGAACAGTCCTGGAAACAGCTGGAGCAGATGCAGTGCCTCAGTTGACTGAGTGGGCTGCCCAGGGTTCTGACTCTAGCTAGGTAGTTGATTTGTCTTGGGACTGACATTTATCAAGAGTCTCTCATTTCCTTCTTGGGGTATTAACTCATTGTGGAGCTGACTTGTGAGTCTGTGTAAGGACCAATGACACTTTTGAGAAGGCCCACCTTTAGGAAGGTGGATGCTCCATCGTGGTCTCACATAGGTCAGTGCTTGACAGTGTTTGTAAATACAATTAGGAGAGCGAAGTTGTACTTATGAAAAGGACATTATAAGAAGAGACACTCACTGGGCAGCCTGGTAAACCTTCTTTTACTGCTATTATCTGTAATTTCCCTCATCAATTATTCTAATGTCAGTACGGAGCCTAACTGAGTTAAGGAAAGAATACAGGAAGATTTACATTGACAGGGTGTCAAAAGAGTGGCCAGGAACCTGGAGATGCCGTATCATGCCTCTGTTTGAATATCATAACCTGATATGGTGCAAGCTTCTAACAGAGTCTGTTGGGTCCTCACAGACCCGTCGAGCCAAACCAGCAACTCTGGCTACACGTTTTTCTTAGTTTGGCTTGCATTGCTGTGAAGAGACTCTGTGACCACAGCAACTCCTATAAAGGAGAACATTTAATTGAGACTGGCTTACAGTTTCAGAGGTTCAGTCCATTATCATTATGACAGGAAGCATGGTAACATGCAGGCAGACATGGTGCTGGAGGAGGAGCTGAGAGTTCTACACCTTAATCTGCAGGAGACTGTAAACCACACTGGGCATAGCTTGAGGATATGAGACCTCAAAGCCCACCCCCACAGTGATTCAGTTCCCCCAACAAGACCACACCTACTTCAACATGGCCACACCTCCTAATAGTGCCACTCCCTATGGGCCCATGGGGACATTTTCTTTCAAACCACCACAACATTATTTCACAAAATATGATGTTAACACCAACTTATTAATGGTTTGCTTTTTAGAAAGAAGAGAAATCTGTGGAAGATTCTAGAAAACCCATCACTAAGACCTTGTAATGTGTGCTTTCTGTTTGCTGAGATGGGCTCTTTAGCCATTATCATCTGTCATTCTCAGGGCATGGAGTAGGTTTAATATGGTGAACAGAAGTGTTTTTTTAGAAAGCTAAGGGTTTGGGATGTCTCTCAGTGGAAGAAAGTTGGCTCAGCATGAACAAGGCTCCAGTTCAGTCTCCAGCATCAGAAAAGATATATTGGATGTTGGTAGGTAATAAATTATCTAGCCTCGTGTTTCTCCTAAGCATTTTCTGTTGTCTAGAAAAAAAAATCAACTTTACTTTCAAATATCACTTCAACACAAAATCATATTCTCCAAGGCCCAGGGAATTAGGTCTCTGTCTATGGATCCACTTGCCAGCACAAAAAGTCTCATTTCATGGAGAACTGCCTAGACATAGCAAAGGAATTTGTTCTAGGAGAACTAAGTTGGCTGAACAGGGAGTATTGGGTCCTTCCTTTGGGAAGGGTCTGGTGCTGGTGGGCCCTTGTGAGTGTGCAGCAGTTGCTACTGAACCTCGTCTGACCTGAGACACAGAAAGTGAGCAGCTTTCCTGGATGACTGGGCACCGTGCCACTTCTCTTCTGAAACAGAAGGAGCCAGTCTGTATCCCTAGCTGGCTGTCATATGCAGACATAGTCGTGATGCTCTGAGCATGAGTAACTGCTGATAAGGCTTTAGTGGGGACAGATGGGAAGGCTGCTTCTTGCTCACGCTTCCTCACTGGGGGGTAAGGCCGAGTGACAGTTTCCTGCTAATCCTTATTATACCTCACTGAGCATAGCACTAGTATTACAGACTCTTCCTTTCCCTTATTTCATTATGTCTGCACAACTGGGCAGATCTTTCAGTCAAACCCACACAGTCTGATCCTTAAGCTCTCACAGGCGCACACTCGCTTCTTTACTACTGAGCCTCCATTTTCTTGATAGCAGTTTATAATGGAATGCCTTAAAAAAAAAAAAAAAAAAAAAAAAAAAAAAAAAAAAAAAAAAAAAAAAAAAAAACAAGGAGAGGAAGAAAAAGGTGCCTAAGTAGGAAACAACCAGGTGTGAAATTAGAAGATGAAGAATAAAAAATAGGGGCTGGAGAGATGGCTCAGCGGTTGAGGGCACTGGCTGCTCTTCCACAGGAACCAGGATCAATTCTCAGCACCCACATGGCAGCTTACAACGGTCTGTAATTCCAATTCTAGGGGATCTGACACCTTCAGACAGATATACAAACAGGCAAAACACCAATCAATGACCTAAAATTAAAAAAAAATATTTTTAAAAAGAAGAGAAGATAGCCATAAGAGGAAAACTGGCTTAGAATCACATACAGCTTCAAATAAGGGGAAGAGAGAAGCAAAGTGTGGTGGAGGGAAGTAATGGGTGCCTGTGAATAAAACGAGGTTTTCCTGGGATTAATAATGAAGACAATGTGGTCAATGGCTTCTATTCTCTCCTTTTCTATCTACCAGGATGGAACCTAGAGCCTCATACACACTGGTCAAACATTCTGTCACTGAGCTATATCTCCAGCAAGGTTAATATGATCTTAAAGAATTTAAAACAACTAATGGCACAACATGGAATTAGATTAGAAGATAACACAAAACCTATTGATTATGAGAGTGGAAATAAAGATTAAGTGATGCCATTAAAAGGGGTGTTCAGATGGAGTCCGTAGTTGTGGGTGAAGTTAGTGAGTGTCCAGGGTGAAAACTAAGCTACTCTAAGAATAAAGCATGAGCTGAGGAAGATAGTGGCAGCTATTTGTGAGCACAGAGTCATCAGCTTTAAAACAGGTGGAGTACCTCCTCATTAGATACGCAACATGATGGACTTATCAGTCCCAACATACATCGAGTGCATTTGGTGAACCTGTTACTCAGACATGCTGGGGGGACACAATGATGAGTCAGACAGATGACATTGCCTAGAAAAATTATTAGTTCTTCAAAATTTTCTTACAATGTACTTTGATTATATACATCCCTATTTCCTTTTCCTACCAAATTCCACCTTCTTAACCTACTACCAAATTTCTTCAAATGAACCTATTAAAGTCAAAAGCAGGCAAAGAGAGCAGGAGGGTGGCCTGAAAGCAATAAAGATACAATAGTCATAAACTATTCTCCCTAAAATACATAGTATTGAAATCACCAGTGGAAATACAACAGGAACCAAGTGGTAGTGGCCAACACCTTTACTCCCAGCACTTTGGGAGCAGAGGAAGGAGGATCTTTGAGTTCAAGGCCAACCTAGTGTACAGAGCGAGTTCCAAGACAGCCAAGGATACACAGAGATATGCTGTTGTAAAAAAAAGCAAACCAAAACAGAAGAAGAAATACAAGAGAAAATGTAAAGACCTTTCTGCTCCAAAAAGTTGCTTCCCTGTTAAGTCACACACACAACTGTGACTGGTTGATATGCTGGTTGGACTTCCTCAGAGTATGGGTTATCTCTGCTGACAGGAAGGCAAGAGAAGGCAGAGTACAGAGGAAAAGGAAAACGTCTCAGAGGGCCTCATAAGAACAGTGTTACTGGTATTCACAACAGAGTGTTTTTGGACTGTAGGGAGCACCCACAGGTCTAGGGTCCCCTATGCTTATTCCTCTGCTTCCTTTATACTTGAGAAGTGGCAGTGGTTAGGATCTGAGTTCAATTTGCCCCTTCCAGCTAAGCTTCATGTGCCAGTAGCCTGGCCTCCTGTGTGGTGGTATTGATGAGGTAGAGCTTTTAAGAGGTAAAGGCTTCAAGGTATGGTGGTTCATACCTGCAATCCCAGAACCAATAAATCAGGAACATTATGAACTTGAGGCCAGCCTGGGCTACACGTGGAGATCCTGTATCAAAAAGCTCAACCAACCAGCCAGCCAGCCAGCCAGCCAGCCAAACAAACAAACAAACAAACAAATTTGAAGTCTGGTGGAAGGTGGTAGGTTATTGGGGGTTGCCTACTTTACAAGGGATTAGTGTAGTTCTTGTGGTAGTCCAGTTATTTCCTTCAAGAGCTAATTGGTATTAAAAGAACAAGCTGAATCCTACTTATGAGTCTCTAACTCTTAGCTTTCTGTGTGACCTCTTCCATGCTAAGATACTTAAACACCATGATGTGATGAAGTCAGGGCCAGTGCTACACTCTTGAACTTTTAGACTTTGTTCAAATATGCAGTTTCCCCTTTGATCATTTTCCAGCCTCAAGTATTTGTTATAACAGAAAATGAACTGCACCTGAGGTCTCCCTGTAGTGGTAATGGTACCATGCGCAACACTCTCCATGGAGAGAGAAGCAGAATTTATCTCTTTTCAGGCAGTCTGGATCAGCTGCTATGATTTCCCATGGGAAAGTATCTGTTTTGATTCTGTTACATAAGAGGGCATAGAAGCTCTTAGATCTAGAATTTCACCATGAAACTGATTCTCTTGGAAGAACCCACTACCCCCACATAACTGCAGAAACAAATGCCTGTGCCCTGCCATTGGCTGAGTAGTCTAAGACTTCGAGCTTTGAACATATTGTATAATTTTGTTTGGAGAGCATGTGACTCAATCCTGCCATGGAGACAGATACACACTCTTAAACCATCTGGGCATGAGTCTCAGAGAAGGTCTGCAGACACACAGTGGTCACTGGTCAACCATAGCCACACGGTTCTGGTGTCAGATACCCATATGTGGAGAGAAAACACAGGTTGATGGCTGCCTTTCTTCAGTCTGGATTATAACCTCACCCATACAAACAAACTGATGGCTTGATGGATTGCTGGATACTGTGTTTTCATAATAATGCTGTTTCCTCTGAATTATTGCCCTAAAATCTTCTTACAAGTAAAGTAATAGCTCCCAAGTTTATCTTCTCTCTGGAATTTACCAAATGCTCTTACATATTTTATGCCTGGTGAGATAGCCATGTCTTATAGTCAAACTTTATGTACCCCAAGCTTTATATTTTTCATAAATGTTTTAATTCAAATAAAGTAAATTTCAAGTGTTACATTTTCCTCCCAACACTGAAAATATAGCTACTATTAATCACTTCTGGTTTTATTAGCATGCTTTAAATATCATAAACAAAATTAAGAATATAAATCTTGTTTTAGGTTGTTTTCTAAATAACTTGAGTTTTTAAGAACCTTTCACAAATTTCAGAAAATATTTGGGAAAATTGTTCATTTTATCTGAAAATTTGTCTTCAGTTGTGTATCTATAAGTACTTCATCTTTTTTATCTGGTATTATCTTCATATCTTTACAGTGTAATTTATCATCTGTGGCTTCTAACAACTGATGTCAGTTGGGCATTCATATGCATGGGTTTTCTCCCACAGATCCAGTCACCACAGACCCAGAGTAGAGTTAAATATACAGTAGTATCTGCATTGAACACATTTGTCTTTAAGTCTTGTATTTATTTCTCAAACAAGATAGTATAGCCATGGCCTACATAGCATTTGCAGTACATTTAAAATAATCTAGAAATGATTGAAAGCATACAAGAGGGTTGGTGTAATATGTCAGCAGTTAAATGTGCTGGCTGCCAGACCTGCCTAAATTTAACCTCCAGGATACATATGTGTGGGGAGCCGACAGAAGGCGCTATTATCCTTGCAGTCATCTTGAGCCATATACCCTGATAAGAGACTTGATTACAATAGCCTACAACAGCTGAGCACACTCTGATAACATCTTGTTTTAGATACCCAGGATTTTCCTTTGGGTGTGTGAGACTTAAAGGTGTAACTTAGAGATCAGACTTAAAGGTGTGACTTAAAGGCATGACTTAGAAGTGAGACATATAAAAGGTGAGAGGCAGACAGAAGAAGGCACTTAAACCTGGAAAAGGACTTGGAACTGGGAAAGAGACTGGCAACTTAGAACTAGGTTAGGACTTGAGACTTATTACAGCTGAAACTAGGATTAGGACCTGAGACTTGGTACTAGGAACTAGGGACTTGGAACTTGGGACTGGGAACTAGGAACTTGGAGAGAAGAAGAGAGACTGAAGAACAAATGGGATTGAATCACACTCTGTCTGGTCTCCATTCTTCGCATCTTTCCTCACTCTCTCTCTTGCTGAACCCCGGCCCGCTGACTGGAGCAGATTGGGGCAGTGCGGGCTCTAACAACTTAGCCCCCAAGGCTTTTGGCAGTGCGGGTTCCAACATTGATAGAGCGGTCCCCGACATTTTGGCCCCCAAGCGTGGGGCAGAGCTGTCCGAGATACATATGATGGAAGGAGAGAACCAGTTCTAGCAAGTAATCTTCTGATTTTCACATGTGTGCTATGACATTAACATTCACACACACACACACTCCAAAATATATGTATATGTGTATGTGTATATGTAGTATATGTAGATGTAGATCTAGATGTGTGTGTATGTGTATATATATATATATATATATATATATATATATATATATATATGTGTGTGTGTGTATGTATATACATATAGATGCATATACACACATATATGCATATATATGAATATGATCAGTCCTATTACACTATTTTATAGAAGCCTCGAGTGCATCAGATGTGGGTATCCATGGGGGTGGGGTTCTGGCTAACTGCTGATAGCCAGCAACAGCTGTATCTCATGTCCTTTTTTGTTGTTGTTGTTTTACTAGCTAGAATTGCTTGCTTTGAATATGAAACTAACTATCCCTTTAGGGAAGGAGACAATCAAGAGAGTTGCACTAGGAGATATGTATATTTAATTAGGTTCATAAGTTTTGGGGTCTCTCAGAAGGATTGAGTCTTAGTAGGGAACTTACCCACTAATAGCATAACTCAGTGTGAAGTACTCCAAAATTTGCAAGATCATCTTAATTTATTCTCATTATCAGGAAGATGAATAATAAAACCAAGTTTTAGAAATTTTTAATTTCCCCCAAGGATTGCGGGTATCTTTTTTGTTGTTGTTTGGTTGGATTTCTTTTGTTTTTAGAACCAACTATTGAAAGACACTTCAAACAACAGGTTCTGATGATCCAGCCACCATTTCACACTTAGAAATTGTCAGAACTGAATGGCTTTTCTCGCTCTGCTTCGCACCTGCTATCGCCTTTTCAGAGGACCTATTTATAGTTAATAGTTACAATTACAGATGCTGAAGCCACAGTTCTTTTCTGAGTCCCATTCTACATGTGTTTTAGCCAAGAACTATGCTGGACTATTGGAATAGTTAAAGACAATTATAATAAATGAGCCAAACCCATTGGATTCTTGGATGTTAGCCTATTGGAAGCTAAACATACTAAACCTGCAGATAGTCAGAGCACCCTGAGCTCTGGTGAGCACCAAGCTATGAAATACTCACTGTCTATGAGCCTTGACTGAGGGGGAGTATATTAGTTATTTATTTCTCACTTATTTTAACATGTGCTTAAGGGTAGTATATTTTAGAAGCTTTCTTCTGAGGGCATGCTAGAATATTACTGAGTATTCTAGGGCTGAATATTACTGGCTTTTAAGATTATTTTGTTTTCAGATGACAATAATTCCTTTTTCCGTTTCTCCAACTTTCCCCCAAGTAAAGTCTTAGCAAGAGATGGCACCTTGGTGTCTTGACACAGCGGTGTTCTTCCCTTAAGCCACTCGCTGTATTTGTAAGATGAATGTTAGTGATACTATGTAGAGAGTGGACTCACCGGACGAGGATACTGAACATCTCCATCGCATTATCACTGCTTTCTGTTTGCACACTTAGAGCTCGTCCAGCTATTAATAACTACATGCTAGCGTCTTGTGATCTGAGCTGTAAAGTACCAGAACGTATTAGTTGTATCTGAGTTCATATTTCTACCCTTGCTCCTCTCAAGGCTAGTAATATCTACACATGACAAATCCCAACTGTGACAAAGACTTTCACCCATCTTGTGCAAGGCCTACAACTTAGCTATTCAGAAATGTTGATGTACCTTTGACATTAGGACATATAATGTCTTGCCATGTACCTCATTGTGCTGTGCCCCTGTCTGAGACATTCTCGCACCCGACCCCCTTGCCACTTGAGACTACCCATTCACCTTTTGGGTCTTAGCTCAAGCAAGAATCTTCTGTGAAATCTTTCTTGGTTGCTTTTTTCCTCCGGAAGTGACCTTATTCTTTGAATTTAGTTATGACTACAGTGCATCCCAGCATACTGTTAACTTTATAACTGCATTCTTAATTGCATTTTGTACCGTGTCTAGCTGCACATTTGTATTCTCCCTGAAGGCAGACACAGTAGCTGATTTATTTCTGAGCAGTGTGGAAGAAAGCACATTAATTCACAGTGAGGGAAAGACACTGCTAACCAGGAGGGCCCAGTTGCTAACAAGCAGGAAAAATCTGAAAAAGAGAGAGCGATAGAAAGAAAGATAGAAAGACAGGAAGAAATAAGGCAAGAAAGGAAGGAAGGAAGGAAGGAAGGAAGGAAGGAAGGAAGGAAGGAAAGTTTAAGGCGTGTGTATTCCTCTCCAGTAATGTTCCACAGTCACTTCATGGGAAGGGATAAATAACACGAACATCTTGGGAGAAGATCTGTAAAGTGGGGTCTGGTAGAAGGAAAGTGTACAGAGAGGGCAGAGGCTTCTCAGGGAGCTTTCCAGAAACAGCTGCCCATAGGGAAGACTCTCCCAGAGGCCAGTGGCCTCTGCCTGCTCCATGTGGGACACACACTGTTCAGGACCTGAGGACACAGGCAGAGTCAGAAGGAGGGAGACAATGGGGACTCATGGAGGAAAGGATTGGTCCCCAGCTCGGTGTTGTGGAGATGAAGCACCTTTGACTGAAGATACAGCTCAAGTCACAATGGTACAATGTGGGCAGATTAGGCAGTGTGCTGTGGTAATCATAATGAAGACCAAGGTTGTTTGTTCCCAGGGAAATGAGAGAACATTTAAGGTCCAGGGCTAGGTTGCCGTAGCAAAATTTCAGTCTAGTTTCTTTAGGTTCTTCCTGGGTAGATCTGCTCTTCCATCATAATTAATTAATAGTATTCCTCTTACTCTCAAAAGTCTCCGTGTTTACATAACAAATTATAGTTGACATTTCTTAATCTCTACCACAGCATGAATGGGTTTACTGTAGGTGAGATAAACTTGTATTCCTAGACTTTGGTAGAAATATTAGGTTCAAAATTAGAATGAAAACATAGCTAATGATTTAAAGAGTGGATATTGTAATTTAGTTTGAGATTATAAAAATGAACGCATCTTTAATTACAACTAGTACCACAAATAGAAAATTTTAAATTTTACATTTATACAGAAGCCTTGGGTTTTGTGTACTGTGAACTCTGCCTTTACTTTTGTCTAGAATAGAATGATTTCAAAAGACTAATAGCATCTACATGTGGCTAAGTGACTTCTACTTACAGGGGAGTTTGTCTACTTTGAGATGTTCTCAAATGTGTTTGGTGCATCATGTGCTGGAAAGAACAAAGGATGAATCCTTGAGGACCTGTCTCAGTTTCTTACCAGCTAACATGAAAATGAGTTAATTAACTATCTGGTAGCCCCACTTCCTCACTGGTGGAAAGAGATGTTCACATCTCTGACTTCTCATAGCAGTTGTGGTAAAGAGCAAATGATATAATAAAATAATCTGTTTAAGAACTACACAATTTAAGTGTGCTGAATGTTCTTTCTAAAAGGAATCCACATGAAAGTACTTAATGTCATAAAATCAAGTGTATGCAGATGAGTTGGAATGACTGAAAATCATGGTTTTCTTGTCAGAAACTGTCTTGTTTTACATGAAAGATACAGTCACTAGTTAATCAAAGGCCTGAGGAAAAAATGAAGCAATTCTGGAGATGGAGCCCTTTAGTTCCTTGTTTTATGGTGTTTTATCTAATAAACCACCAACCTAGTCATCAGAAGGTCAACTGTTTTATAGATTAACTCTCCCGGCCCATGACACAAGGCTGTGTCTTGTTAGAGAGAACAGATGTTTGTCATTTGTCTTTCCACATCAAAGACCTGTGGGAACTTTTTAATAAATTAGAAATGTATTGAGGAGATTCGATTCATTCTTAACCTAAAGGAAGTATAACTCAGCACAGCTTCCCTAAAATGAAAGTAGGAAGTATAAAAACTTACATGGAACAATTCAGTTTCCTAGAAAACCCTTTACTGTTGGTGAAGCGCACGGGAACCTTTGAGGTTTTAGATTATATTCGGGATACTTACTTCTAATTTTGGAAGGTTGTTAAAAATATTTAGACTGCCACATACAGATTTATATTAAAATATGCTTTGTTTTTTGCACAAACAGAGCTTCTTTTAAAAATAAAGTCAACTTTGTTTAAAGAAAGGGGCCATTTAATTTTGCACACAAATGGTAAAACTGAGAATATTAGTAAAACAACACAGGCTTTTGTGAAATGAATGTGCTTTTGTAAGAAAATGAATGCATTTCAATTCTGGGGAAAGTCCCCACTAGGGTCTGGGATATGTTAGGCATGTTACAAAGGTCGTGGTAGTTGAGTATTTGTAATGTGGTAAGGAAAATTCCCATTTCCACTTTTTCTTACATGAAGATCTTAGCCAGCTTCTGCAGGAAGTGCAGGTGTGCAGCAGTCTATGGCTGCCCGCTACCCTCCCCAAGCCAGCCTCCCGGAAGCCAGCCTCCTGCGTGCTGAATCACTCATCTATTTGGTCATGCTGTGTAGGACTTTTGCAGCTGTAATTAAAAGTCCCAAAGCAGTTGACCTTCAGACATGGCGATTAACCAAATGGGCCTGATTTAGTCATATAGAGCCCCTTAAGATGAAATCGGAATTCAAGAGAGTTGACAAGAGAGAGGGGCAGGGCTGGCTTGGATTGCTTTGAAGATGCGGGGGTCATGAGTATGGAGCCCTGGGAGCAGAGGGTGGATGTCAGCTGACAGCGGCAGAATGGTGACCTCAGAGCTACAGCCTCAATGAAGGAACCTCTGTTGTGGTTGCCCCATTTTTTTTTTTTTTCCCTGAGGCAGGGTCTCACCATGTGGCTCGGGATAGCCTGGAACTTCCAGTATGTAGTCTAGGCTGATCTACTATTCATAAATGTCTGCCTGAGCCTCTTGGTGCTGGGATTATAGGCAGCCATCACCACACCTGGTTTATGAATTATCCTCTCTAAATTCTTTACCTAAAAAGTTCAGCTTGGCCAACACCTGGATTTTGGACTTAAGGAGACCGTAAGCAGAGAACCAATGGAGCCACTTCTAGACTGTGGAATAATAAGTAGATGGTCTTCCTAGTTTCCAACGTGTGATTAATCTGTGCAATAGCAGCCTAATGTAGAAGCTCACGGTCCTGAAGCAAATGAACCATAAATCTAAGTTCAATCCCTCCAGCATTGCTACAGAGAGAAAAATGGAGAAACAAAGCAATCAAAGATCGTAAGGAACCCATTTCTGAATTCCACGATCAGTCATTCATTCATTCATGGCCGTGAGCCTGGCTCCCCTTCGTACGCTGTTGATGACAGGCCTGCCTGTGGAGATAAAATCGCAGCCCGTTTCTCAAAGTACTCACAATCAAAGAGTCTGGGCAGACAACCAAACGGATCCATGCAGGTTAATATATCTCTCAGGTACCATGAAAGATACACCAGCGGTCAGGCGAGGCGGATCATCGCACAGGCTCTGCGTTCTTTTCACATGCCTGCTGTAGGCGGTATAATAGTCTCTGAAGAGGTCCAAGCTTCCAGAGCCAATGAACACATTGGATTAGTGCTGAGGAGAAGGTGAGGTAGAAATAGAATAACGCCTACCAACCAAGTGACTCTGAGATGAGATGATACCCATCAAAATTCCAACACAATTCTTCAAAGTCATGGAAAAAATAACATAGGATAGCAAAAACAATTCTTAACAATAAAAGAACTTCTGAGGGAATCACCACCCCTGACCTCAAGCTGTACTACAGAGCAATAGTGGGAAAAAAAAACTATGTATTGGTACAGAGAGACAGACAGGTTGATCAATGGAATAGAATTGAAGACCCAGAAGTAAAACTACACACTTACGGATGCTTGATCTTTTACAAGGAAGCTAAAAATGCACAATGGAAAAAAGAAGGCATCTTCAATAAATTGTGCTTGTCTAACTAGCAGTCAGTATATAGAAAAATCAAAATAGACCCATGTTTGTCACCTTGCACAAAGCTTAAGTACAAGTGGATCAAGGACCTCAACATAAAACCAGATACATTGAATCTAATAGAAGAGAAAGTGGCAGCGTCTTGAACTCATTGGCTCATGGGGGGTGGGGTGGGGGGAATTCCTAAACAGAACACCAATGACTCTAAGATCAAGAATTGATAAATGGGACCTCATGAAACTGAAAAGCTTCTGTAAGGCAAAGGACACAGTCAATAGGACAAATTGGGAAAAAAAAAAATCTTCACTAACCCCACATCTGATAGAGGGCTATGTTCAAAATATATAAAGAACTCAGGAAATTAACCTCCAAAAAGCCAAACAATCCAATCAAAAAATGGGGTATATCGCTAAACAGAGAATTCACAATGGGGGAATCTCGAATGGCTGAGAAGCACTTAAAGAAATGTTCAAAGTCCTTAGTGGCCAGGGAAATGCAAATCAAAATGACTCTGAGATTTTATCTTACACCAATCAAAATGGCTAAGATAAAAACCTCAGGCAACAGCACATGTTGTCGAGGATGTGGAGAAAGAGAAACATTCCTCCATTGCTGGTAGGATTGCAAACTGGTACAACCACTCTGGAAATCAATCTGGAGGTTCCTCAGAAAATTGAAAATAGATCTACCTGAAGACACAGCAATACCATTCTTGGGCATATACCCAAAAGATGCCCCACCAGACCACAGAGGTACGTGTTCTTCTATGTTCATAGCTGTCTTGTTTTTGATAGCCAGAAGCTGGAAACAAACCAGTTGTCCCACAACAGAAGAATGGATACAGAAAATATAGTTCATTTACATAATGGAAGACTACTCAGCTATTAAGAATGAAGACATGATGAGTTTTACAGACAAATGGATGGAACTAGAAAATATCATCCTGAGTGAGGTAACTCAGACCCAAAAGGACATGCATGGTATGTACTCACTAATAAGTGGATATTAGCCAAAAATTACAGACTTTCCAAGACACATTCTACAGAATTCAAGAAGGTTAACAAGCCAAAGGGCCCAAGTGAAGATGCTTCAATCCCACTTGGGAGGAAGAAGGAAACAATCATGGGGGTGGGGCGGCAGAGGGCGATAGAGAGAAGGGAAAGTGAGGGAAAAGGGGGAACAAGATTATGTATTGGGGGGAGGGACAGGCGAGAAGCCCTGAGGGTCAGCAGAAAGAATGGACATATACAACCTCGGGAGGTGTGTGGGGGCGACCCTCTAGAATGTACCAGAGACCTGAGAGGTGAGAGACTCTCAAGCCTCAAATGAAGGGACCTTAGATGAAATGCCCAACAGTGGGGACAGGGAACTCATAGAGTCCATCTCCAGTACAAAGACAGGGCATCAAGTAGAGAGATGGGGTTGCCATCCCATAGTCAAAAACTCTGACTAGGAATTGTTCTTGTCTAAAAGAACTCTAGGGACAAAAATGGAGAAGAGACTGAGGGAAAGGAGGTCCAGTGACAAGCCCAACTTGGGATCCATCTCAAGGGAAGGCTCCAAGGCCTGACATTATTACTGATGCCATGATGTGCTTACAGTCAGGAGCCTAGCATGGCTGTCCTCTGAGAGGCCCAACAAGCAGCTGACTGAGACAGATGCAGATACTTAACATCCAACTAATGGACTGAAGTCGGGGACCACTGTGGTTGGATTAGGGAAAGACTGGAAGAGACTGAGGAGGACGGTGACCCCATAGGAAGACCAGCAGCCTCGACTAACCCAAATTGCTGAGATCTCTCAAACACTGAGCCATCAACCAGGCAGCATACACTAGCTGGTTTAAGGCCCTTGACAGCAGAGGACTGCCTGTTCTGGTCTCAGTGAGAGAAGATGTACCTAACCCTTGAGAGACTTGAAGCCCCAGGGAGTAGGGAGGCCTGGTGGGAGGGTGGGGGTGTGGGGACATCCCTTAGAGACAGGGGTGGGGGTGGGGGTGGGGGGGCAAGGAATGAAATGAGGAACTGTCGGAGGGCAAACCAGGAGGGGGATAATGACTGGACTGTAAATAAATTAAAAATAAAGAGGTAATTGTACACTGTTAGCACACGTTTTCTTTACACTGGGAGGGAGCATCAGCGCATCTGCTTCCCAAAGGTGGCGGCGGAGATGCATGGGAAATACTGACAAGGAACTGAGGGGATTAGTTAGGTGCTAAACATGAGATGATATTTGTGGGTTTCAAAACAAATCACTGAACCGTGCTCAAAAGAAAAATATAATTGTGTATAAATTATATGGTAGTAGTCTTGATTTAAACTGCACCTCAAAAGAAAATAATTGTTCACTGTTTAAGCAAAAGAACTACCAACTTCTCAAATGCATTTTCAAGAAAATGCGCCTTTTTAGGTTGGTTCTGTAGTTCAGTGATAGAATGTCTGCCTAGTATGTATTGAGTCCCTGGGTTTAATCCCTGGTGTATCTCTCTCCCCCTCCTCTTTCCCCCGCTCACCCCTCTCCTCTCCCCTTCCCCTCCCCCCATCCCGCCCCCCACCACACATACATATACCACACACACATATTCTCTCATATACTCTGTCTCACATACACACATCCCACTCTCTCTCACACACACATAGCACTCCCCTCCCTCCCTCCCTCCCTCCCTCCCTCCCTCCCTCCCTCTCTCTCTCTCTCTCACACACACACACACACACACACACACCATACATACCACAAACTCATACTCTCTCACACAGTTCTCTCACCATAACATTCTCTCACACTACACACACTGTCTTACACACACATTAACACACACCATACAACATATACAACACATATTCTACACACACAACACATACCACAGACCACACACAATACATACACACACATATACCCCCCCCCCCCACACACAAAATCAATGGAAAACACTACAAAGAACATTTTACTTAAATCTAAGAACTAAGAGATGACTTAAAGTGTCCTAGAGGAGGACGGGGAGATGCTCTCCTGTCATCGTCCTGAAGAAATGAACTGTAAACAGCTTGCTGCCAGTGAGTACCTATGAGGATTACACAGGGTGTGCTGAGATGGGTGCTATTGATCTTGCTCAGTGCTCAAGGACGACTTTTACAGCCCCCCCCCCCATTTTTTCCTAAAAAGAGAAACATTTTCATGTTTGCAAAGTGCTCTAAGTTCCTCAGAGAAAAATGCTAAGTACCGGAAGGGTGTTACTATCTCACGCGTTTGCAGCTTGCGTTGACAGTCATTTCACTGGTTCCATTTACAACTACTGCCTGTGCAAACCGCATCTTTCATGTGTTTGTTTGTAACCCACTAAAAGTGTGCCCTCATTTCAGAAAATGTCTCTTCAGAGACATGGATAACAAACTTACGGAAAGGTAACCGTCTTGCCCGAATTACTTAATGCCATTGGAGGGCATTGAGGGAATGAGACCATATGTGTGCGCTTGGCAAGGTGCCTTTGGAGTCAAAGTGCATCCTTAGCAAGTCTCTATGAATTATTTACTTGTTGGAGACTTTCAAGATATTATTTTATGGACAGCTCTTCGGTGGAAAGAATTTAGCAAGAAATGATCATTCTGCCTATTATTCTGCCAAGGGTTCTAGGGATTTGGCTAGAAGAATCAATAGGGTTTTTGTTGTTTTGTTTCATTTGCTTACAAATTTTATATCTGAGCAAACGGGCAAAAGCCCAGCCCAATTATTTACTAATACCCTTCAATTGCAGTTTATCAAAGATGCAGTCTGCTTGTCAGTCCTTTAATAAGTGCTTCTGTCTTCCTTTGGGGCGTGGGATCACAGTCAATAGCTATAAACCGCAGAAGTGACAGGATGTTCCATCTCATTAAGAGGCCCATAGCCCAGACCCCATCCTCCTCCTCCTGACATCTGATGTGTGCTCCTCAAAGACAACCTTTCAACCTTGTTGCTTTGCAAATACATTGGGTGTCCCAAGGGTACGTGATGAAGCAGGCCACATGCTTCAAGTTGCATAGCGGAACTTGCCTTTTGACGTGCGTTTCCTCAGTTCTCTGTGGGAAAACCCTTTTGTTCATAAGACGTCCTTGGCACCACTCTCCAAACCCTCACAAGTCCTTGATATACTGGGGGGAGGGGGTCATCCAGATGACTTGAGGTCGTCTGGAATTTTGTTGGTCATGAGACTAACTAGACTCACACTTTATAAAGATCTGTGTTCACTTGTGCTAATGATAGGATTGCCTTAGGCTTGTGTTTCCAGGGCTAAGAAAGCGTTATCAAGGAGAATAGCTTTATTGTATCCCTTACCAATTAAAGTATAGCATCTGAACAATCTTTGTGCAATATTCATTATAGAATACATTGAATGCATATTTTGATAATTTTTGACACCATTAAGGTGGTTTGTGTAAATGCATCCATATCTAGCCAGTCTCAACAAATCCTTTCAGAAATGTTATGTACCATTCACAATGTAGAATTTTCCAGTCACATAAGCCAATGTGTATGTTGTCATTATTTATAGTTTGCTTCCATGGCTTTAGTGACTACAAATGAAATTTTAGCAACAAGATTCAGTTTCATATTGCTGACTATAACTACCAAATTGTAAAAAACTTCAAAGCATTTAGCACATGCAGGTTTTTTTTTTTATCTTTAACTTAAAACAACAAAATTGTATGTATGTAGTACAAGTGGATTTTGAAGAAACTCTGGAGAAGAAACTCTGCCCTTCTATTATCTGATTGTGATCTTTGTTCTTCATAAATCTAGTAGGATTTCCCCACCAAAGAAATCAAATGGATTAATCCAAGATGAAGCATGTGTGTCCTAATTAACAAGCTCACTTAATTAAATTGGATTGCATGACATATATGCCCATAGTCAAATAGGACGACTCCTGGCAGGGAGCAAGAGAGGGTGGGGGTGACAGATGCTGCTGTATTTGTGGGTGAACCCCCCTCCCCCGTGTGTGTGTCCATGCCTGCATTTCCAGTGTTTCTGGGGTAGCACTGGATTCCAACAGGCCTCTCATTTTCTCTAGAATATAGACTAAAGGCATTCATTTCCAATCTTATTGAATGTGAAGACTTCCTTTTTAATATAAAAAGAAATCAAAGAATTTATTTATCCAACTGAAAATTCATAATCGACACCCTTATACATAATTTAACTGTGACCTTCAGATCACCCACAAAAGCTAGGGACAAACAGTGTCCGAGAAGCACTGTGCTCATTTTTCTCATTAATTTATTTATTCACTTTACATCCTGATCCAGCTTCTCCCAGTCCCTCCTCACACAGCCTCTCTTCCTTCCTCTCCTTCTGTTCTCCTCTGAGAAGGGGGAGGCTGCCTAGAAAGCAACTCACCCTGCACCTCAAGTCACTGCAGTATTAGGCACATTCTCTCCCACTGGGGCCAGACAATGCGGCCCAGTTAGGGGAGCGGGATCCACAGGCAGGCAGAGCCAGGGACAGCCCTGATCCAGTTGTTGGGTAACCAGCGTAAAGACCAAGTGAAGACCAAGCTGCGATCTGCTCCTTCTGCGCAGGGTTGTCTGTGTCTGCACCCTTCCTTTTGGGATTACACTCACTTTTCCTGAACAGGGTCTGGGGATCGAACTCAGGTCTTTAAGCTTGCACACAGCACTTTACTGACTAAAGTACCCTCCTGACCCCACTTTAATAGTCTGATTGTAGAAAATCAGGGAAAATACTTATTCTTAGCCTAATAAATGATGAGGAACTGACAGAGATTCTTATAAATCTTGGAGACATACTGTTTCTATTTGTTTTCTTTGGCTGAGTGATATTTCCTTATAAATATTAAATTAAAAAAAGCCTGCTCTTGCCACCAACAAAGGATATTTCCGTGTTTTGCAATGTTAGTGTTCACTCTGCTATGTATTACTCACAACCCATTTTTTTTTTCCTCCCAGACACGGGACTGGAATATGTTTCCACCTTTGATTACTACACCACGGGGCAGTAGCTAATGCAATGTGGGGTGAGATGTGTCCCTTCTCTAAGATGGAATCATAAAGAATGTCCTCAGTTCCATATCCACTCTGCCTTCCCACTGGGAGGAACAGAGAGGAAATGGGGACCAAGAGAAGGGAGGAGTCACAGGATGGGAGGAGCCTGAGACCAGGATGACCCAGCCCCTCTCCTGAGATCACAGTCACTCCTTCCCATGCCCCCTCCCAGTTGTGCTCTCTTCTGTCAGGCTTCACAGGGTCTCCTGGTCTCAGGAGACTAGAGAGTAGGAGTTTGGAAGGTTAACTGCAACGGGGATTCCATCTATTCAGCTATAGGGAAGTTGTCACTCATGCCAGGTGGGTAATTTCAACAACATAGCTGCTTTGGGATCAACCCACCCTCCGCTATGGAACCCCTTACCCCTGCTCTGTAGTTTACCCTAATAAACTCAGTGATGATTTGAGTGAAACAGTTACTTTGATCTGTCAT
Organism: Arvicanthis niloticus; assembly: GCF_011762505.2. NCBI lineage: Eukaryota > Metazoa > Chordata > Mammalia > Rodentia > Muridae > Arvicanthis > Arvicanthis niloticus. Next base: position 6,721,185 of record NC_047670.1, on the reverse strand, counting down.
TGGTGCTCTATCTGGGAGGGGTTGGGGGGAGGGGTGGGGAAGGCGGGAGTGGGAGGCAGGGGTAGGGGAAGTAGGAAATGTTTGCTCACATCTCCCTGGGAGGAGTTCACATAACACCCTTGTTAAATCATGCACGTGGAAAATAAGGAAAACAAGCCTGTTCTGCTGTGTGGAACAGTGGAACTGCATTTTCTTTTTCTTTTCCTTTTCCTTTCCTTTTCCCCCTCCCCTCCCCCTCCCCCACCCCTCCCCCTCCCCTCCCCCACCCCTCCCCCTCCCCTCCCCCTCTCTCCTTCTCCCTCTCTCTCTTTTTCGTTTCTGAGACAGCATTTCTCTATGCAGCCCTGGCTGTCTATGCTGGCTGTAGAGCAGGCTGGCCTTGAAGTCAGAGATCTACCTGCTTCTGCTGAGTGATGGAATTAAGGGAGTTTTCTTTACTAATGCTTGGCAGAATGCCTTGGGTTATTGGATGCTTTATCAACTTACTTTGTTAATTTGTTGTTTGTATCTGCTCCTGAGCCAATGGCCCAGATGATAATAGTCAGAATTCTGCAACTCTTTCAGATCTGTGTCTAGAAACATCTGGAGAAGCTTGATTGTATTTTCAATTCATGCAACTGCTTTGTCTACACCACTTTTAAGGGGTGATGTAAATTATGAGCAAATGAGTTTATCTGTTAATATTTTTGAATGGCTCTATTATATTGCAATATACAAAAATCTACTCATTTAGCAGTAAGAAAGGGGCTAACATTATCTTAGTCTGTTTCACGCTCCTATACCAGAGTACTGGAGGTTAGATCATTTTGTAAGGGAACATTTTTTCTTATAGTTTTGGAAGGATGTAAAGTCCAAAGTTAAGGTACTTGAGGGTTTGCCTTGTGGTAAAGACACTGTCTGGGCTTCCAAAATGGTTTCTTAAATGCTGTATCCTGCAGAGGGCATGGGAGAGCACTGTGCTCCTTATGTGGCAGAAGACTGAGGAGCAGAGAGACAGCAAGAGGAGGAGGTTCTCCTTCTGCAACAGAAGCAGCCAGGACAGTGGGGTCCTAACGACTTATCTCCTATTGTTATGACAAATACACTTCAACATGAATTTAAAAGGTCACAAATATTCAAATATTCAACCTATAGCAGTGAATTACTATGGGAGACTGTCAGATTATTGACCTAGAAGTGGGGAAAGGGGGATTCTTTTTATTTTAAAACACACATTAGTTGTGCTTTGCTTGCTTATTTTGGAGACAGGGTCCCTCTCTGTAGCCCAGGGTGGCCCAGATCTTACAGCAATCCTGGTTCATCCTCCCATGTGTTGGGATTATATGCATAAGCCCCTATCCTTGGCTGGGCTTCATTTTTATGTGCAAGAAGTGTTAATTTTCTAGGGCCAGAGGGGGATTTTCTTCAATGGCCCCACTAGAGTCTTCTCTTAATGCTAAAGGTATCACGGCAGCATTCTGAGTTTTCCCACTTCTCTGAAGACCTCTCCTTGGGTTAGCTGGGCTCCCTCTGGAGGGGACCTTATTGGAAGACAGTTTTTTCCTACACCAGCACAGCACTGTGTTCACTTATTAAAAAGTATATTCCTGGGCCGGGGAGACATCTCAGTGGGTAAAGTGTTTGTCGGGGCTAGAGTTTACATCCTCAAACCAATAAATGGCAGATGGGCTTGGTGGCCTGCCAGTACTTCCAACCCTGAAAGGCAGAGGCAGAGAATGCTCAGGGCAGGCTGGCTAGTAAGACTGGTCACATCCACCAGCTCTGGTTTTGCCTCAGAGAACTTGGTTGGCCTCAATGGTGGATGAACAATGAAGGATACTTTTAAAGAATCCATTTCTAATCAATTGTTTTAATTGTAAGTGTACATAAATACTAAAATATGAATGGTCCCTGCTCATTAGAAACACTAAAACTACAAACATGAACATAAAATCACATTTAAACCAAGGTGCTGTTAAACACAATCACTGGAAGGCACACGGGAAGAATCCCTCCGTGTGGGAGGATGGACTCATCCCAAGAGCAAGAAGAGAGGAGAAATACTTTATCAAGCTCTACTTTCCTTCAAGAATTTTGCAGTTTTGTTTGGCTCTAGAAAGCCGGTGCTGTGGTTGCCTGCAGTGTGCATGGGATATTGGTGAGAGGGAAGATGTGGCAACTCTTCTTCCAGTTGATTAGGTTCCAAACACTAGAGTCATCCTGGTATCCCTCTCCCCAGACCCACACCTGGATTCTTATAAATTCTGGTGTTTTCACCATTAAACCATCTCTCACCTGCCTTCACTTCTCCTGCCTTGGTCAAGTAAACCCCAGCTAAGTTGCCATTAGCCCTTGCTTGGACACCTTTGGTACCTCCCAATTGTTCTTGCTTCAAGATAACTTGATGTTCTGCATTCTGTTTCCTTATAGAAGCCAGAGAAATCCTCTCAGATCATGTCATTTCTCAGTGAAATCTGCCCATGGCTTCCCGAGTTGGGGTCTTAAGTGTTCTGTGGTAGTGTGGTTGGTTCTCCCCAGGAGAGCTCTTTGGCTTCATCTTACAGCATTTTCTCACTGATGTTCCCTTGCAGCCACACTGGCTGTCCTTCGTGCTGCTTCTCAGGCACACTGAGAATGATCAGGGGCTGGATACTGTAGCCTTAATGTCCTTGTATGCTCCTGCTAAAACAGATAGACCCATTTCTGTGATGTCTCCAGTGCAGGGGATACTTCGTCCTTACATAGGGTTGGGCAGTGACCAGCTTGGTGAAGAGCCCATCTTGCATCCTAGACTAAAGGGACCACTGCCATAGTCAACATGAACCACCAAAGCTGCCGGAGAGGCACCCCCACACTGAGCTAGATGTATTAAACAGCACGGGGGAAGAACACAGTAGCCATAATCTGCATTCACTTTCACCAGCTCAAGCCCAGTCACCAGACTGAATCCAGTGGTCAGGGAGCTGGAACATGAAGCGTAGTGTGGGCCAGAGAGAGACGGTGGTAAGCATCCATGTGTCCTGTCATACTTTGGTAGATGTACATCTGTCTGTCCCTTTCTTTAGGTCTAGTCTTAGTTGTCACCTTCTTAGAAGTACCTTGATGCCATTGTGTGGCTGTGATGCTGGCCTGGGCTCTGGCAGCCTCAGCTCTGTTTTGTTTTTGTTTTTAATCAGCGCATTTTCCCCTTTACTTCCAGAAAGCATTTATTTCTTGTAATGGTTTGAAATGCAGCTCGCACAGGATGTATTCAAGTACTAATCCCAGAACCTGAAAACGTGACTATTTGGATCTTCAGCTGTGATTAAGGATTATGAGATGAGATCATTTCTGGATGGCCCTAGTGAGCCCTAAACCCAACAAGTGTCCTGAAAACAGAAGAAATCACAGGTGTAGGTGTGTGTGCACTCAGTGTGTGTGTGTGTGTGTGTGTGTGTGTGTTGTGTATGTGTGTGTGAGAGAGAGAGAAGAAGAAGAAGAAGAAGAAGAAGAAGAAGAAGAAGAAGAAGAAGAAGAAGAAGAAGATGAGGAGGAGGAGGAGGTGGAGGAGGAGGAGGAGGAGGATGAGGATTAGGAGAAGGTGGCAGGGCCACATGGGGCCGCATGAGCCAGGCAGAGTTTGGAGTTACACAGCCATGTTCAAGAATTCCTGGAGCTGTCAAGAACTGGAAGAGGAAAGGAAGGGTTGGTTATTAGAGCAGAGGTGTGGTCTAGTGCTACGTTGCTGCTTTGGACTTCTGGAATGGAGGAAGGAAGGAAGGAAAGAAGGAAGGAAGGAAGGAAGGAAGGAAGGAAGGAGAAAGAGAGAGAGAGAGAGAGAGAGAGAGAGAGAGAGAGAGAGAGAGAGAGAGATCCTGTTCCTGTTGTATAGCCTAGGCTGGCTTTCTGTCTCTTCCTGTCAAAGTTTCATTTGTGTTGGGATCACAGGCGTGTGCACCATGACCACCTGAGACAATGTACTTCTGTTTTTAGCCATGTGGTCTGTGACAATCTATTATGTTACCTAAAGGAAAATGACACATCTTCTCTGCTCTTCTCATCTATCTTCTTCCCCGTCAATCCTTAGACGACCTTCCTTCCTATCACCTAAGCTCTGGCTGTGCTGGTGGTGGAGGTCGTGGTGGTGGTGCTGGTGTGGGTGTGTATGTGTGTGGTGTGTAGAGGCTGTGTTTTGTTGTTTGCAGTGCAGAGAACACTGCGTGGCATGCCAATACTGGTTGAATGAATAAGTAGACATAGGCAAGCACACCTTCAGCCTCCGCAGAAGATGAATTTACCTTTGTGAACAGCTTTAATAGCCATTGAAAAACGCTCTGTCCACAAAGACACCGTCTTTTGGTCTGTTTTCATTCAGAGACAGGCTGTTTAGTTGGTGAGGGCTGAGACTCTGAACTCTAGAATAAAAGTTCATCACCTCTGCAAATAAATGAAGAACCTGAGGAGAGATCTCTGAGAGGATCCGGAGTTGGATAGTCACCCCATGCCGTGGCATTGGCCAGGGAGGGAGCGAGCCAACCAGGCACTGGAAGACAGGATGAGCTCTCTTGGTCAGTTTCATTCTTTTGTTCATGGATAAAAATATTTCTCAGAATTTCACAAATCTATTCTTTAATATTGCTTTGCTTTTTGTCTCCCATTTGTCAATGGGAAGTTACTGCAACCCGGGGCTGTGGAGAGAGGCTAGAAAACACTGGGCTGAAATCTGAAGCCCCTGGCCTTGGCTGAGGAAAGCTTGCTTATCAGCCACCCCAGCGCCTGTCCCAGTAATATGGCTCACTTCTTCAGGGGGACCTCTTTAAATCCCAGCTCAGAACTCAACCTGGCTGGATTCATTCTCCAGTGTTAATGTTTGTATGTATGTGTCTGTCTTAGTTAGGTTTCTATGGCTGTGACCTGGTTCAGTGGGGCAGGGAAAGGGATTATTTGCCTTACACATTCACAACATAGCCCATCATAAAAAGGAGTTAGGTAGGAACTCAAGGCAGGAACTGAAGGCCTGAACCGCCAAAGCAGTAGCCATGGAGAAATGCTGCTTACTGGCTTGCTCACTTTGCTTTCCTGTACACCCCAGGACCACCTGCCAGGGTTGACACCGCCCCGAGTGGGTCACAGCATCCCACATCAGTCATCAATCAGGACAATACTCCCCTACACTTGCCCACATCTAATAGGGGCACTCTTTCATTTTCTCTTCCCTGATAACTCTCAGCTTTTGTAAAGATAAAAGCTAAACCACACAGCATGTGTATTTGTCCGATTAGTTATGGCCCAGACATTTTCATGGCTCACTAAACAACTAGTTCTCCACCACAGCTGACACCTTAATACCTGGTAGATGTTCCATAAATATGCATTAAATATAGTTAAGGTGGATGCTCCCGTGTGCTTACTTAATTGAAATTGTGTCTTCTCAGATCTAGATAGTCTAAATTCTGACCCTGGAACCATAGAGCAGCACCCCAAGATTAGCACGTGAAGTGCAGCTATGGGGCGCTTCTACACACAGATGCTGTCCCGCAATGCCGCTGGGTGATGCCGGCACTCGGATTCAGGAATGTGCATGTTCTCTTGCTCTTGTATTTCTTCTACCTCTGTGCTCCTGAAGGAGAAGCACACACAGGAAAGAGCTGACAAAGAGCATCTGTGGTAGCTTTCGTACCTGTGGGACAGCCCTTGGATTCCTGAGAGAGTGAAATGCATGAGAGCAGGGGGCTCCTGGCCCAGGTGTGTGACAGCAGGCGACAGATTCACCTTTTCAGGCTCCGGTGTTACAACTCTGCTGTCCTTTGTCGAACCGTGTGAATGGAGTGTCAGTGAACGCCTGGGAATCAGAGAGATGGAACCCTGGTCCCAGCTTCTGCATGGGAGAAACCCTCCGGTCTGTTCCTACCTCTGATGCATGGATTTGAAGCAAAGGTCCACACTAGTAAAAATGTCCCCAGGTGAACTGTAAGGGAGAGTCCTAAAACATGGCTTGCACATGTGCTGATCATCAGAAACACATAAGCCCACATGAAGCCTTCTCTCTGAATGCTTGGAGCAACTAAAACCTGAAAACGAGGCAACAGCGTTGGTGACTGGGGAGCCAACTGTCGTGCGTCCCTATGGGCACGCGGCTCAGCAAGTAAGCAAGTCCGGTACAGGGAGGTCACACGTGAACCTCAAGCGTCACATCGAGGTTTTAAAAGCTAAGCAAAAGGACGACTGTATGCCGCGTAATTTCACTTCTGTGACCGTCTAGGAAAGATGCACAGGGACAGAAATCATTGTGTATGTTGTTCTGGCGGATGGATGGAAGGAATATGGAGACTGTTTGCACTTGGTACAGTGCAGATTGGGTGACAGTGCACATTTGTCAACATGCATGAACATAAAACTGCTGCAGGAGGGGCGGAGGGCATGGCTTAGTGCCTAAAACGTTTGTAGTGCAAGCATAGGACCAGAAACTACCAGCACCCAGAGAAAACCAAGAGCGTGTGGGGACCTGCCTGCAATCCCAGAAGTTGGGAAACCGATCTTGGGCCAAGGTGGCTAGCTAGATTAGCTGAATCTGTGCTTTTGGGGGTGAATGAGAGACATCATCTTCGTGAATGAGATGAAATGTGATGGAGAAAACCTCTCAAAGCTGACCTCTGACCACCACACACAGGTAAAAGTGCCCCTCTGACACACATGGGGCAGGATACACATGGCAAGTAAACCACACACCCTGATGGATTTCATTCTCTCCAATGTCTCAGCAAGGCAGCCTGTCTAAGTGTATACATGCATACTCCTGCACAGATGCATAGCTACGTCTTCCTAAGTTTAATCATTTAAGGAAGGGAATTATCCCAGACTCACAGACAGTGGAGTCTGAGGACAACATAGTAGCATTTCTTCATTTTAAAGCATAATGAGGAAGAAGAAAGTGGGTTTTCTATGGTATGCTGTTATAAGGGGTGACATACTCTCCTCTTTTCAACAGGGCTCAGAATGCTTCTCATTTCACATTTTCTGTTCCTGCAATTACAAATTCTTCTTTGTATTCATTGGCATCTTGTTTCCTGCTTGGGATTTTTTGTTGTTGTTGTTGCTGCTGCTGCTGTTGTTCTGTTAACCAGGGCTGGGGGATTGGCCTGGGGCAGGAGAGGGAGCACAGTCACAGAGAGATCTGAGGAACAGAAATGCTTAGCCGAGGATTCTGATGGTTTGAGTGGCTGTGTTGTGACCTGAACTAGATGTAGCTCAGCCTAATGCATGTTGCACAGTCACTGTGTCCCTGTCATGAACTTTCCATTTTCACAAAGGCCCCACTGTGTAGCCATTTAGTTAGACCCCCATGTCTTAGCCAGGCCTCCTGGAAGCCGTCCTAGAGAGTATCTGTGCCATTCAGTTGGGTGAATGTCTTGGGTTCTATTGGTGTGATAAAACATGATCATAAGTAAGTTGGGATGGAAAGAATTTATTTCATCTTTTAACTCTCAAGTCACTCCATTGTTAAGGGAAGTCAGGGCAGGAACTTGGAGACCTGAGCTGAGGCACAGACTGTGGAGGGGTGTTGCTCACTGGCTTGCTCTGTATGGCTTGCTCAGCCTGCTCTCTTGTAGCACCCAGGGCTGCCAGCCCAGGGCTGGCTCTACCCATAGATAGCTAGGCTCTCTCACATCAATCACCAATCAAGAAAATGTACCTCAGGCTTTCCCACAGGCCAATCTGGTGGGGTCATTTTCTCAGTCGAGGTTCCTTCTTCCAAAATGACACTAGTTTGTTCAAGTTGATGGAAACAACTAGATAGCAAGATGGGAGACCATCCCAGTAGAGAAATTTTTGGCATCAGTACTGTGAATGATACGTAGGTCTGAGATATCAGGGCAAAGTTTGGTGAGATTTACCTTTAACTCACCTGAAGAACTGAATCACAAGATGACGGGGCAAAAATCAGGCCCTGCACAGAAGCGTGTCTTCCTGTAAGATATTTGTACCCATTTACCCTAATTTAAGTATGGTAGTTGCAGATTCAACCCAGTGAGGGGCGTGGTAAGTCACGATCCCCCTCATGGTGCTAAGACAAACCTTATGAGAGATGCGTTCCTCTCTCACCCCATGGTGCGTGTCTACTCCCTAGACCACACGGACCACCCCAGATCTACTGGAGAAGATGCAGTAGAGAGCAGCGTGGTCACTAGAGACCAGAGACATCTTTGTTTTCCATGCTAGGATTACAAGCCTCCCGGGAAGGGCAAAATGAGGATCCAGATATGGATCCTTTCAATTCTCTTTCATGGACAATTACTTTGATTGTGTGTAAGGTTTGACTTCAAAGAATAAAAATATTTCCTGAATTACTTAAAGAAGGACATTATTTCAGACTTGATCTACTAGACTTAAAAGTGACAGCTATTTGTAGCCATTGCTAAGTGCCATGGCTTCAGAGATATGGCCACACCCAGACAGAGCTCTCTCCAAATTGAACTGGTTCTGCCATCTAGTGGCAAAATTAATGAACTACACTAGATGAGCTACTCCAGGACCTGGCTTGCCCAAGGGGTGAGAATTAATTCTGTGTTTAATGTCCTGGGATTCGTTTCTGCCTTCCCGTCCTTTTGTTTCACCTCCTCACATGTGTGACTTTGGAGAAACTATAGGATATTTCTCCATCCTGGTTAACTGACCTATAGAATGAAGATAAAGACTTATCTGTATGGTTTTCATGAGGCACCTGTGACATACGAGCGGGAAACACTTTGCAGACTTCCTGACAGTGATATGATTGTATTTGTAATTTTTATTCTCAAAATGCAAATCTGGGGCTTATGAAATCGACTAAAGCATGAGAAATCAAGTTATGAAAATACGAATATTTTTGAATAAGTGAAGTCCATAATACTGACTGCTTGGATTAAAAATCAAGTTTATTTAGACTCTCTATGCTCAGTGCCAACAAATACATTATCTCCATTACGCTTGCCTCGAGCCAAGCCCTTCCCCACCTCCTAGAGAGTGCCTGCATCCCAGCGAAGCACTCGCTATGGCTATGTGCATGCTAATGCCTGTCTGCTTTCTATGCCTTCTTTCTCCCATTTAAAGAAGTCTTTATACCCAACTAGGTGTCGGCTTTCTAAACACACTGCTCTAGTGCTGTCAAGCAGACTTAAATCCTGTGTACTTTTTTACTGTGCTATGTGTTAGAGCATTTGACACAGACAGGCTGTCAGTGAGGATCGGGTGGGGTGTAGGCTGATGCAGAGCTAGAGTGTGAAATGCCTGTCATGAGACATTGAGTGTTACCTCGTATCTTCTCTCTGTCACCACAATGCCTGACACAAAGACTTCACACAACAAAGGTCCCATCAAAGCTGAGAGGGAAGAATGATTTTTGAGACAGGGCCTCACTGTGTAGCTGAACCCGGCCCTTCCTGCCAAAATGCACCATGAGAAGGCCAGATGTCTTCTCACAGAGCTCTGGACTAAATTGGCCTGGTAGGTAGAACTGGAAGAATAATACATTTCACTAAGAAACATCTAAAGATTACCAAAACATAAAGAAAAAGCCATTTCCCCAACTCAAGTGATATTAAAATTTGACATATTTTTAAACTTCACTGAAGTTGCATATTCATGATAACTGCTTCTGAGCAAGCCTGTACCCCGACACTTGTCCTTTGTCATCTCGGTGCTCAGAGTTACAGGGATTACATAAGTGAGTTTTATCCCCAGTCCCGCTAAATTTGAAGTATTGCTAAAATTTCCCCCATTGTACTATAGCACAGAGAATGTGGCTCTAAAGGCCCAGCCTTTGTTGAGTGTGGGTGCCATGACTGTATCTCTACAGAGCATGTCTTTCTTTCAGCTGGAAATACCTGCTTTCACAACCCAGAGGACAACGTCTCTTGCCGACTTATCAGAGTAGTTTTATATAGGGAATGCTATAATGCACACACTGTCCTGCCATGTGAAGGCCACATGAGAACAGCCTTTGATTTTCAGTGGCTCTTGGTCGCCTTATGAATTAGGCCCAGAAGATACTGTAGCGATGGTTGATGAGGCCAACACATCATGCAGTCTCTTCTGAAAAATATTTCATTTTAAAGTGAAATTATGCATATTCAATACACTTTATCTAACTTTATACCTTTCTCCAGAAACAATAATTTCTATGGTCCATGCATTTATTCACTTACACATTATTTTTTTTTATCTTACAATATGTTGATGGATATTTACTCTGAGAATAATAAGACACCTTTCTTTTCTTTTCCTTCCTTCCTTTCTTTCCTTCTTTCTTTCTTTTTTTTTTTTTTTTTTTGATGAGGTTTTACTTTATAGCCTAGGCTAGTCTGGAACTCACAACAACGCCCCTGCATCCACCTCTGAGTGCCAGGATTACAGATGTGTATCACCACAGCTGACGAAAGAATCCATTCTTAACACAATTTTGTAACTTAAGAGGACAGGATATGTGAACAGCGACACGCTGAAGGAAATGTTCTTTCTCAGATGTAAGATCTGCTTCATTTGCCAAAGAGAGAGCTCAGTCTGTAAGGTCGCCAGGCAGGCGCCACAGAGGAGCGTATACTGGGATCTTGAATGTTGTTTAGCAGATAGAAGAGGTCATCACACCCATGGGTGTGAAAGGGTTCAGAGGACCATGGGGAAGCTGAAAATACAAGGAAAAACTAAGAAGGTCCTTCATGGAGGAGAGATAGAGAGAGGCTAGATTTTGAAGGCCCTAATATTTACACAAGCTACCTAAGACTTGTGCGTTTTATATAGAAACCCAACAGGAGCCGTTTAGGGCACTTGCGTTATCGGTTTCTTTACTTCCAAAGGAATAACACCGAGCCATTAGCGCTCAGTAACTGAGACATGTGAGCATTCAGACATGTTACTTGAGCATTGATTTGGGGGTTTTAGAATCACGAGGAGACAATAGACTTGCTTCCTTACATAAGAAAAGGAACATGAGGCTTCTAGTTTGGTGACATGTCTTGGTCACACTGTTAGTCAGTTGCCAGACAGACGGAAAGCAATCCCTGCATATCTGAGACAGTCAGTCTTGCCAGTTCTAGGTGGTTTAGAGTCACCCAGAAGACACACATCCTGGATGTTTGTGGGGACATTTCCAAGGAGTTCTAACTGAGAAAAGGAGACCCGAATGTGGGCAGTACCATCCCATAAGTTGGTTATAAGAAGGAAAAAGGGAGGAATTCAGCTGAACATTGGCATTCCTGGTTTCTGGGCTCTGATACACAGTCAGGCCATTGCCACACACTCCTGCCACATGAACCTGTTTGCTCCTACGCTTTTCCTCCATGTTGAACTGTATTCCCTCAGACTGTGAGCCAAAATAAGCTTGCTTTCTCCTGCTGTGTTAAAACACCATGACCAGAAGAAACTCTGGGAGGAAAGGGTTTCTTTGATTTGTAGATTAGAGCCCCTCCCCAGAGGAAGCCGAGGCAGAAGCTCAAGGCAAGAACTTGGAGGAGGCAAGAACTGAAGCAGAGACCACAAAGGATCACAGCTTATTGGCTTGCTCCACACGGCGCACTCAGCCTGCTTTCTTGTGCCACCTGCCTAGGGGCTGCACCACCCACAGTGGGCCGGGTACCCCTACATTAATCATCAATCAGGACAAAACCCCACAGATTTAACCTATAGGTAAATTTTTATCAAGATTTTTTTTTTATCAACTGGATGCCTTTGTTCTTCCCAGATGTCTATGTTTGTATCAAATTGACAAAACCCAGCCAGTAATCTTCTCTTGAGTTGTTTCTTTTCAAGTACTTGGTCATGGCATTGAGAAAAGAAACCCAAACCAGCCTCACTGACAGCTCAGCGTCTTGGTCCAATTGCTCCTTTGGAGAAATGTTTTAGAATCAGGGCAGGGGTCACGTGGAACAAGTCTGAGAACCAGCTCAAGAGGCTCATGCCCAAGACAGGAAGTCAGAATATAAGCTAAGAGGAGGGAACAGGAGACCAGAGTAAGAAAAATATCAATTCTCCTTACAGCGTTTGCATGCCCCCAAGTCACTGAAATTCTTAACAAGATAGGTAAATTTCACTAACGAGACTGATAATGATGCCATAATGTTCCATAGGGAGGTTTCCTGTCTCTGCTTGGTCCTAGGTAATGACATTCTTAAAATTGGGATAGTTTAGCTCTAAGTGGCAGGGTTTTCTTTAATGTGAAGAGTCTGTTGCAGGTGAAAATGTCCAGCCAGAACTAAACATATTGATCATTTCTGGGGATGCAGAAAGACTGAACATTTCCTCATAAAATCCTTTGAATCAGGAAAGATCAATAAAACCAGAATGAAATGATTATAACTGATAAGGCACAAGGAAGTGTCTCCAGAAACAAGGACGTCCTGGACACCCTAAAGTGGGAAGGGAGGCTTTTCATAGCACGTGGGTAAAGGAGAAAAATGGGTGCAGGGTGGAAGCCTGCATTTCATCTGGACATGAAGGACTTGGGCGAGAGGGGGCTGCTGGGTACCAACAAGAGGTGGGAACAGGGGAATCTGTTCTCACTAGGAACTCGAAGCGAGAGAACAATGTTAAGAAGCCTGACAGCCACAAAACAGGGCAGCCACTCGCGCTGCCGCACTGACAACCTACAAGGAGAGTGAAAGGCAACTCTAGAAGGAAATGCTCATTTACTTACGAAGAACTTTCAGTTTTGCTGAAAATCACTGAGTTTCTGGGATATAATGGCTCATGCTTGGAATCCAAATACGTGGGAGACAGTCAAGAGGAGGGCTTTGAGTCTGGGGTAAAAATACAGCAAGTACTAGGGTAGCCAGGGCAACACATGGGGGCCCTGTTTCAAAAATTAATTTATTAGGTCTTTCTAGAACCTCATGTTTTAACATAGGATGCATTACCAAGCAGTTTCTCTCGTTGGAGCCCTGATTCTTAATTTATACATTGGAAGGCAGTCCTAGGAGTTGTCTCAGTTGGTGAAGTGTTTCCTGTCCAAGCTTGAGGACCAGAGTTTAATCCCCAGAACCTACATAAAACAACCAGACTGGGGAGGTAGGTCGGAGGTGTTCTTGTGACTCACTGGCCAGCCATTCTAGCTGATTGGCAAGCTCCAGGCTAATGAGGGTCCCTGTCTCAAACAACAACAGCAACAGCAGCATCACCCCAACCCCCCCAAAAAAAACCAGAAGGTAGATACTGCCTAATAAAAGACATGGTGCACAAATGTGCATGCACATCCACGTACATGTGTCTACCTACCTACACACACACACACACACACACACACACACACACACACACACACACGCACGCACGCACGCACGCGCTGGAATGAAATGAGAATCTTTCCCCAAAGCTATGACATTTGGAAACCATGCAGAGAAAGCCCTGTGCGATGAGCTGCTTCTCTGGGCTCAGCCCGCGGAGCTCTTGGCTCAGGCTTCTGGCACCAGAGGCCATTTCAACAGCTTATCCTACCTTTCCCCGCATCTGTCCTCCTGCCTTTTAATTTCGCCTTTTGAAACACACAACCAAAGAATTATAAACACACTTTCCTTTGGTCTAATTGATTGGAAGCCTTGCCTCATGGCAGGCTTCAACTGGAGCTCGCTGGGACTGCCTGCTGGCGGTCAGCTTGCACTGCATGCTGCTTGGGCCATCTGCCGCTCTGAGGGCCATATGGAAAGGGGCTCACACTTAAGGCCAAGTTATTTTCTTCTGTGTGTTCTCTTTGCTGTAGTTGCCAAATCTATGGATCAAGCATGGGTGTGATTACAGCTTCCTATTCTCTTTGAAAGCTAGTGACTCCAGATTTTTTAAGTGCACCTTTAGGTAGCACTTACTCACTTGCGAAATAGCGACCCCGTCACCCTCTGATATCAGTGGCACAGGAGAATCAAGAAATCACTTCTTTGTGGACCAGTTCCACAATGGTTCCTGTTCCCTACTTAGGGAATAAAATGACACGCCTTTAATCCCCGGATTTGGGACGCAGAGGCAGGTGGATCTCTATGAGTTCGACACCCCTCCCAGCTCCCCTGTCTACAGAGCGTGTTCCAGGACAGGCAGGGCTGTACAGAGAAACCCTGTCTCGAAAACAAAAACAAGAAACAAAACAATCACATTTTCTTTCCTCTAGGACTCTAAGCTGCCATTGTGTCTCCCAGGCCTACGACAGCGGGCACAGCCACACTGCGGTGCTTAGTTCTTGACTCTTGCAGCTTAGGAGCAGCTCAGAAAAGTCCGGAGGTGGCGCTGGGCTCCTACTGGGGCAGCTTCAGCGGAGTTTACACATCTGATCCCCAAGCTCTCCTTGAAACTCCTCTTCTCTAAAGTCGGGGCTTGACTGAGGTCTTCATCAGTTCTGGAAAGTAACTTTTGGGGGGTTTTGACTAAATAAAGGGGAGCAGAGAACTGCTTGCTTAAAGATCTTAACGATCACATTATTGATTCAGAGCTCTCTCTCTCTCTCTCTCTCTCTCTCTCTCTCTCTCTCTCTCTCTCTCGGAGGAAAAGGAGAATACAGTCTCAGTTGAGTTTTAGCAGAAGTGGGGTGAGTAAATGCAGCTGCGGGCATAGCTGCTCTTCTGCCTGCTCAGAGTATGTTTCCGTTATGGATCTCAGTTCCATCAAATTCTGTTTTAGCCCACTCTTTCCTGGGGGGGGGGGGGAGAAAGAGAGGGAGGGAGGGGAGGGCAGGGAAGGGAAAGGAAGGGGAAGGGAGAGGGAGAGGGAGAGGGAGAGGAGAGGAAAGGAGAGGCCAGGCATGAGCATGTGGCTACAGAGGAGGGAGGGAAAGGGGGAGAGAAAGGGTAAGGAGGGCAAGAGAATGGGGGTGGGGTGGGGGTGGGAGCAACCCCTTTTATACTGAGTCAGGCACACCTGACTGTCGCCAGGTAACTGTGGGGCAGAGCCTAGACTAAATGCCAACAACTATAAATTAATTAAAAAGTATCAGGCCCCTGAAGATAAATATTAACATGCATTACAATGCATCCCAGAGGAAGAAATAAGCAATTAATTTTCAGTCTCGCCATGTCGTGTTTTCCGTCTTCCCTTCTCTTCCTTGGTACTGATTGGTTCTATTCCCAGCTTTGTTTGTTTGTTTGTTTGGTCTGGTTTGTTTGTTTGTTTTGAGTGAGCCCTTTTCCCTCTGTGCCTTTCCAGATCAGAAGCAGCATGTTTAACTTCCTGTTATTAACCTTGTAGCTCCCAAAGCATTTTCCATATACTGCACTGTTCCGTGAGCATTTGGGTTGTGTTAGCAGGAACAGGTAGAGAGGCTCAGCTACCTGCGCCGTGTTCTTTATGAGCTGGAGGTGCAGGGCCGCACATACACGTGTGCACATACACGCACATACACATAGACTGAGAGAGGTGTGTTCATCCATGTGACTTACTACAGAAGGAACAGGGACTTTTCAGAAACCAAAGCTAACTCTGGAGACAGATTTTAAATCTATATTTGATATCCAAAGATTCCCTTTTAGTTTCATGGGCTTTTGTGTTTGTGTACTGTTTAACATTCTTAAATTCTTTTTGAAGAATTAAGAAAACAAGAGAGAAACGATTCATCAATATACCCGACATGTGTGCAGTTCTTCGCAGAAAGGCATCAACAGGTTGGGCCATCCATTCTTTATGTTTCTATCATCATCTCCACAGCTGCAATCCACCCCAAATGCCACGTGGTACAAGGAAAGCTGCCCTGTCTTTGCAAACCCAGTTCACATAGAAGCTCTGCGCAGCACCGCACTGCGCAACACCGCACTGCGCAACACCGCTCTGCGCATCACCATGGTTTCAGAGCCACTCATGTACACCCCAAGCTGAGCCCCATGCTCCTCTGTCCTGCTCAAGTGAGAAGTTCTCCTTCCCGCTCACTACTATCTCTCTTGGGTCCTTAGCACTGTGCTGGCCCTGAACATGGAGCCAACAGCACTCCTGCCTCACTGTGCTGCAAGCTCAGTGCAGGGCTGAGGGGATACCAGTTGTCACCACAATGTGAATACCAAATACAAAGAAAAAAATGGAGACTTAGGAAAGGGCAACACTGTATACTGTGCAGCACGATGCAGTCTCAGTGGGCGGGTGTGCCCAGGGCCAGCTGGCACTTGAGAGTCTCTTTAGCACGGGAGAGCCTTGATTTTCCTCTTTATTCTGTAGATTTTTTTTTGAGATTATAATTACATCATTTCCCCTTACGTTTCTTCCCCGCAAATCCTATGTATCTTTCCTTGTTCTCTTTCAAATTCATAGCCTCTTTTTTTATTACTTACTGTTAAATGCATATATGTATATACATATATGGTCCTAGTATGATCTGCTCAGTCTGAATAATGTTAGCTGTATCTATGTTTTCAGGGCTGATCATTTGGCATTGGATAGCCAGGGAAAACTATTTCTGAACCATTTTCTCCTTTCTTTCCCATCCACTCTACCCAGGACCAGATCCAGATCTGGAAAACTTAACTCATAATTCAGACACTCTTCTCTATGAAAAACAAAAATTACACAACACTTTACAGCGGCATCCACCAACCCAGTATTTATTTAGACTAGTAAAAACCAATACATTGTAAAATGTTTAAGACAGATGTATATTTCACAGATCATAAATGCAAAACTGTTATAAATTTCCAAATTAAGCAATTGTTTTATTCAGTGCTGTGGAATTATCCTACTAATTTTGGATATGGAGTCAGACTACTTTTGTAAATAACAAATGATAAGACCTGAGATAACTGCCAAACAATGCCCAATTCCAATGGGCAATCACAGCACTGTTGCACACTGCTATCACGGCACTGGGCACATAACTATCACGGCACTGGTATACACTGCTATCACAACACTGGTACACACTGCTATCATGGCACTGGGACACACTGCTATCACAGCACTGGGACACACTGCTATCACGGCACTGGGCACACTGCTATCACGGCACTGGTGCCATCACAGTATCAGACTGTATGTCATCTTATCTGAAGCAGTATTGGTGCTGTCAACTCAGCAGACATATTGTGTGCCTACATAACTTATTCCTTTACACCACCTTACCAAATAACCTAAAAACTCATTTGTTATTTCTTTTCAAAATGTACCACTTTCTTTTAATTAAAAAAAATTGGATAACTCTTGGAGTTATTTTATTTATTATTTTTTATTATTTTTTTTAAGATTTTATTTTATACATTGGTGCTCTTTTTGCATATACACCTGCATGCCAGAAGAGGGCATCAGATCTCATTACAGACGGTTATGAGTTGAGAATTGAACTCAGGACTTCTGAAAGAGCAGACAGTGCTTTAACCACTGAGCCATCTCTCCAGTCCCTTTTGGAGTTATTTTAACTTTTAAAAATTATAGCTTCTAGATGTCAGAATAATACCTCATTCTTACTGCCCTGCTTCATAGCCCATTCATTAATTTTTATATGACATTTTACTACTTATTACATTTCTCTATTTATTAATAAGTAAATGTTAGTCCAATAAAAACCCATTCTTCACATTCATCTAATTTAGAACTGTGGCAATTTACTACTTTAATGAAACATCATTCCACACTTCAGTTAAAATGGCACATGTAAATTTTGTTGCTGTTTCTTGGAATTTCTCTTCTAACTCTTTAAAAATTATACCTTTTATCTGTGATGGCTATTGCTGTATGTTTATCATCTCAAAAAGCTTTATGATAAATACATTTTTCCCCCAATTCGGCATCATTAAAGAAACATTTTTGTAAAAGGAAAATCCTGTTTTGAGAATGCTCATGTACAAAGAGGGTAAACAGCCTTACAATTCTGAGATATTTAAAGTAGTCCATAATTTCGTGGAGTGTGGACACACTGCCATTTATCCGTGCTTCAAAGAGAGGACAGCATCGCCCTTCCCCTTTGTCAGCTCCATACTGAGAAGTTTACGTAGCTCTTACACATGCGTGTTCTGGAAGTCAGGATTCTTGCTCTTATTATACAGATGAAAAAGTGAGTCTCCACTGTGCGAATTACTGGCAAACGGTTGAGTCAGGATTCAGGCCCAGTGACTTTGAATCTAATGGTTGGGTTCTTAATTACTACAAAAGACTGCTCTCGTTGATTTCAGGATTGAAAAGAGGATTTAAAAGGAGGAAATTTAAAGAGTGGAATCCTTGAAGTATTGACCTGGCCTTCCCCTGTAGGCATGTTTAGCAAGGAAAATGCCTTCAGCAGACCAGAAGGGACACACCCCTGCCACAGACCAGCAGAAGGGGACATCGGCTTTGAATGCTCACACCATTTTCTGCTTGTTAGACTACAATACTGGTGATTTGGATCCTGTCTGTGACTGAGCAATTGTGACCTCTACTGAACTGTGACCTCTATGGAACTGTATCACCCTCTTGGTGGTGAGTTCCTGGTCTGTACCCTCACAGTTGCATTTCCTGGTCTCTGACGTTCTTGTTAGCTCTGACCCAAGAAGCTCAGCTGTAGGGCAAGCTTAAGTAGCAACGTGAGCTCCACTCAGAAAGCACCAAAGCACCAGCTCACCGCTGGACGCTGAAGTGGTAACAGGGAAGTTATGGCTCTAGGAGGGATGAGAGTGAAAAAGAACTCAAGCAAAGTGACAGGAAGAAAGTCAGTATATGTGTTTATATTGATATACAGTCACCAGGTGCAATGCACTCTATAAATCTAATTTAGAAACTCCTCCAATGCTGAGAGCTGTTGATAAATAAATGTTCCTGACGTAGTATTATAAAACACTAATAATCTATGAAAAGGTATTCACATTATCAAGAACGAAGGAAGTGAACATTAAAGGGAAGAAATACAAGTTTTATCTTTTGTTCTCATAAGAATTGAAGGCAAGTGTAACTTGGCATCTTTTAAAAAACACTCATTTACTTTCTCTCTCTCTCTCTCTCTCTCTCTCTCTCTCTCTCTCTCTCTCTCTCTGTGTGTGTGTGTGTGTGTGTGCACATGGGTGTCACAGTGTGCAGCCATCAGAGATGACCTATGGAGGTTTTCTCTCTTCTTCTGCCATGTAGATCCTGGGGATCAAATTCAGGCTTGAAACAAGCGTTGTTCCTCAGTGAGCCATCACTCCAGGCCCTGGGAAAATTGATAGGAAAAATTTAGTTATATATTGAAGCTTTTGTGTTCTTTTGTCCAATATTCTGTATCTCTGGAAATTTATTTTACACAAATAATCACAGTGAATATAAGAAGACATTTCTCCAAATGAAAAGAAAGCCTAAATAGGAATAAATAAGTTGATTATCCACCAACAGAATGACCTAATGCTATTTATTGCCCATAATAGCTAAGAAATCTGTACATTTAATCCAACTTTTAACAAAATGCCAGTGGTAATTTTTTTCAAAATTAAAAACTTTATCCTTTAACCCATATGGGTGCTAGTTGTCAGGAGCTGTGGGAAAAGAAACTAGGGAGAAATGGTTTACTGGGTAAGAGATTTTCATTTGAGTTATGAAAGTATTTGCTATTAGACAGAGGTCACCAGCATTATGTGTATGAAAACACCTCTGTTTGATAGTTACCTTTATGTTTCCAAAAATCACCTTTGGAAAAGCAGTATAGTTTTGTGGGTAATGAAGCTGTGCGCGGCTTCTTCTGTTGCTTTCCAGCTTTCCCTGTGTCAATGAGCAGTGTTATTCTAATTAGTTATGAAAGAATTATAAACAAGTAACCTCACAAGAAAGTTACATTTTCTATTTTAGGGACACTGGAAAGAAAAATGCTTCAGTGAAAGATCTATGCCTAGAGAACCTCCAGAACCAGGGGGGCTGTGGGAACCCCAGCTACTAAGGGGTGGGGAAGAGAAAAGAAGAGAAGGAAAGGAAAGAAGGAAGGGTTAAAAGAAAAACGGGAGGGAAGAAAAGGGGACCTAGACATGCTTTGAACATGCCGAGAGCACATATTTCAAATACACAATGTTTATGAGTAGGATTGTGTCTCCAATCACTGTCACACATCTTGCTGTGCTTGCTTTCCAGGACTAAAGCAATCTAAAGGGGGCGGAGGGAAAGATCTGTGGGCTCGTTTGGAGCTAGTGCCTGGGAGGGCGAGACTGGCTGGTGAAAGGCACCTGGACGTGTCCAGAGGAGAATGCAACTCTCACCTGTGTGAGACACAACTCATGACCCACAGAGCGAAGGCCTATTCCCAGCTCTCTTCCACATCCCTGTCTCTCTATCTGATAAAGAATTGAAAGAAAGAAATGAACTACACTTTCTTCTTTCCTTCCTGGACCATAAGCCATTGCCTGAAGTGTATAGCTGGAGTAGAAGTCAGGTTTTTTGTTGTTGTTGTTGTTTTGTTTGTTTGTTTGTTTTGGAGAGGGGTGTGGGGGGAATTAGCGAGGTAAAAAAGAGCAAGCTCATACTTCTTGTTCCCCATCTTCTGCTGGGATAAGTTTCTGCCTTATATGTGTGTAGTCTGTTCTGGCCCCATAGTGTTGGGGTCCACACTAGCCCCACGTTCGGGCACCAAAAAATGTTGCAGCCCGAGCAAAATGTTGAGGCCCGGGCTGCCCCGAGTTTGGGGCAGCCCTCTATCCCGGCCCAAGCTGCTGCTCCGGTCCGAGGGTCAGGGTTCAGCAAGAGAGAGAGAGAGTGAGGCCAGACAGAGTGTGATTCAATCCCGTTTATTCTTCAGTCTCCCTGAAGTGTCTCTAGTCCCTAGTTCCTAGTCCCTAGCGCCTCCAAGTTCCAAGTTACTTCTTCCAAGTTCTCTTCCAAGTGCCTGCTTCTCTGTCTCCTCTGTCTGATGTGTCTCCCTAATGTCTGCTGTGTCTGATTCTCTCCTCTGTTCTGTCTCTGCCTTTTATATGTCTTATTTCTAAGCCACACCTCTAAGTCACACCTATAATCATGCCCTTAGGTCTTGTCTCTAAATCTGATCTCTACACTTCTAAGTCATACTCTTAAGTTACACACCTTTAATCTCACACACCTTTAATCTCACACACTCAAGGTATCTAAACCAAGATTATCGGAGTGTGCTCAGCTGTTGTAGGCTATTGTAATCCAAGTCTCATGTCAGGGTATATGGCTCAAAATGGCTGCAAAGCTGATAGCGGCTTTCTGCTAAAAGTCGGCCCCCAACACCATAGGAAAAATGGGACTAGTGACAGCTGCTCTTCTTAGCCACGTTTCCTGTGGTGCTGTTTTGTTTGTTGAGAATGACCACATGTCCTTTGGAATGCCCTAGTCACAAAAGGATGGTATCTAGAAGATGAGGAGAGGTGTTGCTGGAAAAAAAAAAAAAACAGTAGGGAATTTTAAGCTTTTCTTTCTATGTACTATTTAACAGGGAAATGTTAGTAGCTAGTAAAACAGTTAGATATTGCTAAGAAGGACTGAAGTGGAAAGTTAAGGGTTCTTTGGAGAGTCAGTTGTGTTGGAAGGTTTTTTCTCTGGGGCAAACACGTGAAAGAGTGTTTTCCTGTGGTGGACACAAGTAAAAGACTAAGGACCATTGCACTAATGCAGACACAGGTGAGAGGATGCTCTGCTAAAGCAAGCACACGAAAGGATGAAGGATTCTCTGCTAACAACACACATGTATTGGTCCGCCGTAGTTGAGCTCCATTTGTTGTGACGTCGAGGACTCGGGCTGATTGGATGCATGTGCAGAGGCGAGACCCGTGATGTGTGGAACGTATAAACAGGACCCTGTTATAATAGGGGATAATAGAATGGGACAGCGTGACAGAGGCAGAACTTGGCTTGCTGACAGAGCTAGCTGTGCAACACTGTGTCTCAAGTCTTCACTGATCTTTGCTTCCCTGAGAGAGGCACAGTCAATAACTTCTTCTGGTGTTCCTGCTGGACCCTCCTGCTGACTAGAGTCAAGGCTGAGGCTGAGTTGTGTCTACTAGATTGTGTCATTGCTTTTGCTAACCCAACTCTACCGAACCGGATGGCTGGTGTATCCCCAAGGTGTTTGTGAGTGGATCGAGCTGCCACTGCCTGCTGACCTGTGAACTGAACTGCCAATTTCCAGACAACACAGACAAGAGTTGCTCCAAAGAACCTTTCTAAACAGGTCCACTCCCCTGCCTCTCCCCATATCCTTCTTTTTCTCTGCCTCTGGTGGATGGTGAGCTACAAGGGAGGTTAAAGCATTTAAGAACTATCATTAAAAATACGTTTTGAAAAAAAAAATTAAAGTTACAAAGGACAGTGGTTCAAGTAGGCATGTCCAACTCACAGCTGCACAGCTACACAGCTGCACACAGCCTTCATATATGTGTGAATACAGCCCAACACAAACTTGTAAATGTATTTAAAACATTATGTTAAAAAAAAAAAGTAAGACTAGATTGCTCCATTATCCAGTGTAAACTTTATAGATGGCAATGTCTTGTAGTGTCAAGCAGGTTTGGCCACACCTGGGAGTTTTTCTCAGACAGGCTCTAAATGTTCCCAGATGTTTGCTGAAGCTATAAATATGCAGGTGCAATCTTAGTCTGATTGAAAGAGCCGTGATAGGAGGCAAAGCAAAACTAAAAGATACACATAAACACACACATCCTAAGCCAAAGGTGAAGCCAAAGTTGTGTCTTGCATCAGCCAAACATACATGAGTCTGTCTCAGCAAAACATTACATGAGTCTGCATCACATGACACAACCAGAAACATCCACTTCACAGCCCCATTTTTGTTTAAAAATTGGCTTTTCACCTAATGTTAGCAATTACATACACTTCTGGTTTCCATCTGGGCCCCAGAGATAAGCCTGTGCCACAGCTCTCCATACCCAAGTCTTGCCTGGGGAGAACTGGTCTCCCAGGAGTGCTGACACACCCAAGGTCACAGGTGAGATCAGTACTGTTGCTCCAATAGGAGTAGGGTCCTGTCTACGTATCCAGTCTGTTAGTCTATGTCTTTTTATTGGGGGAATTGAGTCCATTGATGTTAAGAGATATTAAGGAACAGTGAATGTTGCTTCCTGTTATTTTTTGTTGTTGTTAGAGGTGGAATTATGTTTGTGTGGCTATCTTGTTTTGGGTTTGTTGAAAGAAGATTACTTTCTTGCTTTTTCTAGGG
This sequence comes from Arvicanthis niloticus, assembly GCF_011762505.2. Classification (NCBI taxonomy): domain Eukaryota; kingdom Metazoa; phylum Chordata; class Mammalia; order Rodentia; family Muridae; genus Arvicanthis; species Arvicanthis niloticus. The sequence continues at coordinate 6,698,180 of NC_047670.1, read as the reverse complement.
TATAGTTTCCCTCCTTGTGTTGGAGTTTTTCATCTGTTATCCTTTGTTGGTCTGGATTTGTGGAAAGATATTGTCTAAATTTTTTTTTTTGTCATGGAATATCTTGGTTTCTCCATCTATGGTAATTGAGAGTTTTGCTAGGTATAGTAGCCATATAAGGTCTGCCTTTATGTTACTTGACCTTTTTCCCTTACTGCTTTTAACACAGGAAACGCTCCTCAGTGACAAAGACAGACACTACCTCAGAGTAAAAGGCTGGGAAAAATTTTCCAAGCAAATGGTCCCAAGAAACAAGCTGGAGTAGCCATTCTAATATCGAATAATATCAACTTTCAATCAGAAGTTATCAAAAAAGACAAGGAAGGACACTCATATTTGTCAAAGGAAAAATCTACCAAGAAGAACTCTCAATTCTGAATATCTATGCTCCAAATGCAAGGGCACCCACATTCATAAAAGAAACTTTACTAAAGTTCAAAGCACACATTGCACCTCACACAATAATAGTAGGAAACTTCAACACCCCACTCTCATCAATGGACAGATCATGCAAACAGAAACTAAACAGAGACACAGTGAAACTAACAGAAATTATGAACTAAGTGGATTTAACAGATATGTATAGAACATTTCATCTGTACTGGCTGATTTTGTGTCAACTTGACACAAGCTGAAGTTACCACAGAGAAAGGAGCTTCAGTTGAGAAAACGCCTCCATGAAATCCAGCTGTAAGGCATTTTCTTGATCAGTAATCAAGGGGTGACAGCCCCTTGTGAGTGGTACCATCCCTGGGTTGGTAGTCTTGGATTCTATAAGAAAGCAATCTGAACAAGCCAGGGGGAACAAGCCAGTAAGTACCATCCTTCCATGGCCTCTACATTAGCTCCTGCTTCCTGACCTGCTTGTGTTCCAGTCCTGATTTCCTTTGGTGACAGACAATGAATTGGAAGTGTAAGCTGAATAAAACCTTTCCTCCTCAACTTGCTTCTTGGTCATGATGTTTGTGCAGGAATAAAAACCCTGGCTAAGGTATCATCCTAAAACAACAGAATATACCTTCTTCTCAGCACCTCATGGTACCTTCTCCAAAATTGACCATATAATCATTCACAAAGTTCACATACGCATGGAAACTGAACAATGTCCTACTCAATGATAACTTGGTCAGGAAGAAATAAAGAAAAAATTAAAGACCTTTTAGAATTTAATGAAAATGAAGGCTCATCATACCAATGGGACACAATGAAAGGAATGCCTCTAACGCGCGCCTCCCGTGTCACCCCACGCCCGGAAGAGAAACACGAGAGACGCAATTCGGGTAGTTACTGCAAAACGAGGACTTTTTACTCTGTATCAGCAAATGTGGAAAACGCGGAAGGACGAGGGAAGAAACGGAAGGGCTGAGACGCGGAAGGGGCCTAGCTTAAAATACACCCTAGAGTGACGTATTCACTTCTGATTGGCTGTTCGCTCACCACCCAATATTATGCCTCGGGACTGGCAGTGACTTTGGCGGGCTCTCTGCCTTTGCATCTGCGCAGTTAATTGTTTACTGCTGGGAAAACACAAGGCCAGCGCCATCTTGGAAATGCTAACAGCGGCTTCCTACATCTCTCCCTGTTTAAATTATTAAAAAGAAACAGCCTTTCGCCTATTAAACGCAGTACCAATTAAGATTCGAACTCAAACCCGATCAAGCAAACTCCATCTTGGGGGAATAAGCGATCAAGAGCTTATAGCCCGAAGATTTTCCCTTACCCTTCCAGGTGCGATGGAAACAAGTCCTCTGGGTGCAAGGGCTAAGGGGATGTAAAGAGGAACTGACACCCATCCCTGTGCAATGGAGTATAGCTCCCAGGAGTGCAAGGGCTGTCAACCTACTATTCAGGTACCACAGCTATTTAGGCAAGGGCTGGCTGGACTTAGACCTCTCATCAACCCAGTGCAATGGGCTGAACCCTTGGGGTGCATTGACTGAGGGTCTCAGTCATCGGCTACTTTCTTAGCCTAGATAGTCAAATTTCAGGGAGAGATGCTTGCTCCAAGGCTGCGAGTGCTTGGGCTTAAAGCGACCTTGTCATGTTTTTGCTGGGCTCTGAGCTTACAGACCAACCATCTATGAACACGAATCCACATCATAGGGCTGTATCAAAACAGGCCTACCTTCCCTTTTAGAAAGAAAGAAAGAATGTTGGTTCTAACCGCTTTTCTATTTTTCCCCTCTTTTATTGGATACAATATTTACATTTCAAATTTTATCCCCTTACCATATTTCCCCCACCACCCAGGAACCCCTTATCCCATCCTCCCTCCTCTTGCCTCTATGAAGGTGTTTACCCACCTACCCCCCAGCCTCCCTCCCCACCCTCAGATTCCCCCCCCCTCAGTGCTCAGCCTTCAGGGTACCAATGATCTTGTCTCCCACCTATGCCCAACAGGGCCATCCTCCCCTACATATACAGCTGGAGTCATGTGTCTCTCCCTATGTGCTCCTGGGCTGGTGGTCAGCCCTCTTAAAAAAAAAAAAAAAAAAAAAAAAAAAAACTATCTTGATACTAAAATTTGTTTTGAGAATTGTATATTGCAGAATGATCAGCCTTGGTGTATCTACTCAACAAGCAAGCTGGGCAGACCTGCTCAAACCTCTGAGGTCCGTGAATTCCATCTGGAGGCAGCGAAGACACAGCATCAGAGGATTGTCAACTTGCTCTCCCCCCCACTCCTCTTCTAATATCTCAACGCCCATAATCAGCTTGAAGAAGCTAATGATGAGTCAGCGCCCCTATTCCCTGGGCATGGGGACTAAGGTGGTAAATGTTGGGCTGTCTCCCTAGGGAAAAGTAGTGGTTTTGTCGGAATAGAGAGGATTAGCTAGGGTTTATTGCATAGCCATAACCTATTAGTAGAAATCTGTATAATTAATATCAAGATGAAGATATAAATTCTTAAATGGCACCAATTTACTTTGTTTACAAATTTTAAGGTTTTCATTGGCATGAGCTTCTTAGTGATATAAGAGTGAGATGAATATTGTTACTCTCATAGGCATTGTACCAGTATAACACACTTAGGAATACAAAGCTTAGACCCAGTCCTTCTTTAACTTTTTTAACTGATTTGAGATGGTCAGCCTGTGAGTTAAGGGACTATAGCAAATTCATGACTTGGAGTTTATTATAAGGGTGTTCTCTATGTTTTATTTAGAAATAGCTGAGTGGAGTTAACAGGCAACAGTCCAGATTACCTTACGTAGATAGCTGGTTTTCAAAACATCAGAAATCCTTAGAATTGACATGACAAACATTTCAGTATTAATGTTCATTTTCATTAGAGACCTGTCTGCTCCGGACAGCTTCCTATGTTAAACTCTAAGAAGAAATTGAGCATCCTTGGAGTTACTCCAGTTGTGGTGAGACAGCCACTAGGCAAGAATTGCCACTTTCCTTCTACAGACAAATTACTGTCCAGAAAAGGACACACTTGCAGAATAGTCGACTGATTATATCTGCCTAGACAGAGTAATCAGCCCTTAATAATTCTGCAGCACTAAGGTCTGCCAGATGATCCTGGGCCAGAAGGCAGAAGAACAGATGCTCCAACGTTTTGAAGTAGAGCTAGTGTCCGGGTGTTCAGAGGTCTCTATAAATTGGCTAAGTTTTAGAAGCTATGCTTTGTGCTTCCCACAATTATAGTCAACTCAGTCATTCTGGATTTCTGATGGGGTTGAAAACTTATAGCTATTTACTTTGAGAGAAAAGATCTGAGTGTATGGTCATCAGCTGACATTCATCCTAAAGCCAAGGAAAAAGCCAGGTTCAGAACTAAGTGTTTTAGTTAGGATAGATGACAGAGGTGCTGGTTAGTCAACAAAAGGATGGACTGGGTATTAGGACTATCTTGTACCTCACTGGTACAAATAGGCATAATTATGCTCTAATTGTATTTTGAGAGAAAAGTTTCCTTTTAACAGGAAGGGTGATGTGTAGGAGGAGCTAAGGTGGGAGGAGTACTGAGAGGAAGAAAAGGAGTAAGAAGAGGAGAAGAAGAAGGAGAGGAGAAGCTAGGTGATGAAAGAGAGATAGAGGGGGGAGACAGGGAAGCAGATGTTCATGTATCTCCACCAGTCAAAGATAGTTGATATATCTAGGTTGGGTAGTGGGTTACACCTCTGATTGAACAATACCAAACTTATAAAGCCTATGATTAACATTTCTTAAAAAAATGTATAAATGCAAAAGGAAAAGGGGGCATGGGATAGGGGTTTTCTAAGGGGGGGGGGAATGGGGAAACGGGATGGTATCTGAAGTGTAAATGAAAGATCTAATAAAAAAAAAGAATATTAAAAAAAAAAAAAGAAAGAAAGAAAGAAAGAAAAGGCAGAAGAAATTCAAGAAGTAAAATCTCCAGGGGTAACAGGTTCCACTCGTGTTCCAACAAGGCTCGAAATCCGGATCTGCAATTGGTGTTGTACCTGGTCCAACTTCCCATTCCACTTTCCTTTTAAATAAGCAGAAAGATCATGGCTTTAAATAAATGTATCATTCACAAATCTCAGAGGTGTAATACCTGGATGTGGGGTTGCTGACACTCAGCTTATTTGAACCACATCCCTGAGCTGCTCCACATGGGCTCGGAACAAATCAACTCTCTGAATGACCAACAGGATGCCTGTAACGCATCCATTTTCTGTGGGAGGGTCAAAGCCTCAGAGGTCTTTTCTGAAATTTGATTAACAACAGTAGCTGTTGTAACTTTATTAACCATGTCTGTGTCTAGTGATCCATTCCAGCATTGTGCCAAAAGGCATGTAACATTCTTACAATCCAAGACATCAGAATTATTCTGAAAGTTGGATAACCTAAAGAAAAATGGAGGGTCAGCTTAATGGACTCTGCAGCAGTCCTTGTTCCCTTTGAACACCCTATTCTATGACCAGGCCTTGCCTGTAGCTGGCTAACACACCTTGGTTCTGGTATGCCAGAGTGGCCCACCCTCTCACAACACACATAAGTTAAAAACAAATGCAATGCAAGCAAGAGACTAGCTAGTGGAGCGGCAGCGGTGAATTTAAATCCGCTTGCCACAACCGCCACCCCAGGCATATCTTCCAAAGGTGTACCTCGAACACCTGCAGTCTTTTAACCCTCTTCGAGTCTCCGGGGCCTTCCGCTGCGCCTTGAAATTCCCGGGTTCTTGGCGCCAGATCTAACGTGCGCCTCCTGTGTCGCCCCACGCCCAGAAGAGAAACACGAGAGACAGTATTCAGGTAGTTACTGCAAACGAGGACTTTACTCTGTGACACACACGTGGAAAATGCGGAAGGACACGGGAAGAAACGGAAGGGCTGAGACGCGGAAGGGGCCTAGCTTAAAATACACCCTAGAGTGACGTATTCACTTCTGATTGGCTGTTTGCTCACCACCCAATATTACGCCTCAGGATTGGCAGTGACTTTGGCGGGCTCTCTGCCTTTGCATCTGCGCAGTTAACTGTTTACTGCTGGGAAAACACAAGGCCAGTGCCATCTTGGAAATGCAAACGTGTAACCACTGCTAACAGCGGCTTCCTACAATGCCAAGAGGAAAACTCATAGCTCTGAGTGCCTCCAAAAAGAAACTGGAGAAAGCACACACTAGCATCTTGACAACACATCTGAAAGCTCTAGAACAAAAAGAAGCAAATACACCCAAGAGGAGTAGACGGCAGGAAATAATCAAACTCAGGGCTGAAATCAACCAAGTAGAAACAAAAAGAACTATACAAAGAATCAACAAAACCAGGAGCTGGTTCTTTGAGAAAAATTGGTAAGATAGATAAACCCTTAGCCAGATTAACCAGAGGACACAGAGACAGTATCCAAATTAATAAAATCAGAAATGAAAAGGGAGACATAACAACAGAGACTGAGGAAACTTAAAAAAATCATCAGATCCTACTACAAATGCCTGTACTCAACAAAACTGGAAAATCTGGATTAAATGGACAATTTTCTAGATACCAGGTGCCAAAGTTAAATTATGATCAGATAAACCATCTAAACAGAATGGTAACCCCTAAAGAAATAGCAGCAGTCATTAAAAAGTCCCCCCCCCCGCCAAAAAAAAACGCCCAGGACAAGAATTCAAGAGTTCTATCAGATCTTTGAAGAAGACCTAATACCAATACTCATCAAACTGTTCCACAAAATAGAAACAGAAGGAACACTACCCAATTTGTTCTATGAAGGCACAGTTATGCTTCTACCTAAGCCATACAAAGATCCAACAAATCCAATAAAGAAAGAGAACTTCAGACAAATTTTCCTTATAAATATTGATGCAAAAATACTCAATAAAATTCTCAGAAACTGAATCCAAGAACACATCAAAATGATCATTCACCATGATCAAGTAGGCTTCATCCCAGGGATGCAGGGATGTCTCAATATATGGAAATCCATCAACGCAATACACATATATAAACAAACTCAAAGGAAAAAAAAAAAAACATGACCTTACTGGGCATTGAGATTCAGAAGTCCTTCGTGTGGTGGCAGGTAATGCAAAAGTCATATGATTGGAGAGGTTACTGATGTTGAAATATTGACTGGAATGAGAAACCCAAACATGAGCCTGTAAATCTCAACACTTGGAGACGAGGAGACTAAGGAGAAAAAAATGATGCAGAAGTAGAAGATGCCATGAAAAAAAGGTTCTAAGGCTGGGGTGTTTTCTGTGGCTTAGCACTTACCCAGCATGCATGGGACACTGGGCTTAATCATCAGAATGGGGGTGGGCAGAGAGAAGAGAACGTTAAAGATTATAAAGATGCCAGCCAGGCCATACACAACGATCACAGAGAATGAGAACTGGAGATAAGTTATGAGGTCTGGTAGTGAGCACAGTGCTCTCATAAATTTACTGACGTAGTGAGAGCAAGCTGCTAATCACCTTGAGCCCATGGACATGGCCTGTGGCCGAGGTGCCCTCCCTCTGGCACTGACTGTCTGGGACCTGCGGGTGGCTTTCAACAGAAGCAGCTGCTCCATTCCTAGTGGGCTCTGTCATCAGGAGGAGCAGGCTAATTGTGTCTGGAATTAGACACCCTTCCCCCATCAGCCTTCCAGGATTCAGGAGGACTGCTGATTACTAAGTCTCCTGTTGTCCCAACCTTGAGATGGAGAATTGTAAGACCTGTCCTGAATAGCTTCGCCAAGGTGCCAATGAGACTCACTGCTCAGGACCTCAAAGTCACACGTCCTCCCGCCCGCCTGTCCTTCCCACTGGTGAGAACTTCTTTCTCTTGGAAGGGGTTTTCCTCCAGATGAACTACTCATGTATACCTCATATCTGTCTGTCTGAGATGCTTGGCTTAAGATGCTAAGTGACTCATGTGAAGGAGATGGTGATGGGAATAGGATATTTAACTTGCTTATAGGTGAAAGGTGATAGCTTTTATTTTGGGAGCTGGAAGATGGTCTAGAGCCAGGGATGTATGTGTCAGTGTGTGTACATACAGATACATTCATACACACACACACACACACACACACACACACATATATATATATATATATATATATATATATATATATATATATATCCCTAACTCAATACCATCTATTTATCTATCCATCCATCTATCAATCCATCCATTATCTATCTATCTATCTATCTATCTATCTATCTATGGTGAGCTAGTAGAACACTGTCCTTGGACAGATGGAAGTCATGCAACAAAACAGGGAAGAGTTAGGGGTACATTATGGAGGAAGAGTTCCCTGAGTCAGGAGTGAGAGAGAAAATGCAGACTCACATAAGAGTGTTTGTGCCTGTGTGTGGTCTGGGAGCAAGGCCATAACTGCGGAGGCCAAGCACAGTCTTCTGAGCAAGGAGGATGACAAACTTTGCAGAATGAAGCCATCATCCTAGGTGGTGATGAACAGAGGAAGGTTCTGAGCACTGAAGTCATACTTGGGCAGTATAGCAAAACAGTAACTGAGAGGGGACAATGTTAAGGAGAGTGTGATCGGCTCTGATTTCTAGATTTTGATCTATATTTGGGGATAGGAGTTTCAGTTGGGTCAAAGAATTGGACATATTCACTAGGATAAAAAAATAAAAAAAGTATTTGAGAGATAAGCCTAGGGTCACAAGGTAGTTCAAAATATATACTTATATCAATTTAATGGGGAGGGGGAAACCCCACGTCATTTCCAGACATGCTCCAGACAAACCAGATATTTGGTTCAACCACAAGAACGTGCTATTTAACCTACAAAAATATTCACTCTGATTCAGTTTTAAAATACTGTGGGAGGGGCTCGTGTGATGTCTTATCAGGTTTGGGTACTTGCCACTCAGTGCAGGCCAACTGCCTGACATGGGTCCCTGGACACTGCCCCCCAAATAAATTAAAACTTAAAAATATTTAAAACTTCATGGATCATACTCCCTACTGATTCCCAGGCCCTCTGTTAATGACCTAAGGCTATAGTGAGAACTTGCTCTTAGAACCGTCAAGAAGCTGTGTGCTTCCTGAGACATTCTGAGGGATGGTGAGGAGACCAACAACGTATTCAGCTTTTTATATTCCTCATAACACGTGCTGTACCAGGTGACTAGCCATTTCTATAAGGGAGTACCACAGCTGAGCGACTGCTTAACTTTCACAAATACCATGAGAATGTACGTCTTTAGCTCCTCCACTTTTTAATCTAAGTGAGATTTGTGTGTGTGTGTGTGTATGTGTGTATGAAGCAGCCCCAGGAGGTGACAATTAGGAATAGTGATCTTTATCTGCTAGAGACATCCTGAGCCAAAGTAACTTTATTATTTGGGACCTTACTTCAGTGAAATATTTTTCTAAAATGTAATTGCTTTGGGGCCAGGGATGAACAGCATGTAAAATGCAATTAAAAGATGGAAGCTGCCTCCTGAGCTCTGCCGCTGAGCAGGAGTGATCAGGTGTGACAGTAAAGATGCTATCGGGAGTGCCACATCACACTTTCATTATTACATCAATTTCAGACTTTGGAACACAGCCATTTCACACATGCTTAATTAAATTATGTCAATGCCAATACTTTCAGCTGAAAAAAAAAAAAAAAAAACCAGAGGAAGTTTGGGGGCTGGGTAAGACAGTAGTAATGGTTCCTGGCTTTCCTGGTACAAGACTGGAGTTGAACCTTAATGTCTTTCTCACCTGGAAAAATCTGTTGCTGAAACATGTTGGGAGCCAACTTTAGTAGAAAGCGGCTAGATCAACTTTGCAGCCATCTGGAACCATATACCCTGATGAAAGACTTGGTTGTCAAAAGCCTATAACAGCTGAAGCACACTCTGATAAATATATTGTTTATCCCACATAGCTTGTTTTGCTGTTTAGTGACCTCAGCTGTATGGTGCACTGTATGGTAAAGTGTTTTCACCTGTGTTCTCCTGCTTGTGTATATAAATACCTCAGAATTCCCTTCAATAGGAGAGACTTGAGAAAATAGAAGAGAGACTTGATAAAAAAGAGACTTGATCACACCCTGTTTGGTCTCCATTCTTCGAGTCTCCTGCCCCTGCAGCCCCATTCTCTCTCTTGACCAGAGCACCTAGCGACAAAAGCGTTGAGGCAGAGTGCAAGTCCTCAACAGAAACAGGCCTTGATCTAAGTAGAACCTAATATGGCACAGTCTTGAGTGTCTTTTGTGTCTATGAGAGGGAAAAAGGGTCTGTGTGAGTCTGCAGCTCTCCACTCCATGAACAGCTTCAAATGAATGGAATTTTCTCAAACAGTTTTTCAAAAATATTGCAATTCCCTCCTTGCCTTTCTTTCCCCTTCCTTCCTTTTTTCCTTCCTTCCTTCCTTCCTTCCTTCCTTCTTCCCTCCCTCCCTCCCTCCCTCCCTCCCTCCTCCCTTCTTTTATTCCTTCGATTTATTCTTTAGACAAGGTCTGGTTATGTGGTCTTACTATACCTGCAACTCACTGTGTAGCTCAGGCTGGCCTTAGTGGATAACACCAAACAGAGTTCAGTTTATAATATCACCCAGCCATGAGTGAAGGTTCCTCTTCTATCTCTGTCTTAGTTGTGTTGGGCCATGTCCTAGAAGAAAGTTACCTGTCTAACCAGCTCAGCATGGAGATGGCAGATGTTTTAGTCAGAGCGACTCAGCTGTGAGCTACTTGGAGCAGCTTCACTCCAAGTGTGGTCACGCTGTGACTGGAAGAATTGTAATCAAGTGAGTCAGGGTTATGCTGTGTTGACCATTTAAAAAAATTAGTTTAGAATTGCTGTTGGCAGCCTGTGTGTGAGGGACAGTGTCACCAGAAGCCATTCTGACTGCTCAGCGGTGCCTCGATGTCACCTCTGTGAACATGGTCACTGGGATCTTCCTTGTCTTCCTGTCATAGTGTCACCTATATAGAAGATTTAGAGGTTACAATTCCAAATGTTTAATCCTTTTTTTTGTTTGTTTGTTTTTTGTTTTTTGTTTCTTGTTTTTTGAGACAGGGTTTCTCTGTGTAGCCCTGGCTGTCCTGGAACTCACTCTGTAGACCAGGCTGGCCTCAAACTCAGAAATCCGCCTGCCTCTGCCTCCCAAGTGCTGGGATTAAAGGTGTGCGCCACCGCAGCCTGGCCCAAATGTCTAATCTACATGTGGTTCTAGAAAGTCCTATTAATGGAACTCAAAACACCTGCCAGAAACACGTGACTCATTTCTTTTAAGTAGGTCAAAAGGTCAAAATCTTTTTTTCTAAAAGTTCCCTTTAATGCCTGGTGGTCTATCTTTGTTTTGTTTGTATTAACACCAGTAAGGAATTAGTAGGTGAGAAGAACCCAGGCCCTGCTCTGGACCTACTGGATCTGAGTATGCAGTCTTACAAAGTAAGGTTTGTCCAGACGCTAAAACATGAGAGTGTCACTGCAGACAGATCGCTCTTTACGCTTAGCTCTTCTGCTTTTTAAGTGCATCTTGCCAGGCACTTAAGGAATACTTAACTGTCTAAACCTGAATTACTTTGGGTATTCTATGCCATCATTTCTTTAATGTGGTGTTCCCTCTTTTTTTCTTAGCAGCTGCATTGCTAGGGCACTGATACTTACTGCCCTTAGGAATGATTATATAGGATGAGGAACCGGGTGAGAGGTGCATCTGCCTACCCAACAGCCACTGGGGTGTCTGTAAATGAAATCACGCTCCGTGTTCCAAAGCTACCTGTCCACAAATGAGGACGCAACAGGCCATCAGAGCTAATCAAATAAGGCCCAGGAGAAATGTTTCGCTATCACCACTAGGTGGCAATAGAGTAATTTTGAGGCTCTCCATTCAGGGCCCGGAGCTATTGTCTGAGTTGTACATGGGGCTCAGAAACTTTGCTCGGGCCTCATCTGTTTGCAGTGGCTAGAGGAAAAGCTGCAAGGAGTTCCTGAGCCTTCATTCTTCCCACCCATAGAGAGCCCTGCTTAACGGGGCCATTGATAAGTCCCTGCAGCTGTTGTTGAGGAAGAGCTGGGTAACACAGGTGCTACAGGTTTCAAAGGAGAGAGAGAACTGCATGTGTAGACCGGAATCCTTAGGCTCCTCGTTTAGGTGAGACAAGAGGAGTCTTAGGCCTTTCACATGGATTTTCTGTTGGCCTCTTCAAGTCTGAACATTAACTCGGGCTCATTCCAAAAGGAAGTGTGCAAGGTGTTGAAGCCATCGGTTCAGACAGAATTGACTGCTCCTAAGAGATCGAATGTGCCTAAGAAAATACGAAGAGATTTACACTAGAGATGGCCCTGTAGGCTAAGGGCGAGCTCTGTGGTCAGGGACCTGTGAGAATCTGAACATGCCCACAGGCCTGAAGACAGCATCTGTTTCAAAGGCAGGCTTTGGATTGTGTGCACAGTACTGAGCATGTTCAAAAGAACAAAACAGCAACTGCGTAGTGTGATGGGAGCCATACTCTCAACTTAATGTGTGTGTCAGAAACAGTCACAGTCCATATTTGCATGATGTATGAAATCATGAAACAGGACAGAAAAGTGTGTAAATGTTAAAGACTGCAGTCGTGGTTTTTGTGTATACAACACATGCAAATCCCCCCCCCCACACACACACAGATGAATTCTTATTTCCTTTATGCATCCCTGCATTTTCTAAACTTCCTGCAATGCACTATCATGCTTTATTGTTAATATAAAAAGCCTCAGCAGTTAAAATAGAATTTGTAAATGAAAACCAATGATGAAGGAGAATCTCAGATGAACTGCATGTGTGCACATGCATGTGTGCACATGTGGGCACTTCTTACATGCTCAGGTGAGGTGCCAAGAGTTTGAGGGATTGTTACCCTCACGATACAGTGGTAAACATGTCCTTGGCTGTATCAGACAATGACGGGTATTTCAGATTTCCACCTCTCTAAGGTGCACTTATCTAGAAGAGGATTAGTTTACCCATCAAAGCAAACATTATGTCTAAAGTTAAGTTTCAGAGGCTCACGAGCTTAGCTGTCCTAGCACAGAATTATCCAGCTCTAGGTTCTGGTGAGAAACCCTGTCTCAAGACAAACAAAACAATGTGGACAGCTCTGGAGGAATACAGGAACTGATCTCTATACTTACCATATTCCTGTGTATGTACATTCCTAAACATGCAAACGAACACACACACACACACACAAACACAGAGGTTAACATAAGGCTATCATTTCAGCTACTCAGTAGCTTGAGGCAGGAGGTCTGAAAGTTGAAGGTCAATCTGGGCAACCAGGTGAAACTCTATCTCAAAATTCAAACAGTCAAAAGAGGGTTGTGGATATAGTTTTATGGCAGAATCCTTACCTAGTGTATGTAAGACCCTGAGTCAAGTCCCCAGTACTGCAAAAAAGGAGAAAAGTTAGGTTTTAAGTAACACCTGAGGATTCAAACTATTTTTAACTACTACCTCTCTGCTTTTGACATTTCTGTGACTTGGTTTATTATGAGAGTCTAAGAGTTGATACACTGTATCTTGGCTATCATCTCCAGGTTGGATCCCACACTGCAGAAAACATGGAGACAGCACTCGATGAGGAAGAGTCTAGACACACAGGAGGCGACCAGCCTGGGATTTTCAATCTAAAAGAAGCATCGCTTTCCTCAGAGTCTTTCAGAACACCATTGCTTTCTGAGAAAAGGAGTCTCAGATGTGGACACCCACATGGCCAAGTCAGTGTGTAAATGGATTGTGGGACACTGGGGTTCCAACCCAAAATTTGGAGTAGAAACTTGTAATAAAGGGGATGCATGCTAGATGCTTCTCAGATTTTAATTGTGTGAGGAATGATAAAATAATTAGCATCTTGGCAGAGTGTCTTGTGGCCTCTGCTCTCACCTCCCTTACAAGCATCACGAACAAAGGACAGGCAGGTGTGGTCCTGTTTCACAAGATGTTTCGTGAGAAAGTCCTCAGTGCAGATTCCAGTCCTACAACTCCACAGCACCCACTTTCCTAGCCTCGTTTCCTCTCCTGAGAAACGGGGATAACCTCCTCAGTAACTGCTGGGCATTAAAGGTCATCTGTGTAAATGCCAGGAAGGACCACGCAGTGCATAGTAGAAACTCAATAAGCTGACATTGCCTCCATGTAATAGCCTGTCTGGGTGGAGACATTTTCATTTCAGCCCATATTACCTCCATTGAGGTGTGGGAGCAGGCAGTAAGAGTCGGTAAAAATGACGCTCTGAGAAAAGTCATTCCATACACAAGAGAACTGATGGGTTCAGTCAGTGTGATGTGGAGGCTCAGGACACATCAATGCCTTAGCAGATAAAAATACCGCACCATCATGTATGTCTGGCATACTTTGAGCTGGTCTGAGAAGCTGCAGGTCTTTGGAGAGCTTTGAAAAGATGTTCTTAAGCCAAAGAATACTGTAAGTATAAATTGTCGTGTGTGTGTGTGTGTGTGTGTGTTCATAGGCCTGCATGTGTACACATGTATGTGGACATGGAGCTGTGACATCAGCTGTCTGCCACCTTGTTTTCTTAACCACAGGACCTCTGACTGAACCTGAAGCTTGTCAAATGGCTAGATTGGCCGTACCAGTGAGCTCCAGTGATCTGCCCATCTATCCCTCAGTTCTAGGGTTGCAGACACTTGCACCCAGCTTTCATGTGGCTGCTGGGGATCTGAAGTAACCTTTCACTCCTGGAGTCATTTCCTCAGCTGGGAGATCAGCATCACTGTATGTGAATAAACTCATTTGGAGTTATTGTATATACCATTAAAAAATCATGGCTCAGCTGCCCTCAAACAGACTCAGGACGTTTACATTAGTCTGTAGTTGGGCAAACTTACCTAATACAAACCTGAGCCCCAACAAAGCTTGGAATGTCAGATGTAACTTATTAAAAATGACACTGAAAGTGAGACTCAGTAACTGTGAGATGGGCCCTCACTACTGGTGGATATTTTATTCTTGACTTTCACTGTGTATGACAACTTCAATAGAGTATGTTGTCCACACTTGTAATGTCAGCACAGGGTAGCTGGAGACCCATGAGCAGGAGCTAGCTACATATGAAGTTTGACGCTAACCTGGGCTATATGAATTAAACCCAGGCTTAATTCTGCCTCTCCATAAACTTTATTCAATTCCGCTTCTGACTGTCTCATAAAATGTGCTCCCTTTGTCTCCCTGTATTTCCCACGGCTCCCCATCCCCCACCCTTATCCTCCCCACCCCCACCCTCCACACGCACTCAGGTTCTGTGGTCATCCATCTGTCAGCTCCAGTCCTTGGAGCCTTATATTTTGTGGGACTTCAGTGCATATCAAAGTGATAATATATGATTTTTATAGTCAATGCATGCTATGCAATTTACTAATTTGTAGCTGGGCCAGACTTCCTCAAAGGATGAAGTAATAGTTTTGATCTCTAATTGGGGAATAGAATAGAAGCTAGTAAGATATTTCAGGAAATGGCAGTTACTTAAGCTGAAACTTGCTAGTTTAGTGGAGAAAACGGATTTGTAAAGCATCCTAATTTCACTCAGAGACTGCTGCCAGGATTGTCTAGCAGACAACCAAGAGGCCCTGGTGAGGCCCTAGGAGGTGGGGGGTGGGGTCAGAAGGTTCTTTCGTGAGGGAATAGGATGTACGGTCAAGGCTAAGGAGATTGCAGTTTATTAATTAACTCAGTAACCAGCCATTCAACCCCAAAGCGCCAAGCGATGGCTAATTAGTCCCTCCTAGGTACTTAGCAAAAGCCGCAGGACGGTGACACCACAGCGCGCAGGCCGGTGAGCTCCATGCTGTCCCCGGATGGCGGTGGGGGGGGGGACTGTGCCGGAGCTGTCACTAAGGAAGGCATAGGGCGCGCCAGGCGAGTCGCAGCTTGCAGTTGCTGCGGGAGACGTGTGGCGTGCCAGTCCGGCGCAGCCAGGGTGGCACCTTCAGACCCCCGGCACAGCCCAAGGCGCACGAGTCCGGGCGTGGCGAGGGGCGGTACCAGGCTGAGGCGCGCCTCCTATTGGCTGCCCGACACCACCCCCCACACCAACGAGGATATAAGCGCAGATGGCGCCAGGAGCCGAACAGCGCCCCCGCCACCGCGTCTCCTTGCTGCTTTTGTGCTCTCCCTCCCGCCATGGCCAGCCTTAAGGACCTCGAAGGGAAGTGGCGCCTGTTGGAAAGCCACGGCTTTGAGGAGTACATGAAAGAGCTAGGTGAGACTTTATCGCCGAACCCCTCCCTGGGTCCTCATCCTTGTGGGGATGTGTTGGTTCCCTTCCACCACGCGGCCGGGGAGCTGCGCTGAGCACCATGACGTGGTTAGAATGGAGAGCCCGCCTTTGCCGCGGGCTCCGGACGTGGTGGGTCACCCGGCTCCTCTCCTTCTTGCTCCTTCTTGCCCCCAAGGCAGCCCCCCTCCCCACATTGCTTCCGGTCCTTCACAGGTGCCTGCCAGCCGTACTGCTGTGAACCCCTTACAAACAGCCCCTCAGTTGCTCCTTAATGTTATCCCCACTCCTCTTTCTATCCTCATCTGGTGCCACCGTCCTGCCCCATCACCTTCCCCCCCCCCCCCCAGGCGTAGCAGCACACACTCTCCTTTCCCACCTTGCCGCATCTTTTGTTCCTCGATGGCGCCAGTGTCCCCCCCCCCCCCCCCCCCCCCCGTCTCTGAGAGGACACCGCGTGGTAGGGCGTGGTTTCTGCAGAAGCTCTTTAGAGGCAATGAATGATGCTTAGTTCCATTTCTCCGCTGCATCTCTTAGGTCCTCTCCTCGCCACTGGTTAGGCGTGGCACCCGCGGCGCTGCACAGGCGATAGCTGGTGGCCTGTGGGCGCAGCGCAGAGACACACATTGTGCATGGTTATAGTCTTGCGACCGTTCTGTTCTGCTTCTTTCTCTTGATTCTGGAGGATGAGGAGCAAGGAGACTTGGGCTTGGCTGGAAAACCATAATCAGAAACTGCTGCTGCTGGCCTGCGGTTGCCAACTGCTCCAAGATGGGTGTGGCCTTGCAGCAGGCACTTGCTCCTTAAAGCCTAACCAGAGAGTGAGCAAGGTTCAAGTTCACCCAAACTGGAAATAGTGCTTTGTTGTCTGTTGCTACTTTTGCCTACTCTTAGGGATGTGTTGGTAGACACACAGAACAGACTACGAAATGGACCTTTGTCACAGATGCTAGGAAGTGGGATGGGGTTAAGTGAACAGCCACTCTGAAGAAGTACTGGTAGTAGGAGGCAGCCTCACGGGCTGTTGTTCCCAATATCCCTGGATGTTCAGAACCAGCCTTCATTCATTCACACTATGGGGCTAAGTCTGGCTCCTGATGAATGATGTTTGTGTTTATACTATTGTCAGAATGTGAATGCATTAGGGTTTTGTGTCTTTCCTTGTCCACACTGGAAGACTAAATCAGGATGAATCTGGAAAGTGCCATTTGCTGGCCTCAGCCCAGACGTCTGTGCACGTGCATGTGCACGAAGCCACACAGGTGCGAGTGAGAGCACTGTTTGAAAGCAGCTGGGTGCTTAGGCTTGAGTGGCCAGTTCTCTGGATTCAGGAGTTAGGAAGGTAATGGGCCTTACCCATAGATGGTGGACAGCGTAGGAGGGAGCACAGAGGAAGACTGCATGGAGACACCGGAAGGCTGGCTGAGCATCCCGATAGGTCATTCTGCTTGGGTCAGAGTCTCCTTTCTTGTGAAAATGTCCTAGGTTCTATATGAATGTTACTGCCACGGACAAGTACATAAACTCAGTAGTGTGGAATTTCATACCTGTGTAACTACTGTAAATAAACTAACTATGCAAAATAAAAATCAACCAGATACTCAAATAGTACGGTGTTTTCAGATAGCACAGAAAGAGCCTTCCTCACCACGGAAAATGTTACACTGTCACACAGCTTTGAAATGTTCGTTCTTTCCCAGGGTGTATCTTTCCCCCTACTTATGAACATCAGAGCCACGTTCCTCAGTTAAAATACTGTGCTGTTTAGATGGAAAGTTTATTTAAAAACACCCTCCAACTGCTTTTATATTTACATTGTTGTTTGGGGAACATGGTCTCTATGCAGCTTAGAATGACCTTGAACTCTTGACCCTCTGATCTCTGTGCCTTGAATGCTGGAATTACATGTGTGTCAGCTGCATTATTTAAGGTTAAGGAGAGGACTAGTAGCTCAGTGGTTAGTAACTGAGATTTAGAGTCGTGTTGTCAGTACTGTTGACCTTGAGTTCTGTCACTTCTGGCTAAAGGTGCTTGCCGGCTCTCATCTGTCCAGAGGAGACATCACCCCTGCTGGCCCCCATCTCAGGATGGCCACGAGGCTTAGTGTATAATGTGAGCAACATGGCAGATATTTGCATGTCAGTGAGTCAGTAAGCATAGGCTGGCAAGTGGGGTGATTACAAATGAATCCTTGCTTGTATTGTGCAAATTCTAACCACTCCCTATGTTATCTCCCGTCCACAGGAGTAGGACTGGCTCTTAGGAAAATGGGTGCCATGGCCAAACCAGACTGTATCATTACTTGTGACGGCAACAACATCACAGTCAAAACCGAGAGCACAGTGAAGACGACAGTGTTCTCTTGTACCCTGGGAGAGAAGTTTGATGAAACTACGGCGGATGGCAGGAAAACCGAGGTCAGCTACAACATACTGTGAGGTGGCAGAAGCTCACCACCTAGAATTCATTCTAGAATGGCAGGTTATGCTGCATTGACAATGTCTGTACTTATTGCCAAGGGCTGAGTGAAAAAAATTACTGTATGGAGTTGAATTTTGATAAATTAGTAAAAGTCCCAGGACTATGAAGTGAAGACATGTTATATGAGTCTCTAGCTAGAAATGCACATAGTTATATTGTGAATAAAATCAATTTGGTGAATGAAGTAGAGAAGGAAAGGTGAAGGTGTGTTGGGGCGGTGGGGCTTCCTGCAGTTTGGAAGATTGTGAAGTCCCCTGCGTTGTTTGCAGACGGTTTGCACCTTCACCGATGGCGCCCTGGTCCAGCACCAGAAGTGGGACGGGAAGGAAAGCACCATAACACGGAAGCTGAAGGATGGGAAGATGGTGGTGGTAAGTATGCAGGGCCTTGTGTCGTGCTGCCATCTGCGCTTGCAGCCACGGTCTCACAGCCATCCTTGGTTGTTGGCTTTTTAACAAGAGAAGGAGACTTAGGAGGAAAATACTCAAAACAACAAGTTAGAAAGAGGAGCCCTCATTACTGAGGCAGGCCTTGTGGGGACAGCGATGTGATGTGATTCCCAGAACGTGCCTGAGCGGTCTCCCTGCGCTGCGGTACTTCTGTGAGGGCTGGCAGGCTACCGTGCAACCCTCTCCTGGTACATATATCCCCTCCCCCCATTTATTTAAAGTAAGGAATATTTGCCAAAACCACATGAGTAATTTAGAGAGTATATCCAGTGCTTCAGTCTTCAGGGTAGCAAATGTTTATCTGTAGATAAACAGAACAGCAGGTCCCAGGTTTTCTCGAGTCCAGAAATCCCGAAATGTGTTTTTCCTGTTAGCCAGGTCTGTTAGAAGCTTTTATAGGATTCTGCCTACAACACATGCTCTGACACGTACAGTCAGCCTGAGTCTGTATCACTCTTCTTCTAGGAATGTGTCATGAACAATGCCACCTGCACTCGGATCTATGAGAAGGTGCAATGAGGACCCCATCGTCATCCTGGACAGGAGTCCGCGACCAGAGTGAAGAAGCCCAATTCAATAAGCAGGTCGTAAACACCCATACGGCCTCACTTCCTTGGCTTTATTTTTCGTGACTGTTCAGTTCTCTTTCTTACAAACACTTTACACGAAACCATGTCAAACTGTTGGCTTGCCCAGGATCGCTCCTTTGTTGAGTAAATAAACGTGTTTGTGCTAACTCATGATACGTGTGTGGGTTCTTCAAGGAACTGGAAATTGGTGATACATTATGCCAACTAGGAATTAAAGAACTCTGGTGTTCTTCAGGGTCCCTTACGGCTGATATATCCTAGCCGTTTGTAGGCATGGCTAGCTTCTTTTGCAGTGAGTACATGCCCAGTCATTTAAGCTGCTCCTTTATCATTTGAACTTTGTCAACTCAAGAATTTGAGACTATTTCTATTAAAAGATAGCTACATAAATTTTATAGTATGAAGGAAGATCCAGGCTTATAAATGGTGTGATTATAACATCCATAAACCCCAAGAGAACTTTCATTTAGAGTATGAAGGACCTGCCAGGTACTGAGACCTGCTGGGTTGAGAAAATCTGAACCCTGGACACATGCAAAGACACCCCCTTTTTAGAATGTGCTGTAGTGCTCGTCACAGGTTATCTACAGCGCTTGGGTCTTCCTGTGTGCACTTCTATTCGGAAGTACGTGACGCACTGCTACGTAAAGAGTTGAGTTTTAGTTTGAGAGATAGGTTATAGGTACAGATCTTTGTGTACACATTCCCCAGAACAGCATCAGAGGGGCTGACTCTGTTATCTGCATTCTGCAAATATGAGAAAGGGTGTTTGACTAGCTAACTTATTCAAGGACGCAGGAAGTAGAGCTGGGTTGCAACACTCACTTCGCTATGTGCACTTAATGTATTTGGTTATTCTCAGCACGGCCTCTTCCTGAAGTGTACAGTGACCCCAGGGTTAAAGTCTTTTAGTGAACTCAGATTTTTCTAAGACCACCTCCCATGTGCATCTCAGAAATTACCTAAAGCTAGTCAGTCCCAGTGCTCAAGCAGCTGGACCATGAGCTTCAGGTTAGCCTGGGCTACATAATAGGACCCTATCTCAAAAAGAGAATTCCTTGGAGCTAGTTGGCAGTACAAGTGACTTCTTGGTCACCTTAGCCCCATGCCAGGCAGTGTGGGCCCATAAGCCATAGGTGCCTAGTGGGCTCTAGAAATGTGGTAACTCAGTTGAGCTGTACATAATGGGATTTCAGAACTTTGGATTGATAAGTAAACCATCTCAATGGTTTTTTCCTGAACGGGAGATAGAACCTCACTCTAGAACCTGCAACCCTGCCTCATTCTGAACACTGGGACTGCAGTGTGTTACCACGTCCAGAGCATCTTCACTCTGATAAGGTACAGGGATCTGGGTTGGAATCCCCTGCACTGTGCAAAGAGCCAGACCTGGCTAAACATGCCTGTAATTCCAACACCAGAACCAGAGACGGGTGAATGCGTGTGGACTTCTGGCTCAGTGATAGACTGTCTAGAGACACTGAGGTAGAGAACAGTAGAAGACACCTGATGTGCGCTTTTGGCCTTGCATGGGCATTTATGGTATTATTTTTGTGAACCTTGTACGTGCGCACATGATCACACACACACACACACACACTACCCTGAGGACTGGGGAGATTGTTCAGTGCATAAAAGTGCTTCCAGTGTAAGCATGAGTACCTGAGTTCAAATCCTCAGCAACTTTTAAAAGAATTACTGGGGTTTTCTAACTACCAGCCTTGCATCAGACTCAGTGAGAGACACCCTGTCTCAAGGAAATAAGGCAAAGACTGATCGAGTAAGACATTCAATGTCTTGTTCTAGACTCTGCACACATATAGGTGTAAATCACACATGTGCACCATATACATACAAATAAAAGTAAATTTTAAAAATGCATAGAATATGCTCAGACCCCACAGAGAACAGCACAGAGCACTGTAAGGTCTGCCCCACAGAGAACAGAGCACACACTGCAGGGTCTGACCCCACAGAGAACAGCACAGAGCACTGTAAGGTCTGCCCCACAGAGAACAGAGCACACACTGCAGGGTCTGACCCCACAGAGAACACACTGCAGGGTCTGACCCCACAGAGAATACACTGCAGGGTCTGACCCCACAGAGAACACAGCACACATTGCAGGGTCTGACCCCACAGAGAACAATACACTGCAGGGTCTGACCCCCACAGAGAACACAGTACACATCGCAGGGTCTGACCCCACATAGAACAACACACTTCAGGGTCTGACCCCACAGAGAACAACACACTGCAGGGTCTGACCCTACAGAGAACAGAGCATACACTGGAGGGTGTGACCCCACAGAGAACAACACACTGCAGGGTCTGACCCCACAGAGAACACACTGCAGGGTCTGACCCCACAGAGAACACACCGCAGGGTCTGACCCCACAGAGAACAACACTGCAGGGTCTGACCCCACAGAGAACAATACACTGCAGTGTCTGACCCCACAGAGAACAACACACTGCAGGGTCTGACCCCACAGAGAACAGAGCATACACTGGAGGGTGTGACCCCACAGAGAACAACACACTGCAGGGTCTGCCCCTACAGAGAACAGAGCATACACTGGAGGGTGTGACCCCACAGAGAACAACACACTGCAGGGTGTGACCCCACAGAGAACACACTGCGGGGTCTGACCCCACAGAGAACACACTGCGGGGTCTGACCCCACAGAGAACACACTGGAGGGTCTGACCCCAAGAGAACAACACACTGCAGGGTCTGACCCCAAGAGAACAACACACTGCAGGGTGTGACCCCACAGAGAACAGAGCACACACTGGAGGGTCTGCCCCCACAGAGAACACAGCACACTTCAGGGTCTGCCCCCACCGAGAGCAGCACACTGCTGGTGGCCTTTGTTTCTCTCTGGATCACAAGGCTGACCAGGAGATTTTGCTTGCTGCCCTGCCCAGTATCATGAGAATAGGGAGAAAGTCAAACTTCTAATGTGAAATGTGTCTACTGAAGATGAATGATATTAATAAGGTACAGTATCTCAAGGGACTACCCAACCCCACTTCTCTATTGAATAAGCTCTGACCTTGAATTTCAATCAGGTATCAAGCTGAGATCATTATGGTGTCACATCTGATTTGCTGTGTCAACTTCCTGGTTCACCTCCTACCACACATGTCTCAGCCCTCCTCTGAGCCCTCTGGCCACGGATGGATACAACTATGTCTCTGACTCAGGGCCTTCGTATCTCTGAAAGTTTATCCCTCCCCGCCCTCCCTGCCTTTCCTGACTTACTATATATTTCCTGGGTTAGTTGTGAGGTTGTTTGTGCTGTTATCTATCTCCCCACCTGTGCAAAGTAAGCTCCACAGAGAAGGAGGTGTTTTTAAAACATGCCTTCCACACTCTCAATGACAGAGAGCTCTGCACTGAGAAGGCACACAAGTTATTGCTAAGAAAAAACCAGTTCATAAATAAGCCAACTGCCTCTCATCTGTTAAATGCTTATTTAACACATTTTGGTGTCATGTATGACCCTTCATGATGTTGTTTAATTTATTTTTTAAAATCAGAGTTTGTACCTTTCTGCAAATTTTCTCAGGTTGTTTAGCTACCCGAAAGGAGCGTACTTGATGACTGGGGTACAAATGTCTGGAACAGGAAGCGAGAAACAGGCCTTTATTCTTGAGCTGGTGTATGGCAGCCATCAGTGCAGGCTAGCCATTGGTGGCCTGCTCTATGTGGCAATGGGCTGTCCTCCTGGGCCTGTGTGAAAGGTGAGTACTCTAACACAATGTCTGCTCAAGTGAATGGAACCCAGGCTCTTTGTGGGGCACAGTGCAGCTTAGATATGGATCATCACCAGAAAAATGGCGTAGCATGCTAAACCCTTCACCTACCCAAAGGGAGTGTGTAAGAGGTTACGTAACAGGCGTAACGTTTGAATTATACCTTTCTTCCCTTAAACCCTGCTATAGAAAATAGAATGACCTTGACCTCCTGATCCCCCACAGTTACAAGACGTGCACCACCGTACACAGTGTGGCCTGGGGATCCAGCCAGGCGTCCTGGAAGCTAGACTCGTACTGTATCAGTTAAGCTACATCCTTAACTCTTTTGGGGTTTGTTAGCATTTTTAGTTAATAACAGAGTGCTTGCTGAACCGGTGGCTTCATTATGATTTCTTATCGGTGCACACCATTACTCTTGGTGACATCCACTTCTCTCCTCTTCTTTTGCCTCTCTGGGCCCCTGCATTCTCCCCCTTTTGCTTTTATGTCTGTATTTAACTATAGACTCCACACAGAGAGAAAACATGCAATATTTGTCTTCCCTTTAACCTCCTATCACCCTGACTTGCTCCCTCCCTCCCTCCCTCCCTCCCTCCCCTTCCATACCTTTGGACCCTTTTGTCCCCTCACATAGTTCCTCATTTACTTTTGTGCCACACACACACACACACACACACACACACACATACATACATACAACACACACACAGACACACACCTCACACACGCCACACACACAAACACATATACAGACACCATACACAGACACACAAATCACACACCACACACATGCATACACACGCATATACACACACCATACACAGACACACACATACCACACACACACCACAGACACACACACCACATACACATGCATACACACACACCTCAGTGATAACTTTGTCTGGCTTATTTTCTTAACTCACAGGATGCCCTCCAGTCCCACCCTATCCCCTGCAGATTGGATTACGTCCTTGAGCATTGATAGCATCCATCTGAAAATGCATGTAAGTGCCCAAGGAGGCTGAGACACGGTGAATCATGACAGTGAGACCCTTGCGGGTGATTGGAAACATTACTGTATGTTATATACACAGTGGTTCTATTTCATTTATTGCTGACATGCTTTCTTGATTCTTAAAGTCAGCAGCCATTTCCTCGAAACTTGCTGTTTTAAGGTCAGTGACTGCCTACTCCAGTGATTCAGGATCGTAGTTACAGTTTTCTCCTAGGCTTTTTCCCTTCCTTCTCTCTCAGCCTTGTCCTCTTAGAGCTGCCTGCTGTTCAGAGGCTCTGTGTGCTGGACTGACGAAGCTGACAAACGGGTTTAGACTGACGTGTCTCTGCAAGGTTGTGAAAGGCAGGGTGGTTTGACTGGCTGCTGGTCACACCACTGCCACACCAGGGCTGGAAAATAACTGGAGTCTTGTGACATCTGCTCTGTCAGGCTGGGTCACCAGATCACATGGGACCATTTTCTTACAATCCGGTCCCTTCTTCCTCCCATCTCTTCCTGCACTGCACACTTTAAAAATTTCTGGGAAAAAGAAAGTATCTTTAGAAATGATTTTTTTTTTTTTTTTTTTTTTTTTTTTTTTTTAAGGCACAGCAGTGTGTAACAGAGCAATTTGATGTGCTTGCTGGAAAGCAGGGCAGGATGGGGTGAGGTCTCTCTCCTGGAGCCGACACTGTGAGGAGTTAGAACATACCAGCCTAAAGGGATGCACACAGCTGGGAACAAGCAAACCCAAGCCACGCAGAGGGCATAGGGAAGAAGCCATGTGCTGGGGTGGTTAGGGAAGGCTCTCTCAAAGGTCTTATTTGAGCCAGCCCTGAGTGATGAGCAGGGAGTCAGGCAAATATCTGGATCCAGTGTATTGAAAGTGACAAGACACACAGGGCAGGGACGCCAGATGGGGAGGGAACCACAGATGATAAGCCTGGAAGAGGTGTGGAGGGACACGGGAGGGGAGGGATGGGAGGAGACAGGAGGGGAAGGAAGGAGTGTGGTGGGACTGGGAGGAGAGAAAAGAGGAGAAGCTTCATTTAGATACAAAGTAATAAATAAATTAATCAACGAGAACAAAAGAGAAAGTGATGCAGGGCCACTGTCTAAGACTCCAGCAGGGGGCACAGCACGATGAATCTGAAGGTCACTGACACAACCAAGGGTATCAACTTGGAAGTGAGGGGGGGGGGGCTGTTCAAATAAAATAAAATGGAATAAAATAAAATAAGCCCTGGTTTCACTTTCAGCGGTGAAAATGACAGACTAATATTTGGAATAACTCTTCCTAGAAACTTTCTTTGAAAGTAACTGGACAAAATAGTTTTTAAGGTTTCCTCAAAGTACTGGTGGTTTAATAACATTGTGAGCTTTTATTTGGCTCAGATCTGGGAACTGAGAGCAGCAAGCCCACCTGCCTAAGCTGGTTCTCCATGGACAGTCACTTGCAGAGGTAGGCAGAGCTGAGAGGCTGCACTGGGGTTCCGGCAACACAGGAAGCAATTGGGCCTTTGATGGCAGACAAGCAGACAAACAACTCCATCCTCTGTGTATGTCTCAGAGACAGGTCTCCCAGCAGGCAAAATTTTGCCGGTGATTGCTGTTTCGCTAAAAGAGAATAGAAAACACAACCTCCTAGAAAGGAGATTGGTTCCATAATAAAGCTACATCTATATAGTAAAACTCCAGCAGGCATTAAAATAATAAAGATACTAATAGTAGTGGGAAAATCACTCCCCAAAGAGCACGTTATAAAGTGAAAAAATGAAAAAAAAAAAAAAAAAAAAACCCTTGGCTATCAAATATCATATACACCATTGGCCCATTTGTATATTAATACATGCATATATGTAGAAGACTATAGAGCAATGCTGATATTGCTTATCTCTTGAGGATGGAGTGATACGAAGTTTCTAGCTCCTCTTATGTACTTACAGAAAAAGCACATATAATAATATAAATAGCTTAATTCATATTTTAATAATACATTATACCAGGAAATACTGCAAAAAAAGGACAGAGAATGAAATAAACACCCTTGGAAGTCTAGTGTCAATAAAAGAGTCATGTTAATCCTTTACTCTGACGTTCTGAAATAGTTCTCTGTGCATTAGTATGACAGAACAGCTAAACATTTTATACCGGAGATTAACGTCATTTTCTTGGCATTGCTTGCTTTCCTTTAAACTCATGAAAGTGCGTGTAGACTCGAGCTGTGTTCCTCTCACCTCAGACCACGTAATTATGCCCACTCCGTGCTTGCTCAGTTTCCTTTTGATGGTTAAGATTCTGAAATTGATTCAGATTATTAACCGGTTTGAAGAACATCCTCAAACAATGTCGCAATGAAGTCATTCTAAGACATTTCATTTTTTTTTTTTTTTTTTTACTTTTCAGTTAGACCCCCTAAAGCACTTACTCAGCATTGTGTACACACAGTGGCACACACTGAGGGCAGCAGAGATGGCCTTGGGACACCGGTGGAGTGGGGTGGTCGCTCGTTAGGGAAGCCTCTGTGCTGCACAATGTTTCCCTCAGCAGGCAGCTTAATTACACTAACAGGGATCACATCTTTCCTCTTTTGCATTAAATATCTGAATCAGGGAATAATGTGTTCTACAATTAAAGAATGATCAGGGAATCATGTTCTACAATTAAAGAATGATGTTTGATTTATAGTGGAGATCTGCTTTCTTTGTCATTGATTGTTACGTAAAGTCTTGAATTTGTTTAGGCACAAAGCCAGTGCCTTCTTCTCTGTCTTCCACATCCATGGCCATGCCAGGTTGTGGGAACCCACGTGTATAGGTCTCTGAAGCCCTGGCACTTTTTTATTGTTATTGTTTGTTTGTCTGTTTTATATTCTGTTTCTTAGTTTTTTGATTTTTAAAAAAAAAAAACCTAGACTATTACTGAAAGAAAAAAAAATACAAGGAAGAAAATTCCCAGAGATGGATTTCAGAGCTTCAAACTAGTAGGAATGAAAATGACATCCACGTAGAAGTGTGGGAGAGTCCATAGAACAACAAAGACTTCTTTTATGACAAACAGCTGATTTGACCACAATTTCAGTAATTTTAACAGCCAAATACAGAAGTGAAGCTTGCTATCAGTCCCTTTCTTAGTTATGCAGGGCAAACACACAGGACCTGCAAACGCTGCCTTTGCTGGGGCAGGCAGCCTGCTGGAAAGTGGCCAGTTCTGGGAGCTGCTCTGTGCAATGCGTCATTTTACCAGATGAGAGGCACACCCAGAACCTTGGAGAGATCGCTGTGATAGAAATGAGGTCATCTCAAAACTCTATATTATGTGGAAATGATTCCACGTACCAATGAAAGGTTCTTATGCGGGATTGAATGCTTTGTTCTTGTTTTAAAACTGTCTTACTTATTTTCTTCCTGTCCTCATACCTAAGAATGACTGTAAAGAAACTGAAGGGACTTTTATTAACCCAGTAACTATAGTAAATCGGTGCAGCTCTGTACACTGAAATAACCCTCCCATTGACTACAAGCCATCACGTAGCCTCTTACGCAGGCCTAATGTTCACCCTCAAATGCGTTCCCCATTGTTGTTACAGAAATCAATTGTGCAAAACAATGCATTCCAATATGACATTGTCATCTCTGAGTTATATCACATCCGCCTCCCATTGTCCTTCCCTACCCTCCCCCCCCCCGTGATCTCCTCTCTCTCAGTTTAACTTTTATGCCTCTTTTTTCCAAAACCAGATTCCACATATGATGGGTGACTCGCAGTATTTAACTTCGTGGTTTATCTTATTTCACTCACTGTGACAGTCCTTACTTTCATCCATTCCTTTTGCGTGTGGCGGGGACAATGTGACTTTATTCTTCTGTGCGGATGAATCACACTCAGCTGTGTAGATACACTTCTTTTATTCATTCGTCTTGATGAGCGCCCAGGCTGAAGCCACAACTTAACTATTGTGAGTAGCACTGTGATGAGTAGGACCGTGCAAATGTCTCCGCAGCTTACTGATGTGAATTGTTTCCTATCTGAATCCAGAAGCGGTATAGCTGGGTCATGTGGCAGTTCAATATTTGGTTTCTGAGTGGCTCCGTAGTGGTTTCCATACTGTCTATTGTAACTTACATCTCTCAGAACGGTGTAAAGAGTGGCCCGCAGTGGCCTCACCAGCATTTGTTATTTTCATGATGTTCTGGTGGGGATGAGGTGAAATCTCATTGTACGTTTGATTTTTATCTCCCTAGTCGCCAAGGTTCTTCTCGTCTCTTCTCTCTGTTAATTGTTCCCTTTGCTAGGCAAGAATATTTAATTTCATGCAGTTCTGTAGGTAAATGGCTACTATTATTTCATGAGCTACTGGTGTCCTTATGAGAAAGTTATTGCCATCTGAGCTGATGGTGCATGCCTGTGATCACAGCACTTAGGAGGCTGGACGCAGGAAGTTCACAAATTTAAGACCTACCTGGGATACATAGTGAGACTCTATCTCAACAAACAAAAGCTAGACGGTTGGAGAGGTTAAGAACCCCAGAGGTTAAGAATATGCACTGCTCTAGCAGAGGACCCAAATTCAATTCCCACTACCTGCATTGGGCAGCTCACAATTGCCTGGACCTCTAGCTCCAAGGAGGATCCAATGCTTCTGGACTTTTTGGACACCTACATTCATGTGCACTACGTACACATATGCAACGAATACTCCTGCCCATCCTGCTGAAGAAGACAAATTCTCTCTGCGCCCAACTCCTAGATGAAGAGCTTCAAGCAACTATCAACTGCAGAGAGAAGGAAAGAATTCGCCCTTTCCAGAGATGAGCTCTCTGATTGACTATACAGAGCCAAGTGGCCCGTTCTAAATCATGTACCCACAAATAACACTCAGCAGATTCAGCAGGTTGTATTCCCCCCCCCCCCGTGTGTGTGTGTGTGTGTAACAATTATAATTAAAGAGAAAGAGGCCATGAGTTTGACAGAGGGAGTAGATGGGAAGAGTGCTAAAAGAAATAATCCAATTAAATCTTAATTAAATTTAATAAAAATAAGATAAATCTTAGAAAAATGCAAAAGCAAACACGAATTTGGAGGGCTACCATTGCCTAAGTCTTTATTTCATAGCTTTCCTCTAGCGATTTTGGAGTTTCAGCTCTTACATTAAGTTTTTAAATTGATTTTGGACTGGCTTTTGTTGAAGAGGAAAGATGAGGCTCTGATTTCATTCTTCTGTGGTTTATCCTGCCAAAAGTCCACCCTTAGTGGCCTACTTCCTTCAACCTCTTCAAATTCTCAGGTCTTTCCAAAATAGCTCCAGCAGTGGGGGACAAAGCTGTCAACACAGGAGCCTTTTGGGGGTTACGCTTTAAGTTCAAACCAGGGCATTCTGCTTCCGATGCCTCTCACCCTTTCAGACTTTCGAGTAATGTTTTGATGACATCCACATTCCATCCTTTCCCCTCCCATTGTTCCCCACCCCCATCACTTTTTCTTTCCACTGAGTCTACTTAGTGCTGTGCATATGCGCACGGGCGAACAGCCATTTCCCAGGTCAGCCTTTTAAGGGCCACATCTACAAAGAATTACTCCTGCACCCCAACAGCAAGCACTTGCCAACAATCTCACACCAACTGGTAGAACTTTGTCTGCTCCTCCTCCGTCCACAGTTGGCTTCATCTTGTAATCAGAATGTGTGCATGCAGTCACAGCTGCTAACGTGCAAGCCCTGTCATAGTCAGCCAATGTCTCACTGCAGATGTCTACCACTTCTGTCCTTACAGTCTTTCTATTCCTCTCTTCTGTAATGATCCTTGAGCCTTGGGGTGAGGGGTTCTATGATTCAGATGTTCTGTTTAGAGCTGGGCATTCCGAACTTGGTTATTCTCTGCAGTTGACTAACTAGGGTTCTCCGTATCAATCACCTGCACTGCCAGAGGCTTCTCACTGATGAGGGCTCAGAAGCGCGCTCATCTATTGGCCTAAGGTTGATGCTCACTTGGCAGAATAATATAGTTTGTAATATAGCATATAATATAGTATGTAATATAGTATGAGATTCTTCCATGACCTAACAAGTCTCAGGCTTCTGGCTCAGTCAACAGTGACAGGATGAGGTCCATCTCCTCCAAGTATAGGTTTTTAATCTAATTAAAAAGAGTTTGGTTGCTCTCCCAGCACTTGACACTATTGCACTTGTGAGCATATCTCGCCATGCCAGTCACTATTGTAGCTCACAGGGTCCACA
The DNA here is from genome assembly GCF_011762505.2 of Arvicanthis niloticus. Classification (NCBI taxonomy): domain Eukaryota; kingdom Metazoa; phylum Chordata; class Mammalia; order Rodentia; family Muridae; genus Arvicanthis; species Arvicanthis niloticus. Next base: position 6,667,980 of record NC_047670.1, on the reverse strand, counting down.
GCTGGTACGCCTGTTGATCACTTTCTCATCCAGCCACACGTATAAAGTATAGGGGAGGCATTTGTCCCTCTGATATATGGTAATTCCATTTAATCTCTCTCTCTCTCTCTCTCTCTCTCTCTCTCTCTCTCTCTCTCTCACACACACACACACACACACACACACACACACACACACACATCTTTAATGTCAGTTACCTTTCTGTAGACTCTCCCCTACCCTGGTCTCCCATCCCCCACTCCTTCCCGTTAATCCTTTTGTTCCATTTCTCCCCTTCCCCCACCCCTGACTACCTGCGTTTTATTCGCCTTCCCTTCACGGTTTCTTACTAGTTTTCTAGTCTCTGTGTGTAGTCCAACGTAAACACTCGCATATCTGAACATTCGAATATATTGTTCATGTACTAGAGAATACATGTGTTTGTCTTTCTAGGTCCTGGTTACCTCACTCAAAATTATTTTTTTTCTAGGTCCATTTGTTTACATATAAACTTTGTAATTTTATTTTCTTTACAGCTGAATAATATTCATTATCCACTTATCAGTTAATAAACATCTAGGTTTTTTTTTCCATTTTCTGGCTTTATGTACAGAATTACATTGTCTTCAAATATGAACACTTTTATGGTTTCCTTTCCTATTTGTATTCCCTTTACCTCCTCTTGTCTAATTGCCCTGGCTAAGAGTTTAAGTACTAACCTGAACAGGAGTGGACGGAGTGGGCATCATTGTCTTATTCTGGATTGTAACAGATGGAGTGGGCATCATTGTCTTATTCTGGATTGTAACAGAAATGTTTGGAGTTTTTCTCCATTTGACAAAATGTTGGGTCCATGCATATTTTCTTTGTTATTTTGAGATATGTTCCCGCCATCCTTTGTCTCTCCACGATTTTAATCACAGGGCATGCTGGATGTTGTCAAAGGCTTTTCTGCATTTGGGGAGATGATCATGAGGTTTTTATCTTTGGATTTATTTATATAGTAGGTTACATTTGTTGATTTACATGGGAATCATATCACATCTATGAGATGAAACCAACTTGATCATGCTAGGCAATCTTTTTGGTGGTAGACGACCTTTTTGGTGTGTTGCTCCATTCCATTTGCAAGAATTTTACTGAGAACTTTTGCATTTATATCCATCAGAGATTTGTTCCCAGCTTCAAGCTTTTTAATGGTGCCAATGAATTTATTTATTTTGTGTAAAACTTCAGTTTATCCGAATATAAATTTGTAAAACATTTCATAGTGATTCTCTGGATTTCATTGTTATTTGTCATAATGCTCTTTTTTTTCAAATTCCAATTTTGTTGATTTGTGGTTTGTGTTGGGGCCGTTGGGAGAATCTCAACAATGGGATTCTGCTTTATGTGTACTTCATGTGGTTACTTCATGTGGATTTTTTCTTTTAAATTTAATTTATTGTTTTTTACTTATTCACTTTACATCCTGCTCACTGCTTCTGGTCACCCCCTCCCACAATCCTTCCTCCATCCCCCACCTCTTCTCCACTGAGTGGGTAGGAGCCCCCTCGGTATCCCTGCACCCTGGCATGTCAAGTCTCTGCAAGGCTAGGCGCTTCCTCTCCCACTGAGGCCAGACAAGGCAGCCCAGCTAAAAGAACATATCCCACAGACAGGCAACAGCTTTTGGGATAGCCGTGCTCCAGTTCCGGACCCACATGAAGTTCAAGCTGCATATCTGCTACATATGCCCGGGGAGGCCTAGGTCCAGACCCTGTATGTTCTTTGGCTGGTGGTTCAAAACTTAAAAAGTTTCGGACATGTTTGTTTATTGTTTGAGACAGTCTTCCTGCCAGCCATGCTCTTGCTCCAGGTGCTTAAGTCCTGAGAGAAGGTTGTGAGCATCCGGACTCAGGCTGGCTTTGTCTTTGTAGTGTGCTTTATGATGTACAATTCTCTTTTCTCTCTTTCTCAGTTTGGCTAAGAGTTTGTCAATTTTGCTTATCATTTAAAAGAATTAATTATTTGATTCATCAATTCTTCAAGTGGGCTTTTAGTTCACATTAATTTCTACTCTGATCTTTATTATGTTTTTCTGTGTACTGATTTTATGATTGGTAGTTTTTCTTAGACCTTGAGGTACATTGTTAAATTGTTTATTCTCTCTCTCTCTCTCTCTCCCTCCCTCTCTCCCGCTCCCTCACTCTCTCTCTCTCATATTTTATTGCTATATGAGTGTGATGATGATGATGATGGCAGTAGTACCCTGGGTCCCTGGGCTATTTATTCTTAGGTTGTTGGACACCTAAGCAATGTATGTATTGGATTGTATCTTGTCAAGTAGGCCTTAAGTCAGGTCAGATCTTGTTTGGTTACTCCCATTAGCTTTGTGCCACCACTGTCCTAGCATATCTTGCAGAAAGACACCATTGTAGATCCAATATTTTGTGGATGGCTTGGTGTTTATGCTTCCCTTTTGATAGCCTGCAGAGTACCTTTCTTCACCAAAGACCCTAGAACGTAGGGGCGAAGGTTCCATGTAGGCACTAACTCGACTTCTCCATGTTTCACGAGTTTATGGCTGTTATCTTCAGCAGTGTGGTCTTGCTGCCTGTGAAGAGCAACCTATAGTCTTGCCAACAGCCTGGGTTGTTTGGGGATTTCCACTGGAGACCTTTGGCCAACAACTCAATTAGGTGTATCCCAGTTCCAGGATTGGAAGTGTTATTTGTTGATAAGAGATGCCCAGTTGGGGCTCTGTCTCTGTCATTATTGGGTCACTCTACTTAGATCCCCTCCATATGTGTATATATCTGTCAGAGCTTCTGCTGTAGCAGGTTTGTAGATTACTCCTCGAATGGGCCTTCATTCTAGCTGTCTCTCCCTGTAGACTCTCCATTGTCTCCCTTTTTCTTTCCCACTTGATTATCTTGTTCCAGCCACCCACATCCATCCATAAGTAACTCTTCCATTTTCCTTCCCAAATGATATCTATTGTCACCCTAGACCTTACTCTATACCCATCCTCTGTGGTATAGGTATTCTCTACAGAGCAGAGCTTGATAATCATCGACTTAACAGCTAACATGCACATATAAACAAACACATAGCATGTTTGTCTTTCTGCGTTGCGATTACTCACCCAGGATGTATTTTTTTTTTTTAGTTCTAGTTACATCCATTTACCTGCAAATTTTATGATTTCCTGTTTTAACATCTGAATAATACCCCATTGTGTAAAAGTACCACATTTTTTTTTATCCACTCTTCTATTGCGGAGTATCTATGTTGTTTCCAATTTCTGGCTATTATGAACATAGCAGCAATGAACATGGTTGAGCAAGTGTCCTTGTGGATGGAACATCCTTTAGGTGTGTGAGATAGACCATTTCCCATTTTCCAGAGGGACTACCACAGCGATTTCTATAGCGGCTGTATAAGTTTGTACTCCCACCAGCAATGGAGGAGTGTTCCCCTTACTCCACATCTTCACCAGCATGAGATATCACTTGTTTTATTGATCTTAACTATTCTGACAAGTGTAAGATGGAATCTCAAAGTAGATTTGATTTGCATTTCCCTGATGGCTAAGGATGTTTCACATTTCTTTAAGTGTTTCTCAGCCATTTGAGATTTTTCTATTGAGAATTCTCTTTTTAGATCTGTACCCCACTTTTAACTGGGTTATTTTCATAATTTCTAGTTTATATATTTATTATTATTATTCTAGTTATTTATATAGTTTTGGTAGTAGTCCTCTATCAGGTGTGTAGTTGGCAAAAATCTTTTGCAACTTTGTCCGAATGACAGTGTCCTTTGCCATTCAGAAGCTTTTTATAATAAATAATAATAAATGAGGTTCCATTTATTTTTATAATAAATTATAATAAATGAGGTTCCATTTATTAGTTGGTCTTAGTTTCTGTGGTATAGGCATTCTGTTTAGAAGGTCATCTCCTGTGCCAGTGCGTTCAGGTTCAGTGGACCTGGTTTTATGTTGAGATTTTGGATCCACCTGGACTTGAGTTTTGTGCAGGGTGATAAATATAGACCTTTTTACATTCTTCTTCACACACACACATCCAGTTTGATCAGCACCATCTGGTGAAGATGCTGTATTATTTCCCAGTGTGTATTTCTGGCTTCTTTATAAAAATATCAGGCATTCTCTTATAGGTATGTGGTTTTATGCCTGGGTCTTCAATTCTATGTGTCTTTTTTAATGCTAATACCATGCCGTTTTTTATTATTGCTCTGTAGTACAACTTGAAAATTGGGGGTTGGTGATACTTCCAGCAGTTAATTGTCCTGGGCTTATTATGTTTTGATACAAAGATAAAAATTGCCCTTTCAAGATTTGTAAAAAGTTGTGGTAGAATTTTGATGGGGATTGCATTAAATCTGTAAATTGCTCTTGGTATGATGGCCATTTCTATTATGTTTGTCCTATTGATACATGAGCATGAGAAATCTTTCCATCTTCTGATCCCTCTGATATTTGTTGATTTCTGTAATTTTCTTCTTTGTTTTCCTCATTGGTTAACAATACTGATTCTCCTTTTTCTCTATTCTCTGATCCACTATAAGGGGTTTGCTGGATTTACTGAGTTGGGTTTTTCAGAGCTTCTCCTGATTCTCATTGTTCATCTGTTCCACTCATGTCATTCATTTTGTCTTGAGCACTCACACCTGTACGGACATACTTCTGTGTGTCGGATTCTTTTTTAAATTTTTTTACTGTTTAGAAAAAAATTAATTTTCCTTTCTGGTCTGCCTGTCTGTCTGTCTATCTGTCTCTCTGACATGTGTAGGTTCTCATGGATATCTTTGGAGCTGGATTTATAGGTGGTTGTTACCCAGCTGACTGGGTGCTGGGAACCGAACTTGGGCCTTCTGCAAGAGCAACAAACTCGTTTTACTACAGAGACATTTTCCTAGTCTCACGTGTGTGGGATTTTTGAAAGTATCTTCTTCAACCCTGACTTGCTAGTCATGAATGGCTTTGGTTTGTGTTTACCTTAGAACATCTTTGTTTTTCTATTTGTTTTGAGACAACTTTCCCAGATATAGTAATCTCGGCTGGTGGTTCTTTATTCTCATGGCGTTTGTCGTTTCTTCTGAGAAAACCAATGATATTCTAAAGAATTTAACTCTTGTGAATTGGCATTTTTCTCCTGCTGCTTTAATATCTTGCAGTGTTCTGCAGTATTGGCATTTTAACTACAATGTGTTATGGAGACTACCTTTTCTGGCCATATTTGCTTACGTTCTAAATGCTTCCTGTCCTTGGCTGTCTATATCTTTCCCTATATTTGAACATTCATTTTCAGTTATAATTTCATTTATTAGATAGTCTGTGCCTTTTGTTTACATCTCAGCTGCATATAAATGGTTAGCTTTGGTCTCTTGAAGGCTATATTCTTTCTTCTGCTTGATATAGTCTATTGATAAGGCTGCCCACTCTGTTTTCATCTGATCCATTGGATTGTTGACAATACATCTATACAAAGAAATCCATTTCAGTCTCTGCTGAATTTCTTACCTATGCTGTTTACTTTCCTGCTGGGTTTTGAAATCACATGGTAGGTAGGAAGTGCTGGAAGTTAGCAGTCTCTGGTCATACCCTTGAGTCTATCAATGGCTGTGACAGAAGGGGTGGATGGTCTGAGGGTGCTGTGTGACCACTGCCTGAGCACCCCTCCCCCACTACCTAACCTCAGCCTGAGACCACTGTGTGACCACTGCCTGGGCACCTCTCCCCCGATTGCCTAACTTCAGCCTGTGTTCATGCCTAGTTTTCCCTTCTCCACAACTGCCTCTTATGGTACTATTTTACCTAGATGGAATGCCAGGGTGTTTCCAGACTCTCCATCTTATGACTAATCTTTGTCTTCTCATCCTCAGAGTAACTCAGTCTTAAACGATCATTCCCTTCTCATAACTCTGTCTGTCTCGCTTGGAGATATGAGAAGCAACAAAATGAATTAATTCTCTAATGCTGGCCTGGGACACAGAAAGACTCTATTCCACCAAATTTTCCAAGTAGATCTAAAGCTTGCAGGAGCTTTACTTACTTACTAGTTACTAGGACTGTCCCATTACTACGACTTCCGGTCCACTCCAAAGATTCATGTGGCTGTATCCCCCTGACCCGATTCAGGAGTGGGAGAGGAGCTACAGGCTTTTTCCTTCTTGTTTCTGACTAAGTTTTCTGTTTCCCCATGCTCTTAAGTTGTCATATCATCTCTTTTTCTTTACAATGAAGACTTCATTACTTTGACTCTTCTCATTCAGAGGGTCACATGGAGGCAGCTTCTAAAGCACCATTGTCCACTTCACAAAATCTAGAATTATCAGGAAGTGGGGCCGCTGGGCATGCCTCTGAGATATCGTGCTACTCAGGGTGACTGAAGTGAAGAGACTTAGCACTGTGGGCAGCAGCACTTTTCTCCACTGGGATCTGGATTATATATGGAGAAAGCCGGATAATCACAAGCATTCACTGGTCTCTGCTTCTTGAGTGTGAATGCAGTGTGACTTGCTGCTTTGATTACCTCACGGTGATGAACTGCATCTCGAATTGTGAACCAGAATGGTGCTGGAGAAGGCGGGAATCAGCTGCGATCTGGAGTGGGGGGCATTGGCTGGGCTCTGATGAGACCCAGAGTCCCGAGCAGGAGTGGGATCATATACAAGTCCACAGAGCAGTCAGTGGAGGGTTGGATGCTGGAGAGAGGGCAGCAGCTGGGGTCTGGAGAGGCGAGGCAACCCTGGAGTTTAATGAGACCCAGTGAGCAGAGCAAGTGTGGGATCACATGTGCATCCATGGAGCAGTCAGTGGAGGGTTCGATGCAAGGCTGGATTAAATAGAAGTCAGGTGCACAGATGTTGTTCCCTCAATCCACATATTCTAGAATTCAGAATTTCGTCTGCACTTTTGAAAGTTAATGCAGGTTGACATTAATCTGAGAAATCTGAACTATAAAATGCTCCAGAATTGAGAATTTCATCAAGGTCATAAGGAGAGACTTCCATACCTGACCTGCAATGGAAACACAGGCATAGTAAACACATTGCATGTCGTTACCTTCAGGCTGTATGTAGACGGGGAGTAAGAAACATAAAGAAAACTTCCTGTTTAGATTTCAGTTCTACTGCAAGATATCTCACTGTTTATGAAAAAAATTCCAAAACTCTTCATTCCCTCAGTTTGAAGTTTTAGAACATTCAATTCCAAACATTTCAGATTAGGAATAACTAGCCTGTAACTACATATTTACATCCATATGTGAATATGTATCATACATAACCTACCCAGACGTGCCTGAAATCAAGCATTCAAATACCTGCAGAGAAATACATAAATGTTCACATCTGGTGGGACGAGGAAAAACTGTTAACCTCCATCCATGGTCACCTCTGGCTTTCCTGCAAATGAACTCAGGCCTTGTTGGGTTCTCTGGCAACTAAGGTAAGGGGGCGGGGAGGAGTCTTTTTTTTTTTTTTTTTTTTTTTGGTAGTTTTCTGGACTTTTGCCGAATGCATAGGCTTTACTCATCTTCCTCTTTCCCAGTCGCTGTTCTGTAATTTCACTTTGCATCGCTCTGACAAAAAGCCTGGCTCAAACAGCCTAGATGAGGAAAGGTTTACTTCTACAGTTTCAGATGCTCCAGTCCCATGGCCTTCTTCCATCCATAGATTCTGGGGCTGATCATGATGGCGGGGTGTGTTAAGGGGAGCTGACGGTCAAGGTGGTGGGGCATGTGGGAAAAGCTCCTTTGAGAGAGGCGCCTACAGGAAGGTGTGCAGGCAGTATAGAAGCCCCAGGGACGTGCTCCACTGACCCACTTCCTTGAATTCGGCTCTGCGTCCCATTTCCCTCACTACCCAATAATGCCACCATATTCATACTCTGTCAAGGAATTGGATTAGTTGATTCAGTCAGAGGCTCCAGGGTAATTTCCCAGAAGTGGACCTCAGCGCTGGAAACCAGGCTCACCAATTCATGAACCTGTAGCCGACATTCCACATTCAAACCAAGGCACATAAGAATAACATTAATTCATTAATTTAATAAGTAGTCTTTAAAACTCACCTGTGTTCCAGGTAGTGTTCTGACGTTTAGGAATGGAATATAGCTGATACTTCTGTTTCAAGTCGTTCTCTTTTTCTTTTTGACCCTGTCACATTCCTTACTCTTTGTTTATTTTATTTGGTTGGTTGATTTATGTTCTGTGCTGCTCAGGACAGAACTCAGGCCTTACATAAGGGCAGTTCTCAGTCACTTAGCTATGTTCAAAGCATCTTTCACATTTTATTTACGTTAATAAAAGTTGTACATTTTTATAATGTGCAGCATGAACTATGGATATTTTTAGTCATGATGAAATGGCTAAATCAAGCACATTAACTTTTGCATTACAGCAGATATGTATTTAAGGGGATGGCATGAGAATATATATTTATGCAATGAGATTATTGCTACCATGATAATAAAATAACAAATAGAAACACAACATCAGAAACAACGAACAGAAGAAACAAGAGTCAATAGGCTAGCATGAAGCATTCTGATACATGGGCTGACTTAGGAGTTTCCAGTATCCAGTTTTTAGTAAGATGCCAGGGAGGTGCCGGCTCCTACCGCAGGCTTCCCCCAAACTCTTCAGTACGTTGATATCGACCAAGTCCTCTCCGAAGTTTCCAAACCTCACATTTGCTTTTGATTATTAAGGGGGTTTTATTGTTCATCTTAAGTATTTGCAGGATAAGATTTAGAAGACATAAAACTGACAGCATATTTTGGATACTTTCTGCTCCAAAGAATGATCACAGTACTGTTTATACCAGGTACTAAGGTAAAATCTTTCTATGTATAACTTTACTAAACCCTCAAAAAAACCAAGGAAATACAAATGTGGCTTCCCGTTTGCAGACCAAGAAGCGTAGCCTGAGAAGCACAGTAGGCTGTGAGCTGTGCACAGTCAGGCCCGCCGGGACTCCCCACGCTGTCGGGCTCCCATGCCCGGCTGGCAAAGAACCAGACAAAGTGAAAATGAGGAACCAGTGTAAACGCTCTGGTTCCTCATTTGCAGCTGGGACAGAAGGCACAAAGCTGGGCATCTGAGCGCCTGAGGTCCTGCAGAGTCCTGCATGCTTCTTTTTTTGCCCCTGCCTGTTTGCCATCCCTGTCTCCCCGAGCACTCCCTACAGCAAATCACTTGCACAAAAAAATCCTTGCGTCAGAGTTTGCTCCTGTACACTTGGGAACTCCTGACCCACAGAAACCTTTAGAGAGATAAGGGCGTGATTGCTGTTTACCCACAGCCTGGGGTGACTGTGGCGCAGCAGCAGGTAGGCAGAAGTCCCAGAAGACACTGTGGATGTATACAGCAGGAATCTCTCCAGCTTGTCACTTGTCTCAGAGGCGTCAACACCTCAATGTATCATGTGATGCATTCCACATAGGAACTTTTCTCTTCTTTCTGTACTTCCGCAGACAACAGTCTGATCAGAGTCCCCACCCCACCCTACCTCCCCCAACCCCAGAGTGTACACACACACACACACACACACACACACACACACACACAGAGCATGCTGGACCACAGAGTCTGCTTTATGATACATGGAGTATGGATGACAAAAAGAGCCCAACAGTGAAGTGTCTGGTCCTACTGTGTCTAACTGATAGACTGGAAACATTCTTAGTTTGTAGGCAAAGCTGTCAAGTATCACAAAGTGGTTGAGAAGCTAAATAGGAATTTTATATAGGCTCAAGAACGAGAGGGAGAGCTAAAAACAGCCTCCTCGGTTCTCCAGTGGCCTCCTTGTTCCTTAGAACAGGATATGCCCTTATGGTCCTTGGCCTCTCTGCTTTGGTGTGGACCATCTTAGGAAGGCCACCCTTGAACTACCAGAGGGATGACTCTGAGATACCACGTTCTCATTTTCACCTCTCCAGGGCTGCCTGGTGCCACCTGTCTGAATGAACAGTGTCCTGTCTGCAGACAGACTGAGTTTAGACTTCCAGGTGCCCCTGAGGGATCTGGTCAGACCCAAGCTCACCTCTTTCCTGGCTTCCTCTCCTTTCGACTTCAGAATCCGACTTTTTCTCATCCTCCCAGAGCCACAAACAGAAGAAACAGAGAGAACAATAAAGAGTGTTGTTATTTGGACCAAATAAAAGACTCCTAGTTAAACACAAACTTCAGATAATCAAGTTTTTTTTAACATAAGTCTGTTAAAGTCAATTCTTGAGGCACATTTCTGTTTGACCTTCTCTGTTGACTAGCTGAGTTTTCATGCCCTGTTTTGTTGCTGGTAGCCTCACTCAGGACGCTGACTTGAGTGTGCCTAGTTATGCTATTAACACTAAAGTTAACAAACCAGTTTGCACCTGTAACTTCAACGCAACTCCCAAAGATTTTGTGGTAAAGGGCAAGCCCCCCCGACCACCCCTGCACTTGGCCACTCAAGGTTCTTTTTCAGAGGTAGCCACCACAGGTTCTTATCTGTTCTCTGTCATTAGCTCTACACACACAAGCGTGCCACTGTGCTGTCCCTTTAATGCTGCCCTAGGACACGTGCCACTTTGTGGTTTTTTGTTTGTTGTTTGTTTGTTTGTTTTGTTTTTGTAATTGCACATTCCCTGAAAATGGGCTCAGATAGCCATCAATCATTTTTTCTTTTTGATAACCAAATTGCAGGCCATGCCACTTGTGTTTATGAAGATATTCTGGAGTGCTGCAGACCTCCCAGGAGATGGACATGCTAGGTGCTGCTGATGTCAAAGAGAGAAGTGGGATGATGGACGGAAGGCAGTGCAAGGCAGGGTTCAGCTGATATGACCCTTTGCAAGTCATTTCCTCCAGGTCTGATGTGACCATGGGCCATCATGGATCAGGCTGTGGTGGCTGCATAATCCTGGGCCTCACCATCATGACTATGAAATGGGCAGAGAGCTCAGTAGTAGCTGAGTCACTGCAGTGGAACTCTTAGTAGTCTGGAGCAAAAGGAGAGTAAAATCGTTACAGGAATTCTACCTGGAATTCTAGCTACCTGATACCTCCTGGCCCCAGCTGCATAGTGGTCGTAGGAGCAGTTAGTGCTCAGAGGACATGGAAGGTCAATGATAAAGGGACTCCACACATGTGGCTTCTGTGAGTCACTGGAGTTAGGGCTTTTCAGCGATACACTTGTTCTGGGGTTACCTGCATTCCTGTAAGTAACCACCCACCATGGGTCCCAAGGAAGCCCCCAAAGTCACTGGCCCACCAAGCTGGATTAGGGTGGAATTAGTTTTTTTTCTGTCATCAGTTACCTATCTGGGGTGAATAGGTATTTGTTTACATCTCCCAAGGAACATCCACACAGTGCTATCTGACATTTAAAATGGCTCTGTCCCTCAGACAAGTATGTGGGAATTCCCTGAGTGGATATGAATAGTTTGAATGTAATTCTTTACAAGAAGACTCCTTTCTCCCAGGAAACAAATAACATTTTTACCAAGAAAAACATTAGTGTGGGAACTGAGGACTGCTAGCTAATATATCTGGGGTTAGTGTGCTTTCTATAAGCAAGCTTGCTGCTAAAATTCACAAAGAAAAGGGTGTGTTCTGAAAAAGCTGGTACTCAGATCAGTGGAAAGGTTGTAAATCAACACCACTTCCTGTCGCGGAGGAAGTAGGATGGCCGGGTGAGTTCCTGGAAGTTTTATTTGGCCAGTTGGTAGCCATAGGGGAGACTTGATACACAAAGGATGCATTGCTCCCCTGCTCAGGATGGTGACATGGGATGGCTCAGATGATAGTGCTTTTGTGGAATGGGATGTGGAAGATTGGTGACTAAGGAGATAAAAGGAATTAACCAACGGCATAAACCAACAAAGAGAGAGTTTCATAAAATACATACTCAGAAGGAAAGCAGTATGAAGATTCTCAGCACGTGGTCTGTGCATCAGAGAAAGGCAGAAATACCATTTTATAGTAACCCAGGGAGAAGCTGTTCGGCCTTATCCTTATGTGCATGCTATGTGGACTCTTAACCTCAGTGGACAGGCAGACATTTTGGTATTTTCCTGAGTGGTAAATTTTACAGGGTAATTGTAAAAACTGGCCATTGTCTGAGGCACAGTGGGAGTGGCTATAGATGACTAAGTATGACATTCTGGGCTAGGCTCCACAAGACTCGGGCCTTATGATTAAAGAATACACGTTTGTTTTTATTTTGGGTCTTTTAGGGTTACATTTCCCTGTGACAGACTGCAAGGTCTTGACAAAGATGAGAAATTTTTTTTTCCAGAGCTGCTTCAGAGTTTGGTAGGGACCTGCGGAGGGTGGTTGGCATTACTCATCTGCCAAGGGCTATAGCACCGTAAGGTGTAGAAGGTAAGGTATAGAAGGTAAGGTATAGAAGGCTTGAGGGACATTTTGGAGGGGGGGTGGTGGCTGCTTCAAGAGGTTGAAGCTCAGATGTGACATTGTTTAAAAGGTCTTTGGTGATGGCAGAAAGGTGTTAGTTCTTTTGGTAATGGCTGCTATCCTTCAGACAATACCAGCTTGAGCGCAATAGTCTATAATGGCCTGCCAATTGTACCAGAAGGTTAAGAAAATAAGAGCTGAAAACACAAATCAGATTAAAAATATATATTAAAAACAAATCAAGCAAGGGACTGTGGAAGTCAGGAGGGGATAGTTCATCCAGAGAAATTATTTAAGAGTTAGCCCAGCTGAAAAGTCTGGTTAATCCACAAAAAAATAAAAATAAATAAATTAGTTATTGAAGAGGCAGCGCTGGAAAACAGAGAATAAGAAATTCTAGAGATAAAAGGAGCCAACGCCTCTAATGTGTTCAAACAGCAACTAGAAACACTGGCAGTGAACAACAGACCTAGTGTGAAGGGGAAGTTCTACCCAACAAGGAAGACAGCAGGAAGCCAAGACCCCGCTGTACCCCAAGACTTCCCCTGGACTCATCAGGTGGCAGGGGAGGGGGAGAGCAGCATTTCCCACTGAATGTCTTGCCCCTTTGCAGGAAGTGCACCATTAAAAATTGAACCAGCAGGGTCTCTGTGGCCTCTCTGATCCACAGGATAAGTGGCCTCATGCTGGAGGTATGAGGTTCTTTTAGGGGAGTCTTGTTACCCTCAGGGTCCTGGCTGGTTGAGAAGGGCAATGCTACAATGACAACCGCTCCCACCTTTTGGCTCTTCTTACCCTTTAGGCCTTAAATTTTGATGGATGACTAGGCAAACGAGTAGTGTGATCAGTGTTGAGGAAGTAATGGAGTTTAGTTCTAACTTCTCTGTAACCTTTGGACAGAGCTTAGAAAAAGAATAGGCAGATTCTTAAGTAAAACTCAGTTATTCAAGTAAGAAAAAGTCCAAAAATGTATCTTAAATGTAACTACTTTTGCTAAACAGAAAATTGTGTGTCATATGTACGCCAGTGCATATGTGCATGCACGTGTACATTTGTGTGTATATGTGCATGTGTGTATTGGATGTATATAGGTCAGTGTTTGTATGTGTGTTATATGTATATTTGTATGTGTGTGTTGTACGAATATGTGCAGGTGAGTGCAGATGTGTGTGTAGTGTGTGCACATGTGTATAGTTACATATGTGGAGGCCAGAGGATGCCCTTCACTGTTATTCTCTGCCTCACTCTCCTGGGACAGGGTCTGTCAGCTAACCTGAAGTTCAGTGTTTCAGCCATTCAGCGTTCACAGGATGGCCAGGGAACTCCTAGGACTCTCTTGCCTCCACTCCCCAAAGGTGGAGTTACAGACACCCAAGGCCCTGGCTGGCCTTTAAACCAGAGCTGAGAATTTGAAGTTGGGTCTGAACCCTTGCATAGTGAGTAATCTCAAGCCATCTCCCTCGTCCCACGTGTCTTGTTTCAAAAGACAGGTTTTTTTTTTTTTCAGTGTTCTAAGAACAGTTTAGTAGCCAAAGGGAATTTTATTGTCTTAAACACAGGACTAGGTTTGATTTCACATCAGTGTTTTGAACTTTTTCCTTAGGGGTTTCAATAGCATTTGGTTACAAATGCTATTTATCATAAATGTGCTATCTTTGAGGTTCATCTTCTGTAACTCTTTTATCTTGTGTGGATCTTCTGTGATTGCTTAAGCTTTCTGGTTTTAGTCTCACTATGTAGCTTTAGGCGGCCTAGAACTTGCAATGTAGACCAGGCTGGTCTTAAACTCACAAAGATCCATATGCCTCTGTCTCCTGTGTGCTGCCATCAAAGGCATGTGCCACCATGCCTACCCTTGATCTAGTCATTTTATCTTAGGATGAAGTCTTATTTTTACCATGTAAAGTCCTTTTTATATCTAAAAGTTCACACTTTCACTGTCTGTCACTTCCATTCCCGCTTCCTTTTTCCTCACTAACATAAAGCACAAGCAATATAACAAGTCTGTCATGTTAACAAAGTGAAATCTAGATTGTTCAGTGTGATCTCAAACCAATGGAGCGGAGGAAGATTGCCCACGTGCACCTTGCTAAGCTCTGGAGAGTTTTGTCTGATGTGGACATTACGCAGATATGTCAGGAGACTTTTTAAAAAGCCCCTTTTTTCCCCTGTATTTTCCCCTTGGTCTCAGATGAGTGTGAAAGTTACAGAACACTACATTTCAGCAAGGTAACAAAACCTCTAAGCAAAAAACGTTGAACTTGTGAAATTATCTTTGCAAGAAAAGGCAGGAGGGAAAGATAATACACAGAGAGGCAAAAATCTTCATGTTGACCTTGTAACTACAGTTTTGGATACAAAAGGCATCTATTTCCTTGAATAACTGTGGAGATAGTGAATTTTTTTTTTTTTTCTGGAGGAGGCTGGAGACTTGCTGTTGAATGCAGCAGAGGCAGGCCAGACTCAGAGAGAATTTTGTATTTTCTTTTTATCAGAGTGCTAGCCAAGAGTAACCCACGGCCTAGGAGCCTGTGGATCTCAACACTTCCAGATTGTTAGTTCTGCTGTCCCTGGTCCTGGGAACCAGGCTGTCACTAAATGTGAAGGTCCTCTAATGTCGCCCTTAGACTTAGCATCTGTTAAATTGTCTGCTTTCTTCTTTGAGGATTCTTTAGTGAGAAGGAAGGAACAGCTGGCAGAGGGAAGAATGGATTTTTGAAAGGGCTCTCTTTACAGTTCCCACAGGGGAGTACAGAGAGTGAGATCTTAATTTCCCTAGGAACTTGGAGGGTGTCTCCCATGAGCAATCTCTCCCTCTCCCTCTCCCTCTCCCCCTCTCCTTCCCCTTCCTCTCCCCCTCCCCTCCCCCTACCTCTCCCCCTCCCTCTCCTCCTCCCTCTCCTCCTCCCTCTCCCCCCTCTCTCTGTGTGTCCTGAAAGTGAGACTTTGGAGCTATCTATGATGCTAGGTCCAGAGTGACTAACTGGTTAGGTAGGACAGAAGTCTCGAGAAGATTCACAATCCAGAACTTGGCCATGGGTTGTTTTTGAGGGGAACAGGGATTTACTTTCTTGGAGAAAGGAAAGTCTAGCCACCTATAAGTCTCTGAAATTGGAGAGTCTGGCCAGGGGTGCATGGGGGTCAGAGGCAGGTGTGCAAATGCTCACCCCATGTGCTCTGCTCCCTCTTGCTCCAAGGAGACAAAAGAGTGAGGGGCAAGAAACTTGAGGGTATTCATAGCACATGTAGATCCAGCCCAGACAATCTGTTGTAATGCATGAGCAAATTTGTTCCAGAAGGAACAAAGTAGCCCCTTATTCTCAACGAGGATAAGAGTGCCTTCAGCTACCATGAAAGAGTTGCCTTGGGCAGGGATTCACAGTTGCAAACAGCAAGTAAACTTTCCCAGGGCCAAAAGAACTTGGCTTGTATCCAGATGGGCATCAGAAAGTAGGAGTCAGTCACAGTCCAGTGGCCTTCATACCAT
This sequence comes from Arvicanthis niloticus, assembly GCF_011762505.2. Classification (NCBI taxonomy): domain Eukaryota; kingdom Metazoa; phylum Chordata; class Mammalia; order Rodentia; family Muridae; genus Arvicanthis; species Arvicanthis niloticus. Next base: position 6,652,107 of record NC_047670.1, on the reverse strand, counting down.
GGCAGGGTATTGTCTAAGCCAGAGACCCTCAGCTGTCTCTGAATATCTCAGCTAACTACCACAAGCATCAGAGTAAATAGTCAAGAGAGATGAGTTAAAAGTGTTCCCTTGTATGGGCCATTACAACAGCACGTAAATGGCATATGGAGATGGCCAGTGACACTGTTGCTAAGCTCGAGGTTCACAGCTCGTGCTTCAACTCAGGTCCAGCCACTCATTCTCAAGAGGCTAATAATGAGAGACAAACCAACAGCGGAAATCAGAAAAGGGGGATTTATCCACTGTGGCCACATGGAGGAGGAACTGAAGAGATCCAGCAAACCCTTTCAGGTGTGGTCTTTAGGGTCCTGAGGTGAGATCAAAATTTTAACAGAGGGCCAAGGCTGTGTGCATCTTAGCAGTCCTGGCCACCGTTAGGTCCTTCCCTCACTGAGCTGTCATTTTCTGGGTTTCAGCCTCATCCTGTAAAAATCTGTGAAATCTCTCTCCTGGAGGCAAATTCCCCCTCTGGCTGGCACTTCTGCCTTCCCTCAGCAGGAGGTGCCCTGGGAAATTCTCATTTCTTTGGGCTCTGTTGTTTCAATAGTGTGACAGTCAGATTCAGAGACACAGTGTCTCTTTAGAATATCTTCATTTCTGCCAGACCACTTGCAACAAATACTTTAAGAAGAATTTACTAAAAGCTCATATAGAGCAAGCAAGTTTAGCAAAAATGTGCTCCCAAGCAAGTTCCTCCATGTCCAGAGAGGTGGGAGAGCTTTTGCAGCCATTGTTGTGGAAAAAGCTTGGTCATATCAACGTGGAACTCCTCCTGTAGGGACCTGTATCTGGGTAGACAGGCAGATGTCTGCTTATCATGTTGATAATACGTTTTACAGTGTCTGTGTTTTTCTTGAGACTGGCTACTTGTTTAAGTCACAAGGATCATGAAGAGTTAGGTTCCAGATTATAGTGTAAGATTCATGAGCCAGGCTCCAAATGATCAGAGCCTGAAGGTTAGGGTATACACATTTGTTTTATTTTAAAGAATTATTTAGTGTTTGTGACGTTTACCATGGTACAGGTGTAGAAGTCAGGGGACAGCTTTGTGCACGGAGGATAACTTTGTGGAGTTGGTTTTCTTCTTCTACCTCTATGTGGTTTCAGGGATGGAGCAAAAGTCATCAGGCGTCTAGATTCTAGATTCTATATGATTAGAATGTGTTATAATACATTCTATTATCCTGTCCTATCCTATCCTATCCCATTTTAATTATAGAACAAGCACCTTTGCCCACTGAGACATCTCAATGGCCTCATTTTTAGCCCTTTGTCTCTCCAGACATGTTTGGTGGTTATGAAAGGTTAACAAATGTATGTAGCCTATCATGGCATGAGGTAGAAGGATGCTCTTGCTGCCTGAGAAGGTGAGAAGAACCGTGGGCCTGGTGTGGTCTGCACGGAAGCATTGTTATAGCTATGTATTTAAGGTGATGCTTACTAGATTGCACAGTTCTCAAACTTTATAATACAAAAGGGTGGCATGAAAACACGTTATCTGGACAAATGGGAAAGCCAGTGACTATAACGCATGCTACATCTATATGACCTATCTATCATATGTGCCTTAGATCTTTAAAATGCCTGTAATTCTCTGCTAGTCGCATGTCTGAGCTAGTCCCTCAAACTGAGGTAGATAGCAAGGTCTTTAATTGCAGCGTACCCTGCGGTCCTCGCTTCTTACAGTCTTTCTCACTGCTTTTAAGGCATCTTTAAGACTTAGGGAGAAGGAGCGTTGAGGCATTAGATGACTGTGCAGCCTTTTAAATTGAGTTTCCTGGGACTTGGGCAGTGGAGGCACCCGAGTTCTCCACTTGTGTCTTCAGTCCCCTTGTGCTGAAATGCCCACTGGTCTAGAGCAGCAGCTTCCTCTGAACTGCATGGTGTGTACGTGCACTCACTGTCAGTACATAAGCTAAATAAACAGCGGAAACCAAACACTCTGTCCACCAAGTGCATGAAGTGTCTCTCAGCAGCATTTACTTTAGCACGACCTTGAGAAGTGCACTGCAAACACACGGGCTTGGTCATCCACTCAGAGTGTGCGGTCCAGCAAGGGAGTCTTCTGAATGGAGGGAGGGCCAGATTGTGAAAAAGGGAGTTGCTTCTGAAAACCGGTAGCAGAGACATATGCTAGCCCCTGGTAGCTGCCTTGCCCACAGCTCCTGTCTCTTGGTTACTGCTGTTTCCAGGTTACCTGCTCGTTAGTATTTCCTCATCAAGTAAATTTTAGAAATTTAAAAGGGTAAAAATAACGAACATTTACTTTATTACATTTCTTTGCTTTCTCATCTTCGTTACTCCACTATTGTTATTCCTATCTCATTGGTCATGGAATCAAATAAATCCCAAGCTCAGGGTGGAGGTACTTGGAAAGATTATTTAGTAGAAAACAATCTGTCTCAAACTCAGGATAGCTGGTTAACTGAGGTGCAGATTTAACCTATCAAAGTGAGTTTACCTTAGTTCCTGCTCAGCCGCACCTATTACAGAGTCATCCTGGCTGACACACCCTACCCCTACACCTAAACCCTTCAGGCCAGGGACTAGGCTGGGCTTCCTTCCTCACAGCCTTGTATCCCTATCACCCTTACCAGTGGTTCTCAGCCTTCCTAATGCTGTGACCCTTAATACAGTTCCTCACATTGTGGTGACCCCCAACATAAACTTACTTTTTTGTCATAACTGTAATTTTTCTACTGTTACAAATTATACTGTAAATATCTGGTGTTCAGCATATCTGATATGTGATCCTGTGAATAGGTTGTTTGAAACCCCAAGTGGGTTGTGACCCACAGGTTGAGAACCACTGCTAGCCCTTTTGGCTACCTGTCTCTTGGATCACTAGGTCTCTGGGTTTCCAGTGATTCTCTTGCTCCTTCTCTCTTCTCTTTCTCTCTTGGTACACACCACCCCTCCCCCGTCTTTCATGGTGTGGTTCAGTGTGGACCCTTCCAGATTTCTCTCTTGCTGTGTTATCCTCTTACCGCAGTAAACCTCGCCTCCCCCATTGCTAGGAGCTGTCCTAGCCTCAAGGCTTCCATCATCTGGTGAGATAAACACAGAATCGTGGGCTTGGAGGAATGGAAAGAACCTTTAAAATAAGTGCATTCATGTAAATGACATATTTAAATTATTCTTGAAATACATAGGACTATTAAAAATAATTTTTTTGCACCAGGTGATGGTGGTACTTGCCTTTAGTCCCAGTGCTCCGAGGCAGAGGCAGGTGGATTTGTGGGTTTGAGGCCAGCCTGGGATACAGAGAGAGAGAAAGTTGCAGGACGGCCAGAGTTACATAGAGAAACCCAGTCCTGAGAAAATCAATCAATACATAAACAAATTTAATAATAACAATAATAACCCTTACATTTAATTTATATATTTATGATATTTCTATGTTCATAATACAAATACTATATTTATATTCTAAATATATTGATAATATATTTATAAATAATAAAATATAAAATATAGTAGTTATTATTATTATTATCATCATTCTCATTATTATAATGTTTTGAGAATCCTTAAGTCTGTAAGCCTGCTCCCTTCCACCTTTGGTTACTAACTTTCAAGTCAATAGTGATTAAAATGTGATAAAATAGTGATCATAGCTCCGTATGATGCTAACTGTGTGTTTTTTCATGGAAATGGAATGTTTGTTTGTTTCAATAACCCACAGCTGTGTCTTTCTGTTTGCTGGACTCTCATACCCGAGGGCAAACAAACATTGTTTCTGGTTTCCACTCTCTTCTCGTGGCCTTGGAAATAGTCTTAGCAGAGACAATCAAACAAGAAAAAGAAGCTGTAAGGAGCTACTTTAAAAACAAGGAATTCCAGGTCTGGCAAGGTGACTCAGAAGGCAAAGAAGAGCTGAGCCCGATTCCCGGGGCTCCCGCGGAAGGAGAGAAGGAGCCCCTGCGGGTTGTCCCCTGACCTCCACACCTGTGATGGCGGTGTGCTGATGTACCTTATATAAAACATATAAAGGGAAAAAAAATACAACTTTGACTCTTGAGAGCAAAGCACCTTCATTTTATAAGAGGGAGATCGGAAGACATATGGAGCCATGTGGCTTGCCCAATGGCACATGGAGGGCCGATGGCAGAGTCTGCACAGGATCTCATGCTCACCGCAGATTTCAAGAAAAACCTTGATGTAAAAAGGTACTTTCTGCCTGGTTATGGAAGCTTGCTTACCAGACATTTGGGGTCTGAGAACTTGATTTTAGTTTGTTTGTTGATTGAGAAGCTCCAGAGTCCTGAGAGAAGCTTTGCGTATCCACTGAGCCAGTTCAATTCTCAGACAGTCCTCAGTGTCTGGAGTGGATTCCCGAGTCTCCCAGGTCTTGTCTGTCTACACCAGTGAAGGAGGGCCACAGCATGAGCAATCTGAGATAGACAGTAAACAGTTCTGGAGAGCTTCTAAACTGGCTCAATATGGAGGGAGGTTCGTAATAACTTCCTATGGCATCAAGACCACCTTTCGTAAACAAGACATGTGCCTGAATGTGTAAGTGTATTTCCAAAGGTGACTTACCTAACTCCACCTAGCAATGGTCTTTAGGTAGGAAGTCTAATCTGTAGATCATGGTTTGTTTCAAAGGATGGAACATTCAATACACGCAGGGAAGCAGAAGACAGAGCAAGTAGATCTGTTGTTGAAATTTTTTTTTCTACAATGATCTTCAAAATGCAAAGAAGTTGGGGCATGAACTGAAGAAAGGCTCACCGATCCTCTGGGAATAGTGTAAAAGCACCTTCCCTGGCTCACAGGCCTGCTCCTTCTCGCTCACCCCAGCCTATTATTTTACAGGTCCACTTGATCACTGTGTATCCTTTTTAAATTTAAGTAACTTCCTGATTCGCACCATTTTTCGGAGAGATGAGGTAATATGTTGTTTTTATGTGAAAGGACCCACACACACGCGCTCACATGAGCACTCATGCACATCATTACCATAAATAGTAAGGAGTTTTACCTTTAAAATTAAATCGCTTGAGCCACAGGCCATTTCAGTGCCTCTCAGTTGTTCCAAGAAGCCCCGCCTACAACCTTCTCCTTACAGAGATAAGGCTGTGTAAAAGCAGTTTTTCCAACCACATCTTGCCTTGGGAGATGGCATGTTACAATCAGCATTTGACTGGGTTTCAACTGCTAATTCAGAGGCAGGGTGTCTCTGTACCTCGTTGTACACGTAAATGGTATGATTTGGCCAGCCCATGTGGCACAGACTGACATTTATCTTATTCTTAAAAGCAAAAAGAGTACCACCTTGTGAATTTATAAAAGTAATTTGGGACTGATGGGTATATTAAAACCATATCAGAAAGACCAGGCTTGAGAACATATTAAGCACGCCAGACCAAGGAAACGGTAAGACACTTTCACCTAGACCCTATCAAGAGGGGCCACCTAACACGTTGATGTCAGCAGCTCCCAACATCCTGTCCTCTGACCTGTGGGTGCACAGACAGACACCTGTGGCTGTGCCACACACCCTAACTTGGCTTGGCTCTCACTGACTTAGCAGCCTGCTCCCTCTGCTGTCAGTCTTCTTCTAGCCCAGGTTCTGCTCTGTGAATCAGCAGCTGGTACCATTCTTCACCTTACTGGAGTGGCTGAACTCAGCCCCCAGGTTCAGCTTTACTCTGACCTTGTGGCTTGCTCCCCTCCCCCAAGAACACAGATTTATGATCTTTGCATCTCTATCAACCCCCTCTGCCCACCTCTCTATCCTCTGTGAGCTCTGCTGTAAACTCTTGGTAGCCATTTTCTAACCGACATAGATGCACGCACACATACATATGTCCATATATAGAGATAGACACAGTTACTGGGTGACGTGAAATGTGTGATCAGAGAGTTAATGTTAATAATGTAACTAGGAATAAAATATTATGTTTGCCAGTGGCTAGCTATCAAGAAAATCGGGATGACTTGGCAAATGCAGCCAACCAAGTTGTGAATTTATTATTATCCAATAGTTCTGACATTATTGAAAGGCACAAACATGTCTACCTGATTCTGGGAAGGAATGCTCACACCACTGTCCGTCCTAAAACATTTCCTAAGACTGTGCTTATACACAGGGAATTAAAAGATGCTGATGGCCCTGGTGGAGATGGCCTTCGTTCTGCACAGCTCTGGGCTGTGCTGGGTCGTTCTCCACCAGTTAGTTCTCTAGTTTATTAGGTGGGCAAAATATATACGGATGAATTTCTTCCTTCTTGCTAGGTGTCAAGTTTCCAGGTTCATTTGACTCCTTGTATGCCCAATCTTTTTCTAATTGTTTCTTTTCACATGAAGGCCTTGAGAGGAACACAGCTGTATGGATGAGTGTTCTTCTAAAACACACGTCCGTAGCTATTTCTCCAGCAGGCCATTCCTATTTCCTTTTTCTTGAGTACTCCATTGCCCAGATCTTTCACCACTAGGTGTCACATGTATTCACACAAATGCCTCAAGGCTGTAAAAGTGAGCATCCCAGCTCTGCTTCCCTGAGCTTGGTGGGGAGGGGTTTGATGACCCCCGCTTTTGGCTGAGTGTTCCAAGGCCTCTCTGCGTCATGTCTGCCTGTGGGTCTCTGTGCTTGCTCCCTGTATTTGTTCTCTGTATTTGTGTAAGAGAATGTCATTAGGAGTCGTTTTATCACTACATTATTATTGTTGTTGTTGTTAACAACCAGTAGTATTTGGTTTTACCTACCATAGGTCTCTGGACTATCTGGTCTCTAGTTCAAAGAGTATAAAAGCCAAAGGGGATGGAGGACACTAAGAACACAAGGCCTTCTAAATCAGCATGAGCAAAGATCATGAACTCACGGAGACTGAAGCAGCACGCACAGGGCCTGCACAGGGTCTGCATCAACCAGGTGTGTATATATTATGGCTACCAGTTTAGTGTTTTTATGAGAGTCCCGAGTGTGTGAATGAGTGGGTCTCTATTTCTTGTGCCTTCTCTTGTTTTTTTTCCCTTCTGTTAGCTCATCCTGTCCAACTTTGATGTGATAGTTTTTGTTTTATCTTGTTATATTTCAGTATTATCTCTTAGAAGCCAGTACATCTCTAATGGGAGACAGAAAGGGGGTGGATCTGGATGTGGAGGTTAGAGGTAGTCTGGAGACACTGGGAGGAGTAGAGGAACGGAAAACCATAATCAGGGTATACTGTGTGAGAATGAGAAAATAATCTTTTATTTTTTTCACTAAAAGGAAAAAATAAAGTAAAATATGTTCTGGTTATTGTGGCTTGCCGTACAAAATCTTATATTGAACGTACTTGCATTTTAGCTCACCTTTACTGAAGAGTCTCTCTCAGAATAGAAACAAACAAACGAACAAGACAAATAAAACCAGAACAGAATCTTAAAATCAAGAAGAAAAAGCTCAAATTGAAGTAAGTTCCTTTATATTTGAGTAGCTGGAGACTCTAAGACGACATCCATTTTGTCCCCAGAGGTACCAGTCACCTCTGTCACCTCTGTCTCCTTTGTCATCTCACTTTGCTGCACAGTTGCCAGGCAGCTTCTACTTAGCTGGAGCATGCAAACAGTGTTAGGCACCTACACACTAGCTATGATGAGAGAGCATGGTCCACTCTCATCCCACACAGCAGCTATGATGAGGGAGCATGGTCCACTCTCATCCCACACAGCAGCTATGATGAGGGAGCATGGTCCACTCTCATCCCACACAGCAGCTATGATGAGGGAGCATGGTCCACTCTCATCCCACACAGCAGCTATGATGAGGGAGCATGGTCCACTCTCATCCTACACACCAGCTATGATGAGGGAGCATGGTCCACTCTCATCCCACACAGCAGCTATGATGAGGGAGCATGGTCCACTCTCATCCCACACAGCAGCTATGATGAGGGAGCATGGTCCACTTTCATTCTATAGTTTTGTTTTTCAGGTAAAGGTGCTGAGGTATTAAAAATATTTCTCGGTTACAAATTCTAGGCCTGATCAATTTACCTTTCTTTCATGTTAGGGAAAATGAGGCTTGGCATGGCTTACTCACTGTTCAAGTGCGTAGCAGAAACAGACCTCTGACAAACATCTCCTGGGCTGCTAGACACAGTCCTTCCTCTCTACGTTAATCATTAGCATCAAATGTATTCTAGAACTTTGAGGAGGTGGTTACAAATCTCATGAGATCATGCTTGACATTTTAGGAATATTATCTTCAGAAAGCTCTTTAACTCATTAGAGTTAAAATTCAGGCTGTTACTCGGCTGCTGAAAGACCAAATTGGAAACTAATTAGTTGGGACTTGGAAGGTGGTTAAACTATTTGAGATGTTCCACTGGCAGACAAAAACAGGTAAGCAAAAAGTTGTAAAATCAAGTAAGTTAGAGAGACAGGGGTTGGATGCTTGAAATCTAGTCCATGTGTATACTGTTGTTGAGAATGTTGTAGGCTCAAAACCCCATGGTTAATAAACTTGACCAGTTGTAGTTAAACTAACACTAAGTATGGTTGACCAGAAACTGTAAAACCACAAATGACATACAGTGGAAAGCAGATTGTGAAACGTGCTTTGATCGCCAAAGTGATGGAAGGGTACTCACTTTGTATGTCAGCAGGATGTGACTCTCCTGTTGGAGTTTTAGCTCGAATATGGTCAACATCTTAGTTATGTCCTCTTTGCCCACAGAGCCACTTTCTGACCAACAACACCAACAAGATTCATGACTTTATCATCAGAGACATGAGGTCTGATAACTTTCAACATGACTTCTTAGCCATCAAGTCCTGACAACTGGGCCATTTAAAAATGTAACATTTATGCGTGTTGTAAAACAGTATTTTCACTAACCATTCTTCTCCTTTGGTAACCATAAAAATTTTCAGTGTTACAGAGTCCAAGGCCACATAAAGTCAGACTAGGAAGGCAATGGCCTCATTTCCTGGATGTTGGCATTATAGTTGTTACCAGGCGGTAGGAGCAGGTGATACATTCAAGATAAAATACTATTGAGCATGCTAGAAAAGGTTGGATGTGTTTGTTTCTAAAGTTTCATGGAAGCAGTATATTTACAGACCTGCTGGCAATAGGTGTTTACAAAGGAAAGCAGCATCAGATAGAATGGTAGCCTAGGGCATCATTTCACACTGTAAAGTTATCTACCTAAACAACTGGGTGATCCATAAAGCTTGTGGATAGCTGTAACTATTTTACACAATTTCAGATGTCGCTTAAGCTCAAGTGATTATTCTCCCTATGAACAGTGATTCATTTTGGCTAAGGTGCCACCATCCCATGTGAACACACATACATGAACACACACATGCATGCACACGCACACACACACACACACACACACACACACACACACACACACACACATATATATGTGAATATATATATATATATAATAAGGATATATATATATATATATATATATATATATATATATATATATATATCCTTATTTCCATTAGAAATAAGAGTTCATGTATGGTCTACTTTGGGTATACTGAGTTTGAAATGTGAGCATTCTCTCTCTCTCTCTCTCTCTCTCTCTCTCTCTCGATCTTTATTGATTTTTTTAAAGAATATTTGATTTTAGTTTTTACCTATTCACTTTACATCCTCTTACTACCCCCTTGTGGTCACCCCCTCCCACAGTCCTTTCCTCATTCCCTTCCTCTTTTCTTCTGAGCGGGTGGTGGTCCCCCTGGGTATCCCTCCACCCTAACACTTCAAGTCTCTGCAAGGCTGGGTGCTTCCTCTCCCACTGAGGCCAGACAAAGCAGCCCAGATGAAAGAACATATTCCACATACAGGCAACAGCTTTTGGGATAGTACCCCACGCCTGCTCCAGTTGCTCAGGACTCACATGAAGACCAAGCTGCACATTTGCTACGTATGTGCAGGGCGGCCTAGGTCCAGCTCATTTATATTCTTTGGTTGGTGGTTCAGATTCTGAGAGCCCCAAGGGTCCAATTTTGTTGACTCTATTACTTTTCCTGTAATTTCTGTAATTCTGTATTACTTTTTCTGGAGTTCCTGTCCCCTTCAGGACCTGCGATCCTTCCTCCTATTCTTCCTTAAGAGTCCTCAAAGCTCCATCCACTGTTTGGCTGTGAATGTCTGTATCTGTCTGAGTCCACTGCTGGGTGGAGACCCTCAGAGGACAACACGCTCCTGTCTGCAGCATAACAGAGTGTCATTAATAGTGTCAGGGATTGGTGCTTGCCCATGGGATGGGTCTCAAGTTGGGCACCAATTATTGGTTGACTATTCCCTCAGTCTCTGCTCCATGCCCTGTGCCTGCATTTCTTGCAGACAGAATCAATTTGGGGTTGAAAGTTTTGTGTGTGAGTTGGTGTCCCTATTGCTCCACTGGGGTTCCTGCCTGGCTACAGGAGGTGGCCTCTTAAGCTTCCATATCCCCAAGGTTGTAAGTCACAGTTAAGGTCACCACATTGATTCTTGATTCCTCTCCCAGGTTTCTGTCTCGTCTTGGAGATGCCCCACCTCCTACCCCATCAGCTGCAGGTTTTTATTAATTTTCATGGCTATCTTTCCTGACACATATGGCTTTTAACCTGACCAGTTTCCTGATAACAATTCTAACTGTGAAAGAAAATACATATATTTTGGGATGGTTGCTATATTTGTCATAACTAATGATCTAATTCTTTCAAATGACATTAATCCAAATTAAGAAAGCTAAATAAAAAAAAGTCATTTGGGAAATTATTATTTTCTTGTTTGTGGTGGTTTGAATGTTTGGCCACAGGAAGGGGCAATATTAGGATGTATGGCCTTACTGAAGTAAGTGTGGCCTTCTTGGGGGAAGTGTGTCACTGTGTAGGTGAGCACTGTTATCTTCAGACTCCTACCAGTGCAGAAGAGAGACTCTCCTGGCTGTCTGCAGAATGGAGTCTCCTTCTGGCTGCCTTTGGACATGACTTCCACAGCACCAGGTCTGAGAGCACACAGCCATGCTTCTCACCACGATGATAATGGACTGAACCTCTGAAACTGTAAGCCAGCTCCAATTAAATGTTGATCTTTATAAGAGTTGCCTTGGTCATGGTGTCTGTTCATAGCAGTAAAACCCTAACTAAGATCTTGTCTTAGAAAAGTCTATTTTGTTGATTCTCAAAATCCTCAAAGATCATTCTGAGTGTAGGTTTTGCAATCGCTTGTCTGCCCATGGACTTTCCCTCCTGTCTTCTTTAATCACCCAGAATATGTTGTTCTAGATTCAGATAGTTCTGTGACAAAAAAACCAAAACAAACAAAAAAAAAAAAAAAACCAAAAAAAAAAAAAAAAACCAAAAACAAAAAACAAACCAACAACAACTCTAGAGCTGGGGTCACTGAGGGACTTCAGATGTGGGGACCTGGAGACAAAGTGCCATGTGACAATCTTTTATTAATTGGCAGGTTGTTAACTTTCTCTTTTCCTATTGCAGAAGTTGGCAGACACAGAGGAAGCCCCTGACTCAATATCAGGATTTACTGAGTTCAAAGGAATCTGGGAATGTGTGTTATATATAAAAATTCCAGAGATAGTCTCTGCCCAGCTGACTTGTGTTTTTCCCCTGTGGCTCCTGTGCAGAAGCCCTCTGCCTGGCTAATCCTGAATCATACATGCTCAAAACCCTAGCTGTGGCAGGTGCTTAGATAAGCTGATCAGTAGAGAGGCTATTTGCTTCTTCAAGGAAACATAGAAGCTGCTATTGGCAAAAGAAAGAGCAAAGATTTTCTAAGTAGAAAAAAAAAAAAAAAAAACCAACCAAAGCTAGATGAAAGCAAAGACCTATTAAGAGATTGTATTTTATCAAAAGGATGAAGAATTGAACTTCTAAGACATTCTAAGATTTTATTCTAAAGGCTAATTGTCCTAAGGCCTCCATAGCTTCAGGGGTAGGAAGATGACTCCATCATGATGGTGACACCGAGAAAAAGTCACAGTGTTTCATTTGGGTGCAAAGCTTTCTTTCAGTTTACCTTTCTCTTCAACACATCCTGGAACCGTCCTAAACGTCATGACAGAGAATCAAAACCGAAGCACGTCCATTCTTCTATGTGTGTGCATCAAGTGTGTGCGCTAAAGTTTGGCCTGGATACTTTTGTTTTATACTGGTCTCCAAATATGAGAAAGTCTACAAAAGTGCACCAGGTCCCAGAATGTTTCCATTTATCTTTGTATCCTTCAGTTATCTCTGCTCAAAAATGAATCCAGGGACTTCTGTAGAAAGAAAAAGTTTCCCCTATTTCCTTATACTATTGAATTATATCTGGCAAGATCCATATAGTTATAGAAGGCTACTCCTGGTGTGTTCAGCAAAAGCAAAAGTGAAAGGGCCTGTGGCTGAGCTGGAGGAAGAGGAGCAAAGTGCTAACAATTAAAAGTGTGCCATTAGTGTAGTGAGAATTTTGGCTTCATTTAAAACCCAGTTATGTCATGTGATTATGTTTTTATTTTAACCCCAGCTGCGGGACATGGGCCTGTTTCACAGCCGTTAACTCTGATTGTCTCGTTGTGCTCTGGGAGGGACATGATTTTTGCCAGTTTCAGATAGTTTGTGTTTGGAATTTTGTGGACTCTTGAGAGGGTATAAATGTGAGAGCCCCCGAGAGGGCCTGTGGGGGCTGCTGCTCCCCTGGCTGCTGCTGGTCTCTGCTTCTGCTGAGTTGCTGCTTTGCTATTTGGTTTGATGGATTGCTGATTGGGCATATCCTGACAATGAAGGTTGGACTTGATGCTGCTGGTCAACAGGAAGTAGTCTAAGGAGATCTATGCCTCCGTTCCCCTCTGACCTTCCTTCTCTCTCTAGGGTTGGGAATTAGAAGGGATTGGTGTGGAGAAGGGTGGTGGGGTTAGGAACCCAACAAAGTATCCAAAAGTGTGTTTACACATCAGAGCAGCAGTCGTGCATTATGTCAATAACATGGGCGTAAGCACAGCCTTGCCTCCATTCTAGTACTTTCTGCACCCTGGTTCTATTTCCTCTTATGGGTAATGTGCATGATAAATCAGATACTCTATAACTATGGTTTATGGTGGGTATTAAACACCAGGCACATTTCTGTTACTGGGAACACAGCAGTAGAAATAATTGTCGGCCTTCATGTCCACCCAGAGTGTAGCTTAGAGGAGAAGGCATAAAAGCAAATAAGCAGTAAACCAAGCACAGAGCCAGCAGAGGACCACAGTTCTGAAGAAAACCTAAGGCTGCACGTAGTACAAATCACCTTTCTCTCTTTTAAGTTGACTGCAGTGGAATTCAATTACAGGTTAAAAAGCAGCTTTAAATTCTAATACTTTGGTTTTGAAGGTTGGAATATTTGTATAAGTATGATAAGATTTCCTGTGCATGATATCTAAGGCTTACAGAAAAAACTAAATCCTAGGGAAAGCATATTGGTCTGTTTTTTGGATGCCCAGGAAGCTCTGTGTTGTGTCTGAGTCTTGACTGGGACCAGCCACGGCAGACCAGGGATGGAGTCACTTGTAGCAGGATGTCAGTGTTCAAAGTTTTAGATTTTGCATTGTTACGGGTTTCAAATATTCTTTTATTAACAATGTGCTCCTTTGCATTTATAACCAAATAATTAATCATTAGATCATAGAGGCCGTCCGTTAGACCCTATAACAGATCACTGGCTTATGTGAGCCACACCTGGGATAGGATTGGTGACTAGTCTAAAGGGAAGTGGTGTAGACTGAGGTCTAATTATTGAGACTCTAATTATTTTGAGTCTGTGAGGGCTGTTCTGGAAAGCATTAATTAAGGAGGAAGTCCTGCCTTTTGTGTGTGTGGTGCCATCTTGGGAAGATGTGATAGGATGGAAGAGAAGGGAAAGCCTACTACAGACATTGTCTCTCTGTCTGCTTCATGGATGCTGTCCCTGCTTACCACAATGGACTGAAACCACGAGGCTAAATCAGTCCTCCCTCCCTCCCTCCCTCTCTCCTTCCTTCCCTAACTTGCCCACCTTAGGCATTTTGGCAGAGGAACAGCAAAGCATGACTCACAGGGAACAGCAGCTGGAAGAGCACCGAGGCAATAGTCAGTGCTGTAACCCCAAGCTCCTCCGCTGCCACCTTCTCCTGCAGCCTGAAAACTGATCCCCTTTCAACTATCTCTCTGCAGCTCAAGTCATACACATATCAGACTGATTTTCAGCACCAAGCCATAAGAAAACAATATCCACTCGATTTCTGCAACGTCTATAGCCTGAGTTCTACATGCAAGACACTATTAAAACATGGCCCATTGTCTTGGATGTTAGGAAGAGTGTGACTCTCTTTTAAGGATTCTTTCTGGAGACAATGACAGAAAATTGTTGTTTGGGGAATTTTTAGCCCTCAAAACTTTAATATTCTTTCTTTAAAATTTTCTGAAATACCAGTTATGACAATATTCAAAAGACTGTCACTTTGGAGCAAATAAGACCTTTTGATCTGGCATCTTTTTGACCAGTAGGCCAGAATAAAAGAACACGTTCTAAGATTTATTTAACTAAAATTAAGATAAAATAAAGCATGTACATCTAACTGGTGTCTACAGCACTGTGTATTTATCTGAGTTTATCTATAATCACTCAGTTCAACATTTATCTTCCAGACAGAAGTGGGAAATTATGGTTGACACGACAGCAGTGTTCAATTTCAAGAGTAAGCTATAGCTCTGTGGCCATGTTTGCAGTAGATGTGAACACATTATGACATTCAGTGGATCCAGTACTCCTGCTACCCAGACCTCGGCACTAGAGAGATGGAATAGGCTAATGGAAAGAAGTCAGTCACAGATGATTATAGACATCTGTTTCCAGGAGAATGCACTTCCTATGTTCTGGAAACAGAAGAAGCACATACAATCCACTTAGTGTGTTATGTCTTACTTTTCTGCCATTCCAATCATTTGTGTATATACAACATATGTGTCACATGTCACAGACACAATGTAGTACATATAATATGTCCAATAGGAGCAGTGGACTCAGTCTTGTGATTACACAAGCTTTTGTAATTTTAGTTCAGAAAACGCTAGGTTTAAATGAAGAATAGTATAAAGTAGAAGGGTGGATACCATCTTGTGACTAGGTTAGAGAAAGGACATCATAATCCTCACGGGAAGTGGGTTCCACAGGGAATATAGAAGTGGGTTGGCTTTTAGCACTGTAGCTGAAGTTAGAACCCATGCCTCTCTTGCCTTATGCAGCGCTGTGTTCTGAATTCTGCCACTGCCGTGTCATGTCGTCCATCATATAAAAGTGACCCCAAACCAGAATTTTGAACTTTCTTGTTAATCATATGATATGCTATCTTGAAAGCCTTCTAGATTTTAAACAGCCATTACATACATATGCTGGATAAAGGGGAAAATACATTTAATGCTATGGCTAAGGGAAAAGAGAAGAATGTGGGAACTTCAAAGTACCACAGTGAAACCTGGGCACCATCTGCACACCTGTACCATCGCTGGCCCATGTCACTGCCTCAAAGGCATGCATGCATGTGCATGCTTCCCCAAACCCCAGGAAACAAACACATGGCCCAGGCAGGATGGGGGAGTGTATCAATAAGTTGACTTTGGGCTCTTCAAATAGCCTCGGAGAACCCGTGAGACTAAAACTGACTGATAGATGTCACACCTTTGCTCCTGTCCTGATTTCATAGAGAATAACAAAAATGAACCTAGAAACAAGTGCTCCGATGTGAAAACACGTTAGTCTTTCTGTTAACATCCTGGACGGATCCTGACTTTGATTTCACTGAGAAAACAGTTCGATGTACCCAGTGCTGAGGAATTCATCTAATAATTCTGGAGCCCAGATTTGCTGGGGGATGGAAGTTCACAGGACCCACAGATTCTGATATTATCCTCTGTGTTCTTCCTCCTCAGAGTAGGGTAAATAACATAATACCTGAGAAAATCACCTAGGGCCCCAGGCAACCCACAGTTTCATGAGTAATTAGACATTCTGAACCCTTTGATGAAAATGATTTTAATTTTTTAAGTGTTAAATATTTGAGTATTCTGATTTAAATCAGCAACAGACATCCAGATGCTGTGTGAGCTTGCTAGCAACATCAGACTCTGGCAAGCCCAAGGGTTTCTCAATTGTCCGCTAGCCTTTTCTCAACCTACTTGTAACCGTTTCATCTTTTCCTCCTCTATATCTGTAAGGGAACTGCAAATTTAGTACCCCAGATATTCTAGATATCTGCTTAATTCTGCAGCTTTCTGAAGAGCCTTAAACCATAGAATATCTTAAAAAAAAAAATCCACTCCCTATATCCTAGTTTGCTTTTCTGTTTCTATGGTAACACATTGATCAAAAACAACTGAGGAAGGCTTCTGTTGTACATTTTGTAGTCTACCCTTGAGGGAAGTAGAGGCCATAACGGAGGTGGGAACCTGACGGTGGGAATATCAGCAGAAACCACAGAGGAATGCTGCCTCCTGGCTTGCTGAAACTGCTTTTTTTGTAAGATCTAAGACTACCTGCCCAGATATAGCAAGGCTCACAGCAAGCTGAACCCTCCCATATCACTTGCCAATCAAGAAAATGCCCCGCAGACATGTCCACAGGCCAATCTGATGGGCACGGTTCATCAGTGTAGGTTCCCTCGTCTTAAGCAATTCTAGTTGTGCTAAAAAATAACATTTAGAAACAACAAACACCCACAGTGCACACTGTCCCACTGAGGCCACATGAACTGAGCAACTCGCTCTGCTCCCAACACCAGCACCTGCTAGGCACTCAGTTGCCTGTGGAACATTCTAGCCTCAACACTACACTTCCAATGTTATTCTAGAACATTATTTGATTTCCTTGAATGCCAATCAAATGTGAGGGGAGATGAAGAATAAATTAATGAATAAGCAGATTGAACAACTTTAAAATAGTTACCCATCTACATCATGTGGTGATCACAAAGATACCTCTTCCTTAGATAAGCTCGTTCACAAGACTTCTTCAGACCAGAGGCTTGGTCTTGATCCAGAGATAAGAGATGTGGTTTGCATGGTTAGAAAGGGAATGGCCTCTGCTACTTTAGTTGAGCAAATGGGTAACTTCTTTCTTTAGTGTGGACTTGGTGTAGGCAATGAGGGAGGAGAATTTGTGTTTGATAAAAGAGAATATCACAAAGGAAACTCCTCGAATGTTTCTCCCCAGGAACCCTGAAAATGACAATACACATTTCTATCTGCAAGTGAGGCAGTGAGGCAGTGAGGCAGTGAGGCAGTGAGGCAGTGAGGCAGTGAGGCAGTGAGGCAGTGAGGCCAGTGAGGCAGTGAGGCCAGTGAGGCCAGTGAGGCAGTGAGGCAGTGAGGCAGTGAGGCCAGTGAGGCAGTGAGGCAGTGAGGCCAGTGAGGCCAGTGAGGCAGTGAGGCAGTGAGGCCAGTGAGGCAGTGAGGCCAGTGAGGCAGTGAGGCAGTGAGGCCAGTGAGGCCAGTGAGGCAGTGAGGCCAGTGAGGCCAGTGAGGCTAGGAAGTTGGAAATTATGCCTCTACTATTTTGTTTCTTGGGTTTCTGTAAAAGAAGAAAATCTATTTTTAGGTAACCTAAGCCTGCAGTATTAACCTTAATTTCATCTTGCTGTCATTTACTTATTTATTTATTGTTGAGATTGGGGCCTTTTTCTATTGCTCTCCGTCTTACCCACTTTAGGCAGCATCACTGACTAACCCGTAGCCTGCTGTCTCATCAAGTGTCAGCTTGTCAGCACTCTCAGGACCCTCTTGTCTCTGTACCCGATGCTGAGATTCTAGGCACATTCGGTCATGCCTGTTTTGTTGTTGTTGTTTTTATGTGGTTCTAGAGATTCGAACCCAGGTCCTCATGCTTGCACAGCTAATGGTCTTATTGAGCTAGCTCCCTAACCTCCAGCCAATGTCCTTCTATTGCTCCTGAGGCTGGCCTTAAATTTGAGGTCCTCTTGTCTCAGTGCTAAGTTGAAGCTATAGGTATTAGCTACACAGTAGGTAAACTTTAATTTCTAATTCTGGTTCATTAAGTATAACATCTATTTATATATTGGTCTTACAAAATGGATTTAATTTGCAACTCCCAACATCTTCAAAAATATATAGTTGATTGGAAAGTAATAGGGCATGCAGCTTTTATGGGGCACACATTTGAATAAATGGACAAATTGTGCTACATATACAATGGACTATCACGGCAATGGAGCCAAGTGAGTCTCAAGGGAGCTGGGGAAATCATTTGCAAAGTGAAACAGTATATAATCCAATTTGTGTAAAATTCAAATATAGGAAAAATAGGTTAGCTGAGTAAAATAGCACAGCTGAGGAGAACTCATGAGGCTGAGGCAGGAGGATTATGAGTTCTGTGCTCATATGACGGCTACATAGTAAGAACATGTTTCTAAACAAACAAACAAACAAGCAAATGAACAAACACATCAGCTGTGGAGGGGCTGCCAGTAGGCAAACGCTAAAAGAGGACGACACAGGAGGATTGTGAGTTTGATGTGAGCTTAGGTTACAGTTTTATGGGACTAGGCGCTTGCTCAGTTTGTGAAGTGCATGCTGAACAAGCATGATGGTCTGAAGTCAATAATCCTATATAAAAATGTGGCAGGTACCCACGAGTCCAATGCTGACTGGGCAGAGATAGGAGAATCCCTGGAGCTTGCTGGCTAGTCAGCCTTGTCCATCTGGGAGTTCCATGCTGATTGAAAGACCACGTCTTAAAAAATAAGGTGGAGACTTTGGGTCCCCACATACATGCACATATGCACACACATGAACACAGACACATGTACGAAATTTCGTAACAGGGTTGGTGAGATAGCTCACTCAGGAAGTAAGTACCTTGGAAACACATGGGCATGCCTTTGATCCCTAGAACGGAGAAGAGCCATCAGGTGTGGTGGTATGTGATTGTCATCCCAGCTCTGAGAAGGTGGTGACGAGTGGATCCCTGGAGCCCACTGGCCAACCTGCCTAGCCTGCTTGTCAAGTTCTAGGCCTTTGGCTTTCATGAGCATGCACACACACACACACACACACACACACACATGCATGCATGCAAGTGCACATACACACACACGCACACATACATGTACGTGCATATGCACACACAAATGCTTGCAGACATCCAGGGTAATTGTTATCTTTGAGAAGAGAGGGGAGACACAAGAATGTTTCCCGCTACTTCCTGGGGATGTTCAGTTGCTTGGTGTCATTGGTATTTATATGCAGGGTCTCTTCATATACCACTAGGTGTATCCTACGGTTGTCTCTGTGCGTTAGAGTATATGACTTTCAAACATTTTATTCCAATACTCACGAAGAACTCTCCCGTGTGGATTTAAAGCAGAGAACTGTTCTACCTTCTACTCCTCTCTGTATCTCACTCCATGCATATTTCTCTTACACTGAGCTTTGTACTGGGTTGACAGCAACAGAGAGCTCTCTCAGTGACGAAACAAAAATCCCTAGGAATAAAAAGTACAACTGTTGGCCCGGAGTTTATCTTCTGGCCCTCACTCTGGTGACTCACACCTGCCTGTCGCTCCCGCTCTAACAGCCTCCTGTGATCTCCACAGGCCATGAACTCTTGTGCACACCTCCCATGTCCACATAAAGAAAATAGAGGTTTTTTTTTTGGTGTTTTTTGTTTTTTTGGATTTTTTTTGTTTGTTTCTTTTTTTTATTTTTTTTTAGGTGAACCATTAAACCAAGTTTAGTTTAAATGTGTCTCCTTGTTGGTTTGGCCCCATGCAGCCTCTGTACATTGTGAACTGTAACCTAGCTTGATGTGTAAGTTCTAACCTAACCTAAGATTAGCCTTTTGTAACCAAGCAACTGAGTCTCAGCCAATCATAGCAGTTGCCAAAACATGCCCACAAGGACAAATGCCAGGTGTAGTCAGTCAGGCTATTTCTGCCCTCACTTCTTTTCTCTGGCTATGGAGTAGAGCACTTCTGGGCAGGGCTGTCATCTTGAGCATCTTTTAGCTGGAATGCTGCTTGATTTTAGAATCTGTTTTCCTCAACTACTCTGCTAAATCCCCTCCCCTCTCTTGCTTTCTCCTGAACAGCAAAGAGCAGTCCCACATCCTGAATGAACAAGCCATTTTCCTCAGGCCTCACTGTCCACGTGAAGCAGGCTTGCATCTTAGTCTTCCAGTCTCCGCAGTAGCTTTTCCAGGCTTCTTGGTTGCAAGTCTCAGAAAACCCACCGTCTATTCTAAGGTCTGGAAGGATGCAAAGAAACGTGAGCTGAAGGCAGAACAGAGCCACCAAAAGCATAGCAGCAGCTCAGCATTAACAAGAAGCTGGCACAGCCACCTCAGACAACTAGCTGTGGTAGGCAGGTCAGCTGCAGAAGCTTGGCAGCAAGGGCTCTGGCACAAGGTCTTCAGGATCACTCCCCACATGAAACGAGGACTTTTCCTTACTCACATTAAAAGTCCTGGGGAAGAAGCCTGATGGCTGCAATTAGAATTTTCTGCTCACTCCCTGGCTGGACTAAGGAACATAGAGTTTGAGGGTCTTTAATTTTTAAATTGTATTTGTGTGTATGTGCTTGTCTGTACGTGCACTATGTACACCTGAGGGTACCTTGGGGGCCAGAAGAAGCTGTTGATTTCCCAGAACTGGAGTTACGGGCAGTTGCAACCTGCCCAATGCGGGTTCTTGCAAGAGCAGGAAGTTACTTGAGAAGATCTTTTTATTGCTGGACTATCGTGGTAGATTAGGGAAATTCCCCCCAAAGCTAGAGTAGAATCAGGAACTTCCTCAAACAGCAGTTATGGCACCATTTTGAGTGAGTTGCTGAATGTTGAACAGCTAGAACCTAGTAACTTCTCAGATGCAGCCCCTCTCACTGAAGAGGCTGGGCCGCCTCTTGCTAGCAGCTAGAGGGCTGAGCGTGGTGAGAGGCTGAGGGCTCTCTACTTTGCTCATGAACGTGGCCTCTGAGTACACTCAGGGTTCAGACACCTGGTGTTCCTTATGCTCTGGCAACTCTCCCAGATGCTGGCAGCTATGCTGCTGGAAGCAGTCCCCATGCTTGCTTTCCAAACAAAGCAATTGTGCATCTTCCTGGCAGGAGCAGTGAGCAGAGAGGTCAGAAGCTGCAGCAAGGCTGTGGGAATAGGTTAGAAAAACAGGAAGGTCTTTAAAATGTTGCTTACTTGTTTACATTGTGTGTGTGTGTGTGTGTGAGAGAGAGAGAGAGAGAGAGAGAGAGAGAGAGAGAGAGAGAGAGAGGGTGGGGGGTGGGGGGTGGGGAGGACAGTGTGGAGTCATTTTCTACCATGTAGGACGCTGGAATTGAACATGGGATGGGTTGTCAGCCTTGGTGACAAGCACCTTTACCTTCTTAGCCATCTTGTTGGTCCAACAGGAAGATTCTAAGAACTTTACATTGCTAAGGTAGCCATAGCAAAGACCTTATTCTTATGAAACTCTGGAAGTTGGTAAGTTTAAAATCAGTGGGTCAACAGGATTGGTTTCTAGTCTAAATACTATGGGGGAGAATCTGTTCTGGTATCTCCCCTGGCTTCTGGTAGCATGCCTACCCCTGGTGGTAATTTTGGTAGTCCTTGGTTTGTAGATTTATGTCCCCCAACTTCCGCCTTCATGCTCACATGCTGTTCTCTCTGTGTGTCAAGCTTTGAGCCCAGCATGATGATTACATGTTAACTATCTCTGCCAAGGCCCTATTCCCAAAGGAGGCCATATTTACCAGTACTAGAGAGTAGATTCCAACCATAGTCACACACCTCAACCTATAAAAAGAAGTAGGCTTACTAGACAAGGGTCCTACTTGGTAGTATCTTTATCTGCATGCCTGCCACATGTACAGAAATGTCTTGGCTTATGAGACTGTCAATGGTTTTCTTAGGCCAATGACAACGTCAAGGCTATAGATATTTTATCCCAATGTCTAGCTTCCTTCCATTGTGATAAACCCTAATTTCTTGTCCATGACAAGTATAAACCCCTTCCGTAGGAAAATATTGTTGCTCCATGTGCCCATCATGCTGGGCTCAACAGGGTATTTTTATTTAGAGTTTTCATTTCTTCTATTTAAACTTAGGCTTTTAAAATTTGTCAAGATTTTGCTGTAATGAATTTTCAGTCTTAGATAGGCTATTGCTAGTAGAGTGTGAGATAAGTTTAGAATTTAGCAATAACTAACACTTATAAGGCAATTATTTTGTGCCAGAAACATCTTTATACAGAATCTTTGACTTAATTCTCAAAATTTTCACTTTATATCTGAGAAAGCCGAGTCTGTAGAAGATTCCATCACATTCTTGACCAACAGTTTATAATACGATCTTACGAAGGGAGGACTTCTGAGCATTTATCCCAAATTTTATTTTAAGGCTGAATGTTTGATGTTTTTAAATTGCTCTTGGAATTTTCTCCCAGACTTTTATGAGTAGGTCAAACCTGTAATAAAAGAACTAACACTCTCCCAGCAGAACTAACCTTTAGGGGAAGTCGAGCAGCAGTAACCACATTTGCAGCAGATGAGGATCCTGGTTTAATAATGTGTGGACAGGTAACCCCAATCCATCACTATTATGATATGAACACAATTTAAATTCAATTCTCTTGTGATGAGTGGGTAAATCTAAAGTTGTCAGCTTTCATATGTATGGCAAACTAAGTTTTAAGAAAATCAGATTTCGTTATTTATTTGTTTATTATACACTCTGTTTAAGTGTTTTGAGAAGTGAAAGCTGGAAGACTGTTGAAACTGTCCTTTTGGATGTTCAAGCACCAAAGCATAAAGACCTGTGCCAGTGAGGTCAGAGAGATGAAGAGGTCAGGCAGTGTGCACCCAGCAGATAATGAGACCTCTCTGGGAGACGTCTATCACTCTAGTAAGTTTTACTTGCCGTGTTGATCACAGAACCCACGGAGACCTCAAAGATTTGACCCTAACCAGTGTACACCCAGCAGAGAAGAAAGTAGCTGGAGAAGGAAATGTTTCCTAGGCTTCAAGGAGAAGTCACATGGTCAGCCAGAGCCTGACCATCCCAGCAGGTGCCACAGTTCGTAGAGGAAAATTAGAAAAGCTCTGGGCTTCTCCCGGTCACCAGAAGTAATCTGGACTGACCTGATCAGCAAAACATTGTTAAGCCCACGCTAGTAATGAAAGTGTCTCCCTGTTGTATACATGGAGCTCTTCCCCCACACTTGTGGGGAAGGGTAGGACAAGAACCTGGCAGGACATACGAGACAGTCTCCACCCACTGACCATGTAGTGTAGAGTTGGATTCAGGGGCTGAACGTGCAGAGCTGCTTGGCGAACAGCTTCACTCACTGGGATTTGGACTAAAAGTTTACCTCTTGGCCCCTACCTTCCAAGCCAGGAGTTTTCAAAATAAGTGACTATAACTTGGCTGATAACAGCCAACTGTGCTTCTTCTAGAGAAACCTATCAGTTAGGGGAAAGTAGAGGAAGCTGTCCTCTTTTTAATTATAGAATCACTTTTCCTTGGAGCAGGCTGATGTCATCTGTGTAATTTCCTACAAGATTCTGTGCTAAGTGACAAATTTGTCTCCACCTGTTTCTGCACTGCATGACATTGGCCACTGATGGAAACGGGGGGGGGGGGGCGAGAGGAGGGGAGGGGGAGGGAGAAATGGCTACAAGTAAGGAACCTTTGAGAGGTAGCGAGGAGTGAACCACTGGCTGCTTTCCATCCTGCTTGTGAGGGGAGCTGGTATGATCCCTCTGCAGTTCTGCAAACACTGTGGCTGTTAGCAGTGTTCTGTATGGCCTTGGAGCTCTAAAACAAATCTTTGAAACAGTCAATTCTCCCAGGAATGTGCTGACAGGTCCACAGCCACATGCTGGGTCAGACTGTAAAAGTGGTGTGATGGTGATCTCACTGCATGGTGGATGGAGGAGTCTGGACCCTAGGTACTGGCCAGCCAACAAGGCACTGGCTTGTTCCATGGCAGCAGACGGCTGCTCTGTGAGCCAATAGCAATGCCGGGAAATGATATGCTGATGCAGAGTCAGTCCTGACCACGCCCCCTCTCTGCTCTGCCTGCCTGCTTAGGCAGGATGCAGGCATTCTCCTTGCTGAGGCTGCAGAGCTAGCGCTTGCTCTCTCGCTCGCAAAGCACTCCTTGTTAGCCCTGGACACAGGATACACTGCCCCCATAGATAAAATGAAGCTTAATGGGCCTTGGGAACAGGAGGAAGAGATGGGAATGTAAATGTGCTCTTGTTGCATCCTCATCTTCGTTCATTCTGTTTCACGGTAAGGTAAATGTCACAGCAGGAAACATTTTCTGGTCCTCTGCAACTGTTTGTTGAAATAGCTCCATGTAGTTGCATGAGTCACATTTAGCCACTAACTCAATTAGCAGGAAGTATCTGTTACAGTATTTGAAGAGTTAGGGATGGGAGTCCTAACTATGCTAGTGATGAGCGTGTGAAGGATGAAGGTTCACATGCTGACATGGCATGCCCTCCTCATGACCAGCCACCGACCTTATGCAAGTCTGCAGGGCAAGTTACATCACAGTGCACGCCAAGATAGTCAATTAAATGGAGCGTTTCTGGAGCCCCACCCCCTGCTTGATTCTAGATCGGATCTCACTGTGTAACTAAAGCTGGAATCAAGCTCACAATCCTCCTGCCTCAGCCTTACTCTGGAGTGCTGGGTGTATAGGCACATACCTCTGTAGAGCAGAGTATCTCTTACAAATTGTCCTCTTTATTTTTTTAAACTGTCAATTCTTATTCTGTTACATTAGCAGAAGAGTGTTCATCATACATTTATGCTGTGGCTGCCAGAAGGAAGTATTTTGGAGCTTTTGAGACAAAGGAGTCAAAAACTTATATTCAACAATG
The DNA here is from genome assembly GCF_011762505.2 of Arvicanthis niloticus. NCBI lineage: Eukaryota > Metazoa > Chordata > Mammalia > Rodentia > Muridae > Arvicanthis > Arvicanthis niloticus. Next base: position 6,627,225 of record NC_047670.1, on the reverse strand, counting down.
GCAACTAACTACTAACTTTTTGAATGAATTCCTTTTTGCTACTTTTACTTTATGAATTCATCTCAATTCCAGAAAGAACAATAAAGAAAAGACAAACCCCCAAATAATCAAGTCAGTGTTATCTCATGCCTGAGCTCTTAAGTACAAGAACAATCTCCTGTGCCATGAATAGTGTTAGCCAGGCGAGGCTAGCTGAGGCTGACCTTCACTTGGAAAGGGACATTTCCACCACACATGTCAGTGACACACTGAAGCCACACTGGAAACCAGTCAGAGAGAAATGCTCTTTACAAATAAGAATGTACAAGGCCAGGTTCCCTTTCTCTGGGAAATGAGAACGCTTTGAACCCACATCCCAAAGAGGCAGCTCTTCCAATGTTCCCTCGTGGCTTTACCTAAGTTTCTGCTCAGGTTGGGAAGCCACAGGGATCCCAGAGCGAAGAACTGCTGGGTCAGAGGTGCAAATGTGAAGTGCTGATGTCATAGTCATCCTCTGTTCCTCTCCCTCTCCCTCCCTCTCCCTCCCTCTCCCTCCCTCTCCCTCCCTCTCTCCCTCTCTCTCCCTCTCCCTCTCTCCCTCTCTCTCCCTCTCTCTCCCTCTCTCTCCCTCTCTCTCCCTCTCCCTCTCTCTCCCTCTCTCCCTCTCTCTCCCTCTCTTTCCCTCTCTCTCCCTCTCCCTCTCCCTCTCTCTCCCTCTCTCCCTCTCTCTCCCTCTCTCCCTCTCTTTCCCTCTCTCCCTCTCTCCCTCTCTCCCTCTCTCCCTCTCTCCCTCTCTCTCTTCCTCTCCCTCTCCTCCCTCTCCGTCTCCCATAACTATTTACAGGTGGCATCTTAGACACTAGCCTGTTCAAATCCTCTGTGCAAGCAACACTTAGAGAACAGGCACTCTGATCTTTCATTCTCTGAGCAAGGGTTTCTAATGATTTTGTGGTTTCTGGCCTCTTTGCATGAAGGTACTGGTTATTGGGAAACTGCTTCCAGAGTATATGTGTAGCACCAGTGAGCAATCTCATGCCACAGCCCTTGGTACACATTACTTAACACAGTTTGCTTTGGGCACACTGGGGACAGGAATATTGATGCTGGCTTGGGAAAAGTGCTGCACAGATGAACTAGGAACCCATGTGCTTTCTCACTCAAGGGATCAGAGGCAAATGCTTCATTAAAAGATAGAAAGACACACGGGAATTAACCTAAGAGAGTTTCCAGAGCTCTTTAGAAGCTCCTGTAGTGATAGCTGTGAAGTTCATAGTGTTGTCATCATGAAGTTCAACCCCTTTCCTGGCAGGAGCTCATTTTAAGCGTCTTGTCAAATGGAAGAGATTGCCTAAGTGCTCTCCCCTGCTTCCTGAGCCCTTTGCCCTCCCCAGCCCCAGTCCCGGGCATCCCAGTCCTGGAATCCAGGAAGACTCCCTCTGAGAAGAGCCTCTAGAAGTGTGACCCTGCTGCAAATGGTCATCTTGCCACTGAAGAGAGAGTGGCCATGGGCCTAGGCAGTGGGCAGAGACCAGGTGTCTTCCTGTGTCTTGCCCCCATGAGGTACATTGCCAGAGGTGACCACTGTCCTTCCTCTGTGTCTCTCAAAGTTACACTTGATACAGTTCTTAGTATTCCCACCTGGGTTGATGAGCCAGCATATCTGTACTAAAAATCAGGATAGGTTATATATTTTTTTAATGAGATGCCATATATGCCCTGAACTTATGAATACTGAGCGTTTATTTAGATTAGCTATTTGGCAAATTGGATGAGATGCTAGAAGTGACAGTGGCATGCTCATACACACCTGTAATCCCAGCATCCAGGAATCTGAGGAGAAAGATGATGGTGGCTGTCATCAGCCCTGGGTGACATAGAGGTAGAAAAGATGAGTGTATGGCTCACAATAGCTCCAAAACAAAGCAAAACAAAAACAAAGGCAAGTCTTATGGGAAGATGCTTTAAAACATGGACTCATCAAATTGGTAGGAAAGATAGCAAAACAGAACCCTGTTTGGGCAGTGATGAACCCCTGTACCCTTAGCTTCTGAGTCTCAGCAGGCTGAAAGCACAAAAGTCATTCCTTATTAGTAATGGGGCTGCCAACACTAACCACAGAGAGATGAGCTGGCCCCCTGGAGCTCCCACAGAAACAAATCACTGTTGAATAGTATGGAACCCTGCAGCTACAGCCAGTGCTGCTTGCCTTGCTGGGAGACAAAGAGCTCAGGGCAGCACACAGTAAGCACAAAGGGCAAACCTAGTAAGCCTTGGGTGGCAGACATGGAGGCAGGGAGGTGGGTCAGCCAGGAGCTCACACAGAATCTGCCTCCAAAAACTCTACTCACTTTGAATATCTGAGAAGCAGCATCTAGGCAATGGTCCAGTATTTATGGTGCTTCAGAACCAGAAGCCCTGAACTAGACTAGTTGCAATGAATATTTGCATCCAAAGCTATAAATGGACAGACAGGAGGTTCAGAAGTCCTGTGAATATGTTCAGTAATAACAACACCCCAGGACTAGCTTTGGGGAGACACATCAACTTTACTTGGGGGTGATTCAAGGGTTTTACAGCTTTAGGGAAGGGTCGGGAATATCCAGGACAGGCAAGGATCATTGGCTGAATTGAAGGCTTTAGGTATCTAGGTGCCTCATTAGCATGGGGAGGCATTTTAGGAATCTCAGGTGCTATCAGAATGGGTTCTTGTTGTGAAAATGGAAGCTGAACCTGTAATCTAATCAAGGCTTTGTGACACTCTGCAGATATAGGGTGAGCATCTGGCGTTCCCCAGTTTGAGAAGAGGAAGCCTCACTGACAGAGGGAGTCTGCATTTCACACTGAGCTCAGGGCTGTCCACTAGTGTCAGACTTTAGCATCAGGGCAACAACACGTGTGGGAGAAGGCTCTAGTGGACCAGGGAAATGTCATTGCAGAGCAGGGTTGATGGGGTAGGGTGCAGCGCCTGGAGCTTGCAGCCCAGCTACATGATCCCCCTGATTCTCAGCAGTAATAGGATGTCCGAAATGAAGAACAGTTCATTTTCTGGGTTGGACCACCTCAGAAGGTCTCTATGGTCAGTGTTGCCCCCTGGAGGCACTTTGGTATCTGTGGTCTGCTGCCCTGAAGTTGAAGCCCGAGGTTCAACTGGATGTCCATGGTCCTACAGAAGCCATGAGCCTTGTTTGTGTCTCTGGCCTGAGTTACTGCAGAAGGCCATATGAATATCCTTGGTCTGGGTCACCACCTGAGGCCATTCTCTGATATCTGAGGACCTGCTTCCACCTGAGACCATGTTGTTATAAGTGACCTGGGCAGTTTCCTGTAGCCATATTGATGTCCTTGGCCTGTGCTGATGCCAAGGGCTGTGATCATGGCTTGTGCAGAGTGGCAGAGGGCCGGGTTGATGTCCATGGTCTGTGCTGCCACAGGAGACCACATGGATGTCTCAAGTCCAGTTTGTCACCAGAAAACATATTTAAGTCCATGATCCATGCTCTTGCTGACTGTAAAGGGCAAGGAAGCTACTTTTGCCATGCTACTGACGATTGTAGGTTCACAGTTGAGAAAGAGAAACATAGAAGGCTTCTGTGGCAACCCTTACACACACACACACACACACACACACTAACAGCCTAGACAGAACTCCATCGAAGAGAATGTTTAAAACTGTGATAAGGATGTTGAAGTGTAGCTCTCCACAACAGATGGCTTAGGAGATGGTGTTGGGTTGGGGGACAGCACTCAGTTTTCTTTAAGGAGCTGGCCACAAGGAGTTTGGCTATGCTCAGTGAGTATGTATGCAATACAAATTGGACTCTTTTCTTTCTTCTTTTTTTTGGGGGGGAGGGGGCGGGCTCCTAAGGGTCAGTGGGAGAGGGCCTGGGAGAACTGGGAAGTGAGACTGTTGTGTTTTATAAAAGATAAGGAGAAAAAGAATATGTTTGGTGGAGGTGCGGTAAGTTGTGGGGGAAGGGGCTATCTCCGTGGGCCGATGCTCAGGCATCCTTTCCCCCTGAGGGACCAGCCACATGGTACAGTATAGAAAAGTTTATTCAGGGCATGGGGAGGGAAGTTGAGAGAGTAGAGACAGAGAAGGGCAGAGAGAGAGAGAGAGAGAGAGAGAGAGAGAGAGAGAGAGAGAGAGAGAGAGAGAGAGAGAGAGCTGCCATGAGCACTGGGATAGAGATGGGGAGGAAAATGGAGGGGGGGTGGACAAGAGGACAGAGGGAGCAGGAAGGCAAGAGAACAAGAGAGAGTGGAGCGCCCCCCCCCCCCCAGCAGCTTCTTTTATAGTGAGTCAGGCACACCTGGTTGTTGCCAGGTAACTGTTGGGCAGAGCTTAGACAAAATGGTAACAGATGGCTCAGGGATCATGATGTAAAATTACCAAGTGATCAATAAAAATGTTATGGAAAAAAGTTTTGCCATGGCTACAAATTATAAAGCAGAAAAAGGCCAGCGAAGTGGAAATGATTACAAAAGAACAAACTATGAGTTAGTTTGTACAAAATTGTCAACACGAGGAGGGAAAAAGTTTGAGCAAGGCTTAATTTAATCCCTGCTTCCCAGAGCACTGGAGGATCCCAATAGACAGAACTCTGTAATCAATTCCCAGACAGCAGCCCAGTTCTCGACTCTATAGTTTCACTTCTTGCTTTGGGGACAAGGTTTCCGAGGAACGTGTGAAGACCATCCGTGTGGAGGAAAGCCATCTCTGCGCATAGCTCTGTGGGCGGAAGTTCTCTTCATTTCCTGTCTCTACTACTAGTGCTTTGCATGTCTGATGTCACATCCTTCCAGCTGCTTCCCACTGCTGGAAGTAACTGTCGGGAGGTCTCAATCAGTGAGCAGTTCAGAGCCGTGGGTACTCTGACTCACACTCATCCTGCCCGCTGGCTCAGGTGAGGATCCACCCAAAAGGGAAAGTGTGATCCCAGGAGATCTGTGAGCGAATGAAGGGAGTCCGTGGCTCCTTACGGGAAGGACATACTGACTCTACAGCCCTACGTTAAGCCAGCCCAGTTCTCGGTGTCGGTGTCGGTATCCCTCTACACTGAATCTGCTTACTCCTCAGCATCTAGTCACACTCCCATCATGTGCTCCCCTCAGGTGGTGTCTTTGAGCTCCCTGTCTTGTTTTCCTGCCGGTACCTTATGCTGCTGAATGCTTCTCATTCAGGCCTCTGCGGTGTCTTCCCAGGATTCCACGGACCTTTGGCTCTTTCTTTAACCAGTGAGGCTGCTGAGCTGGGACTGCTCCTGTGAGCTCCGTCAAGGGAAGGACACTGCCATGTACAGAAAGCATCTCTAATCACCGGTAGCAGCGTTAAACCATTGTTTTTAAAACTTTAAAAGCCATTTCACTTTTTTTTATTATTATTAATTTTGTTTCTGTTCGTTTGGCAAATCCTTCAGACTCCCAGTTTTTCATTAGAGCTGAGAAGTTATGACTAAACCAAGATTCAGCCTAGCAGCTGACGCTCCTTTAATGGGCCTTCCCTTCACTTCCTGAAAGGGTAGAATTGTAGAGAACTGGAAGCAGGCACTTTAGGTATGGAGAGTTACTTCATTGGATCTGCGGAGGAGACATGGTCTGGACAGTCGGGTGGAAGAAAGGGATTCTGCTTTCTACTTTCTGCCGTTATTGTAGCATCTTCCTCTGGAGGCCCCACTTTTGTGCAGACCTGGGGTTCACAGCTTCCAAGTTGTCTAGAATTTGCAGCTATTTTCTCTGACAAATGTCCTAGAACAGTGTTTCTCAGCCTATAAGTCACAACCCTTTGGGGACACCTAAAAGCACTGGGAAACACAGACATTTACGTTAGGATTCATTACAGTAGCAAAATTAGTCATAAAATACCAGTGAAAATAATTGTATGGTTGGGATCACTACAACATGAGGACCTGTGTATTAAAGGGTCGCAGTGCTGGGAAGGCTGAGAACCAGTGTCTTAGAGTCCTATGCTGACAGCAGACAGTTTTAAGGTAAGTGGGTCAACAGCTTAGAAAGCTGTTCATGTAGAGTCGTAGAGTCGTGAAGCTAAAGCACATTGTTTTTACTCAATGTAATTAAAATTTTCAGTATATGCTATTTTTTGTTCTCAACTCTTAAACCATGCTTTCAACTTGCTAACTTGATAAGATTTACATTTTTATATTTTTCAGATTATGTTTTAATCTTTCATTTACAGTTTAGTGTTGGCTGAATAACAATCAATGACTAAGATATGAAATATCTAGTTTGTTAAAGGATTGATTTCTAAACATTAATTCCTGTTTATAGAGCAGTGTTATACTTGGAAACTTTCTTCAAATTGTGTTTTACTTTTCTGGTTTTGAATTGCTTATTAGAAACCAAAATCACAGCATCTGCTCTTTGATAGATCCTTCGCCAATTCTGATTTATTTCTGTTGCTTTTTAAATTTAAAATTTTAATTCAATTAAAATTAAATTTGATTTAAATTGTAAATGAACTTTAATTAAATTTAAATTTTGTTTCAAAGGTTAGATTAAATTAAAAAACACTTCTTGTAATGGAATTAAAGTTAAAGTGTTGAAGAGTTTGTGAAAATAATGTTAAATGTGTTTAAATTTTGAAAAAAAATCAGTTTTATTATAATGCATCTTGGAAAATAATTAAAAAACAACAAAAACAAATGCCAACGTTTTGCATGCAAAGAAGTATGTAGTGTGGGCATTTGTAGTAAATTTGCTGTCATTTAATATGCTGTTATCAACTCCCTAAGGAGCCAGAGTCTCAAAGACCAGGCCACCAAATGCCCATGCATTTGGTGCAATTTCCCTTGCCTGGACCCTAAAGGCTGAGATGAAGAAGCCTGTTTCTGCTTTGATTGACAGGACTGGGGACTGGGAATAACTGCCAGGCAATCTCCCGGGAGCAGGTGTGGTTGGAGAGGTGGCCCAAGTGATGGGTGAAGTCTGGGTGTGTACTGGCAGGTAGATTATATGCAGTCAACAGTCTGCCAGTGTCTGTGGCTCTGCAGCCAGCATAATAAGCCACCCCTTGCTCTCTGACATCAGCACCGTCCTTCCCCTGTCTCCTGTGAAGTGATTACACAGGAAGAAGGGTAGCCTGGTGCCAGTTGCTTCCTGGAATAATGTGTCATTCCCGCCCAGGCATGAAGGAAAGTCAAGGTGGGTGTCTTGACTTATTCATTAAATGTAGAACTCGGGCGTTCACTTAAGCTCAGCTCAGGGCATCCAGGGTAGGTTGTCATAGGTCAGAGTGTGCTCTTGAAATGCTTTGACTAGGCAGAATGGTTAATACTTTATTGTCTACTTGACATCTAACAAACCTGTGTGAGTTTCTAGATCAACCCAGATGGGAAGACTCTCTCAATTGTGGATAGCACCATTCCTAAATTGGGATCCTGACTGCAGAAACATGACCAGCCTCAAGTTCTTGCTGCCCTGACCTGCCTGTCATGAAGGATTATGGTTTCCAGTGGAATGGAAACAAACCTTTCCTTTCCTACGCTGCCTTGGCCATATGTTTTGAAAAAGTAGTGAGACAAGTAAGTTGCATACTAGGTGCTGGTGAGCTTTAGTTTGGGCTCACTGGAACGAGGTGTTTCTATGCTGACATGTTGTGGGAGTCATAGATAATTAATAAAAAAAAAAAGTTGTCAAATACATTTCCCTTCTGCTTCCTGACACCTTCTGTGGCTGTCACCACCAGCTTGGAGTGATTATGGGGAATTTCCATCCTGCAGCGATCCATTTGGGAAGCAACAGGCAGTTGTGTATGCACTCAGTCACGCTCCCTTTGACATGCTACTTCCCCTGCCCCAGGGCATCCTGGGTAAGCTTGAATAAGGTAACAACAAGGGGAAGAGAACCAGGGAGGCTTCCTCCATACTGAGGCTGGCCAGATTGTCTACCTGTCAGATGGTTCATCCGCTTCAGTTCCCTCTCATGTCCCTCCCTCTCAGGTGTTCAGGTCAATGTCTCTAGTGAAACACTGGAGAAGGAGAAGAGTGTGTGCATGTGTGTGTCTATGTGTGTTCATGTGCTTCTTTACATGTTTGTATGCATGTGCATTTGTTTCTCTCTGTGTGTTTTAGAGGTCAGAGGTTGACATAGTATATCTTCTTAATCTCTCCCCACTTTATAGTTTGACATAAGATTTCTCACTGAACCTAGGGCTTACTTATTTCTCTAGACAGACTACCCAGGGAGCTCCAGAGAGCCTCCTGTTTTCACTGCCTCAGAGCTGGGTTTACAGGTGAGCACGGCTGGACCTAGATTTTAAAAACTGTCTTCTGAGGAATCCAACTCAGATCCGCCTGCTTGCAGGACAAGCACTTTACTGAATGAGCGCCCATCCCAGTCTCCAACTATGTTTGTACAGTTTACTTTCAGTTTACCATCTAGAGACTCCCAGTACACCCACCAAGTTGTACAACACTCACTACTATCTACTACCAGAACACGGTGGTACCACACCTAAACAGCACCTCCTTTTCGTTAGTGGTTACCCTCCTTCTCAGCCCCTGGCAGCTGCTCTCTGTCTTTAATCTACTTTCTCTCTCCTTTTATATTTGTTCATTCTGGAAATTTCATAAAAATGGAATCACAGCATTTGGGCTTTTGTTTTCTGGCTTCCATTACTTAACATTGCCGGTGTTGTAACTAGGACTCCACTCCTTGTGTGTCTGAGGATTAGGTCATTGTATCAAATAAATCACATTTATTTGTGCACGTATCTCTTAAAGGATGTGATAGTTGTTTCTATTTTTAGGCTATTCTGGATAAGTCTACTATAAAAATTCATATATAGAGTTTGGAGGCACATGTTTTTTAGATTTTGAAGGTAATTTTAAGGGTAGGATTGACAGACAGATGGTAATGCTTCAACTCCTGTCCAGTTATTTTCCAAAGAAGCTGTACCATTTTGCTGTATGAAGGTTATTGTTTCTTTCTATCTTCTCCAACACTTGCTAGTGTCCTTGCTTTTGGTGGTGTCCACTCTAGTGGATGTGGTCATTCTGACTTGATTTCCATAAATACAAAGCATTTAACATCTTTGCACATGTTCATTGAACGTTTATCTTCTCTGGACAATTTTGTTTAAACTTTTGCTCATTTAAAAATATAGTTTATTGTTGATTTTTATGACTTCTTTAAATGTTCTAAATGCGTAGGCCTTAGCAGATATGCAATTTATGAAATTTTCTAATTTATGAATTTGTTTTTACTGTAATAAAATGTGATCCATGAAGTAATTGTTTCTCAAAAAGGAAACAACTTCATCCAGATGAAAAGACAGAAAAGTCTTCATACAGAAAATGAAATCTGTTAGTTATTGAAAGAAGTAGCATAAATAGGACAACACTAAAAGTTCCTAAGATAAAGCCATGCATTGCAGTATGGAATCGAGTCATGAGGGGTGGAGCTAAGCTCACGTATTTGATACCTTCACTTATATCTGTGGCTGTATAACCTGCATTCAGCTAGAATTACCAACTAGAGCTGAAAACATATACCCCTCAGATTCGAGATCCTATCAATACAAAGTCAAAATCCTTTAATTTGCTTCAATGGCTTCTTGACCCTAGTAACCTCAGGTTGATGTCGATCAGAACATGGCTTCAAGAATGTCTATATTGTTTATGCAAAACTTGCCACTCCCTCATGCACACTTTACTGAATTTCATGTGGACTTTGTCCAGTAGTTATACCAGCTAATTAAAGTTTTCTTCTTAAGTAAATAAATGCATGTTAAAAGGCATCTAAACAAAGGCATCTTTACTCCACAGTTTTGTTTGTGAAGCTTCGGTAGGTAGCACTTCTTGCTTCTATTCCTCATTATTGTGATTTAAAGACAAGGTTACATAACACAAGCTATGTAGTCCTGTTCCTACTGTCTTCATATTATGCTACCACTAGAGGTGACTAAAGGAACAAAAATCTCTCTTACAACATCCTTGTGTCCGCCAGAAGCATGGCTTACCAGTCATTGATCTATGCAGCCATCATTACATAAGGATAAGTAAAAGAAATCACATCTTCCTGGATTTCTTGGAAATATTTTTTAGAGATGTCAGGTAAACATAATGAGAAAATTTTATAAAACCTTGCTTTCCTTTGTAAAATTTGGACATATAGAAGATCATAAAACTGATATCCTTCTGTATATAAACATACACACATACAGAATTACAGAACCAGGACAAACTGTAATTTGTATTCCTAATGATCCAACACAGGTCAGAATGCCAAGTTCATCAAATAAGCTTGTGACGTTTAAAAATGACAACAGCCATGATGTGGAAGTTTGAAAGGAGAAACATTACCATTTGTGGCCAAAAGTTCAAAAATGAAATGATATTGCCTAAAAGAAGAAAGAAGAAAACATCTGGATTTATTGTAGGGCAGTGACAGGTGGGATTTACATTGGCTTAGTAGACCGACAGCACTAAGGTGTCATCTACATACAAGAACAAGAAGCCTGGAGAGGAGAGGATATCCTGGAATATTCAATGCAGTTTCCCTTTTCTGTCAATGTAAGACATAAAAATAGGAGGCTGTGAGGAAGGGAAACTTTAATCCATTGCACACTGTTCTATTTTTCTCAAAAACTCTCTTGGGGCTAGGTAGACAAAGGAAATCAATATAAACAATGAAGGATTCTGATACATTTAGGAAGTGGAAAACAATGTTCAACATTAAGAGTTGGATGGAGCCAAACTGATATGCGAGTAGTGGAAAATTCCATGACCTTCTGAATATTTATCTGCTTTGAGGATACAATACAGTATCTACTGCTAACATCAAGATGATTTATTAGATACAACCCATATCCCCTGTCTTTACCCCATGGACCAAAGCTACTTCCAATTCCAGGAGAGGCAATCTTGCATAGGTGCTCTGTTCTCATGAAAGATCTCATGGAACAGAGACATGTTCTAGATCCGGAAGAGAATTATGTCTCCAAATAAGAGCACAGAGGTGGGTTATCTGTTGTGAAAGTTAGAAACATGCTAGAACTCTTTACCTAAACCATTTACAAAACCCCATTTGTATTTTGGCTTCTAATATAGGAATAGGTAGATAAATATGTAGATGGTAGACACCTTTTGAGATAGGTATCTTACTACATAGTGGAGGCTAGAGTTGAATTGTGGTCTTACTATCCCAGTCTCCTGAGTTGCTGAGATTACAGCTAGGTCCCATCATATTTATGTTCCCATTTACAGTTTTTGAGATTAGGTTTCATTACCTAGCACTGAGTCCTAGGATGCCAGTGGCTTGGACATGAAGAGTTGTGTGTCGTTCCTATGACTCCAGAGGTAAACAAGGCGGTTTTGATTTGGTAGCCATGGTCCAGAGTATCCTTGGGAAACACAGCCTTATCTCAGTCCATCACACTGTCTCCACTCTTGTGTTTTAATCACGACGGTGCTCCAGGTGTAGACAAAAACAAGAGGTGAAGAGTAGTCACAAGGGTATTCTAGCTCATTTATGAAGAATCTGACAGAAGAAACGTCCACCTACATCTCATTGGCCAGAGAACAATCTTATGATCACACTAAACAGGAATGGGGAAGGACTAAAAGCTTGAAATAAAGGAAGAACCGATATTGGGACAGACCAAAGTACTCAGTATTAGCAAACTACATTTCAGAAGGAAAATATGCATCTGGGTTCCCCACCTACCCCCAGGGTCCCCCACTTGTTCTGCACTTGAGTGTTGACTCCCACTACTGTAACTTGCTGGCACTTGTTTTAGGACAGAACCAGACTTGCCTGAGAGCTTGGGCATCCAGATGGGTCCTTGATGGCATGGGTGCACTCCTGTGAGGCAAGTGAAACCCTGTTACCAGACAGAAAACCTGGTAAGACCAAGCAGATTAAGGAACCCCAGAAATTCTCATAATTGAGAACAGTAGGCATTTGAATCTGTTCCCAACCAGATTCCTGTCCTGGAGCACGTGACCACAATACCCCACTAAGAGAACCATGACAACTGGTCATGTAACATAGAATCCCAAAGTTCTTCATGTTAATGAGGTATCTAGATGGACCCTGAGGGTCTAGGCAATAAGCTTTCCTTACTGGACATTCCTTTCTGTAAAAGGTATTTAACCTCTGATTCACCCCGAGTAAGTCATATGCATCCATTTTCCACCCTGATTAAACAATTTGGACAAGCAAGGACTGTCTCCTTCCTCAAGAACCACTAAAGGGGGAAGCCTTCATACAGACTTGTGTAGACTTAAGCTTCTCCACATTCCTGGGACTCACTCTGAGCTAAGCCAGGTCCCCTCTCCTCCTCTCCAGCTCTGGTTCTCGACTCTTTGGAGGTTCCCAGTGGCATCTGGGTGCCCAGGAGTTTGAGAACTGCAGCTTTCTGATAATGTTTCAGCAACACTGAGGCTGTGCTACCCTGTGTGTACTCTTTTGTCATAACAAGCTTTACTTGGTTTGTTGGCTTTTTAAAACCTTTTTACAGTTGATTACATTGGACCACTGTGCTTTCCTTCCTGTGTTAGCCCGGCAGCTGTCACCACTTCTGAGTACATTATATGCTTTTCTCTGTGTCTTCTGAAGAATGGTGTTTTGTTGACAAATGCAGAATGCACTGAATATGTATTTGCCTAAATGGACAGAAACATTCTGGGGAGATGAAATATCATCAACCATTTGGGCAACTTATTGATGATCATCAAAAAGTTGTTATATTCATGACTAAAGAGACAGAATCAGATAATGTGTTTAAAATGTGGGAATATTAGTATAGGAAGAAAGAGAGGGGATTCCAGATGTTTAAATGTTGCAAGGTTAGAGAAAAAAGCATGGATTCATTCTCACATATTCATATATATAGTCTATTCTAAATATATAAGTATTAGAAAGATATTTAGTAGGAGAATTTGACTTAGCAAGTATACAATGAAGTCTATTTAGCTTTTAGACAAGGTTCCTGGGGTGCAGGTCAGTGAGCCAGAAGCAAGTACAGAATAGTTATACATTTCCTGAAAAAAAAATTCAGTTTTTACTATGATTGAGAAATAATCACCAATAGATTTTATCAATATCCAATGAACTGCATGTGGAAGTCAAGTGTCAGCTTCAGGTGTTGCGCCCAGGAGGCCGTTCACTTACTTCTTTGAATCAGGCGCTCTCATTGGTTGACTATGATCACACCAATCCCACTAGGCTGGGTGGTTATGAGGGACCCCTAGGAATCCATTCATCTCTCTCTGCCTCCTCAGTTCTCAGATTGCAGCCCTAGGTTGTGACTGATGGAAAAATTATTAATTTAAAATTTGGCACAAAATTGAAACTACTAAAAATGAGAGGAAAAAATTATGTCTTCATAAAATGACATGGTTCAGACACTGAAATTGACACTCATATGTCATATTTTGTGTGTATGTACACAAAAATCAGTCAGTTAATGAAGCCCATGTATCTTATTACGTAAGTGCAAAGCAACCCAAACTGGAAAATACAAAGGTAGCTATTACAGCATGGCCATCCAGGCTAGGTATAGTGGTTCATACCTTTGATTGATCTCCTGAGTTTGAGGCTAGACTGGGCTATATAGTAAGTCTATGCCAGTGAAGGCTACATAGTGGAGCACTGTCTCAAACAACAGAAAGCCCACTTTGCCATCCCTTGCTGACTGCTGCTCTCTTTTACCAAGAACAAATGTAATTGGTAACACATTAGACATGTGAATCAGAGTCAACCAAGCTGTTTGTTCAATTATTTACTTCTTCCACCGTCAGCTTTTCATAGTTTGGTGGGCACAAACTCAACTGCTTTCGGGGAAAGCTAATTGGGAAATCTGCTATCCAGCACTAAGGTCCAGACCAGGCCTATTTATAAGCCACCAGTCCCACAGTCAGTACTGATTACTCTCCAGTGGTTTGTTCTTTCAACATCTTCCCAAAGTGAGATTAGAACACATTTCACTTACTTCTAACTGGGTATGAAACATTCTTTTCTTGTTATGGCTGGAAAACAAAGAAGGCAAGACGATCTGCTTAATTAACAAGACACTGAAAACCTGACCACAAAATTAAAAGTAACCCCTGCTTTTTCTCGTGTGCACACCTTCCCCAGGATGAGGGGGAAAACTCATCCAGAAAGTCTACACAAATTCTTGTCACTGGTTGGTTTCTTTACTTTATCTATCTATCTATCTATCTATCTATCTATCTATCTATCTATCTATCTCTGGTTAGGGCAAGATCAGTGCGCTAAGCAGAGAGGTGCTGTGAGGGGCTGGTGTGTAAAGACAGGGCTCCTCATGTTTTAAGAGGCTACGTGGTCAATATTGCTTCCACAGATACCCATGCTCCTTTAGGATTTCTGAGCCAGGGTCCCCGAGCTGCTAGGAAGTTAGCAGCTGAAGGGAGGCCTTCTGGTATCAGTGGGATCCGTGGGACAGCGGGACCTTTGTCCCAGCAGTTTGATTCCATTAGTCTAGGATGGCCCTGAGGATGATAGTTTAGTGATACAAATGTGGTAATCTATCTATGCTTTCTCAACAGCACGCATCATCGTACATTGAGCCCAGAAAAGAGAAACTCAGTGCAGACCCACAGCAGGGCAAGAAGTCCAATGGGATAGCCCCACCACCAGCGGAGCTTCACAGGCTCCAGAGGTGGGTTGCAGGAGGATGTGCGTGCACATGGTGAGGAAGAAGAGGATTCTTACACTCTACGCGCTGCTGCACTAGGGGATGAACAGAGCATCACCGGAGAATTCTCTGTAGGGCTCAGAGTCCTTTCTGCTGCATCTTTCTCTTTCCTTCCTCCTCTCCCTCCCTCCATTCTTTCGGGCCTTCCTTGCCTACCGAGTTTCCTTCTCTTCTCTCCTAGAAGCGAAATATCTAGTACACTTTTTTTTGATAGTTTGATTTTAAGAATCAAGTTCTTTTTTTCCAACATAATATTTTTATTGATTATTTGGGAATTTCACATAATGTACCTCATCATACTCATTTCTCAGTCCTCCCAGGTCTGTCCTTCCATCCCTGTGGCCCTCTCTCCCCAGGAGGAGGAGGAGGAAGAAGAGGAGGAAGAAGAGGAGGAGGAGGAAGAGGACGTGGAGGAAGAGGACGAGGAGGAAGAGGAGGAGGAGGAAGAGGAGGAGGAAGAGGAAGAGGAAGAGGAAGAGGAAGAGGAAGAGGAAGAGGAAGAGGAAGAGGAGAGGGGTCAAATTCCCAATGGTCAGTCTTTTCTGTACCCACACCCTGGCCAGAATCATTAATTAGTAATTAGCAAATATTAAATTAGTGCATTTTAAATATTAGTAAGTTTTAATAAATATTAAAGGAAATTTAGTAAATATTAAAAGGAAAATTATGCAGATTGAAAAAGAGAAAACAACATTTTCCACGATTTTGTTAATCAGCTTAGGGGCTCAGGTTTAGAACCTATGTGAGTGTATGTGCTTGTATGTTTTGTGCATAACTATAAGGGAACTGGAATTTTAAAGTTACTTTATATATATATGCTATAGACGTAAATAAGAAGTGTTCTCTGTTCATCCTAACTTTCTAGTCAAAATGAATATATTTTGTATCCTGTTGTCATGTCATTTAGAAAATATTAATTTTCTAAAATAAAACAAAATTTTCAGAATAAAATGGAAGACTTTATTATTATAAAGTGGTCATAAGAAATAGTGGTCTTTGGAATTCCTGAATTCTTAACAAATATTTGCAGGAAAACAATAAGAAACTGTTCTAGGTACAGTTGTATCAACTTGACACAGGCTGGGGTCATCTGGGAAGAGGAAGCCTCTTTTGAGAAAATGCCTCCATCTGATTGGCCTGAAGGCAAGTCTGTGAGGGCATTTTCTTGATTAATGATTGATATTGGGAGGCTCAGCCCACCATGGGCAGGCTGTCCTGGGTTCTATAAACAAGCAGTGAGAGCAAACCCGTAAGCCTAAGCCGTGTTTCTCAGTGGTCTCTCTTCATGTCTTGCCTCCAGGTTCCTGCCTGAGCTCCAGATCTGGCTTCTTTTGATGGATTTTAACTTCCCACTTGTAATAAACCCTTTCCTTCCCGAGTTGATCTTGATCAGTGTTCTGTCACAGTGACAGAGACCAAACTACACACAGAGCTCACAGAATCTGCAATTTATTCTCTCGCCTTCTTCCCAACTCCTCTCATCCCTTTTCTTCCTACCCTTCATCCCTTTCATATCCCCCCTTCTTTCTAAAAACTGGCTACTGAATACCCACCCTTAATGATTTTGAATCGTGATAACAAGCTCTGACAACTTGTCACATGCTTGGAAGGATTAAAATGAAGAACAGGCTGACATCTGACTGAAGTCATTTAAAGGATGACAATACAATGCCATAGAAGAAAGAACCAAGCACATGTTGGGTTTTAAAGTAAATAATTTCTTACTCAGTAGGACACTGGTGCCATCTGTGGTGGTTTGAATAGAATTGGACCCTATCGGCTCATATACTTGGTCATTAGGGAGTGGTGTTACTTGAGAGGAACTAAAAGGAGTGGCCTTGTCACACCAGAACATGTGTCGTTTGGGGGACAGTGGGCTTTAGGGTTTCAAATACTCAAGCCAGGCACAGTGGCTCCTTCTCTTTTTACTGGCTGCAGATGTAGAACTCTCAGCTACGACGTCTCCCTGTGTGCCACCATGCTCCCAACCATGTGGATAACATAATAAGCCTCTAAACTGTCAGTGTGATGGTTTGTCTAATGCTCAGCCTAGGGAGTGACACTATTAGAAGGTGTGGCCTTGTTGGAGTAGGTGTGGGCTTTAAGACTCTCATCCTAGCTGCCTGGAAGACAGTATCCTGCTAGCAGCCTTCAGATGAAGATGTAGAACTCTCAGCTCCTCCTGTACCATGCCTGCCTGGATGCTGTTATGTTCCTGCCTTGATGATAAAGAACTAAATCTCTGAACCTGTAAGCCAGCCCCGGCTAAATGTTATCCTTATAAAAGTTGCCTTGGTCATGGTGTCTGTTCACAGAAGTAAAACCCTGACTAAGATAATCCTTAATTAAATGCTTCCTTTAATAAAAGTTGCCATGGTGATGGTATCTCTTCACCCCAATAGAACACCAACTAAGATACCATCTGAACTAAATCTGTAAAGGAGATGCTGGAGAAGTGTTGAGTCACCTGTCCTGCTGCAGTGATGACCAGCAACAGCACCTTAACTCTGACTTTGTTTGCTTTTCAGAGTGGCAGCACAAGAGCTCAGACATAACTTAAATCTAGCCTGTGTCTCCAAAGCCCCAGGGTCAGACCCCATTGCCCCTGCGTGGGCTACAGGTCTTGACCTCAACATGTTGATTGAAATATACCTTTTGTCGATTGCATCAAATTCGGTGTCTTCTGAGTTAATGGGTGGCCGCGAATTCCTGAGACTTGGGAGAGGTCCTCCCTTCGTGGGGGCCTTACAGAACCTCTAGAGAGTATCAGAGACCCAGGATGTAAGAGACTCTCAAGATTCATTGCAGTTGGTTTTAGACAAAATGCCTATCATTGGGAAGAGGGAACCCAAAGAGTTCTCCTCCAGTAGATGGACAGGGCCTCAGGTAGAGGGACAGGGTTACTAACAAACAGTCAAAATTTCTAACCCAGAATTTTTCCTGTCTAAAAAAACTGCAGGGACAAAAATGGAGAAAAGATTGAAGAAAAGGAGGTTCAATGACTGACCCAACTTGGGATCCATCTCATGGTGGGGGGATGGGGGCAGTGGCACCAAGGCCTGACACTATTACTGATTGTATGATGTGTTTACAGATGAAAGCCCTGCATGGTTGTCCATGGTAAAGAGGCCAGCAGCTGACTGATAAAGCAGATACTTACACCCAACCATTGGACTGAAGTTGGGGACCCCTATGGTTGAATTAGAGGAAGGATTGAAGAAGCTGAAAGTGAGAGCAACTCCATAGGAAGACTAGCAATCTCAAGTAACCCAGACCCCAAGGAGCTCCCAGAGACTGAGCCACCAAGTAGTAGCATACACGGGCTGCTCTGAAGCCGCCTGACACAGAGTCATACACAGCAGAGTCTGCCTGGTTTGTCCTCAGTGAGAGAAGATGCACCTAATTCTCAAGAGACTTAAGGCCCCAGGAAAGATGATCTGGGGGGGGGGGAGGAGTACCTCTTGGAGGCAAGGTGGGGGAGAAATAGAATAAGGAACTGTGGAAGGGGGACTAAGGGGAGCAACTACTGGAATGTAAATAAATAAAATAATTTAAATTTTAAAAAAGAAAAAAAAAACTGAAAAAAAAACACTTTAAGGACATTGATATAGATGAACTATAGGTAGTGCTTGGCACAAAAATGTCATGAATATTATCCAAATATCAATGTTACAGTTTTGAGATTGGAAGGTGACTTATTGTACATTAAGATAAAGAACCATGGAGATAATCTCATTTACTCAGAGACTGACGCAGTCCCATGGGACTTCTGGCCATTTTGAGATGGCAGCTTAATCAAATGTTTTAGTGGGATGTGCTGGTACATTTCCGTAATCCCAGCACTTGGGAGGCGAAGGGAGAAGGAGCAGGAATTCCAAGGTCTTTCTCTGTTGCTACAAAGTAAATTCATGCCAGCCTATGCTACATGAGTGCTGTTTCAAAACACAGAAAAATATACTCCCAAACATCTCTGTGGTAATCCTACAACTGTGCACACCAGCTGTCAGGAGAAGCTGCACCCATGCTCATCTGTGACACAGACAAAACTTTGCTAAAACGGCCCAGCGACAAAGTGCCTCAAATGAGTGACTTTACAGTACAAACTCATGTTCCCGTTGCTGGAACTGTAGTTCCTGTTGCTGGATATCGAGTAGTTATTATTGCAGGTGAGAAAGGAAAGAAAACCTGTTTGAATCCTCCTCATACTTATCATTTTGTAGATGTTATTTGTTTTCTCTTATTTTGCATAATCTTTATGATATTCCACATTACCACTGTCCTCACAGTAAGGATCACAGAGCTCACCCAGTGAGTAGATATGATGCTTTGGATCGTTGTTGCCTTGCTGTTCAGCATTTGAGCATCCTTCGTTTCCTTTGTTTCTTTGCTATTCAACATTCAAACATCCTTCCTCTTCTGGTCATCCCCTAGCAACTGGGCATTGCTCCCATCGTGGAGCTAAAGGAGCCCAGTCCTTCCTGCCTCATTACAGCTAGAACAATACGTACCAGAACCATAGCAAGCTCCACAGTCACACGGGGTGTTTGTAAAAATTCAACTTCTGGGTCTCATTTCCAGAATTTGATAATTTTCATTCCCAATAGTTCTTGATTAGGGGCTGATAGTTGGGGACCGTACTGTAAGAGCCACAGAGCTAGAGTTTAGACACATGTCTGAGGGTAGTCAGAGATGCAGTGGTCCAAGATTTGAGACAAGGCAAGCAAAGACAGTAGAGAGTTATCTGTGCATAATGCACTTAGGCTGGATTCCAACTATGGCCTCACAAAGAGTTCAAGGAAAGGCCAGACAGGGAAGCAGGTGGCTAGTCCGTTTCTGTTTTTTACCTATTTCTCTTTTATTTTCCTGTCAATTCTGTAAGATCTCCAATTCCTTTGGCAAAAATTATCTTTCTGGATAACTTCACCAGGTCCATTTCTGCTGCATGCATATAGAACCCCTGACTGAAAGAATTTCCCAGTGGTGTATGTATCACAGCCCTACTCCCAAGGCTTAGGGACTCTAAGTGGAAGACAGGGCAGCAAGGTTCTGAGACCAGAGATGCTGAGTGACTTCAAGGAAACAACACTGTCCAGAGACAATAGGTCGGGTGCACATACGAACTCAAAGGGATGGTGGCTGTATGCAGAAGACTTTCACAAGCTGAAGCCAAACAAAATCC
The DNA here is from genome assembly GCF_011762505.2 of Arvicanthis niloticus. NCBI lineage: Eukaryota > Metazoa > Chordata > Mammalia > Rodentia > Muridae > Arvicanthis > Arvicanthis niloticus. Next base: position 6,607,390 of record NC_047670.1, on the reverse strand, counting down.
CAGCATAGAGGAGGGAAGTGGGCGTAAAGTCCCACGCCCTAGCCAAGAAGCTATTTGCAATCGATAACCAACGGGATACAGAGAATCAGTTTTCTTCAAGGGAGTGACACTGGGTATGTCAGTTACACTACAGGGCAGATCTCACACACAGGAGTAACTACCCAATAGAAAAACAGACTCCATGTTTTTGTTTTGTGTTGTTTGCCTTTTTAAAGAGAGAGTGAGAGAAAGAACATGACATCGAGTGGGTAGGGAATTGGGGGAGGATCTGGGAGGAGTTATGGAAGAGGAAATAATATGACAAGATATATTGTGTCATATTCTCAAAGAATAAATACAAGGGTAAAGTAAAAGAATGTATCCACAAGCCAGTTAGGACTTAAGCTATTATCAATCAGTGGCATCAACAACTCAGTTATGAGAAGATGATTTCAGCGGTTGACGAGCACTCCTAGAGGAGGAAAAGAAACCTCTCATCTCAGTGGTTGTTATGATGAACCTGTCTGCCTCAATCTTTGGTTTAAAGCCATCTACAGTAAAGACAAACTAGGTACAGTCAAGTTTACCATTAAACCTGTTTCTTAAGGATTGGGTGATGTCCCACCTGTAACCTTAACTACAAATGGTTCTGTAGTGACTGTTCCAGGAAGTGCCAACCATGCCTTTACATTTTAAAAAGCTGTTATGACCATTGCGGAACCATATCTTTGTCTCAAAAGGTTATTATAACCACAAGTTGTTAAGGGTACCGTGTTATGACCACCTTGTCATGTTCTGCTTCTATAACCCTTTCCTTTGCTTGCCAAATCTTACATTTGGAAATTTCCTATCCATGAGCTGTAAAAGCCCTTATCTTCCCATGCCCAGTGCTGATTTCTTGAACCCTGCCTTAGGGAGAGGCAGCCCACAGAAGTGTGTGGGGAGCCAACAGAAGGCGGCTTTCATCCTTTTAGCCATCTTAAGCCATATACCCTGACAAGAGACTTGTTTTCAACAGCCTACAACAGCTGAGCACACTCTGATAACATCTTGTTTTATATACCCAGGATTTTCCCTTGGGTGTGTGTGACTTAAAGGTGTGACTTAAAAGTGTGACTTAAGAAGTGAGACTTATAAAAGGCGAGAGGCAGACAGAAGAGGGAACTGGAAAACTTGGAATTTGGAGGCACTAGGGACAAGGAACTAGGGACTACGAACACGAGACTTGGGACTTGGACTAGGAACAAGGGACTTGGAAAGAGAGAAGAGGAGAGACTTGAGAATAAATGGGACTGAATCCCACTCTGTCTGGTCTCCATTCTTCCCATCCACCCTCACTCTCTCTCTCTTGCTGAACCCTGATCTGTGGACTGGAGCAGCAATACAAGCCAGAACAATTTAGCCCCCAAAGCTTGAGGCAATGCGGGCTCTAACAATTTTGGTCCCCAAGCTTTTGGCAGTGCGGGTTCCAACATTTGGCAGAGCAGTCCCCGACACCCACATGCATGAATAAAAAGTAATTTAATTAATTACTTCCTTTAAATAATTTGGCCGTGATGATTTGGGATGGTGGGCGTCTTTCTCCTCACAGCTTTGGGGTTAAGGGTTGACTAGGGAAAGAACGTGGAGGACAGTATCTTTGGAGGGTGCTAAAGGCAGTAAGTAGCAAGTGTGCAAACACAGTTGTGAATGAGCTAGAGAACCTTTGTGCCAGTGAAGGCGTTTGGATGTTAGCTTACAGTTCCATACCTCCTAGACATCTATATGTATCAGCCTGAAGGTTTTAAATTTACACACTCTACTCTTTTGTCTTTGAGTACTGAGCACTGAACTCACAGCAGAGGGCATCAGGTCCCCTGAAGCCAAAGCTATAGGAGTATAGCCAGTAGTCACCACTGAGCCACCCTGGAAGCCCAAATATTTTAAAATTATTTTTTGTCACACATAAAAAGAAGTGTTCAGGAATGGTAAATATGGAAAGACTTTCTAGAACCTTCTTTAAATTTTTCTAAATCTTTGTTTTATTCAAGCATATGTCTGTGTGAATGTATGATGCCATGTGTGTATAGGTGCCCTCATGGACCAGAAGAAGGCATCACATCACCTCAGACTGGAGTTATGAGTGTTTCTAAGCCCCCTGATATGGGTGCTGGGTTCCAAATGCTCTTACCTGCTCAACCCCTCTCCTGCTGCAGAACAGACTTTGACAGTGGGAGGAGGACAGATATTAAAGGTGAAAGACAAAACAGGCAGACCCACTAGAATGCTGCAGTCCCTATTGGAGCAAGAAGAGTATTCCCTTACAGGCACAGAGGTTCTCTATAACCTTGTGCTCTTTTATTTTTAAGAGATTCAAGGTTCTTTTTAAAATATAAATCAGGAGCTGCCATAATTAATTGTTCAGTATATAAGCCAGTTAACTTAGCCTTTCGATATATTTTTATAATGATTATTTGTGTGTGTGTGTGTGTGTGTGTGTGTGTGTGTGTGTGTGTATGTGTGTGTGTGTGTTTGAAGAGGCCAGCAGAAGGCATCAGATACCCTGAAGGTGAAGTGATAGGCATAGTAAGCCAGACAACATGGGTGCTGGAATTCAAACTTGGGTCCTCAGAAAGAGCAGCAAGTGTATCTTCCTGACTCTTAAACTCTTAATGAATCTATATCTATATCTATATCTATATCTATATCTATATCTATATCTATATCTATATCTATATCTATATCTATATCTATATATCTCCAGAATGAAATTGTAGAATGACATCCCCACATATGCATATGGGATAATGTCCCTTCACAGTTTCTCACAGGGATTTTATTCTTTAGACACGGAACACTGGTACAGCTGAACTGTGTTAAACACTAAAGATAAAATAATATTTGCCAACAATCATTTACTGCAGATTTTCTTAAACTTTTTCCACTAACAACCAGGAAAACATATAACCCTGAGTATAAAGAATGTAAAGCAAGCATACAAATCAAACGTTTACAGATGTAAAGTCATAAAGAGACTTGTTTTAAAGCAATTCATTAATGGACGTAAAATTTTAGTGGTCTTGAAGACTAAAGAAAATTTGTAAACTAATAAAACTACTTTTATATAAATAAGCAAATCCTGGCTGAATGCTTGTTACTTCAGGATGCGCAGCATCTTGAACGCTTTCAGGGTTGACCTAGCATTTGATTTTATAGTCCTCAATGTTGAGAATGCCAGTTCATAGAAATAAATGGCCTCAACATAAACATGTTTAAGGCCATTTCAGAGATTGCTGGAAATTCTGTTCTGGTCCCAAGCCAAAATTGATCTAATGAATTTTTAAGTGAAACTCCAGTCAGCAAGTCAGACATGAGAACATGATGCAATCCCAGGATTAGGTAACTTGATACCTAGGTGCTGAAAGAAGATGATCAGGAACCATCATTAGTGTCTCTCTAAGATCAGAAGCATAGTATATATAATGAAAACATTGCAGCTCATAATTCAAATAGCCTTGACTTGAGGTGTCCCAGCTAGCATTTGTTGGTGCTACACGCTCAGCATAGAGTACACGGTTGTGTGTTCAGGACCTAGACTCCAGTTTAGTGAAACAGTAGGTCACAAGGATATGGTTAGACACACCTTGGTTCATCAGGTACTTGCTTCTGAACGAACTTTTTGTATTCAAATTATGCATCTGAAACCTCTAACTTGCCAAAATTTTCACCAGCCAGTGTTCAGTGATGGGATCCCATAGTTTGAGAAGCTGGGGTTTGACACACACAAATTCTGTGCAGTTAAACTTATGATTACCCCAAGGGATCATCTAATCTGACTTGGGAAAGACTGACTAGGTGAAACTGTGAGAACTGTTTAGGACCAGATACCAACAGGACTAACTGCTCCCTTGCATCCCTGCTAGGGATCTAACTGATGCTCAGAGCTTGATAGACTAGTGGTCTATCCTGAGCTACATCTCCAATCCTAGACAATAAATTTATAATGAACCCTCAGATTGTCATCAGGTTTTTTTGTTTTTGTTTGGGGGAGGGTGGCAGTTGAGCACATGTCTTCTGATAATCAAAACTTCCTGCATCCTGGAGTCTTCCCTGTGCAAATAGTGCTCCTACTACACACAATGACTAAGACATTTCATAGAAGTCTTGTGTTTGCTTGTATTTACATAGAGCTACAAAGGATCTGGAAAAGTATTTTTCTTTATCAGTTGTCATATATTTGCTCCAAAAAAGTGTGTACCTGCATATGCTCCTGCTATGGGTCATTTAGACTCCTGGTTGGAATTTTTATTATACTGTTTTGACTTTTGTGAGCAAGCAGTGGTGGAGAAGAAACAGAAGGTTGTGTTTAAGAAAGTAAGCAGGTTCCGTAAAGTGGTCAGAAAACCATCACATGGCAGACAAAGAGTGGCGTCCAGAGGACAAGCTGGAGAAAGCCCAGACTGCCCCGGAAACCAAGCCTGGGCTTTCACTAGAGTCTCAGTCTGTGCCCAGGCTTTCTCTGAGCGTCCCTCCAGTCTCTGTCATCCCCTAGTCCTTCTCACTCTGTGACTGTCTCAGGGTCAAGGACGCTTTTAGACACTGCTGTCATACCAACACATTCAGAATTTGGTCATTCTGTGTGCTTTATGTGTTTCTGCCTATTTTCTACTTTTCAAAAATGATAACTTGTTTGTGGTTTGCTTTTCCTGGTAAGTCTCCAACAGCAAGGTATTGTTTAGAGCTCATGGCATGGCTCTATACTTATAAACATATAAATGAGAAATAGTTACAGTAATGGCTTCATAGTTTAAGTTTTCTTAAAACTCTTTCATGAGAAAACCAAAAGGTGATGTCTCCGAAAAGAGTGAAATAGCTCCAGAACAACTAAAGAGAGAGAGAGAGAGAGAGAGAGAGAGAGAGAGAGAGAGAGAGAGAGCAAGCCTTATGGAAAGATGCTTTTAAAATTGGAAAGAGAAGGCCGAACTGAGCCATGCAGGCAGAGGATGAAGAATCTATACCCTTGTCCTCCCCTTCTTAGCCAGCAGGCTGAAAACACAAAGATTGTATCCAGTAAGCCATGGGGCAGCCAGAACCAAGGACAGGGAGATGCCCAGTGGCCCCAACCTCTCAAAGAAAAAGTCATTATTGAATAGGGTCAGCCCTAGGACCATTGGCTGGCACCCAGCATAGAACACCACCAGTGCCCTGCCTAGCCATAACCCTGACTCTAGGCAACATCAGGATATCTGAGATGCATCTCAGCAATGGTTCTGTATTCATGGTACTTCAGAACTAGAAACCTTGAACCAGACCAACGAGTGGTTGTAATGAATATGTGCATTTAGAGCTCATTGGGAAACCAAACCAAACCAAACCAAACCAAACCAAACCAACCAACCATCCAACCAACCAACCAACCAACCCAACCTATGTGACACATTGCAGTGTCCAATGCCCTACAATGGACTAATATGTGATAGATAGGTGGGAACAGTAGAAGAATAGAGCAGCAAGTGCCTAGTGACAACAGTGACAGGTGTAAGAAGAGTGCAATGCATGCTGGGAACATGTTGTTGCTGAGTAGGGCTGTTAGGGTGGTTTGCAACCTGGAGCTTGTGCAGACTTGACCCTTAAACACACTGCCCTGATCTCCCTAGTTCTGACATCTGAGATAAAGAACGGTTCATTTTCTGGATTAGACCTCTGTGGTCCATGCTGCCCCTGGAGGCCACTTAAATATCTGTGGCCTGCTGCCCCAGGCCATATGGAAGCCTAAGGTCCACATGGATATCCAGGATCCTATAACAGCGTGGAGCCATGTTGAAGTGCTGCTACCTGAAGCCATATTGATGTCTGTGGGCCATACTACTGCTGGGGGCCATGTTGATGTCTTTGGCCTGTGCTGCAGCTGAGGGCTGTGGTGGTGTTCATGGCCTGTCTGTGGTCTGAACTTCCACTGGAGACTATGCTGAGGTCCATGTCATGTGCTGATACAGGAAACCATGTGGAAGTCCATGTCCCCTGTTTCTACTGACTGTAAAGGGCAAGGGAGCCCTTTTCAGCATGGGATTGATGACTAGAAACAGTTGAGAAAGAGGGGCATAGAGGCTTATGTGTCAACCCCTACCCCCATGCTACCCCACTACTCAAAAAAGTAACAGTCTAGACAGAAAGTCCTCAAAGAGAACACTTTAAAATTGTGATAAGGATGCTGAATTGATCCAAAATTAATGGTTTCTTTTGGGGCTGCAGATAGGAAGGATTCAGGTTGTTGTGGGTTTGTTGTTGTTGTTGTTGTTGTTGTTTTGTTTTGTTTTGAAAGGGCTGGCCATTGGGTGTTTGACCATGTTCCAGTGAACAGATAGGCAACACCAACTGGACTTGTTTTCCTTCTCCTTCTCCTCTTCCTCCCTCTCCTTCTTTTTTCTCTTTTTATAGGGGATTCCAAAGGTGGGTGGCAGGCTTATGAGGACTGGAACACAAGTTTGATCTGGGTTCATAATGTGAAATTCTCAAATAATAAAAATATTATGAAAAAAGACAACTTCCATAAAGAATGTAGATACGAAATATTCTCCCTAAATTGTAGGGGTGAACAGGGATGAATTTCTTAAATAAAATACTGAAGAATAAGATGACGAAGCTGAGAGTATTGTATTCCTCAGCCCCTTGTTTGGCCTCTAGCAGAGCTCTGAAAGCTCAGTTTTATAATATAAAACTGTGAATATAACACATGACAGATAACATTCATGTACACACATGGTGCACACCTCTTTTCGTGCTGCTCTGAAGCATGCCTCATCACGTGGTGAGACGTGGGCTTACAGAGAGCATGAGCACATTTGGAATCTATCTAGGTGCTGTCAGAGCAAACCCGTGGATAGTGTTGTAGTTGCACAGTGCAAAAACGGTTCTGTCTTTAAAAAAAAGGAAATCCCGTTATTTGCAATAATATCCATAACCTTAGGTGACTCCAAACAAAAAAATGGGTCTGACTTATTTCTGGAATCTGATCCAGTTGAACTTAGAGAAATACGCAGTAGAATGTTGTTGCAAAGGCTGAAGTGGGGCATGTTGTTTGCAAAAGAAGAATAAATGATAAATCTAAGAGAATGGGTAAGGCAATTATAAAATACTTCATAGGTTTTGGAATTATAATTTTGAAAACGGGGTCTGGGCCAGGGCACTGAGCAGATCTGGAGTGGCAGCTCTGCTCCCCAACCTTCAAGAACCCAGAGGAAGCAGGGATCCCAGGCACTCTAACTCGGGCAGTATCTTAGAATACACAGCCTTGGTGTATCTACTCATCAAGTATACAGAGCAGACCTGCCCAAACCTCCGATGTCCTGGAATTCCATCTGGATTCAGTGAAGACACAGCATCAGAGGATTATCAACTTACTCTTCCCCCCACCCCTCTTCTAATATCTCAACGCCCGTAATCAGCCTGAAGAAGTTACAGAAGAGTCAGCGCCCCTATTCCCTGGGCTTGGGGACTAATGTGGTTAATAATGGTCTGTCTTTCTAGGGACAAGTAGTGGGTTTGTTGGAACAGGGAGGATTAGCTAGGACTTATTGCACAGCCATAACCTATTGGTAGAAATCTGTATAATTATTATCAAGATGAAGTTATAATTTCTTAAATGGTACAAAATTTACTTTGATTTCAAATTTAAGGTTTTCATTGGTACGAGCTCCTTATTAATATAAAAGTGAGATGAATATTGATACTCTCATGGGCAATGTGCTTGTATAACACATTTAGGAATACAAGGCCTAGACCCAGTCCTTCCTTAACTTTTTTAACTGATTTGGGATGGTTAACCTATGAGTTAAGGGACTATAGCAAATTTATGGCTTTGCGTTAATTGTTAGGAGGTTAACTATATTTTATTTAGAAATAGCTGAGAGGAGTGAACAGACAACAGTCCAGGTGACCTTACATGGATAGTTGGTTTTCAAAACGTCAGAAGTCCATAGAATTGACGCTACAAAAATTTATATAAATGTCCATTCTGATTAGAGACCTGTCTGCTCCTGACAGCTTTCTGTCGTGGATTCTAAGAAGAAATTGAGCATCCTTGGAGTTATGCCAGTTGTGTGGTGACAGCCACTAGGCAAGAATTGCCTCTTTCCATCTACAGACTAACTACTGTCCTGAAGAGGACACACATGCAGAATAGTCGACTGATTATATCTGCCCAGACAGAGTAATCAGCCCTTAATAATCCTGCATCACTAAGGTCTGTCAGATGACTCTGGGCCAGAAGGCTGAAGATTTGATGCTCGAACATTCGGTAGTATAGGGGCTTCTCAGGTGTTCAGAGGTCTCTATAAATTGGCTAAGTTTTAGAAGCTATGTTTAGTGCTTCCCATAACTTCAGTTAACTCAGTCATTCTGGATTTCTGATGGGGTTGAAGACCCATAGTCTCATAGTCAATCCTGACTATTTACTTTGAGAGAAAAGATCTGAGTAGATAGTTTTCAGCTGACATTCATTATAAAGCCAAAAAAAAAAAAAAAAAAAAAAAAAAAGCCAGGATCAAAAGTAAGTGTTTTAGTTAGAAGAGATGACAGAGGTTCTGGTTAGTCAACAAAATGATGGACTAGGTATTAGAACTATCTTATACCTCACTGGTGCAATTAGGAATAAGTATGCTCTAACTGTATTTTGAGAGAAAAGTTTTACTTTAACAGGAAGAGTGATATGTAGGAGGAGCTAAGTGGGAAGGAGTACTGAGAGGAAGAGATGGAGTAAGGAGAGAAGATGAAGGAGAGGAGAAGCTAGGTGATGAGAGAGAGAAAGAGAGAGGGGGCATGGAGGCAGATGTTCACAGGTCTCCACCAGTCAAAGATAGTCTTTATATCTAGGTTGGGTATTGGATTACCCTTCTGATTGAGCATTACCAAACTTATAAATCCTTTGATTAACACTTTAAAAAATTGTATAAAAGCAAAAAGGAAAGGGGGGCATGGGACAGGGGTTTTCTAGGGAGGGGAAATGGGGAAAGGGGATGGCATCTTAAATGTAAATAAAATAAAATGAAAAAAAAATTTTGAAAAGGTAATAGCAATGCATGTTTTATAAATACGTAGTCCCAGATCTAAATCTAGGTGCTAATTCTTCTGTCCTGTGACTTTCAGGTAAACTGATAATCCTCTTTAAAGCCACTTCTTTCTTTTTTAAATCCATAAAACAGGAAAATAAAATCTAGATCTGTAAGTCTTACAGGAATGCAATGAGGTGTTTGTTGACTGCTCACATCTGGGCAGCCTTTGTTATGTATAATCAGTATTCCAGAAATGCCCATAGTGGAAATACTTTGTGGTCATTTGTCCAGGATTTTCTTGATAGCTGGAATTCCATTTTAATGGTGAGTTCCTCTCAGCATATCCTCCTAGTGTGTAAAGGCACACATGTGCACCATACTATCCCTTCTCAGACAAGACGGATGTAAAGTCAATGATGGAGGAGCTGGGTCCCCTGTCTGAGTTCTCTCTTGCAGTCTGTCCTCTAGAAGAACCCAGAAAGGAGACACAGAAGATGTCAACAAATGGGGTGACCTGTCACACTGTCCAGTGACTGTTAAAAAGCAAAACTGTAGGACAGATGTTTAAGGACAATGACTAAAGTCAAGGCTTTGGTAAAGAAATGTATTAGCTAGCATGGCAGGTGAATACAAATGTCACCCACAGTCAAGGCACTGGATATACTGAAATAGTCTAGAATTAATAATAAAAAAGTGTCATCTAGAGCCATATCTCAGTCTCTTCCTTTTCTTAACCAGCCATAAATCCTTGAGCAACTTACATGGTGTCTCTCTCTCTCTCTTCAACTCTGCAGTGGGGATGACAAAGGTCTTCACAGACTGGCTAGGCATAGAGTCTGGGTACAAGTCCTGTCATGGCCTAAAGATGGTAATACCCTTTGACCACTAAAGTCACTTCTCCAGCTTTGTGCCTTCCGGTCCTGCTCAGCTTGCCTAACAATGCAACTGCAAACCCAGATGTACTTGGAAGAACTCAGATGCCTGATCTCATGAATTATTACACCATTTCACTTTATTCTCCATTACTTTTACTACAACAGATAGTTTTTTTAAGACCTCTTGTGCCCAAAGAAATGGTGTCTACAGCAAAGAAACCCCCATTATGCACTGAAAAGTAGGGCAGAGGATGCCAGAGGACATAGCGTTGTATTTGGGGGAAAATCCTTAACTGGAACATTAGACTGGAACTTCTGCCAACACTGTCTGTCATGCCAGGAGGGGATCAGATCAATTGGGAGACACCATGGAGACCAGGAAAGAACTGCAAAGAGCTCCTCGCTACTCTCAATTCTGAGTTCTCATTAACAGTCATGAGGAATAGACATGTTCTGGAGCCTTCTGATTTGTGGGAGAGAAGGTTCTTAGAAAAAGAGACTTGAGACTTCCAGTCACGCCTGGGAATGTCGGTAGGCTGTTTGGTGTGATTCTAACCCTAATCACAGTTTGGCATAGGCCAACCACCATCTGCCTTCATGATTTGTCTCGGTCCTTGTAACTGTAGGGTTTTAGCAATCCCACTGTGGTGCTTTCAGGTAAGGCAAATACTAAGAACAAATTTGCCCTGTGAATTAAGGAACCCATGCTACAAAGATAAGAATTAGCAAGCAGTCTGCAGTGTATGTGTCTGCCTGAGGGAGGGTTTTATGGAAAACCTCAGCATCAACTCCATTAACTAGAGTACCACTAACCGTTGCCCCACTTTCCTTTTTCTAAGCCAACAAATGCTACCCTCATTTCCAGTTCTGTTCAGCTTGGCTAACAATGCAACTGCAAACCCAGCTGTGCCTGGAAGAACCCAGATGGCCATGTGAAAACTCAGCAATGTCGAAGGGTGCTGGATGCACTGATGTTATTTGCAGTTGTCTGATGTGAATCCCCATAAACCGTAAACTCTGCTCAGGTGATGACTGGTCCAATGTCTCTCTATTACTGCACTGCCAACACTGGAAAAAGCACTCAGCGTTTTGATGATGAGGCTTCAGGAAATATGCCCAAAGCAAATCATCTCCCTGATTCCTGCTGTCTGTCAAGCACTGAGTTAGGTTCTAAATATGACGAAGCTTCAGTAGTGGAAATTTCCACAGTACACAGAGACCCAGAGGAACACAGAGAAGGAGGTCTGGACTCTGCTAGTCAGACCTTAAGGATAAACATGGCGAAAGGAAGAAAGGTGGCTCAGCAGGTAGTGTCACTTGTCATCAAGTCTATCACCTGAGTTTCATCTCAGATCGTACGTGCTGTGAGGAGAGAGAGAACCAACTCCAGAAAGTTGTCCTCTGGGGCTGGTGAGATGGCTCAGTGGTTAAGAACACTGACTGTTCTTCTGGAGGTCATGAGTTCAAATCCCAGCAACCACATGGTGGCTCACAACCATCCGAAATGAGATCTGATGCCCTCTTATGGGGTATCTGAAGACAGCAACAATGTACTTACTTATAATAAATAAATAAAAATAAAAAGAAAAAAAAAAGAAAATCTTAAAAAAAAAGAAAGTTGTCCTCTGACCTCTACATGTATGTGCTTTTGCAACTTACCCCTAAATAAATCAACAAATAAACAGTTTTTTTTTTTAAAAAAGACACGGAATAATAGTGAGGGGGGGCAGTTAAACTGGATAAGGACCAGGAAGTAGCAAACAGCAGACAAAATGAAAGAATAAGAAGAATATTCTAGGCACAAAGAATAGGGCGCTTAGCTTGGCCATGGTGGTGCACACTTTAACCCCAGAACTTGGGAGGCAGAGGCAGGTGTATCTCTGAGTTCAAGGCCAGCCAGGTCTACTGAGCGAGTTCCAGGATAGCCAGGGGTACACAGAGAAACCCTTTCTACAAAAAAGACCAAACAAAAAAAAAAAAAGAAAAAATAATAATAATAAAAAAAGAACAGGATGCTTAAAGTGCTTTGAGGTTTGGGAATCCATATGTAAAAAGCATGACCAACACCCCTGCCCTGTGAGGTGTGAGGCAAAGGCATGAAGGGCGACCAAAGAGAACGTGAGCCCGTCCAGGAGGCATTGAGCACTACTAGGCTAGAGAATGGTGGACTCTATGCATAAGTGGATAAAGGATGAGGATGTAAGAACACGGTACCATGTTTCATAGGGACCGCCGATGAAACAGGTACCTGGATTCAAAGGCACTGACCAGTATGGTAGTGGTTATGGCCAATAGGTGGAGGCTAAGCTAATAAGATTTGCTAACTAAAGGAGATGTGGATTACACAGTGGCTTCTGTGTGCAGGGGTGGGTATATCAGATGGCGTTTTATATGGCAAAAGATGGAAGAACAGGAACAGCATCTGGGAAATGTGTTTGGCTTAAAGATGGCATAGAGGGTGTCAGCATTGATATATGCCTGGTGATGAATACCAAGTCATTGGAATGTGCCTTCAAAGCTCCAAAACAATGTCAGTGCTGAGACTGAGCTAGGAATTGTTTTCTTTAGGAGTGATGACTGCAACCTTGAATGATATCAGGAGACTACGGACTAAAGATGGAGTAGAGAGAGCATAGATTGTCATGGCGGGAGTGGAGTGCTGAGGGTGTAGCCATAGAAACCAGAGAGGAATTCTTCACAAAGAAGAGGAATGGTCAGTGTCTGATGATAAAGGGCGGGGGGGGGGGGGGTAGTGAGTCAGAATATTGTAGGCACTGAAGATCAGTGACATCTTTAAACATCAGTGACTCTGTATGACCAACTAGTACCTGTGAACAGACAAGGTGTTACAGGCTGCCGTGAGATGGGAATGGACACTAGGTGGATTTAATCACTCTGAAGGCATTAGCAATGAAACGGGAGGAAGACTGTGAGAACTGGGAAGGCCACAGTGACCAGGGCTTCCTTTAAGATCTAAACAAACTTTCGCCAAAAAAAAAAGTCTTTATTGGAGCAGGAAGGATTAAGGGCTCCAGAGAGAACACTAAACTGAGCAGAAGAACAGCAGGTAGCTTATAGCCTGGGCTGTATGATAATACATCTCATCCTGCTGTTGAAAGGGGGCATGAGTTCTCTGAAGCTCGAGAAGAGTAAAGCTTCTCCAGGGAATGTTTGCCAAAAGAAAGCTGATTCCTGCTTATCATGAGCTGGGAAAAAGCTTTGTTCACTTATAATGAACAGACTTAGACAAAAAGTTGGAGCTCCCTTGAACTGACTTTTTCTGGCCTGTGAACTGTGCTCAAACTTTCACATAGCGTGAATGCAAACAGACTGAGGGGCTGGCCCCCGACCCCATGTCATTGTTTGGTCAGATAACAAAAGAAAGAAGCACTGGCTGCCTTCCTTACCATCATTTCTGCCGAGGAAAGAAAGAGAGATGGCGTTAGCTCTCGATTCACATGTTGACTACAGAAGACTTAATGACCCAAGGCTCTACCTGCTATGGCTACAACCAGGTCAGAATTGGCAGGAAGAGAATTATTTGCTTGGGCCTGCTGGGCTTAGGACACCTCACCTTCACACTGGATCCAGCTTTGATTTCTAAGCAACCATTGATTTCCGTTTCATGAAACAGAGTACATTTTATGTTGCTTTTGGACATGCAGGCTCTTCAGAGACATGAATGTTTTTCAACAATTGAAGAGCTTGGCAAGGATAAAATGTGTTAGAACAGTAACCTGTATAAAGAGAGAAGCAGCTGAGGAAGGTTCACCCTTCTCCACTTCTGAGCCAAAGGGGAGTTTCTGGCTTGTGATAGTTAACTTCTGGGGTGTTTGAATAAGTTTAGTATTGTCTAGGTTGATAACTGAAGGCTAACCTAAAGGTGAAAGGGGAGGGAAGAATGCCTTGCTATGTGAGATGTGCTAAGTTTATGGCTGGAAGTGGTATCCTTGAAAGCCACCAAAAGGGAAGGTCAATAAGGATAAAGGCTATGAGTTTGAGGCCAGTCTGGTCTATAGAGCATATTATAGGCTAGTCAAGGGTAAATAGTGGACTCTTTCTCAAACTAAACAAAAACTCACAAACAAATAAAACCAACCCAACAGCAAACAAACAAAAGCAAAAAGCAAACTTGATTAGAAAGAATAAAAGATCTAAGCTGTAAGTCAAAACGGGACACTAAGTTTCAGATGTCTGAGGCTGAGGCCATATTCCCTTTATCTTCTCTTCCTAGGAGATTTCACGGTTCCTAGGATATGGAAGTCTCCTAAAAAGCAATCTGATGATCACATAGAGTAGATAATGCATGATCTCATGAGCACACATGTTTTCATGCTATGGCTGTGAGGGCAGCCGGAGACAGAAGTACTCAGCTCATGCAGCTGGTAAAGTCAGGTCTGCTAGAATGTGATAGGAGGGACAAGAGGCAGGGGCTCAGGGTCAGGATCTGTGTCCCAAGAGAAGATAGCAGAGTTAATGTCTATGTGCTGACATGGAGGAGAAGTTGTTAAAGCAAGTCCAGGACTAGAGGGTAAGACAGGAGCCCAACTATCAGGCCAGCTCTGAAATCATTCCTTCCCTGGTGGGTTAAGTGTCTTCTATTTGCCAAGCAGACCACTAATGTCAGCAATAAAAAAATATTCTTATAGGAAACAAAGCAAAAATGTGAGTGAAGGAAAACTTTATGAACAGTGTAGGAATGTAGTGGGCGATAGAGGGAGGTGTGAGCTGTGGTTTTAAGTCAGGTGTTGTGGTACCTCTGAGGAGCCATTGAATAAAGATACAGACATAGAAGGCTTCTTGACTTTCTATGAAGGAAAAATTATTTAAATTAAAAATTATGCCACGAAGGTCTTCACAGACAAAGAAGTACAATAGTGAATTCTGCGGCACTGGTGAGATGTGCTTGCACATGTGCCTGGCTGTCGGCAGCAGGCTGACTCTTAGCAACTCCCCGTGTGAGCAGTAACGGGTGTCCAAACAGAACTTGCACTTTATAGCCTTTCTGCTAGTGAGTGGATCTTATGCCATTCATGATACACATTAGCGAGCTGTGTTTGTTGAAACAAATGTCCCAACATAATTTAGCCCTTAGATATGAGCTCAGAAAGAACTAATTTTAAGAAACCTCCCTTTGATATTCTAATCCCATGCCAGCCTTTTTTTCTCCATTATCCATCTATTAAACCAGTTGCCAGGCAAGGTCTGACCCCTAAGTAAAATGCTGGAGAAAGTACAAAGGGAACTTACTGAACGGGAGACCAAGCAGAGACATGTGGAGACCAGCTCCTACTGGGGTAGTTACTGGCTTGCTCATCTTTAATTATTTTTCAATGCTGAGCAGTTTGTTCTAACAGGAACGCCTTGCCAGCTCTTCATACTCCGTAGAAACAAACAATGAGGGTGGGGTGGTAAATGCTGTTCTGTTTGTGAAAGTTTTTGTTCTTGAGAAAAGACCCTGATTGATTTCGACAGATGAGGAACTCTCTAGGAAATGAGACCTGTTTCGTATTCGTAGTGAGCCAAGGGGAGGCTTCCCTGACTCTAAATTCACATGTCCAGCACTGCTTAGCGAAGCTAGTTTATCAAGCAGGGTATTGTGGATTCTAAATAGACACAAAAAAGCTTTGTGATCCGTGCAGTTCCCGTGGACTCATTCAATTTATTGTTATAATTTTCTTTATATAGAAAAGAAGCAGATTAGGACCTGATCACAGATCAGCACATTTATAAATACCAAGCTCTGAGCTCTGGACAACATGTGACTGGACACAGAATTCGTAATTATTTTGCTTTGTTGTGTTTGCCCCAAGGACGGGAAGGGGTGATGAGGTTCTCTTCACTTCTGTAGGGGGCCTGAGATAGCTGTCAGATGGGCAGAGATGGGCCGATGGTCACCAGATCCAAATGTGCTGATTTAAACAGTTTCTCAGACACTGTGGACACCAGAGGTCAGCATTAACTGTGTAGAATCAGAGAGGGAACTGGAGGACGGGGATACTGTTCTCTAATGGCTTAATCTGCTTAGAGCTAATAGATGTCACTCATCCTCCCTGGGCATGATAATGTTAAGGGGTTGGTCAAGATGTAGCCACAGTAGGGGAGAAAAGAGAAATGCTGAATGACATCTATGGAACAGCTGGCTCTGAGTACCATTCTTTTAATGGTTAGCTTTGAAAATTATGGAAACTTGAGAGATGATGAGACCTGGTCTAATCACACACAGGCAAGAGGAGCTATGTTTCTTTTTAAGGTGAAACAATGGTTTCCCTGTGTTGATTGTAGAACTAAGCTATGATATATAGAACCATGCAGAAACAGAGTTTCACTAAATGGTATAGATTGCTTCAAACCACGGTCTTACTGCCTTAGTCTCCCAGGCTCAAGGATTATAGGTGTATGACACCATACCCAGCTCACATTTTTTGTTATTTTGTTTTGTTTTGAGGTAATGTCTCATGGTGTAACTCTGGCTGTCCCAGAACTCATTACATAGACCTGGCTGGTCTCCTTACAACAATAAGCCATTTATATAGGTGTCACACACCAAGAAACAATATTTTCTGCGAGGCTGTTTCTTTACATCCCCAGTCATTACAGCTCTTCAAGAAAATCACTATATCAGTCACCAAGAACACCCCTTAAACTGACATGCTTTGGATGTCTATGTGAATCTGTGTTAGTCAGATTTTCAAATGACTGATAGAGGACAACTTAAATGGAAGAATTGTTTATTTTGGTCCATGAATTCAGTCTGTGTGCTTGGGCAGAACCTCAGAGTGGTGGGAGTGTCTGGTGGCAACAGGATGTGGAAGAGGGTGCTATCCATCCCTGGCAGCCAGGGAGCAGAGGGAGAAGGAAGGGCTATGGAGCAGGTATGTCTTTCAGAGGCATTCTCCAAATGGCCCACCTCCTTCTATAAGAGAACCAACATTAGGAGCCATGTGCTTAGCACATGAGACTGTGGTTTCAGAAGCAAGCCATAGTTTCTTTCTGAGATGAGGTCTTACTCTGTAGCTTGGATTGTGTTACTGGCCACCAAAGGCTTATGGTCATTTCATAGTGCAAAAATCTCTATATCTTCACAGTTTTAACAGCGTTCAAAAGTGGGGTTTCTACTGCCTCTACAGTTTCATAGGATCATGCATCAGGGCTTGCGCACCTGGATTCCAACTCTGTCACACACTACCTGACCTCTCAGGTTTTCCTTTGATGTGTGGATACATTTGCTATTCCTTAAACACCAGCATCGTGTGGCCCACATCAAGGCACAGTGCCAGCTTGAGTGGTAAGAAGGACCCTATAGTCACTGTGGCCTCTCGGTGTCTGGGCACCTGACTGTGGTGAAATCAGTCTTAGGGAAACTGCTTCTTAAGTGAGCCTGTGAGAGAAAGGTAATGTGGCACTATCTTTTTTTTTAATTGGATATTTTATTTATTTACCATACAGATGTTGTTCCCTTTCCCCATTTTCCCTCCCTAGAACCCCCTATCCTATACCCCCTCTTCCTTTATGCTTTTATACCATTTTGTTTACATGCATATATTAAGGTCAGTTCCAGGTTGAGGGTCTAGCAATACAATAGAGGCAAATAGTCAAGGAACAAGCAATACAATAAACACAAATAGTCAAAGAAAAAGCAAGGCATTAAAACCAATTATGTGAACACTCCCGTGATCACAATTTCTAAAGGATTATCAGGATGACCAAAGTATCTAAGCTTACTTCTCTGTCCTAGCCTAAGGTAATTTCATGTCTGAAGCCTACTTCCTTGTTCTAGCTTAAAATTTAGATGCCTGTCTGAAAGTACTTCTTTGTTCTAGCCTAATATTTAGATTCCTGCCTGAAACTACTTCTTTGTTGTAGCCTAAGGTTTAGATTCCTACCTGAAATTACTTCTTTGTTGTAGCCTAATGTCAGATTCCTGCCTGAAGCCTACTTCCTTGTCCTTGGCCAATGTCATATTCCTGCCAAGCAGCCCATTTCCTTGTCCTTGGTCCATGTCAGATTCTTGCCAAGCAGCCCCAAAGGCTCTCCACCTCTCCTCCTTATTTATTTCATTAACAAGACTGAGTCTGTCTTCGGTTGTTCTGACAAGAATGCCTTCCTTACCCATCATGGAATATGAATTATCAAAAGCAATGCCTTTATGTCTTAGGTTGGTAAGGCTCTGTGCAGAATCTTACCTGTCCTTGGCTTGCCAGCTTGTTAAATTAATAGCTCTGTCTGGGGGTCCATTCTCAGATTCAAGTCATGTACTTTGGCTACCAGCCTGTTGATGTAGTTAAAGACAAGCTTTAACATGATGGGCAGGAATAAAAGTATTCCCAGGACAAGAAGGGCTAGCCTGATCAAGCTATATATGCCATTCCTGAGGTTTGACCAAAATGGAAATACAGACCTCAGGCCATGGATAATTTTATTGACATTATCTGCAGCATCAAAGCTCAACAGAACAGCGTTCTTTAAATTCATAATCACACTATGCAGAGTTAAAACACCCAGAGAGGTGTTAGGACTATGCCAAATATCCTACAAGTGTCTTAAAACTTTTTTCTGATTATAATGAGAATCATTGTGAATTTCAAAAGTAACACTACTCCAATGGTATTTGTCATGACACTTGGGATGGCTCCTAATTCTTGAACACTGAACCTCCTTCAGATAATTTGAATAGGTTATAGAGCATCATCCATTGTTCCAGATACCTATATAAATCCTTTTGTATACTCAATACATTAGTAACATTTTTTTGCTAGATGGTAAACAAAAATAGTTGTCTTAACTCCTTGTGTCAATGCTATTGCAGAAGCAGTGGTGCTAGCAATTAATGAAGTTAAAGCTGTTATACCAGCAATAAACAAGCCCATTACTCTCTTTCTTCTGCTTAAATAAAGCCTAACTCACTTCTTCCAGCACTTTCAAGCTTTTTTTTTTTCAAATCAAGATTTTCTAATAGTCAGGTCAGTAAGACAAAAGCTGGTTGATAGACCCCCCCATAACAGACATGCCAGGTTTCAACACACTAACAATTGGAAATTATACAGTCAATGCAACTTACAATAAATACTGTAGAAGAGACAAAATCAATTTTAATTCAACAATTAAAAGAGACTTAAAACATGCACTAACCCTTGTGTGAAATCCAGATCCTGTTCCAACTTTATCTCTTGTTATCATAGCATCATAGAGAACTACAGATAACTTCCAAATATGTCTCTGAAAATGTCCAGATCCAGCCTCCCAAATGTAGACTGTTATTTCCAATATTGGATTGATTTCTAGACCAGTCCATGATTGAGTCCTAATAGCTGGGCACCTTTAAGAATAATACAAGAGACATTATAATTTCTCTTTTTGATTCTCTATCCTACAACTTCTAAAATCTTGAGGCAAGGCAGCTTGTCTTATCTGGGATATAGGAAAGCAAAGGTGGGTCAGGAACATATGTCCATAACAGCTCCCCAGTCACCCTTGTCAGGGCATTCAGCAAGCTCACTGGTCGGCATCATTCTTTGTTTCAGCAACACTATATCTCACCAATGTTTTTAAAGTTCTGTGGGCCTCTTCCACAATACCTTGTCCTTGAGGATTATACAAAATCCCCTTAATAAATTGTTGACAAAAAGTCTCGACTGCTCGACTACAATTGACAGACCCATTATCTGTTTTTTTTTTAATTGGATATTTTATTTATTTACCTTTCAATGTTATCCCCTCTCACATTCCCCCCCAAAAAAAACCTCTTATTCTATCCCCCTTCCTCCTACTTCTATGAGGGTGTACCCCACCATACACCCATTCCTGCCTCCCTGCTCTTGAATTCTCCAACACTAGAGAATCCCAACTTTCAGGGACAAAGGCCCTCCTCTTCCACTGATGCCTGACAAGGCCATCCTCAAATAGCTATACAGGTGGAACCATGAGTCCCTCCTTTTGTGTTCCCAGGCTGGAGGTTTAGACCCTGGGAGCTCTGGTTGAGTATTTTGATACTCCTTCTAAGAAGAACCAAAGCACCCACACTTTGCTCTTCCTTCTTCATCGTGAGCTTCATGTGGTCTATGTATTGTGTCTTAGGTATTGTGAGATTTGGGGCTAATATCCACTTATAAGTGAGTGCATACCATGTGTGTTCTTTTGTGATTGGGTTACCTCACTCAGGATGATATTTTCCAGTTCCATCCATTTGCCTAATAATTGCATTAATTCATTGTTTTTAATAGCTGAGTAGTACTCCATTGTGTAAATGTACCACATTTTCTGTATTCATTTCTCTGTTGAAGGACATCTGGGTTCTTTCCAGCTTCTGGCTATTGTAAATAAGGCTGCTACGAACACAGTGGAGCATGTGTCCCTGTTGTATGTTGAAACATCTTTTGGGTATATGCCCAGGACTGTTATATCTGGGTCCTCAGGTAATACTATGTTCAATTTTCTGAGGAACAGCCAGACTGTTTTTCATGTGGTTGTACCAGCTTACAATCTCACCAACAATGGAAGAGTATTCCTCATTCTCCACATCCTTGCCAGCATCTGCAATCACCTAAGTTTTTGATCTTAGCCATTTTGACTGATGTGAGGTGGAATCTCAGGGTTGTTTTGATTTGCATTTCCCTGATGACTAAGGATGTTGAACATTTCTTTAGATGCTTCTCAGCCATTCGAGTTTCCTCAGTTGAGAATTCTTTGTTTAGCTCTGTACCCCGTTTTTAATAGGGTTATTTGATTGTCTAGACTCTAATTTTTTGAGTTCTTTGTATACCTTGGATATTTGCCCTCTATCAGATGTAGAATTGGGAAAGATCTTTTCCCAATCTATTGGTTGCTGCTTTGTCCTATTGACGGTATCCTTTGATTTACAGAAGCTGTGCAGCTTTATGAGGTCCCATTTGTCAATTCTTGATCTTAGAGCATAAGCCATTGGTGTTCTGTTCAGGAACTTGTCCCCTATGCCCATGTGTTCCAGGCTTTCCCCCATTTTCTCTTCTATTAGTTTCAGTGTAGCTGGTTTTATGTGGAGGTCCTTGATCCACTTGTACTTGAGCTTTGTACAAGGAGATAAATATGGATCAATTTGCATTCTTCTACATGCTGACCTCCAGTTGAACCAGCACCATTTGTTGAAAATGCTGTCTTTTTTCCACTGGATGGTTTTAGCTCCTTTGTCAAAGATCAAGAGACCATAGGTATGGGGCTTCATTTCTGGGTCTTCTATTCTATTCCGTTGATCCTCCTGCCTGTCTCTGTACCAATACCGTGCAGTTTTTTAAAATCACTATTGCTTTGTAGTACAGCTTGAAGTCAGGGATGGTGATTCCCCCAGAAATTCTTTTATTGTTGAGAATAGTTTTCACTATCCTGTTTTTTTGTTATTCCAAATGAATTTGAGAATTGCTCTATCTCTGTGAAAATTTGAGTGGGAATTTTGATGGGGATTGCATTAAATCTGTAGATTGCTCTCAGCAAGATAGCCATTTTTACTATATTAATCTTGCCAATCCATGAGCACGGGGGATCTTTCCATCTTCTGAGATCTGCTTCGATTTCTTTCTTCAGGGACTTGAAGTTCTTGTCATAGAGATCTTTTACTTGCTTGGTTAGATTCACACCAAGGTATTTTATATTATTTATGACTATTTTGAAGGGTGTTGTTTCCCTAATTTCTTTCTCAGCCTGTTTATCTTTTGAGTAGAGGAAGGCTACTGATTTGTTTGAGTCGATTTTATATCCAGCCACATTGCTAAAGTTGTTTATTAGGTTTAGGAGTTTCTCTGGTGGAAGTTTTGAGGTCACTTAAGTATACTATCATATCATCTGCAAATAGTGAAATTTTGACTTCTTCCTTTCCTATTTGTATCCCTTTGGTTTCCTTTTGTTGTCTAATTGCTCTGGCTAGGACTTCCAGTACTATATTGAATAGGTAGGGAGAGAGTGGGCAGCCTTGCCTAGTTTATGATTTTAATAAGATTGCTTCAAGTTTCTGTTCGTTTAGTTTGATATTGGCTACTGGTTTGCTGTATATTGCTTTTACTATGTTTAGGTATGGGCCTTGGATTCCTGATTTTTCCAAGACTTTTATCATGAAGGGGTGTTGAATTTTGTCAAATGCTTTCTCAGCATCTAGTGATATGATTGTGTGGGTTTTTTTTTTTTTGAGTTGGTTTATATAGTAGATTACATTGATGGATTTCCATATATTGAACCATCCCTGCATTCCTGGGATAAAGCCTACTTGATCATCATAGATAATTATTTTGATGTGTTCTTGGATTCAGTTAGTGAGAATTTTATTGGGTATTTTTGCATCATTCATAAGGGAGATTGGTCTGAAGTTCTTTTTCTTTGTTGGGTCTTTGTGTGGTTAAGGTATGAGTGTAATTGTGGCTTCATAGAATGAATTGGGTAGTGTTCTTTCTGTTTCTATCTTGTGGAACAGTTTATAGATAATTGGTATTAGGTCTTCTTTGAAGGTCTCATAGAACTCTGCACTAAAGCCATCTGGTCCTGGGCTTTTTTTGGTGGAGAGAGTTTTGATGACTGCTTCTATTTTTTGGGGGGTTATGGGACTGTTTAGATGGTTTATCTGGGCCTGATTTAACTTTGGTAACTTGTATTTGTCTAGAAAATTGTCCATTTTATCCAGATTTTCCAATTTTGTTGAGTATAGGCTTTTGTAGTAGGATCTGATGATTTTTTGAATTTCCTTGGTTTCTGTTGTTATGTCTCCCTTTTCAGTTCTGATTTTATTAATTTAGATACTGTCTCTCTGCCCTCTGATTAGTCTGGCTAAGGGTTTATCTATCTTGTTGATTTTCTCAATGAACCAGCTCCTGGTTTTATTTGTTCTTTGTATAGTTATTTTTGTTTCTACTTGGTTGATTTTAGTCCTGAGTTTGATTATTTTCTGCAGTCTACTTCTCTTTGGTGTGTTTGCTTCTTTTTGTTCTAGAGCTTTCAGGTGTGTTATCAAGCTGCTAGTGTATGCTCTTTCCAGTTTCTTTTTGTAGGCACTTAGAGCTGTGAGTTTTATTCTTAGCACTGCTTTCATTGTGTCCCATAAGTTTTGGTATGGTGTGTCTTCATTTTCATTAAATTCTAAAAAGTCTTTAATTTCTTTCTTTTTGTCTTCCCTGACCACATTATCATTGAGTAGAGTGTTGTCCAGTTTTCATGTGAATGTGGGCTTTCCATTGTTTTGTTGTTATTGAAGACCAGCCTTAGTCCATGGTGATCAGACAGAATACATGGGATTATTTTAATTTTCTTATATCTGTTGAGGCCTGTTTTGTGACTTACTATATGGTCTATTTTGGAGAAGGTACCATGAGATGCTGAGAAAAAGGTATATTCTTTTGTTTTATGATGAAATGTTCTATAGATACCTATTACATTCATTTGGTTCATAACTTCTTTTAGTTTCACTGTATCTCTGTTTAGTTTCTGTTTCCATAATCTGTTGATTGCTCAGAGTGGGGTTTTGAAGTCTCCCACTATTATTGTGTGAGGTGCAATGTGTACTTTGAGCTTTAGTAAGGTTTCTTTTATGAAAGTGGGTGCTCTTGCATTTGGTGCATAGACGTTCAGAATTGAGAGTTCATGTTTGTTGACTTTTCCTTTGATGAGTATAAAATGTTCTTCCTTATTTTTTTGATAACTTCTGATTGAAAGTTGATTTTATTTGATATTACAATGGCTACTCCAGCTTGTTTCTTGGGGCCATTTGCTTGGAAAATTGTTCTCTAGCCTTGTACTCTATAGTAGTATCTGTCTTTGTCACTGAGGTGGGTTTCCTGTATGCAGCAAAATGCTGGGTCCTGTTTACATATTCAGTACATTAGTCTATGTCTTTTCATTGGGGAATTGAGGCCATAGATGGTAAGAGATATTAAGGAGAGGAGATTGTTGCTTCCTGTTATTTTTGTTATTAGTGGTGGCATTGTTTATGTGGCTATCTTCTTTTGGATTTATTGGAAGATTATTATTATTATTATTATTATTATTGTTATTATTATTATTATTTTGCTCTTTCTAGGGTACAATTTCCCTCCTTGTATTGGAGCTTTTCCTCTATTATCCTTTGTAGTTCTGGGTTTGTGGAAAGATACTGTGTAAATTTGGTTTTGTCATGGAATACCTTGGTTTCTCCATCAATAGTGATTGAGAGTTTTGTTAGGTATAGCAGCCTGGGCTGGCATTTGTGTTCTCTTAGGACCTGTATGACATCTGTCCAGGATCTTCTGGCTTTTATAGTCTCTGGTGAGAAGTCTGGTATAATTCTGATAGGTCTGCCTTTATATGTTACTTGGCCTTTCTCCCTTACTGCATTTAATATTCTTTCTTTGTTTTGTGCATTTGGTGTTTTGATTATTATGTGAAGGGAGGTATTTCGTTTCTGATCTAGTCTATTTGGCTTCTTGTATGTTTATGGGCATCTTGTTCTTTAGGTTAGGGAAGTTTTCTTTTATAATTTTTTGAAGATATTTATTGGCCTTTTAAGTTGGGAATCTTCTCTCTCTTCTATACCTATTATCCTTAGGTTTGGTCTTCTCATTGTGTCCTGGATTTTTTGGATGTTTTGTATTATGAACTTTTTGCATTTTGCATTTTCTTTGACAGTTGTGTCAATATTTTTATGGTATCTTCTGCACCTGAGATTCTCTTTTCTATCTCTTGTATTCTGTTGATGATGCTTGTGTTTATGACTCCTGATTTCTTTCCTAGGTTTTCTATCTCCAGGGTGGTCTCTCTTTGTGAGTTCTTGATTGTTTCTACTTCCATTTTTATGTCCTGGATGGTTTTTGTTCAATTCCTTCACCTGTTTGGTTGTGTTCTCTTACAATTCTTTAAGGGATTTTTGTGTTTCCTCTTTAAAGGCTTCTACCTGTTTACATGTGTTCTCCTCAATTTCTTTGAGAGTATTTATTGTGTCCTTCTTAAAGTCCTTTATCATTATCATTAGAAGTGATTTTAAATCTGAATCTTGCTTTCCTAGTGATATGGGGAATTCAGGACTTTCTATTGTGAGAGAACTAGATTCTGATGATGCCAAGTACCCTGGGTTGCTGATGGTTTTGTTCTTGCCCTTGCCTTTCACCATCTGGATCTCCTTAGTGCTACCTCCACTGTCTCTGACTAGAGCCTGGCTTTCCTATTATCTTGGTTGTGTCAGAACTGTTTGGGGTGGGTGTTGTTGTTGGGGTTAGAGCCGAGGCTTAAGATCTGCTCAGTGCTCGGGCACAGACCAGAAGAAACCAGGGCTCTGGGCCAGGAGTGAATTGCTCGGTCCCAGTGGGTCCCAGTTACTCCCTGTTTGGGACAGGTGTTGCTGTCTCCTTACCTAATATGCTGCTGGGGTTAGAGCTCCTGGCAGCCTTGCCTCCTCTGGGTTTTGTGAGCACTATGACACTTTCTTAATGGTAAACTTCCCAATGGAGTTTCAAAGCCTATGGCTGACCAATTTCTGAAAGATTCTCTGGCATCTTTTTTATTTTCCTGAAGCAAATGACTTGGTTTTCTTTTTAATGTCTGTAATCTCTTTATAAACCATGTGTTCCTCAGCCCCAACTTCTTACTAGCTTTTCTGACAAAATGCCAGACTGAAAGGTTTTGATCTTTAGTTACTGTGAATGGTATGTTCACAAACATTCTAATTCATTCTTAAATATTCATGTTAGAAGTACTGACAGAGTAGATTTTTTTAGATCATAAAGAGTATGTGTGTCCATCTTGAGCAGATTTCCAAAGTATGTTATACCTTTTCACTCTTGTCTGACTCAGATTTCTTTTTTTATTGGATGTGAAGAGTTAAGATATAAACTTGATTTTGACTAACTTGCTGTTTTCTCTCTTTGTGTCATGAAGTGTCTCTGTCTTGAGTGGCACTGAGGCTTTCTGCAAGGTTTTGAGAAAAGTCTCAAGAGAAAAGAAAGGGGAAAGTAGAGAGCAGGTGTGAGGAACAGAATTGTCTGAAGTCATTATGCAAGGCTGAGTCTCCAGGTTCTAACCTTCGTTCCCTTCCCAAGTATCTAGTTTTTTATTTAACATCTGTATCGCAGTCAAGATTTCAAGCAAATTCAATTTTTTCTTTTCCCAAAGTTCTCAAACTTCCCAGAATTCTGTAGAAGATGGGTTTCAGAGATCCCCTGATGGAATAGACCTATAGGGTCCTAAATTTAACCTTATTGTTTTGTTTTTGTGGAAATAATAGTGTTAGGAACTGAAGTGTCCTACAGTATGGACCGTGGCAGATTAGTGAACACACCTCTGAGGGCCTTCTGTAACCTAATGAGTGTGCGGTACATCATACCTGCAGGTGAAGGAGTTTAATCAGCAGCTTTCTTGTGTAGATGTTGGACATCCAAGCAGATAACAAAATGAGAGACCTTAGTAATTTTTTTTCATTAAATCACATTGTTCTTGATTTCAAAAAACAGAAACCACAAATTAACAGCTTTCTGAAGGCTGTCTTTCTAACTATTTTGTAAAATGTTGGGTTTATCAGCTATGAAGACAAGTTCTGCAGACCTTCCTGGCTTATAGCAGCTGCCTGAGTGCACACGCCTGCTCTCTGACCATCCAATTCACTTATGAGCCATCCTGAGGAGTCTCATTTCCTCCAGGTAGGAAAGCCCAACCCTTGAGCCTTTGACAGCTTTTCTAGATTCATCTGTAATACAGGAGAACCCTGAGGCAGGGGCTTGCTGGGCATGACAGAACACTTGCTGGGTTCTCTCAGTGAAATGAACAGTAGAGTCATCTTCATGTGTATTTATGTCACTGGAGTCTCTATAGTTGAGGCTCTTGCATATCTCACATGTTTAATGCAGCATTCTATAGCGCAGGGATTATTGCCGCCTAACTGTAAAAGAGAGCCATGAAGCAAGGCTGGCAAAATGGATCAAAAGTGAGAGAGCCTAACTTCTGAGCCATCAAAGCCATTGGGAATCTGTGTGCTTGGGGCAAGTAGGAAGCAGTATATTCTCATGTGTAACTTTTATCTACTTCACCTTGGTCTTACCCTTGGCTTTCAGTGCGACTATGTGTCATCCCTATCTTCAAGAAAATTACTAGAAAGGAGTTTTCAATATTTCCCCCATGAATGCATATTTGTCATTGTGAGATGACAAACATGCAATGCTCATGACATATTGTATTATCATGTCATCCTGTACCCTGGGCTTATGTACAATTATGTCATGTGTATGTACATAAGTGTACATATTTTAGTTATGTTAATTAAAATAAACATATGCTTTAGGAATATGATGTCTTTGCTGGGCATGATGGCACATGTGTGTAACTTCAGCACTTTGGAGGTGGATGCAGGGTGGAATGAGGAGGCAGTAGAGAGCTTCTGCTGTGCAGTGAGTTTGAGGCTAGCCTGCATCATATGAAACCTTGTCTCAGAAATCAAACTCAGTGCTGGCAAGGTGGCTCAGCCTCATGTCACCTGAGCTCAAGCTCCAGAAGCCACATGAAGGAGGGAAAGAGCTGACTCCCAAACTGTTCTCTGACTTCTGCATGTGCACACACACTCACGTGTGTGCACGTGCACACACACATACACACTCAACTGTGCACGTGTGCGCATGCACACACACACAAGCATGCATATAAATGTATCTCTGATATGTTTTTTCCTGTCTTAAACAATGACTGTATCTTATCCCTCTGTAGATAAGCATTTCCTCTGCAGCTGCTGGCCTGAAATTGAGGTAGTTGCAGTTGGAAAGCAGCAATCTGAATTCATTGTGTAATGACCTCATGACAAACTTGTACAGATGCTTTTATGAGCAAATTCTTATCAGCATTTTGAATGAACATCTTGCTTTTTCCCACAAATTTCAGGATTCCCAGGGGAAAGTAGTTTATACACAATTGACTGAAAGTCTATTTATAGGGATTTTCTTGTTGATTATACACACACAGATACACACTCTCTCATACACACAAGACACACACTCACACACACAATGCACAGAAACTAACACATACCTACACATTCACATAAACACACACTCTCACACACACATATACACACAATGCACATACACTAACATACAGAGATACACATAGGCATACACATGCACAACACACACACACACACACACACACACACACACACACACACACACACACACACCTATATGGGAAACAATGATTAACATACTACTAACGGCCAGCCATGAATTCACTGTAGCCATGGGCTTGAGTTAAGAAAATAACCAAAGATAGAATATTTCACTGTAGCAAAGTTTTGTCCTGTTGTGTCTAGTTTTACTCAGAAAGTTTCACTTTCAATGATACAAACCCTATGTAGACCTACATTAAGGAAAAAGGGTCCCTACCCTGATCTCTGCTGACATCTCCTTCTGTCTTCAAATTTCCAGTCTTAGGGGCATGACTACTGACCTCCACACAGAAATAAGTTATTTTGATTTTGTTGTAAGCCTTTTCATAAGGCAAAGCTGTATCATTAAAGTATTACTGTGGAAAAACCATTATGTTAAGAGAAAAGGTAATCTGGGTCAAGTATAGATACACAATAATCTCTCTGTAAACAAAAGGGCAACTTAAAGGAGTGAGAGGAATAACAGATGTGGAACACCTTTCACGGGGTTACATAGCAGCATTTAGAACCACTTTTCCCATATAGCATGGACTAGCTGGGAACAATAGCTTATAAGATCTCATCCTAGTTACTTTTCTGTTGCCATGATGAAACACAATGACAAAGCTAACTTATAGAAGAAAGGGTTTATTGGAAACTTGCTTACAGTTTCAGGGAATGAACCCATGAACATCATAGTTGAGAGAACAGAAGCAGGCAGGTAGGTATAAATGCTTGTATCTGATCTACAGCACAAGGCAAAAAAAGGAAGAGGTATCTATCATTTGGACTTTTGAAACCTCAAAGCCCACCTCCAGTAACATACATACCTCTTCCAACCACACCCCACTTTGGAATCCTTCCCAAACCGTCCTACCAACTGGAAATTAAACCTTCAAACATAAGAGCTTATGGGGCCATTCTCAGTCAAACCCCCACAGATCTCAAATTGAAATTAACAGCATTGATATTTTCTGCCCATGTCTCTATTCAATCTCTGTGCCTACAGGGAAGATAAATGGTGGCTTGAGATAGGAAAGGGTGGTCTGAAGTTATGACTTTGTGCTGTATCTGGTGATTTATATAAACTTAGGATCTATAAGGTACTTCTGATGGCTGAGTCTCTGTGCCTGCCACTGTAAGAATGGCTTGGTGATGCCCTTCTTACCAATGTGTGTGCTCAGTTATTATTTTAGTTTACTTATTTATATTTAAGTGTGTATGTGCATGCATGCACATGTGTGTACATGTGTACATGTCCCTGAGTAAATTTATGTACACCACATGTGTGTGAATCCCTCAAAAGCCAAAAGGGTGTCAGGTCCCCTGGTGTTAGAGGTGGTGTGAGCCTCCTTATAGGTGCAAGGAGTTGAACCCAGATCTTTTACAAGAACAATAAGTACTCTTAACCACAAGGCCATCCCTTCAGCCCCCATTTATTATGTAAGTGAATAACTTAATAGTGCCTCAGTAGAATAGAATATAATTACTATCAGGCTAATAATGATTCTTTCAAAAATATTGGCCATGGGACAGCAACACTTATACCTAAGAATTTGAAACTACTGTTTTTTAAGGAAAGAGAGCTTGTCTTAGGTAGTTCTGACAAGAATGCCTTCCTTACCCATCACATACTATGCATTGTCAAAAGCAATGCATTTATGTCTTAGGTTGGTAAGGCTCTGTGCAGAATCTTACCTGTCCTTGGCTTGCCAGATTGTTAATTTAATAACTCTGTCTGGGGATCCATTTTCAGGTTCAAGCTATGTACTTGGCTGCCAACATGTTAATGTTGTTGAAGAAAAACTTTAACACAATGGGCAGGAATAAAGGTATTCTCAGGACAAAAAAGGCTAGCATGATCAAGCTATATATGCCATTTTTGAAGCTTGACCAAAATAGACATACTGACCTCAGGCCATGGGTAATTTAATTTGTAGTATCTACTGTGAAATTCTTAAGGAAAAGAGAGACCTTGAAACCGTAACCTGGTATATTTCTACTTTGCAGTAAATTAAAAACAACAGAGAAATGATGTTTAGCCCTGGGTGGGATCCTCAGTACCATCTGCTTCCAACAACAACAAAAAATGGTCAATTTTTTTTCTTAAAAAGTAACAAATACATAGTCATGAGACGAGTTCCCAGCGTATCCCCTTATGGGAAAGCCATAAATCCCTGCTTCTTCTTTTCTCTTGGGCATAGCAAATATGTCTGTGGTGGCCTTGGGTCACCTTGATTCCTTATAAGGAAGAAAGATGAAATGGAAGTCTTGAGAAATCTGGCTGTGCTTTCCATAGTTAAATACTTGTAGTTTATTTTTTCCATTAATTTATTTATTCACTTACATCCCGATAGCAGTCCTTCCTCCCAGTCCCCCCTCACAGTCTCTCCCTTGTCTTCCTTCCCCTTCTCCTCTGAGAAACAAGCCACCCCAGCACTTCCAGTCACTGCAGGAATCGGCACATCATCTCCCACAAGGCAGCCTGGTTAGGGAGCAGGATGCACAGGCAGGCAGCAGATTTAGGGAAGTCCCCTGCTTTAGTTGTTGGGGAACCCGCACAAAGACCAAGCTGTAGTTTATTTTCACAAGTATGCATGCATGTATGTATGTATGTATGTATGTATGTATGTATTCCTCAGAATCTGGTAATGTGATTCAGAGAAGCTAAAAATATTGAGCAAAGGCAAGTCATACAAATGTAAACCTTAGCTTCAACTCCTCCCAGTTAATTGTGACTGGATTGACTGGGGGAGTGGGGGACTGATGGTGGAGGACGTTATGCCCCACAGTGAATAAGCACATATATGACTGCAGCCTACAGAACTGCAAGCAGGGATAAACAGAAGTGCACTGGCAATAGACCCTTGTAGGAAAAAAATCAATCATGTCTTCAAAAAATAAATAAGAATGTTAAAAAATCTTCATATTCTGTGAAACAATTATAAAAAATAACTATTAAAGTTTGGTGCCCAACTAAGCAATTTGTAACAGGTGTGGTGTCACATGCATACAATCCTAGAACTCAGAAGCAAGATTGTGAGCTTGAAGACAGTCTGGGACACCTGAGAGCCTAGTTTAAATGGGAAAAGGAACCCAGATAGACAAAAAATAAGAGGTAAAAAGAAGGAAATTGTGGTTATTTCACAGAGCTAGGGAAAAATAAAGAATTCTCTCTGAGTAGACTGAAATAAAGCAAAAATGAATCACAAAGCAAAACAAACAAAAAATTAAGAGGCTGGAGGACCAGGGTTTAGTTCCTGGCACCCACATGTTGGTTCCCAACTGTCTGTAACTCCAGTTCCAGGGACTTGACACCCTCACACAGACATGCATGTAGGGAAAACACCAACACACATCAAAATAAAAGCAAAACTAAAATTAAGCCACTAATCACCATTGCCAGAAAATGTTATACAAGGTGTCTGAAACTACGGGGTCACTCGGAAATTATACCCTGAAGTTACATGTCTTAAAACTTCCAATGCTGGATCAAATGAAAAACATTGGTGAAAGATATAGCCAATTTAAGACTAAAGAGAATAAACCAAATTCAGTAGTAAAGAAAAATGAAGGCAATGAAACAAGGGAGAAACTAATGCATTTAAAAGAGAAAGCTAACACGTCAGAGCTCTTGTTTCTTGTGAAGATAATAAAATCCTGATTAATATCTTGAATTTAAAAAATGACAGCAAAATGTGCTGGTGAAGAAATATAGACACAGTATAATCATGAACACAAAAAAAACAGAAGTAGCATCAACTGTTCAGCCCGTCGTTAAAAAAAAAAAAGTAAGCATGGAAAACACAAATTATTAGAAACAGATCCCTGAAAAATAAAACCTTTGAAATGTAATTACACAAAAATGAGAATTGTCAAAGTACATTCACTTTATGCTCACCCAGTAATGCTCACTCGGGGATTTGGGAAGCAAATATATTGCTGGGAAACAGATACATCGGAAGGTGTAAACACTGCGTTGAAACACTGATAGTCTAATGATGTCATTGTAGTACAGGGAACTTGAAATGCTTAGAACTTTTAAAATAAAAACTGAAGGCTTGTAAAAAATGTGAAAGAAAACTGAAACAAACAGGTAAATGCATGGTGGGTGATCTTGGAGAGACACTTAATATGCTATAGGTTTCTCCCTTTGTCAGACTCGTCTCTGGGAGGCGGGTGGATCCAACAAATGTCCTACAGGGTTGTCTTGGTGGGGGATTTGTTAAGGTTTTAATGTGTAATGGGAGGCAAGGGTCGTTTAAGTAACCAAAAAAACTTCTAAAAAAGATTGGAGGACGCCCCTCAGAGACACTGGGGACAAGGCTGGAGGACACCCCTCAGGGTCACTGGGGACAAGGCTGGAGGACACCCCTCAGAGTCACTGGAGAGTGACTGTGATTAAGAAGGTATGTCAGCAGAAGAGACGGGTAGGTGGATATGGCATTGAGAAGAATCTGGAGAGAAACTTACACATCTGTGGCCAATGGATTCCCGATGTGATCAGTGAGCCAAGGATGTGTTTAACATTATTAGTATTTCTTGGTGATGACTGTGTTTCATGTGTCTAGTTACAGAAAACCTTGAAAGGCTTGTGATAACTACACTGTTCCTCTAACACCTTTTCCTTCTCTCCCTCCCTCCCTCTCTTCCTCTTTTCCCTTTCTCTCTCCCTCTTCCTTTCCCTCCCTCTCTCTCTCCCTCCCTCCCTGCCCATCTCTCCTCTGTGTGCTCTCTCTGTCAGAGTTTCATGTAACTCAGGCTGGCTTTGAACTCAGATGTGTTGCTGAAGATGGCTTGGAACTCCTGCACGCATGCCTTCCTCCCATTGCTGCAGTTGCAGGCCCTCACCAACATACTCTTGGCTTCACACGAGGCCAGCACCGGCTGCGTCCCCAGATATTGTGCCTGATATGAAGTACAGTTTCTTATTTGTTTGTGTGCTTTCTAAATCTGTTGCCTCAGTCTGATACTCAGCATCTAATCCATCATCTGTCAGATTTGCATGTATTTCTGTATGTTTCCTGGGATGTTGGTTCTGGCTTATATAAATTTGAAAAAGATGCCCAACCTCATTAGTCACAGAAATGCAAACTAATCCATTTCAGATTCGCCATGTTGGCGAAATCAAAGCTTCCAATAGCGTTGGGTGTTTACACAGACCCAGAAGCAGTGCTGCGGGAACAGCATCTCACAGAGCTGCTTCAGAGAAATTCAACAACACTCTGCTAAATTTCAACTCTGAGAACCGGCAATTCAGGTCCTAAGCACACTCCTCAGAAAAGTCCTTCCTCACAGACACACCGAGGTGCATACTGTTCTACAGGATTCCACAGCTGTACTGCCCGTGGACTAAAACTCTGGAGTGAAGCCAAACCTCTGGCCCAACAGCTGTGGCTTCACACTGCAGGCTGCTGTAGCCTCAGCTGCATGTGCTAACGTGGAGAAACCTGAAGTCAGGCAGGGAGTAAAAACAAACAGTTGCCAGATGAACAACATAAATTACAGAAAACATGTTAAAGGATATGTACAATAGTGATAAACGGTTTTAAAAAGACAAGAGGTGAATGAACATTCAGTATGACGTTCATTTCTGGGGTGGGTTGAATGTTTAAGGGGTTGATGCTACATTAAAATAATTGTGCATTAAAAATTGTATCGATACATTGAAGTTAACTTCCATACATAATTCATCATTCATAATGATATTTTTACATAAAATAATCACCATATTGTGTTGAACAGTAGCTTTAGAGGCCACTGAGAATGGCCACCAACGTTCTATTGAGGCCCATTAAAGGAAACCTATTTCCTTCTGTCAGAAGTGTAGAATTTACCTTGGCCCTGGTTAGATCAGAACGCTCTGATCTGCCGGAGAGATTACATCTACTGTTACCTCTGGGAATAGTTATCCAGATGAGCCGTCAATCACCTACTAGAGAACCCCACCCAGGAGGCCTGATTCAGCTACAGCTGTTAAAGACCAGATGCGCTTTGGCTTCCTGAGGCCCCTCCCAAGGGCAGTCACTCAGGAAGCCACTTCCTCTGCTAAGCCTGCTTGATTTTCTGGGTTACTCAGAAAAACAATTTGTTTTTTCATTCTCTTCCTTTTATCTTTTTCCCCTAAATGTAAACATGCTTCCCAGGACACTCTGGGCTTCCTTGCTCTCAGTAACTGCCCCATCCCTCTGACATGTGGTTACCTCTCTTCCTCTTTTCTCCCTCCTCCTGGCAGTTGGTGGATTTGCAGGTTGCCTACCCTGATGTTTTCCCTTAAAAAGAATTGTCTTTAAGTCTGTTTTAAAAATCGTTCTTTTAAGTTGATTTTTAAATTCTTTATTGATGAGACTGAGAACCCAAATGGAGAACCCCAATTCTCCAATAATATATGATACCTGATATGAGGATATTGCCTAAAGTTTCCCGTAATAGTATAACAAAAGTTATAGGAATTATTACTTTTTGTGCTGTGTGTTTGTGTGTGCGTGTGTGTGTGTGTGTGTGTG
This sequence comes from Arvicanthis niloticus, assembly GCF_011762505.2. Lineage (NCBI taxonomy): Eukaryota > Metazoa > Chordata > Mammalia > Rodentia > Muridae > Arvicanthis > Arvicanthis niloticus. Next base: position 6,572,892 of record NC_047670.1, on the reverse strand, counting down.
TGTGTGTGTGTGTGTTCGTGTGCATGTGCACATGTGCTCGGGCACTCATCTGAAGGTCGGAGGATAACTTGAGGGGATCAGGTCACTCCTCCCACCACATGATCCCCGGGATCAAATCCTAAGAATCAAACTTTGCAGCACACACCTTTATCCACAGAGCCATCTTACCAGCTCAACACTAGGCAATTTTATTTAGCATTTTACAGGTGCCTTCTGGAAATTAAACACCACAGAAGCATGAAAAACCCTTGACAACCTTCCAGAAGAAAAGCACACTCTCCAAAGAGTTTCAGCCCAGGCTCAGTGGCTCCTTGAACCCTCTGATGCTGCGTGCGTTTGGCCAGGATCATCTTCCTGCTCACCATCCATCCTCTCTCTTCTTCTCTTTGAATTCTTTGAGGTTTGTTGTTTGCTTGTTTAAGTATGAACCTGAAGCTTACTGGTTGGCTAGATTCAGTGGACAGTGAGCCCCACCCAGGAGGTTGCTAGAGATTCAACTTACGTTGACGAGCCCGATTTTAGAGTCTGGGATCTGAACTTATGTATTCACTGCAAGCAAGAATTGTTTTTAAAAGGCATTATGGGGAAAGGTTAAAGTAATTATTGTTGCCAGGAAAGCAAATCAGAGTTTCTAATTGCTATAGGAAGTTGAGGATGGGGCCAAGGGAGCTGAGAGCTTGTAGTCAGGGCCAGGACATTGAGAGACAAAGCAGTAAAACTTTCAGGGTAGCAAAAGGGACAGTCAGAGACTCTGGAAATTTTATCACCTAAGTTGTGTGTTTGTGCAAACGTGTGTGCATGCCGTCTGCTCTGGGAGGGGCATGTTGATGGTGTGCTGTCCCTGAGCACACCAGCTATTAAATGCAGACATCATACTTTCTAAATCATTTTTGTTCTTATTTTCCAGTGACTGCTTTAGTCACTTCGGACTTTTCTATAACTTCTCTCCAAATTACATATCAAAATCAGTTGTTTGCTGTAGTTTCTAGAAACAATTACTCAAACCAAGCCGTGGATGATCTTGTTGGACTTTCTTCTCTCCTGTCTTTCTCTCTTCTTTCTTTTTGGAGACAAGGTCTTGCCCTGTGGCTGGGTGGGGCTCGAACCTTCGACCCTTTTGCATCACCTTACCAATCACTTATACTGTTTATTTTTTATTGACTTCCTCAATGTCTCTAAATTTAAGCCTTAAATTCTGTTCCTAGTTTGATTTATTCCTTGCAGTAACTAAATTCAACTGCTATCCTGAAATTTGCAGTAAACCATGATTGAGCCACATCAGAAAAACATTGGATTAAAAGGTCTTCTCGGGCAAGAACAGTTGTAAAATCTCAGTTGTTCCTTTCCTTCCAAGGACAACTGATATCGAGGGACTGGATGTGTGCAGTCAGCGTGCCTCAGCAAAGGAGGGGTGTGTTTTACAGCTACATAGCAGTGGCGGCCTCCATGCCTGTCCAGTGCGGCACCCCTACAGAGACTGTGACTTTGTTGGTCTATCCAGACCTCCCTTGCTGTCTTAATACAGATCATTGTCCAGTTTCTTTGTTCATATTCCATTCTCTTTCTCTAGAAACAGTCCAACCCACAGGATTACATTTATGAGGCAGTTTCCCAAGACTCAGAAATGACGCTGGTGATGCAGCCTCGGTCCGTCAATTTTTCAATTTCATTCTGACATGGGCACGCTGGCCACTGCTCTTGCCAGTTCTTTGGAGCTTTGCCTGGGCCTCTTCTTAGCAGTTCTGTTTTCTGGGAACCCTTCTAGTAGACAATGGGGAAACAAAGAGGAACAGATCCAGTTCACTTCTGGTGCTGAGAAAAGCTCTCCCTTGGCTAGAACTCAAGCCTGGGGGTGGAGTAGGGACCAGAAAAAAAGAAACAAATTGTTCAACCAGCTACTGGATTGAAGGAAATTACTTCAGATATTGGCAGAAACGGAGCAATCTTTATCACATAGATTCAGGCTGTTTTTAAGGTGGATCTCCTGATTTGTTTTGTGGATCTCCAGGGTGTGTTTTAGCCTAGATTTCACTATCCCAGGAAAATCTACAAAGCTGATTAAAGAAGCCAGATGCTAGACCCACCTCTGTGAATGGTCGATTTCTGAGTTCCTACATTTCTGCTGAACACTATAACAGGCGATGCAGGTCTTTGAGGTCATTCATAAAAAGCTTGTGTCCACAGCAGTTGTGACAACTGCAGTAACTCTCTAGATGCATTTCTACTGCTGGCAGGCTGGCTCACAGGTGGTTGTGTTTGTTAGACAGAAAGAATGTGTCCGGAGTTTTGCTAAGAGTGTGTAGTGCTCTTCTAGAGGACCTGTGTTTGGTTCCAAGCACCTACATCAAGCAGAACACAATCACCGGCAACTGCAGTTCTAAGTTATCTCTGACTCCGGCATCTTTGAGCACTGCGTACATGTTCACATACTCAGACTCTGAACACATGAAGGGACTCTGTCCAGCTTGAGCCTGGCGAACATGGCTCTGCCAGGCCTTGCCCTTCTCCTCCATTCCCTCTGCCTTGCTAGAACCTATTAGATTACATCCCTAAAGCGAGCCAAGGTTCATTCCCTTATTTGGCTACTTCCTCCTTCTGAGGCTGACTACCAAGGTCCAGCTACCAAAGTACTGAGGTCCAGCAATTGAAAGCCCCCTTTGGGTCACCTAATTAACATGTCCAATTAAATATCTTATCCTAACAGGGAGTTTCCCCTTTTACCTTTATAAACAGACATTTTCCCATGGGCCAAGTCAGTCTCCTCTGTCCAGAGGTGGTCCTTGTCTGGAGACAAAGACCCCTTTCCCTCTCCCTCTCCCTTTTTCCATCCCCTTCTTCTTCGTCTTCCATCTCCTATCTTTGTTCTTGTTTCCTGGCTTCTGTCCTTCTGGGGCAAATAAACCTCCTTTGTGCTGTGAACTTGGTCTTACAGGTCCTGGGCTGATACTTTCCCACTCATACATAACGAAAACAAAATTTAAAAAGGAAAGTGTGTTTGATATTGGCCTATTAGCACTTATAATTATTATGAACTGATAAGATTGGAACATAAAAAGCAGATATGAAAATAAATTCATTTTATTTGTAGATCTAATAACAGTTCTGGGGAAGTCTAAAGAAAATCAAATCATAAATGTAATAAATAAAATCATAAAGTTAGCTAGACATGGTGGCACACTCCTAAAATCCTATAACCTAGGTCAGCATCCTGGAACTCCAGGCGGTAACAACATCACGAAATTAATCCAAATCAGAAAAGCCAGGAACAAATTTTGAAATCTGGATGTTAACATTTTTCTTACAGCTAATTTTTGATGCCATCAAGAGTAAAAACAATTTTGTAAACTTAAATGGTCTTAAACACAGAATACAATTATTTATCTGTTTGTCTTCCATCAGCAAAAGCAATGTAACAATCCCATATGCTGGCGGACAGACAACCTTAGGCAGACAGGCCTATCTATGTGAACAGATTTGCAATCCCTCTTAGGTTTTCTTGTTTGGGCTTTTTGTTGTTTTTGAAAGTTTATATTTGGTGAAATATAAGAAGATAAGAGATACTTGGAAAATATTTGCGTAATCATCTATGGTCTCCTAATGAAATGAAAAAAATTTTTTCAGAGAATGCTTGGATCAGATGAGACAGCATGGCTTAGAAACAGAAAAAAAAAAAAAAAAAAAAAAAGAGGCTGGAAAGTGTTGGCTGTAAGTAGGAAGAGAAGGAGAATGGTAACAGATTTTTATGAACCAGTGGCCATTTCTAGCTTATTTAAATGCACAGACAGGTTGAGTGATACCAGAACAACATGGAACATCCTGCAGGGTTTTCTCTAGTTTCCCCCTGAGCCTCTGCCTGCCCTGATGGACTATACTTCACATGGAGTTTCTTTTTTTCTTTTCAGTCTTTTCAAACAATGCATGAAGCTTTGGGAAGGTGTGGCCCGTGCTGCTGCAGGGCTCACTGTTCTCAGTCCACAGAGTGGCGTCGGACCTGGCAGTGGACACGGAAAAGTCCACCCCGTGATTCCGTGAATGCTGGCAAGCGATGAGGGAGACATGTCTGGGGTTTGCGTGACAAAGGATGCGTTTTTCTCCACCAAGGAGAAACCAGTCCAGGTTTTGTTACCTCGCCTTTGGAAAACTGCCCTGTCCAGCATCTGAGGTTGCAAGTGGGGTTGCTAAGGTGTGACAATATGGCGGAAGAATTGTGGCCGTTTCTTCAGAGGACAGAGAGAAACGAACTGTGGCGCCACTAAAGAAGAAAGGAAGTAGAAGTAATTCCATTTCTCTACAGGACTCAAACACATTTACGAAAGCATAGAATGCGTGTGCTTGTTCCACTGATTGAAAGACAACATACATTGAATTTTTTTTCAAATAGTAGAAAAAAAGTACACCGAATTTCTTCTGTACTTTCTAGGTTTATTTTTGTCAGGAGCACAGAAATGGAGCAATCCAGACAGCAGTGTAACCTCTTCTCTTTGCTTTGTGAGATTCCCGACATGGCTGGCAGGAGGAGGGCTCCTCTAACACGTAAGGCTGTAAATAGGTTTAAAATTCTCATCTTCTCCAAAGGGCCTCTCCCATCAAACACACCCCTGACACTGCACCAAGCAAAAAGCCGATGGGCGAATTCTCCTTGTATGTGCCTTGTCCCTCACCGCTTATCCTGGAACACTTAGGAAGAGGAAGCAGACACAACAACCAAGACCAAGGCCAGCTGCAGGGGCTGGCCCTAGGGAAGTCCCAATTCCTGCCTTGGGAGGAAAATAGACTCTGGAAGGGAGAGAGAAATACTCCCAGGTACAAACAAAATAAAACAAGAACAAATAACAACAACAATACTGTTTTTGCATAGTTCCTATGTAGGATGAAACATTTATTTCCCACAGATAATCAATTACTCTTTTCCCTCATTGCTGGGGATAGAGGCGGAAGCCTTGTGCACATGAGGCAAGTTCTAACCATTGAGCGTTATCCCCAGTTCCCTTTATTCTTAGTGAGTGAAAACATTCAGATTCTATTTTACTCCAACTTTAGGAGAAGAAAGATGCTTCATGGATGTTTGTTCCTGGGAAACGCCATCTCAGGATTGTAGGGATGCTGTAAAGAAGTTACAGAGCATTATTTATTTCCAGAAAAAACATCGCATTCTTGAGGCTCCTTTTAGATTAACTCTGGCCGAGGACCAGCTTCTGAGTTCTCCATTATGTCTTAGGTCATGGAAAGATACCAGAAATGACATTTTTCTTCCTGAGTGTTATCGGGTGTGGACTCCACCCTGAGACTCTGTTCAGATGGTCAAGAAGGCAAAGCGGGTAACAAACAGAAAGAAGCATTTACTTGTCTTATCAGCTGCTGCTGCTAGGTGTGTGCAGTGGAAATTACCCCAGCTGGGAAGTAATTTAGGAGATTTAGCTGTGTTAGTGAGGTCTCTGAAGGTGCTGAAGCAGTACTAAGAAGATTGAGGCAATGTTACACTGTGTGCGTGTGTGTGTGTGTGTGTGTGTGTGTGTGTGTGTGAGTGTCCCTGCATACCTTCTTTCTGTAAAAAGAATCTGCATTGTTCTTCACCTCTTCCATTTTCATACCTAGGCCCAAGAAAGGTGAGAGCCATTGTAGATTTAAAACTTTGAAAGAGTACCTGTGTTCTGAGGGGTAAAGACTGAAGGCCGAGCTTACAATCAACAGTGTTTAATATCATCTGTGCAGTGCTACATCAGATTGCAAAGTGATAATTAGATTCATATTGGTGTGAAGTATACATGCTAATTAACGTAACTGATTGTACAGTCAGGAATCTCCTGCACGGTTTATCGGAGCACGGTGGAATTTGTCCCATTTTGAGGCAGAAATGGGAATGGAAGTTGACCAGAAGGTTTAGGGAAGCTTCCTTCTCTCTAAAGATGATGGGGTAGGATAGTGTAGTGTGCAGGGCTGTAGGGAGCCTCTCGGTGCAGTTCAGATTTCGACTCCATCTTCTATATCAGCTTAAATGCTCTTCCTCCTAGCACCTTAGCTCTAATGTAAAAATGAATCGTGGAGATGCCTGGCACCTTAATTTCCTGACGTGCTTCTTCAAGTTGGTTTTGATTCCTTAAGGAATGGTAGTACATCAATAGAAATGTCTTACCTTACAACCCTCCTCCCTCCCTCCCCCACAGTGGGATAGTATTCAAAACTCTAAAATAAGAATCTCATGATCGTTGTATCTTTCAAAAGCAATTAAATGTGGAAAGTAATTTAAACAAAGCCGTGAAAGCTCTGTGTTTATAAATTCTCTGACCACCAAACACCAGAGATTTATTATCTTTCCTTAAAGAACAACATAAAATTTTTGGATGGAACAACTTTTAGGTCATGTAAATTTCATTATAATAAATAATTACTAATAATTTTTATATATGCAAAGTCAAAGTCAGAGATTCTGTGCATCACATTGATATTAAGAAGTGAACAGCACAATGTAAGGTTTAGAAAGGAAACCACTTTTACTCAGAAAATCAGCTTGGCCATATTGGACCCTGATGACTAACTTGATAAAGAAACCAAAGACATTTCAAAGGCTATTTATTTTGTTCAACTCCCTTGGTTAAGGAAGAGTGAACAAATAAAGATGTATGTATTGGGGGTATATGCTGGGATGTTTGAATATGCCTTAGCACTGGGAAAGCATATAGTTGATTGTCTATTCACCAATAGTAGTAACTCACTGTTTGCCTAAGAGGAGTCTGAATTATGTGCCACACAGTCTATAGATGTCCATTGGTCTTTTACTGGATTGTTAGTTAGTTTCTTTCATACCGTCTCATGTCCTCGTTGGTCACAGCTTTATGTTACAGTGGCATCCCCACACATGCTGATGTAGTCATGTCTTTCTCTCTCTCTCTCTCTCTCTCTCTCTCTCTCTCTCTCTCTCTCTCTCTCTCGGCTGGCTTTGTCAGGGAAAGCCCTTCCTCTCTAAGTTGAATGATTGCCTGGTGCCATTGCTGGTGGCAAGTTTGTTTCCAGGCTCCTTGGGCTGTCTAGTCAACTGTCTGGGTCAGTGTATAAGCCTGTTCTAGGACCATGGTGGCATGGTGAGGTGGCAGACCTGGAGCAAGATGCCAGTTATGATAACTATTGTTCCTGGTTTGTCTTCAGTGATGCTGTATTCAAGGGAGGAATGGAGGCATGGTGGAAATCATGCACTAAACAGGTAACACATATTAGAGCAAGCTGGTCCTATCACTGATACATCAGGCAAGGGTGTGAGTTACTGACAAGCAGCAGAAGAGGTCAAAGGTGTCTAAGGTTGTGCAAGGTCTGAGGCCAAACAAAAGCAGCCTAAAAACCTGTGGCTTCAAAACATAGGAAAAATTGGTGATTTTTAATCTTGTATCTTAAATCTTCTACGTGCTTTCAGTCAATGGGTGTTCGGTTCTCTTAACAAACCTGTATTGGCAGGGACAGCTGGGTCACTGCTGCATTCTCAGTCTCAAGTTAGTAGAGAAATAAGAAAGAATCATTTGTTTCTTTAAATCAGAGAGGTGTTGGCATTGTTTTTATAGTGGGGCAAATAGCATGTATTTTCAGCTTTTGACTCCACATGATCTCTTAGAATTCCCCAGTCCTTCCATTTTAAAACAAACCCCACAAACCCTCTAAGTTAACATATAAGTGAATGGATGTGTCTGTGTTGAGTATGGTTGTGGGAGATGGTGTGAACAAGCAAAGATGGTCAAAGCGATGCCTGCCAGTCAGTTTGGGATCACCAGTGTCCAGTCAGTCTGCGAGTACCAGAGAGAACAACAAATCTCAGATACTTCTATATGCTCTTAGGGAAACCTAGACATCATACCTCGTTACCATAGAGAAATGAGGGAGGAAACATAAACAAATGAATCTCAGTCATGCAGAATGACAGGAACTGGCTTTCTCCCTGGCTGTGTGAGGCTGACCTGTTTGGTGTGTTTTCTAGTGTGCTGGGGTGTCTTCAGATACACACTGTAAGGTAATTTGTTATGAAGCAGCATGAACAGTGAATATTGAGGCTAGGAGAGAAAGCTCTATATGCCTTCATACTCACTGCTCTTTTGTGATTAGAGAGGAATTAAGAAGTGGGAGGAATTACACAAATTGATTCTTTTACCCCTGGGAACCTTGATACACACAAGTGCTTGTGTGGGCACTTGCTCTCTCTCTCTCTCTCTCTCTCTCTCTCTCTCTCTCTCTCTCTCTCTCTCTTTCTCTCTCTCTCTCTCTTTCTCTCTCTCTCTCTCTCACACACACACACACACTGTAATTCATAACATCATATAGAATAATTATGTATAGTCAATTTGAAATGTGGCTTTGGTCTGTTCATTCACATCTTTCCATTTGGCAGGAGAAAGTGAGAATCTTCAAAATGTCTTCTGAGAGGATAATTTTCAACAACTCTGGTCCTATCTGGGGCCGTGGTGGATGAAACAGCTTGCTTTACAGCTGCTAGGTAGATAAACAATCCCAGCACAGCTGGAATGCTGAACCTTGCTGACTGTTCTCATGAGAAACATACATTGGATGTGAAAAATGGTAGACATAGCCTCAAAGCACTCCTTTGATCTCTTGGAACCACTCCATCACCCTGATGCACAGCTCAGGTCTGTTTCCAACACTGCTTCTTATTTGACCTCAAACTTTTATTGTGGTTTTGCACACTAGGTGTCAAGACATGAAAACCCAGAGAGAGTCTAAGATACTGCAACTCAAGCACAGATTTATGTACGTGTTGTTTTTGACCGTTGATTTGTTTCTTGGACATCAACCTCCACCAGCTGGGGCTGATGTTAGAGTCACACAAACAGTGCAGATTTCACCTTTGCCATCCTCAAATCCTCATTTCCGAAGACTTAATGAGGTTTGTTTCCTGTATGTCATAGGGGTTTTCTGTTTTTTCCTTTTCCTTAAAGTGGAACATTAGACTCTGACCTGCTTTTTTTTTTTTTTTTTTTTTTTTTTTTTTTCTTCCTCAGCAAATCTTGGCTCATCTAAAGACAATCTTTATAGATCAAAGGGCATTTAGTCTACAGTTGTGTAAAATTTGACAAGACTTAAAGGATAAAGGTCTCATTATCTGAGAAGAACCCTCTTTGGCATCCAAAATGGGTCCATATTAAACTACAGTGACACAGTAGATGGTTTTGTGTTTAACTTTGACTTTCATAACTGTAAAACACTGAGAAACACATTAAATCTCTTTCAAGCTTTGCATGTGCGCGATTTGATGGTACTATCTTGTCCTTGAGATAGGCTGGAGTTTGCTCTGAGGGACAGCATCATCCAGAGTTTTCATAGTACATGATAGCAAAGGTTTGCATATCAGCATAGGCTGGCAGGTCAGATGGAGATGGTCACTTGAGCCTTGGTTCCAAGGCCTTATCAAATGTTGTTCCTGTTAGTACAAATTTCTAACCTTTTCTTAAAATTTTGAGTTTCTTAAATATGCTACCTATTTCCAGTATATATCAGGTATGGATTTACTGTTTTGCCACTGAAAACCATACATGGCCATCTTTGAAAGCCCTGCCTACCCGTTTCTTCTCTAACTGCTGCTTGGTTCGTAAACCAATGTATGTATATGTAACAACTTTTAAGATTATCTTATTTATAGATATGGGTGTGTCATAGTTGGCATTTCCAATGCTGACAAAACACCATGACCCAAAGCAACTTGGAGAAGAGGAATGGGTTTATTTCATCTCACAATTTTAGGTAACAGTCCGTTACTGAAGAAAGTAAGGACAGGAACTCAACTCAGAAACCTGGAGGTAGGAACTGAAGCAGAGGACGTGGAAGAATTCTGCTTCCTGGCTTACTCAGCTAGCTTTCTCATACCATCCAGGGAGTTGAGCCGACCTACACCAATCATGAATCAAGAAAATCCACTATAGAATTGTGCACAGGCAAATCTTATGGAGGCATTTTTTTCAACTGAGAGTGCTCCTTTCAAAATGATCTTACCTTATGTCAAGTTGACATTAAACTAACCAGTACGGGGTGGTTTGTCTATGTATGTCTGCGCACCACGTGCATGTTCTATGCCTGTGAGGCCAGACTAAGTTAGATAATTAGATCATTTGTTACTGGAGTTACAGATGGGTGTGAGCTACTACATGGGTGCTGGAAATTGAAGCCAGGTCCTCCTGAAGAGCAGCCAGTGCTCGTAATCCCTGAGCCATCTCTTCAGTTCCTATATATAATAAATTTTATTATCCATCAAGTTAGTATAGATTATGCTAAGATATCAAATACCCTCTGTAAAATTAGCGGCCTAAATATCAAAAGAAATTTCACCTTAAGAATACATGTCCTTATGTTTTGGGTCTATCTTTTTTCATTTTAATCCCTCAGTAACTTAATCCCTCAGTGTCTTAGTTGGGGTTTTATTGCTGTGAAGAGACACCATGACTACAGCAACTCTTATAAAGAAAACATAATTGAGGCTGGCTTACAGTTAAGAGGTTTCGTTTGTTATTGGCGTGGTAGGAAGCATGGCAGCATGCAGGCAGGCATGGTGCTAGAGAAATTGCTGAGAGTTCTCTATCAGGATCTTCGGGCAGCAGGAAGTGTGTGAGATACATGTTCTCTAATAATGCCACACCCACTCCAACAAGGCCTCACTTCCTAGTAGTGCCATTCCCTATGTTCATGGGGGCCAATTGCATTCAAATTACAACAGCAAGTTAATCCAAACTAGCTACTATGTCAAATAGTGTATGCTGCCATTCCGAAAAGCAAAGAAACCGTGAAGGCTTACCCACTGACAATTAAATGAAAAATTCAGTAGATTCATATATCCATTCTACCTACAGTGAGTCTCTGCCCAAGACTCACAGACCAGAATCATATGCCCACCCCCCACTAAAGGGATGTGTTGAAGCGTTGGCTGCAACAGTAACACAAATCTTCAAATAAAACAGATTCTAACTCAAAATGTAATTCTTATAATGTTACTACTCTGGTACTGTATTGGAACTGTCTCTCACTCAACATGGATTCAGTTAGTCTAGATCCTGGATAGAGACAAAGATTTTGGAAAAGATCAGTTTGAATTGTAAATATATGACTTTATTTATAATTTTGTGAAATCTGTAAAGTTCTTCTTCCTCCTCTTCTCCCTCTTTTTTGCACCAATCATCATCGTCATTGTCATCATCATCATCATCATCACAATCACTCTTTTATTATTATTAGGGGCACACGTGTGGAAGTTAAAGGACAACTTTGTGGACCAGTTTCTTCCTCCACCTTGCATAGGCTGTTCCAGCGACTGTCAGCCGTTTGAGACAATTGCATTTGTCATTCCCACCTCACGGCCTGAAAGGATGTAGAGCTCTGTGTAGGCATCGTATGTGGTATGCAGACTTGGCAGCTGCATCGATAGTGGAAGAAGCACAATAAGTTTGTGTCCCTTTCCTAGCCAAGCCCAAGCCAAGCCACTTCCCTTGTGTAAGCCAGCAGGCTGTGAACTTTTCTCTACTGCTCCTCTCTCCCAAGACGTTGCCTTCATCTCCGTGATACCACATGTTCGCCCACCAAGTTCACATCCTAGACAGCAGAAATGAATGGAAAGAAGTGTGCATCGTGAGGTGCAAAAAGTACAAAGAAAATGGTATTAGGCTTATTTGGAAAAATCTTGGATATGACCAAGCTTTAGTTGAATATTCTTAGGAGAGATCTCACTTTAATTTTGTGGACACACTGTTTCTCTTCCACTCAGATAAAGATATGTTTACTTTTTTAAAAAGGGATTAACCAATATCTCTGCTAGGCAGAAAGCAGGCATGTTTTCTGTGCATCTGGGAATGGGCTGTCTTCCAGTTCCAACTCCAGGGTATGGGGCTGGTCTTCCACGTCTGGAAATTCCATTATGGTGAGGTCTCTTTGTGGCAGGGGTCTTCCGTGCTCCAACTGAATCTCTTCACTCGTGGAACAGATGCTTCTGATATAAGGTCTTCCTCAATTTGTGTTCTGGTCTTTTCTACAAATATTGGGAACCACATTTGGAAAATTATATCAAGAAGGTTTGCTTCCCTAAACCTTCTCATAGCGTCTCAAATGACCAAATCACTTTTTATTTGATAATGGTGAAAGCCTATAGAGAGTTGCTTTGGAATAGAAGCTGGGACCCAAACCTTCACCCCTGTGTGCCATGTGGAGTTCCATATACAGGGGACGTATGCCTTAAATACACTAAGGTCAATAACAATGGATTAGTAAAAAAAATTATCAGAGGAATGTGCCTGTATTTGCTTCAAGAAGAAATCTCAAACAACAGGCTAAATTTTCCTGAGGCAAAGATTCATGCATAGCATAGGTTTGGAGAGAATCATACAAGTGTAGAAATGTGCATTCACCAGATGAAAACTTCGCCTAGAAGGAACAGTTGGGAGACATGGTGGTTGGACTGTATCTTAGTGGCCTATGTGAAACAGATAGAAAAGGAGAGAAAAAGTTCTGGAAATTCCCACAGGACCTTAGAAAGAGTTCCCACTTGACTGTGACTGTCAGCCATGCCTGAGATGAGTCTGTGGAGACACAGAGTGGACTAGTACCAGGACAGCTTGTTTTCCTCTCTTCCCAGCTCATGAGTATATTTAGCTCACAATCAGGAAGAGGCTGAAACTCTTTAAAACTATCTCATAGATCTCCTTGTTTGTCAGGAAGAGGCTGGAAATCTGTAAAACTATTTCATAGACCTCTTTGTGTGCCGTTGGAGTCTAGAATAAAGTGATTACAGTGCACACAAGCAATTCTCTACCCATTTCCCCAATCTGTTATGTGCTGGTGTTCTCCTCTCCTTCATCAATGGCTTAGTAACAGAAGGAACACTGTGCCTGGAGCTGATAGTCATGTGTGGCTGGGACACTATCATAACTTTAATCAATCACAGTATCCCAATTTTGAAGTAAAAATTATAGGACACACCAGTAATCACAGCACTTGAGAGACAGAGGCAGGAGGATCAGGAATTCAAGTCATCCTCAGTGACATACCTTGGGCTAGATGAGACACTGTCTTGGACTAAAAAGGAGGGAAGGGTGAGAGGGCTTAGTCAGCACCGTGCTTATCCTGAAAGCACTACGACCTCAGTTCTACCCATAGTATGAGGTATAAAACACACAGCTCTGATAGCACGCACATCTAGTCCCAATGCTGGGAAGGTGGAGACAAGAGAATGTCCAGATCCCACTAATCAGACAGCCTGGCCTAGGCTTGGCCCTAGCCCAGTGAGAGAACCCTACTCAAAAACAGGATAGATGGCAGCTGAGGAACAACCGTGAAAGTTGTCTCCAGCCTTCATACACATGCGCATGTGCACACAGAGACATACACACAAGTAAAACAAAGTACCTAAAATTAAAATCTTTACCCCTCAAGCATGGTGTATCAATGGATGCAATTATGAGAGTATATTGTAAATCATGATTGGTTAAACAGATGTTGGCTTGTATCCTTCTGTTTTAGCATGGGAAAATATATTCTTGATTCTAGAATGTATGTTTCTTGGATGATTTAAAAATGCAGAAATAAACTAGGAAAAGGACGGCATGCTTTCAATTTCTCTAACTGCTGGCAGGATAAAACATATCTTCAAAAGGGTTTCCTGGACACCATGCTTGCTTGGGAGTCACCTGGAGGATTGCTGTTTCAGTACAGAATTAGGTTTCAGTGGGCCTGGTGGTTTGAGTTCTTGTAGGTGACGTCTGACCTGTTGGTCCCAGAGCCACCTTGAGTGGTAGTGAGTGGAGGAGAGAGTGGGGTCAAGAAAAGAAGCAGGACAGGGGAGACAGTGACTGACCTGGGTCTTCCTGTTTACTGACTTTCTCGTTGATATCACGATTGGTGCGGTGACTGCAGAGTGACAGTGAGGCTCAAGAACGCTACTGCTGATGACCAGGCAGGGCTTGTCTTCAGCCGAGCATCCTTCATAGGGAATACATCTAGTATAAGAGAAAACGAAGAAATTGTATCCTAACTCAGAGCAGATTAGTGATGCTGTGGCCTTCGACCTACCTAGTATGGAAGTTTAGTTTGTATTAAAACAACAACAAAAGAGGTATTCTGCCAGCTGGAATGTGATCTTGTGATGATAAGAGTCATTATTGTCTGTGACCTCAGCTGTATTTGGAGTATACTCCCGGGAGTCCCTAGTTTAACATGCCTTGATTGGACATTGTGAACTAACATCCTTGTAATTCACATTTAGAACCAAATGACTTCCTTTTGGCATTGGCACATCCATTTGGTGGCTTGCCAAAATACTATGCATTGTTCAGAATAATTTTCCATGTTACTCAGACTGATTTCCTTGATTTACAGCTATTTGTAAAAGTCAACTGTCAGCAGAGGTAGAGAAGTCAGGAGGAAAATAGCTTTATAACAGAGTTATGTGAAGGGCTGACAGCTGGGCTACTGACTCAGCTCTGACGACCAGGTTCTAATGTGTGACCACTAAGCATCTTAAACATTCCTGTTGTAGGGCCTCGGGAATGTGCTATTGTGGTTGGTATCACAGCTACTTCGTTGAGATGACTGTCTCTAGATGCTACCATACTCAGTTAATCAGAGACTTGACCTAAATGATGTACAGGGAGAGTATGGTGAAATGTCTAGTCACAGTGGGAGCCATTAGTACAGCTTTCTAACAAAGTCAGAAAGAAACTTACTTCATTGAGTCAATTTCAGCTATGTAATGGAGGCTCGGACCTAGCTCTGACTTCTGTTTATTGCAGAGGTTTAAATTCTATGGGGACCATTAGGAAACAACAATCGAAAGTTTAGTTCTATCATTAACGTTAGCTATTTTTTTCTTAACACTCCTAGCTACATGCTGATGGCAGTTCTGCGGCAGATGACCATCTACATCCAGGCTGGTGACCTCAGTCCCTTTCAGATGAATGGTCCACTCTGCAGATGTGGGACAGAGGCATTACCTTCCATAGGTTTTGCTGTTGTTTTATTTTTGCCTTGGGATGTTGCCTTCCGTGGAAAGGGCTTTTAACAGCTGTAGAAATCTCCAAGTCTCCCAGTCTGTAACCTGGTTCTGACTCTTTACTGAGTCCATTTTTACACCATTAGCGATGTCTGTTCTTAACTCTGTACAGTGTGGGCTACGCTGACATATTTATCTGCTGGAAGGTCTGCCGGCAACGAGTAGAGGGCTGAGGTATTTGCCTGACTTCGCGATCCGATCCGGCAAGGGTGCTGCCACTCTCCAGTGAAAGAGAAACCGGTAAAGCAATTAGAACTTGAGAAAGCACTCTTTTAATTTGCTATAATATAAAAGTTTCTAAATGAAAGCATGACACTTCTCCTTTGACATGTAAATGAAGTGCCACTTGCAAGAGGAAATGGTTGATTTTTTTAACCAGTTTTCTTTTTGCTGAGATCATCTGGTCTTAATATTTTTGTAACTTCAATATAAATTTAATTAGGCTCCAAAGTCATTTTTTTTTCTCTCAAAATAAAACACAGCCTGGGAATATAGCTTAATAGTAAGGTGCTTGCCTAGCAAAGGGTGGGCTCAACTCCCAGGACTTCAAAGTGGAAATAAAAATAAGACTCTCTCTGATATTATATAAGTATTTATTTTGAAAAATATATAAACTCTAAGAAAATATTAGGTCTCCTCAAATCTCATCGCCCAAAGATAGTGTTTGCAAGTATTTGGGAACACACTAAAGTATTTACATCATGCATAAGTTAGGCAGTTTTCAGCACAAAGCATCTTTCCCATGTGACTTACTGTCATGGCGTAGTCATTACATGTACATATTAGAAATGTTAGGCATGTTAGCTCTTTTTATAAACGTTAATCTATATGTGCATGTGTGTCTCTGTGCATGTGAAAGCATGAGTGTCTACTGAGGCCAGAAGAGCCTGTCAAACCCTCAGGTGGCTGTGACTGGCCTGACATGGCCTCACCTTTAACCATTGAGCCATCTCTCTAGCCCCAGTATGAATATGATTCTAATAAACAAAACTAATGTGTTTCTTTGTAGTATTCCTTCATTTAGTTTTAAATCAAATTAATCTTTCCATGCATGGTTGGTATACCCTGCCCTCTACCCACGAACTCTCCAAGCCAGGGGCTGGACCGCCCTTTCCCCCCAGGCTCTTCCCAATGTGATTCAGCCATTTGGTTACCCATCCCTCTTTTATCTCTAGCCCTCTTGGCTGCTGCACCTGGTGCCCCTCTCTCCCCTGCTCCTCACATGGCTCAGGTCATGTCCACTCTAAACTGTCCCAGATGTCCCTGGCCATGTCCTTTTTTTCCTATTTCATTTTTTCACTCATTAAGTAAATATTGACCTATGTCATCTATTTGTATTTCTAGCTAACATTCCACAACGTCGATAAGTCTGCTTCGTGCTTACGGTTTCAAGACAGCTTCCTGTTCCACAGCCGTACTTCCTTCCACCATGATGGACTCTAACCCTCTGGAATGATAACCATAAACAAGCTCTTTCTTCTCTAAGTTGCCTTGATTGCAATGCTTTGAAATAGTAATACTTTACTACAAGCAGCTAAAACAATTTTCTATAAAATGGAGTTAATGCCCCTGAAGATGTAATATTATGAATACAGCATACTGTTTCCAGAGAATGGGTTCAGTAAGGCTTGGGGAGTGTTATTTATTTATTTATTTATTTATTTTTGAGAGGCTGAGGCTACAGACACAGCTCAGTTGATAGAATGCTTGCCTTGCATACACACAGCCTTTGGTTCAATCCAGAGCACCACATAAACGTGGGCCTGAGAGGTTCAAGCCTAGGATCCCAGCACTCAGAAAGTGAAGGCAAAATGATCACAGATTTAAAATCATTTTTCATGACATAGGTTGACTTCATAGGCCACTTAGGTGAAATTAATTCTTGCTATTATAAGACATAAGTTTTTACTGTAAACTAAGTTTATAAAATTGTTTGTGAATTTCCAGGAAACTATAAGGATTTACAGACTTCCTTACTCTTCCTTACAGTGTAAGGAAGGCCATCCTCACACTATGGTTTGTTACTTTTTGAAATGTTTTTCTTTTATTGAAAGTAGATTTTTTTTGTTCACATAATATATTCTGGTTACAGGTTCTCTTCCCTCTATCCTTTCCAGTTCTTTCACACACACCCCTATCCAGACCCAGCCTGTCTATCTCTCATTAGAAAATAAGAAGTTTTCAAAGGAGGACAGGACAATAAAATATAGCACAATAAGAGAAAACAAAAAATGAGCACACCAGAATTATACATAAAATAAAGAGAAAGAGCCCAAGAGGAAACAAGAAACGGAGACCCACTCATTTGCCCACTCAGGAATCCTACAAAAAAACACTAACTGGAAGCCATAATATATATATATGCAAAGGACCTATGGTGTGGAAAGAGAGAAGAATGAATATATACACACATATATGTCTGTATGTACATAAGTATATGTCTGTACATATATGTATGTATACATGTATATATGTTTATATGTATATGTGTATATATTATATATGAGTACATGTGTATATATGTGTATGCACTTATTACACACATACTCATACACACACATATATATACGCATATATATGTATATACATGCATATAATATATATATTCCCTGACATGACACTGTGAATTGAGGAACCTGCAAAGGTGCCCTTGAGTCCCTTCTCTGTTGGAACCTAGGCCTGGACATTCGACCTACCCTTAAGAGTTGTTCTTTTCCCAGTGATAAATCACCTGGAGGAAACTAAATTTTTATTTGCAAGTGGTTATCAACTGGAGATGGCTTCTGGGTTAGCAGTGGAGGTGTGTGTTCATTTCTCCTTTCAGCTCTAAGGCCCCACCTTGTGCAGACCTGTGCCAGCCCTGGGCATTGCTGCCTCGGTCTCTTAAGTTCATATGTGCGTCAGGACATTGACTTAAAAGGTCAATTTTCTTAGTGTTCTCCACCCTCTGTGTCTCTTACACTCTGCTTTCTCTTCCCCAGGGGTCCCTGAGCCCTGAGGGGAGAGATTTGATGGAAACATCCAATTAGGTTTCTCACTAACTGCGAAATATCTGGCTGTGGGTCTCTATATTTATACACATATGGTCCAGGTGGAAGCTTCTCTGATGATGGCCGAGCAAGGTGCTGACCTTTCAGTATAGATAGATAGAAAGATAGACAGACAGGGAGACAGACAGACAAAAATATAGCAATAAAATGACTCCTAAGAGTTTCTGTTACCAAAGTAGTACAGGGCATGGGTTCCATCTCATGGAGTGGGCCTTAAAGCAAATCAGATACCAGATGGTTTGTGTCACTTATTGCCCTAGCGTTTCTTGCAGGCAGGACACCATTGTAAATCAAAGGGTTTGTGGCTGAGTTGGTGTTTAATCTTCTCCTCTGATTGCATATTTGAAATATCTTTAAAATGGATATTGTCTCTACGATAGTCAACCTTCACAGCAAAGTCAGCTAAGTGCACTGCAACTGTGGTCTCTTAGCTGCAAATCCATCTGCCAGACTCCGGGGTGAGGTGTTCCTCTCCTGGTCCTTTAACTTTCCTTGTCTTTCTGTCCTGCCTCTGCCTCATTGGCTCCCCTTCCCTCTTGTCTGTTCAGTCTGTCTCTGCCCCTTGAATTCACGCTGTAGTTTGCCACACAGCCTACTTGATTAAGAAGTGTCTAACACATTGACAATTACTGTGTGGAAGTTATGTTGTTTGTCATTGTATCCAATGGGCTCAAGAGTGGGGTGGGAGGGGTTATCTGACATCCTATGGTTTTGAACTGTTCTCTGCACTTTCTGAAGTAAGTTCTGCAAACAACAATGGCCGTAATAATTTACAGTTTGATGAGGTTGTCTTCTCCACTTTCTCTACAGAGCAGGCCTCTTTTCAGACAGACTTATGTTCCTGGCTCATGTCTGGGGAGTTAATTCTCACCTTTCCTTCATTAATGCCCAGGGCTGGGCCGTGCTGATCACTGAAAACAAGGTGCTTCAGTTTATGCCTTTTCTGCCTGTGAGATGACTTGACTAAAACTCTCTCATCTCATCTGCGCATTAATTACTGAAAAAAAAAAAAAAAAAAAACCCTAACTACAAGACATCAGAATTAGTAGCACAATAATACCAAATGCCAGGGTTTCCACAGCACTGCACATTCCAACACCGTCTTATCTTACAGATGTAGAATGCAGCCAGCCAGGAGGTTAGTTTCAATTTTTTTTTCAAGAGACAGAGAACTATCAGTTGATATCCTTCATGAACTGATAGATTTATTCTGTATCAGAAGGCAAACTGCAAGTGTTCTACTCTGCTTGAGGCAGGATTTTAGGCTTCAGTACAAGCTACCCAAAGCCACCCACAGATAACTGGGCCCACAGGTAACTTGGTGAGTCACTTTTAAAAAACAGATGGCCAAAAGTTCACTCTATGCTGAATAGTTTGAGTAATTATCTTTGTAAACTCCACTGGAATATAAGTTATGTTTTCAAAGATCTGGGATCTCTTTAAACCTGTGTTCCCCTGCTGGCCCACATTTGTGAACCTTCACTTTTATCTATGCTGTTCCCTGACTAATGACAATCACATAGCCTCTGATGGAAACAGCAGAGAAATAATAAATATCGGCTTCCCTAACAAAGAACTTAAGGTGTCGCACACTCGTAAGATCATCCGCAGGCTCTGTCAACAGTTAGTTTCACACTGGAACCCCTTGCTACACTTGATGTTAACAGTCTTTTGCTGTATTTATGTTGACATTTTTTTTTAACTTCAGAAGACTTTGGTGCAGTGGTTCACAACTGGACACATATTGGGATAACCTGGGGGAGTTTAGAGACTGGTGTTAAAAAGTAACTGGGAGGTTATTACGCTTAGATAAACTCCAGGGCTCTGGGTTTCTACCTAGTAAGCCA
The DNA here is from genome assembly GCF_011762505.2 of Arvicanthis niloticus. Lineage (NCBI taxonomy): Eukaryota > Metazoa > Chordata > Mammalia > Rodentia > Muridae > Arvicanthis > Arvicanthis niloticus. The sequence continues at coordinate 6,552,976 of NC_047670.1, read as the reverse complement.
AAAAAAACGAGCTCAGGGTACAAGGCAAACAAACTTAAAGCTAATTATAAACCACCCACGCCCGGGAGTGCAGCCCAGTGATAGAGCCGTTACCCAGGCAGCAAACACAAGTTCCTGGAAAACCTTAGCAGCGCAAAGACAAACAAAATGCCCAGAAGCCTTACCTTCCACCTAGAGACTTTCCACCTCAATCTAGCAAATATTTTCTTTGTCTTGCTTCTGAAAACAAAGCTTTCCCCATTCCCTCTCAGGAGAGCCTAAACGGCCTGTGGGGTGACCCAGCCTGGCTCATGAACTGAAGTTTGCTAAATAAACTGTTTAAACTGTTGGTGTGCCTGTGCTTGCCTTTTAACAGCTGCAAGGTCTAGGTCCTAGTCTTCACCCATGGCAAAAAAAAAAATAGTAATATAATATTATTTTAGGATTTACTTTTATCTATGTGTAGTGTCTGTGTGAGTTTATTCAATGCACATTCAGGTGCTGTGGCGTTATGGTCAGCTGTGAGCTGCCTGAGGTACGTGCGAAAAACTGAACTCCAGTCCTCTGAAAAAGCAGCAAGTGTCTTAACTACTGAGCCATCTCTCCAGTGTCCTGTTGGATATAATCCTGAAACTTACACGTTCAGCTGCTCCCAGATAATTCTGAATGTGGAGGCTCAGAGACATGCTGCATGGATTAGGAGACAGCCTAAGAGCTGAACTGAAATAACGTTTTTCAATTACAGAGTAAATCTCTAGTCAGGACTGGGAGTAGTATCAGCCACATTAAACTGAAACTCTTATATGACAATCTAAGGAGCTGGAGAGACAGCCGGGTAACTAAGAAAGCATCTAGCTGGCTTTTCATAACCATCTGTAATTCCTGGTAAAGGGGATTGTACTCTGTCATCTGACCTCTGAGGACACCAGGGATCCATGTGGCATATATGCACACATGCAGGCAAAAGATTCATACACAAAAAATGAATAAAGCTTTTTGGTTTTTTTTTTTACGTGGGAGACACACATGCTAGTGTGTCTAAGTGTGAGGCCACATCTCTGCAATGTCATGCTAGTGAGTCTTAGTGTGACATCACATCTCTGCAATGGCTTTCTAGTCAGTGGTTCATTTCATTTCCATAAGAAGCAAAACCCTGATGGCTTGTGCTGGACTCTTATGTGAACACTCTTGTGCCTAATTTCAAACTACCAATTCTAACAACTGGCTTGCAAATTTTCTGAAAATCAATAATCAGCCTTTAAACATTTTGTTTTATAGACAAGGTCTCACTGTGTCTCAAATGGTTGATCTCACCTTTCCCATCCCCCCTCCCCCCCCCCCACCTCTTCCTGTTAAATGCTGGATTACAGACATGGCCCCATGCCAGTCTCTAGCCATTAGTCTTCAGGTCAGTTTTGGCCAGTTCTAAGATACAATCACATCCTAAAAACTTAGTCATAAATATGTCAGAAAACAAGTCAAAAATATGTCAGTCATTATACAGTTGACAGCAGATAACTTACTCGTTTGGAGTCTGCATTTACCTGGGTCACATTTAGGTTGGAGTAGCTAATCATCAATCATATTTTAAATATTCCAATTTTAAGTGTTTGTTTGCTTACACACTAATTAACTATAAAATAATTCTTGATTTTTGTCTGAATAGTATTCTAGACTTTGTCACTTGGAGTATAAATTACTTAAAACATATATAGTAATAAGAGCTTCTGTGTTTCTATTCACTTTGAACATCATGTGTATCATCCAATAAACAATAGCAGAACAGCCGGGAATGGCGCTGTGAGCCTGTAACCTAAGTATTTTAAAGCAAGGCAAAGAATCACAGTTGAGACCAGACTGAGCTATATAATACAGAACACTGTCTCAAGACAGGAAAACCAATAAAACAAACAAACAAGCAACAATAATAGAAGATACTTCTGCAATGTCTTTTCTAAACACTGGTCTAAGCACTTTACATGTGATAGCTCATTGATTTTTAATGACTCTTTGAAGTGTTCTCTAAGAAACTTGGGTCCATGTGTGTGTGTTGAGGCCTGTGTTTGGGATCATAGCTGGTAAGGAGGGATCAGAAGCTTCAACTGATCAGTTTGACTGTTCTCCACTACAAATGTTATAACAAAACTACTAGACAATCAAAATTATATGTTGAGCCAAGTTTTAAATATTATGGATCCTAAGTGCTGGTCTGATGATGTTTGTGTTGGCTGGATTTCCAGCAGCAAACATCCCAGAGAAGCCAACCTCAAAGAGGGAAGTGCACGTTTGGGTCACAGTTTTGGAGATTTGGGTCCATTGGATGTTTATCCGACTGATGAGGGAGAACGTCATGGCAGGGAGAGAGGGAAGACCAAAGTGGCTTCACCTTGTGATGCCTGGGACGCAAAGAAAGGGAGAAAGGCCCAGGAGCCCAACACACTCTTCCACAAGACACCCAATATTAGTTTAGTCTTCCACTAAAAGTTTTGCCACCTCCTAATAGTGCCATGGGCTGAGGACCCAGACTTTAGTGTGTGGCCCTTTGGAGGACAGTGAACATTCAAACGTTAAGTGTTCTCCCCAGATTCACATACTGAAATCTTAACTCCCAGATTTGGTAGGGTTAGGAAGTAATTAGCTCTCGTGAGCAAGTAGTAGCCTCCTTGGATGGACTTCTTCCTTATAAACGAGGCCCATGGGAGGTCATGCTCCCTTTTCCTCATGTGAGGAAGCAGACAAATGATGCATCTGTTAATGGGGAAATGCCCTGAACAGAGGGCAAAACTTCAGGACCTACATTGTGAACTACCCCTTCCTGAGAACAGCAAGGGGTGGCTTTCTATTGTGACTGTGATATGCAATATAGGATGTTTTGCTACAATACCTAAAATGGGTTCAGATAATAGGTTTTTCCCAGGCTTGTCTCTCTGACTATAGAGAAGGGTGTTTTGGTTTGTTTTGTTTTAATTTAGCAACATTTACAACCTGCTGAACGGATTATTTTCTCTTCCTCATTAGTAACATAATACTTTTACTTTTCCTGTTATGAAATTTAAAAGTACCTGGGGCTTTTGTACAATAGAGTAATTATATTTATTGACGGATACATTTTATGGCAAGTCATAAATCTTTAAAAATAGAAGTGCAGTTCTAAACATTCCTTTTTATGGGTTGGCCTGGCAGGAGATAAAGAATGAAAGAAAGGTTCACTATGCCCACCAGAAACATGCCATCTGAAGCCCTGGAGGGGCAGGAAGGCTTGCACAGTGTGCCTTCTTGGGAAATAATTTTAAAGATACAAAGAAGTTGGGAGAAGCATACCAGTTTGTAGAAAAGAAACATAAGAAACAAAGTAATTCATAGAAAACAAACACGCCTTTCATTCAGATAACGCTACTGCTCCAGTTCACCCATCTGCTTTGTCACTATGAATATGTATGTGTGAACCTACAAACACACGCATATACTGTTCTGAAACCTTGACACTAAATCACATGCATACTACGTAAGGCCCAGTACCCAAAATGTCATGGATTTTCCAAGAATAGAGGTAATCTTTCCTTTGATCACAGTTCACGATAATCTAATCCCTGGTGTGTACTCTAATTCACAGACTGACCCCATGCTCTCCTTCGCTGCATTTCCTGTCTCTCCTATGAGACACACCCAGGATCACTCACTGCACCTAGCTGCCATGTATTTTCAGTAGAAAGTGATGTGGAAGACTCCCACAGCCTCTCTTCTATGACATTGACATTTTGAGGAATTCAGTCAACATCTGCCTTCATTTTTTAAATACAAAATGCCTCATTTTGAATTTCCTGGTTGTTTCCTCATAATATTCTCACATGTAGATCTCCAAATACAATGTTCAGTATATGACACTTCTTCCCTATAAGGGCACATATTGCTTGTTTGTCCTCCTTTGGCTGTGTTAACTTTGACAGTCCCGTTAAGTGACTGTACTGCTTTGACATTTTATGCGCATTCTTATTTTTTTCCCTCTCTTAGGTGAGAACGCTTTAAGATTGTGATGTCTTCAGCACCTTGACAGGATTTGGAATCAACAGAGAGACTGAGTGCTGAAAAAGAACATTTCCAGATGTTGGACTGAGGAAGGAGCCACTCTGCATGTAGGTGGCATTGTTCCATGGGTTAAGGTCCCAGTCTGGCCACAAAGGAGAGAGCCCACTGAACACAGGCATTCATCTCTCTCTGTTTCCTGGTCCTGTCTCTCCCATCACCCCAACCCGCCACAATTAACTCTATCCTGGAACTGTGAACTGAAATTAATCCTCCCTTCCTTCAGTTGTTTCTGTCAGCTGGGTCTTCACAGCAAAGAGAAAAATAACCAGTGCAAACCAGACCTAGGATGCTTCTAATCACAGTTTTTTTTCTAGTTTTATTGTCCATTGATAATTCTTGCTGGAGCCCATATTTGCTGTGGTAGTTGAAATATAGTGCCTGTCTGCCAGAACTCTTTCCACATGTACCAGTGTACCTGTGTCCTGTGAGCCTTCTCTGTGCTATCTACCTGTCATCTACCTGTCACAGTATCAGAGTCTTGGGTTACTTTTTCCCAATGGTTTACCATTCATGATGATAATTTATGAACTTGTGATTTCTTAATGGTTTTAAACTTGTGATTTATCAAGTATTTCATGCCCAAGCTGTCCCAAGTTTAACTAATGGAATTTTCTTTTTATTCAGGCAACACACTGCTATCATTTCTTTGAGTATTTTTTATTTTTGTATATAAAAATAATTAAATATTATAGTACCTATTCTGTCCTGGTGTGGAACCACCCATCTCTCCAGAGGACTTTGGTTTCTCTCAGTGAGAAATGGCATTAGCGACCAAGCCCCAAGCGCTACGTGTGCTCATATTCCTGAGGGATCTGTTCTTCTGGGCTTGCTGGGGAGACAAAGCTCGGAGCCCGCAGCATGTGTATGCATACTCAAACACACATTAGGTACATATATGAATCACATCCATACACATGCAGTTGTGCGCATACAGTTGTATCTACTTATGAGCATGCACAGAGCTTAGAAACTGTATTAGTCAGACTTTGTCACTGTGGCAAAACACTCGATATAAACAATGTGGGAGAGGCTTTATTTTGACTGGGAGTTTCAGAAGTAAAAGTCCAAAATGCTTAGTTAGTTGCCTTGGGTCTGAGCCTGAGGTGCCACAGAACATCATAACAACTGGACTGTATGACATAGGCAACCCAAACTCATGGAAGACAAAAAGAAGAGGAAGGGAAGGAAGGGAGCTAGGGATGACCTTTAAAGACATGGCCAGTGACGTACTTCCTCCATCTAAAACACACATGCTAAAGATTTTACCGTCTCCCAAGATAGCATCACCAGCTAGGGGGCAAGACTTCAGCACATGAGACCATAAGGGACATCTCATGTTTACACCGAGATAGAAACCATGGATTTACAGACTTCATTGCAGTTCTTCATAGCCTATGTTCCTGCCTTCACTCATTCTGTATGCGTATACATCTTCTTCCACTGTGAACATCTGATTGCCATGAACAACCACACAATCATCATTTACTCAAATAATATAGTACAGCTTCATTATTACATGAGCATAGTGGTTCCTCATTCTTTCCTATCAAGAATTACTGGACTCAGTAATTCTAGGACTAGTTATTTATCTAACACAAAGAGGCCATATGTTCAAAGTCTTGTACAAGAATGTAGCAGCTTTATTCACCATATATAGAAACACTGGTTGTAACCCAATTGTCTCAGGAGGAAGATGGATAACTAAAATGAAGTGGTTACACAATGGAATAATGGAACTCGGTGATAAAAAGAAACAAATTACTACTACATGTAACAACCTGGATAAACCCGGAAAACACCATGCTAGGCTTTAAAAGGTAAAGAGAAATGAATGCATGAGGTCTGGTGCCATTTTAAGCAAAACTAGTCTAGGACCAAATCAATACATACTTGCTTCTGGTGGGTTGCTATTACCTCAGAGGGAGACAAGGAAGATTTCTCAGATGAGGGAACCATGTTTGCCTCAGTTGGGATGTACACGCACATAGGTGCGTGCACTTGTCAAACATGCTCAGGTCCATAATCGCTGCGCATCACACTGCCTGTGCATTATAAAGCTTTGGCCCAAGTGGAATGGCGGCTACTCCTGTTGGCTGAAATGAGGAACTCCCCACCCACCCCAATCCAAAGCGGCTCATCTTCTTGCTTTGTTTTTTTATTCCCCCTGCCTCCTAACTGTTCATCCCCCACCCCAGACATTTATCTCTGCCTAGAACAAAGCTCTTACCTTCTTTTAGTATTTGATTGCTTCTTTTATCATTATTTTAAACAACTTTATTTAAACATTATTTAAAACACTTTGCAACTGTGATTTTTATGAGATATCTTTTGTCTAGTCAATATAGAAGGATTAACATGGTAAAGACATGGGTGAAAATGGAAAAATGTCTAAATTAACATTTTAGGTTAATCCTCACTTAAACCATCACTATAGAACATAATTATGACAAGTGCAGAAGAAATTGGACAAACCAGCTTCAGTGAACTCAGGACTTGCTGAATGACTTCCAGTCTTAGATGAGCAAACGCCATTTGGATGATCCAGCGATTTTCTCAGACTTTCTCATAAATTCTGGTGCAGACCACACCCTTCATTATGCATTCCTTAAAAGAGGAGATTGGCTATTTAAAATACAAGTCAGAGAACACGACATTTGGAATGAATTAGCAGTTTACAATAAACTCACAGGATTACATATAGGAAGAAATAAAATACCTAGATGCCAGGTTCCTAGTAGTTCAGGATTACAACACGGAAACTTGAGAAAAACCTTTAAAGTTCATCTGTGTTCTTATATATGATCAAGCAGCAGTTTTTATGCACAGTTTAGATGCATTTAAGTCCAAGAAAATATTGTCATAGTTATAATGCTTAATGTTGGTTGTCAGCTTTGTAGGAGTTAGAATCATCCATCACAAAAACAAATCACACCTCTGAGCATGTCTGTGAGGGTCAGTCTATGTCAGGTTAATTGAGGTGGGAAGACCTGAAGACCTGGCACATGCTAAAGTGGAGACCATACTCCAGGGACTGTGGCTTTAGACTAAGGCAGAGGTGGAGGGCTGGGTACTAGTGGCCATTTTCCTTCCTTCCTGATGTGTACCCCCTGCTGCCTCAAGCACCTGCTTTCATGTCTTCCTTCCCATGACGGATGGATGGTGTCTCCTGTAACTACAGATCAAAATGAGTTCTCTCTGAACATGCTTTTCAGATGGTTTTGGTAATAAGGAGAACAGTGACTAATATAAAAATGGCTTTCTCATTTGCCTTACCCAAAGAGCAGCCAAATAGACCCCCTGAGAGATTTGGCTTGGTTGATCTATAATGGGGACCTTGTACTGGAACTGACTCCTGTACATCTGTTGTGCGGCAAGGGCTAAAACCCAATGCACATTAAAAGAAATATTCAAAACACTAGAGGATTGTATGCATATTCGTTGTGTGCATTAATTAGTGAGCACAGACCCACAGTCTTAAAATTCCCTTAGAGTCCATCTACTGGACACCTTTTCCTTATTCTGATCTGCTAACTAAAGAAGTCTCCAAAGCTCAGAGCTTAGATTGTATTTTTTTGCGGGGGGGGGGGGAGGGTATGGTTTAGGGTAAGTTCCTATGAACTCCTGAAGACAAAGTACTTTTACTACAATATTCTATAATTGAGAATGCCAGGGTTATATTTTACTTTCGAAGTATAGGCTTACTATTTTGGATATAAGTTTAAACAATATGACATTCATCATATTTTAATTAAGTTTATTGCTTAGATACTACCACTTAAAAATCTTGACCTAACACTTGTAGGACTCAAACATTATTTTTTTTAGAATGGGTTTTCACTCAAGCACTAACTGCTGACTTTATTCTTGGTGTTATTGTATATTTGTATTCTAAAGAAAAGGGGCATTTTGAAACATGCACAAACAATGTATGTATACAGCATTATTTCTGCCTTGAGAACTGGGAATGTTCTTACCACTACCATTTTCCCAGCCAGCAACTTTCTCTTTATGGTTGTCTCTTTACCGTCCCACTTCTGCACTTGCTTCAGGCAGCCTCTCTCCAGCGTCACGATGCTCTACAAAGACACGTTTATGTGCTTGGCTTACCTCAGTTTCCAGGACAGGTGTCTCAACAAGCCACATCCATTCTCCAAGTAGTTAACTCCCAGAAGGAATAATCCTGGCTTTCAATAGTCCACAGGACCAACTTTCAGGAAAAAAAAAAATGTTACAGATTACCTTGGTTTTCCTATTGTCAGCTGTGGTTTCATCAAACTCCTGGCCCAACTTGAAGGAAATCTCTGTGTTTTTAAAGGTGCTTTCAGTTCTAATGGTGATATAATCCCCCTTCTTGCTGATGACCACACGGGGCTTAGCCAAGTTTCCCAGTTTTCTGTTGGCTAACCCCACACCTGAAAAGCAAGGCAACATCAGACTGTGTTGGGTAAGGTGGCATATCTGAGAGGCAGACTTCGTGTCTACAGGTTTCATGTTCTTTATTCAGTAGTACCTTCAATGAGTAGATGGTGGGGCTTCCTACCAAGGGCTTCCTCCCAAGTTCCAACAATGAGAGAAAATGCATGTTGGCGACACAAGCATTTTAGTGTCCTGTTACAACAATGATGCCTACAGGGTTTACAGCATAACACTACACAGCTAAAAGTTTAGTTTGTCCACTCTGTCATGTCCAGTGGTACCCTCCCCATAAAATAAGTCGTTTCAGATTTGTATGAAGCATTAGAGATAGTTGAGCTTATATTTACAAACATTATAGCTGCTTTCAGCACGACTATCTCCCCTCCACACATGCCTTTCTATAATACTTTATCAATAAGGAGATATAGATATACAGACCCCTCCCCCCATATCCTTGGTAGAATCTTATTTTTGACATTTTGTAGTTTCATAATATGCCTGGTAAGAACAAAACAAAACAAACTGTCCAACCATACTCTTCTGTTTGTCAACCCTGCTCAACACTAGGATGGGCAGGTGTTGGTGGGACGGAGTTTGAACTGACAGCAGCCAGCCAGTTCTTTTGATCTCAACAACTTCCACAGGTTTTAAGCATCCTCATCTAGAAAATGTATCTTCTGTCAAGCTTCACACGCTTAAATGATTATTTAATTACAGACAAACTCAAAGCAGAGAGAGACACAAAATGTTTAGTTTGGATAAAGGTTAAATTTTAAACTGTGGTTTCCTAGTATTCAACTCATAATCTTATGACCACATTGATTTCTATTAAACAAGGTTTCAGAAAATGCCAGAATATGGATTGACTCAAACTCTAATAGTTTTCTCCAAATTTCCAATGACAAACCTGTGACACTGCTTTCAAGTTCCATGCATTTAAATAGCTTCATTTAAGTTCTAAAAATTTATTGCCAATGAAATGAAAGTAAATTTTATGAATGAGACATAAGACTACACTCAGCCCACGAAACATTCCCCAGCCTCCTGGAAGGAAAACATTGGAAGAAAACCCTCTGCATCCGTCTTTAAAGGGACACTTGCTATGAAGCATTTCTCACCCAGAGCTTTCATGTAGTCATCAAAGTGCTCGCTGGAGACAAGTTTCCAGGTGCCCAGGAATTTGTTGCTCATTGTGATGGCTGAGATAGTTCAGTAGAGTTCCCGGTAGGATGCAGCGGATGCCTGTGAGATGCTGAGATCGTGCACAGTTCTTTTCAACAAAACCCAAAACATGTGACTCACCCTGAGAACCAATGAAGAAAGATGGTGACCAGGCTGAGTGATGAATGGCTCTTAAGTCATAAGCTGCCTATCCATGGGTGAAAGAAACCACCACACAATGTCCCTGTGTTTCCAAAACCATAAAAATAACTGAAAGTATTGATAGGCATGCTTAAGTCCTTCTATATATTATATGATTATGTGTGTGTGTATGTGTGTGAGTGTGAGTGTGTGTGTAGGCATCTTACTGATTTTAATTTTGATTTGGCACAATTAAGAACTCTTGTTTCATATTATTTTATTGATTATTTGGAAATTTCATTTAATAAACCCTGATCACATTCATTTCCAGTCCTCCCAGATCTTCTCCCCACCCTTATGATCACCCCTTTCAAGAAGAGGGAGGAGAAAGAGGAGGAGGGGGAGGAGAAAAGTCCAATTTATGTTGTCTATATACTCACTGGAACATCCTTATGACAAGTTTTAAGAGATCTCTTCAATGGTTTTTTTTTTTTTTTTTTTCTATCTGGGTTGTTACTTTTTTAGGTTGTAGGATTGGGTACAGTAGGAGTTGTCACAGAATTCTTAAAAGGGGGCACACTCTGTAAGTATTGTAATAAGAGCCCCAAATATGCTGTGGGAGGGAAATGGAGGCCAGCAGTTTGAGGACACACTCAGAGGTGAGGGAGGCTTGGCATAGTTTACATATTCTGGGCAGGCAGAGTAGGCAGACAAGAAAGTCAGTCTGTCATTGCAGAGCACAGACGTTATATTCATGCATCGGGATGAGAAGCAGCACTGTAGCACGCCCTTTGACTGTCGGTTAAATTTCATCTCTTTTTAAAAGCAAACCTGAGGATAGCAATTCTTAGTTTCTATGACAATCTTAAATTAAAGCATTTTATAAAAAGTCCACAGAGTTTATAGAGAAATAATTTCCTACAAAATAATCCTAATGAACTCTGAGAGCTCAGTGTAGGATGGCCCCATGTGATATGCTTAGTTCAGCTTGTCTCATTTTACCCTCTCAGCCCCACGAGAGACACACAATATTATTATGCCCAGCTTGAGAATGAAGAAAACTGCATCTTGAAGTTAGACAACTTATTGCAAAACTAAAGCAAAGGTCCAGATTTAAACTAGCATTGTTCCCCAGTGCTAGACCCTGAATCTGGACTAGCATCTCCCAACACACACACACACACACACACACACACACACACACACACACAACTATACACATGTGCATATACATGCACACATATATATGTATGTGTGCACACACATGCACATATGCATGCATACGCACACATATATATACATGCACAAATGAATTTGTACACTCACACACAAGCATACACATACACACATACTATGTGTGCATGCACACACACACAAGCATACATACATGCACACACAAACATACTCATGCATACACACACATATATGCACACACTCATATGAACACACACAGACCCTGATTCAGAGATCCTGATATCACCATGACTTTTTAGTACTACTCTCTAGTCTCAGTATCACAAGCAACAGTCAAGTAAACCAGATGACATACCAGAGTCCCAGTCTTTGACAAGGGGTGCAAATGTCAATCTAGTTTATACATACATGTTGTTCCCAAGAATGGCTGGACAGCTGCCATGCCTTCCTAGCAAGTTTTCTAGCAAGTTAACTCTGGCTGAGTGACGACTAATATCACCAGATTTTACATTTTTGGCTCAGCAGTTACCAGTGCTCACAGCCATGGAAGTGAATACCCCACAATCAGGTCACTTCTAAACCGTAGAATCCTTGGCTTCAAAGGCTCACGGCCCCAGTACTGGATGATCACTATCGTAGTCATGTGGTTTGGTGGCTTGGCTTCAAACTGACTGAGAAGTGGGGAGCCACATACCATGGGTCTCATCTTCTACTACCACTGTCTCGTTAATTCGACATGGGGCCTGATAGTAAACAAGAAGCTCCTTAGCAAACCAATCTGTTCCCAAACCAACGTGATATAAGTGCAGAAAGCCCACTGTACTGGAATAGGGAGAAAACAGCCATTAAAGGGGCCATTTGGAAAGTTAAGGGAGGAAGATCTCAAATTCAAGACCTTCAGGACACACAGTGAGACTCTAATGTAGTCTTAAACAAGAACAAAAGCACTGGGCAGTGAATGTGGTGCTGTCTTTCCCCACAGCTTCAGACCACAAGTAAGTGAGAGTTTTTACATCACCCTACCAGAGCTAAGTCTTCAGGCAGATTACAATAGAAAATCCATGTGGATTTCAATGATCCCTGAGTTGAGCATAAGAATAATAATGGAGTTCAAGATTTATAATGAGCCATATTATAATGAATCAATGATCAAATAATGGACAAAGCCATTCATAAAACTGCCATGGTAGAATATTTACAGCATCGATGCACCTTTAGATCAAGAAAATAATATCTTTTAGGCAACTCACTAATTGTATCTGACTACCAAAGTTGACGGTACATACTTGGATCGAGATGAGATTCTGAGGGCAATGTATGGGTCAAAGATAAAAATGGGAAGCATGCTCATTTACGTCCTGTTTCCTGGCTGCATCACAGTCACTCGTTTCAGATGAGAAATAGTCACTGGAGTATTTGTGGAGCTCGGAGAACAACTTTGCTTGTCAGTCCTTGCTTCTTGCCTCCTTTGAGACTCTGTCCAGTGAACTGCCTGGGATTTTCTTGTCCCTACTTGCTATCTTGCTGTGGGGATTGTGGGGTAACAGGTGTCAGCTTGCATCTCTAGCTGGAGATTCAAACTCAGGTCCTGACTCGTGCATGGCAACCTCACTGAATCACTTCAGAAACCCTCATTTATTTAGCCTCTTGGATGTATTTTGAGCACTAATCTGATTCGTTCGTCTTCAGAGAGTAGTCGACTAGACATCATGTAGACATCATGTTCTCGGGCTTCATTGTGGAGCCAAATCTCCAGATCTTCCTCTTCCTTCATTCAAATGAATACTTTTTGAAGTTTAAAAATGCCGAGATTAAAAGTGTTGCTTAATGCAAACTATAGGTTGAAGCTTCCTCAGGCATCACTGCATACTCTTTTGGTTACCATGGTGATAACTGAATTTATCGGTCCCAAGGTAGCTAATAACTGTGCTTTCAAGGGATGGTAATAAAAACCGGGAAGGAGCTATGAACCCTGCAAATAACGCAATTAGCTTTGTTCTTTGCTAGAATCTACTGCACTGGACCTTCTCCAAAGTGTAAGATGCCACCTCATTATTTCTAAAAGAAGAGCTGAGAATTGAAGGCACTCGCTGGGGACGAATAAAAGACAGGGAGGGCCTCTGCATTCCAGCCTCTTCCCCTGTCATTCCAGCATCTACTGAGCTTCCCACAGCTAAACTGCCTCCTTTGTCTTTGCTCTTGGGAAGGAAGTGATGTTAACATTTTCCAAATACATTCAAGTAGGCTGACCTTTCTGGGATCTGCACAAAATGCTGTAGAAGACATTTTTAGGATGCAGCCCCACCATAGTGCTGATAGAAGAAAAGGATCTCTTTAAAACAAATCTTGCAAAACATACTGGAAAGTGTGTGTGTGTGTGTGTGTGTGAGAGAGAGAGAGAGGGAGAGGGAGAGAGAGAGAGAGAGAGAGAGAGAGAGAGAGAGAGAGAGAGAAAGAGGCAGAGACAGAGACAGAGACAGAGACAGAGAGACAGAGGAGGGAGGGGAGGGAGGCGGGGAGGTAGATTCATAAAATAAAATAAAACTTCATCAAAATTCAGGTGATATGAGCGTGTACGGCCCAGGAATGCGCCTGCTTCCTCCTTTATCTCCTTGATTGAATCTCAGAGTCTTGTTTTCAGACATTGAGGTGCCTCAAGGCTGTGAGAGTGTAGTTTTCATACAACCTTCAAATGTAAATAGTTGAAATTAGGGCAGAGGAGCTTTTATCCAGCCAGCCCAATCTTTATTTCCTCTGGTTGCTAAAGCTAGACACTTGGTTTTCACATTCTAGTTAAATCTACAGAGAATGTGCAAGGATTGTTGTCTTTCTGTGGAAATGAAAGCTCTTAAGCTGTGAAGACTTGGAATCACAGTAGCTGCTGCAGCCAGGGTCAGGATTTCAGCACATTAATCCGGTGGAGAGGGATCCAGGCAGCTTTGCTCCATAAGGTCACTTGGAGATGCCAGATACCGTGCCTTTGGGGCTGCATGATGTTGTGTCTTTCAGGATCCTCCATGCCAGAAGACATCAGCTAATGATACCTGGGGGCAGGGGGGACAACCAGCCATCTCTGCCAGAGTGGCTTCAAATTTTAGAACACAGAGTCCTCCCATCATGTTCTTTCTTTCTGTCTCTGTCTCTCTGTCTCTCTCTGTCAGTCTCTGTCTCGCTCTGTCTCTCTGTCTGTGTCTCTCTGTCTCTCTCCCTCCCTGTCTGTCTCTCTGTCTCTGTCTCTGTCTCTCTCTGTCTCTCTCTCTCTCTGTCTCTCTGTCTCTCTCTCTCTCTCTCTCTCTCTCTGTGTGTGTGTGTGTGTGTGTGTGTGTGTGTGTGTGTGTGTGTTTACAGGAGTGCTCTCATGGGGGCATCTGTTTGAGAGTGTGGAGACCCAAGGACAACTTCAAGTGTTGTTCCTCGGTAGCCACCATTTTTGAGGTAGGGTCTCTCACTGGCCTGGAACTCACTGATTAAGCTAAGCTGGCTAGTTGCAGGCTTCCTCCTGTCTCTGCCTCTCCAGTCCTGGGACTATAGTGTACCCAGTGCACTCAGCTCTGTTACGCAGGTTCTAGAGGCTGAGCTCCATTTCTTACGCTTGGAAAGCAAACACTTTTACACACTGAGCCACATGTATACTCGGTCCCTGATACCACTCTTTTACATTTTTAATTATTGCTTTAAGTTTATGTGCTTGGATGTTTTACCTGCAAGTGTGTCTGTGCACTGCTCGCATGCCTGGTGTCCATGGATGCCACAAGAGGGCATCAAGTCCCTTTGGAATTGTAGTTACAGATGGGTGTGAGCTAGCTGCTAACAGAACCCAGGTCCTCTGGAAGAACAGCCAAATGCTCTTAACCCTCATCCGTTGCCCACATACTTTCTTTTCTTTTTCTTCCATGTCCTTGTTTTTAGTACATGGTTTTACTGTGTAGCTCTGGCTAGTATGTAACTCAGTATGTAGAGCAGGCTTGCCTTAAGATTGCAGAAATCCACCTACTTCTACCTCCTGAGTGTTGGAATTAAAGATGTGAACCACCACTCTTGGCATGTAGTATCATTTCTTAATGTAAATGTATAATGGGACCCTAAATTTAGAATGAACATTAATCTATATGTATGGGTCACTACATAGGTAGGAGCTGGGTTAAATTCTATCATCTGTAAAATATCTATTGATTTGAATGGAACAAGAAAGATTACTTTAATGCAGTTACTTTGTAACTTATATGTCAATAGGTTATTTTTATAAAATTCTTCTGAAATCTGTACTGTTTTACAAAGTAAAGAAGAATTCATGGTCCCTGCTTATTTTCTTCACAAGAAACTATGACATGACTTTCATGGACCTGCCAACTCTCTGTCCAGGTACATCTATTCTTTCTCACATTCCAACTCAGATCTCCTCCCAGAGTCCCTATCTGTGCCTGAAGCCCTGCCTTCCCTTTCTGCTTCACCTATTGCCCTTCAGATCTTTATCAAGACAATTGAAAGGAGAGGGAGGAAGAGGGCGTACACAATATGATATTGGTGATGAGCCTTGCTTCGCTGAGCAGCCAATAAAAACAGAGACCCACAGCAACATTAGCTGGAGCTCGGTGAGTCTTGTGAAAGAGGTGATGGAAGGACTGAAGGACAAAGAGGACAGGGACTCCACAGGAAGACCAATAGAGTCAACTGACCTGGACCCTTGGGGCTGGCATTGGCTGGACCTAGACCTCCTGCCCCCAGTGCCCTCCACACATGTAGCAGAAATGCAGCTTGGTCTTCATGTGGGTCCCCCAACAACAGAAGTGGGTCTGTCCCTAGATCTGCTGCCTGTCTGTCTGTGGATCCTGTTCCCCTAGCTGTGCTGGGACGGGGAAGGATTTGTGTGAGGGATACTGGGAGGAGAGGGGAGGCTGATGTTGGAATGTAAAGTGAATAAATAAATACAGTTTAAAAAAATTACCAAAGCTCTCTGCTGGTTCAAAATTAACAACTGAATAATACAAAGACAATCTCCACACGGTGCAACAGGAAGCTCATGAGTTACCTGCGGCCGGTGCTCTAAGCTGCCCTCGCTGAGACCTGTCCCGCTCTGACTTCTGCCCACTGTTCACCAGTGATGTCATTCCTGCACTTCGTGCTTGGGTTGCATTGTCATCAGGGAAGGAGATGCAGGAGAACCAAGATGCTGGTGACTACTTGGGCTGGCCCATTTCAGGTCATCGATATGATCACAACCCTGAGGAAGACAACCAGCTCCGTTTGTGATAAAAGGAGGTAGTGAGAAAGGTCTTGAAGGCTATCAAAGCCATCAGTACAGAAGATGAAACAAGACTGGCCCTGACAGGTCCCTAAACCAGTCCAACTTCTCTGCGCTTCTTTCTGTGGCATCACCTGATCTGTCTTACTGTTGGGACTGATGGTTAGATAGTTGCTTCATACCACATCATGGAATGAGGACACAGGTACTAGAGACAGAACTGCAGAAAGAATGTCACCCTTCTGACAATGGGCAAAATAAAATAAAACTAAACAAAATTAAATCAAATCAAATCCCAGCAGTGCTGCATGGTAGGAGGAAGACAAAGACCTGTGTTCTGCCGTGTGACTCAGTGCAGCCGGGGAGGGCGGGGGAAGACACCCATAGACCTTCTTTTTTCCCCATGGCACAGGTGGGACGTAAATACTGAAAGCCCCACCTACCACCACACAACACAGCAAGGAAGGAGGAAGACAAAGGCCTGCCGATCACCATGCCACCCACAGACCTGCCCATGTGGCTGGTGACAGAAGCCAGCAGCAGGAGCCACCACACTGTGAGAGTATGTGGTGGACAGACAGACGAGAACGAAGTGGAGCAGGTTGAGCACTATGAAGAGAGATGGAACAGGAGACTTGAGTGTGAAGAGAAAAGCCAGCCCTGCCACCTTGTCCCCCTTACCACAGACCACTCACTGGCACCCCCACTACCAGGGTCAGTTCTGTTGTGCTGTCCAGGAGAGGTGCCGGTGAAGGGTAGGGATGGCTCTCCCCCACTCAGGACCCTGTGGGTGCACAGGACCCTTTGGGCAGCTTTCCTGACTGTTGGGGTCAGCTATCACACACTCATGACACGGCCTGGTTCACCCACACCCCTGCCACCAGGAGCAACTGCACTCTGCTGCCTGTGTGGAACACAGGGTCCTTTCTCCAGAGTGCTGCTGCAGGTGAGAGGTAGGGCCAGTTCTGCTGTTATGTCCTTTTGTAATTATTGCATTTTGGGTACAAATGTGTGACAATTAAAACCTGTTAAGGTTGTTGAAAATTACTCATCAGTAATTTATTAAATACTGTTCTGTAATAAAAAGACTGTGATGAGCTATTCTTGGGTGGTCGTGCTAACAGTATTGGTGTGATGGCTGGGTAATACTTTCCTGTAAACTTCAACATCTCTTGCTGTAATAGTTTACTACTGTTATTTTGGATAAAAACTTTCAAAGTAAAACATATTTTCCTGTATGGGTTATGAAGTCTACTCTGATTTGTATTCAAATTCTCCTGAAAAGTAAATAACTTTACCTCATTCACTAGAGTGAACATTGCTCTTTTTCTTCTGTACGCAGTTCAAGGGAACAAAGAAGATTACACACATGCATGCACGTGTGCCTGTGTGTATTTAGTGTGTTTATGTTTGCCACATGTGTCCACTTGCCTGAGGAGGCTAAAAGGATGTCATCAGAGGCACGAGCCTCTCCTCGTGGGTGCTGGGAACTGAACCTGAGCCGTTGGCAAGAAAATGCAGTGTTTTTGATTTTCCTTCTTTCTCCACATTTTTGCGTGGATCTTCCTAGCCTTACCTACTTCAGTTAACCTAAGGAGCCCAGAAGTTTGTCTTCTGTATGGCTGTGTTAACAGAAACTTCTTGTCTTACCAACTCTGCAGCCCACTCCTGTAGTGATTTGAATATGAAATGTCCCTACAGACTCATGTGTTCCAACACTTGGTTTCCTGAGAGTGATTCAATTTGGGAACGCTCTGGAAGCTTTACGAGGGGAGTCTTTCTGGAGGAAGCATATCACCACAGGCACATTTTGAGGTTTTATATTCTAGCTCTTCTTCCTGCCCTAGCCCCGAGCCTTCCTGCGTGTGGATTAAGTGGGATCTCTCTGGTTCCTGACTACGAGGCTGGCTCCAAACTTCTGCTACTGTGCCTTTCCCATGACAAAGAACGGTGCTTCCCCTCCGGAATTGTGAGATAATATAAACCCTTCCCCGCTGGAAGTGGGTCTCTGTCAGAGTTTCTATATAGCAGCAGAAAAGTCGCGCAGACCATAGCCTTCATTATCAAACATCTGGAAAACAACATTTCAATTAGTGCTTTTATTGAGCAAAAATTGTGCTGGTGATGTTTTAAATCACTGTCCCTGGGGCTGGCTTTCTTCAGCAGCAAGTGCTCTGTGGTGGTCAAGGTCTTGCTGGTGTCTACCCTTCTGCTACACCCTTTCGTAGATCCTAGTGCTGACAACATTGTTCATGGTGCACTCCTAAAGGTAGAGAGATTTGTTAGACATGACTGCTGACAGGTCAAACTTGCCCTCTCGTCTTTCTGCAGAACAAGCCTCAATTCAGGCCATAGAGACAAGTGAGTAGTTTGGTGGGTAGTCGCTCAAAAAAAATATGTAAAAATGTAAACTTAGGGAACACTCACCACTACCATTTTTCCATCCACAATTTTTCTTTTAATTGTTGTCTGTTTGCCAAGCCATTTTTGGACCTGGATCATTGACCCACCTTCAAAAGTTATAAGGCTCTATAAATACAGAGACAGTGGTTAGTTAGAAGGAGTGATTCAATATTTTATACCTATTACCACACTAAACATCTACCTTTTAACTTGAAGTCTGAAATTCTGTTCCTCACACTGCTCAACTCAACTCCTGTTATGTTTCAATGCAGTCTAGAAGTCCCAGAAGATAACTAAATTCATGTTTTCATAGACAAGGATTCATAAGTTATTTTACCTTAATAATTGTTCTATTCTGTATAATCTTTCATACAATACAAAATATTGTTTTGGAGGAAGGTGAGAAGAAATGCTATTTGCTAGGTTTGTATCTGTAACCCTTGTACTTGAAGGTCAGAAGCAGGAGAATCCTAAGTTGCAGGCCAGCCTAGGTTACAGAGCAAAGCCTTGTCTCAAACAGCAGTAACAAAAAGACTAGTAAGAACATTTTAGCTCAATCAAGCTGTTTGCGTAATTAGCAAAAGATTGACTTTATGTATGCACAGATTTTCAACAAGCCCAACCATACTTAATAAGTTAACTGAATTAAATTGAACCAGTAAAATAAATTGAATGAACCATACCTAGACACCTATTTTCCTCACTGGTTGAACACAGAAAGAGTTAACTCCAACTAACCTTCACTTTCCGGTTGTCTGCAGTGGTCTCTTCAAATTCTTCCCCCAACCTGAAGGAGATCTCCGTGTTCCTGCATGCACTTCCTGCTTGGATGTCCATCCTTTCTCCATTGAAACTAATGCTAACACTTGGCTTTATTAAGCATGCAACTTTCCGGGGTTCACATTCCACTCCTGGGGACAAAGAAAAAAATATACCTTATTCACACATTTAGGAAGATATGCCAAGCGCCATTTTGAACACCAGCTCTTAAAAAATGTCTCCTTGCCCACTGAAATCTTGACTAACATACAGCCTTGTTTATTGGTAGACAGGTTCACATTATGTAGCCCAGGCTGGCCTTGAGGTCAAGGTCCTCCAGACACTGCTCCGACTTGCAGATGTGAGCCACCATGTGGAGCCACAAAGTCTTCTTTGATGTTTTCTGTAATCTCTAGAAAAGCCAAGGTGTAGCTAGTAAGTTTGATATGTTGAAAAGCTAAATTCACTTTCTCAAACTTTTGTGCTTAATGTGAAGTGTGGACTTGCAGGATGGCTTTCAAGGGAACATTTAGCCTTGTGGAAACTTGCAAAGACAATACGAGAAGCCCTCGGCTCAAAGGTGCTCAGGTTGAAGACTTTCCACTGTCAATATGACCGTTCACAGTAGGTAGGTAGATGCTGACTATTCTCTCTGATACATACTGAAGTCTACCACCCATTCCATCTGTGGATGCAACACGCATCTCAAAGAAGAATGAGATGGTCAAAATCTGGGCTCCAATCCTGACACGTGACAGCTTGGCTCCCTTTGAG
Organism: Arvicanthis niloticus; assembly: GCF_011762505.2. Lineage (NCBI taxonomy): Eukaryota > Metazoa > Chordata > Mammalia > Rodentia > Muridae > Arvicanthis > Arvicanthis niloticus. Next base: position 6,532,821 of record NC_047670.1, on the reverse strand, counting down.
TTTTCTCCATTGTAAAGTGTGGATGGATGACTTGAGCCCTCCTCACCCTTGCTTTGAAAGAGTACACAAAGGCTTAGGAAGGCCCAAGAGCAAAGTAAGATTTTGCTCACTCTTTCTCCTTGCTCCAGACTTAGCCCAGCTCCTAGTCAATACAGTGCTATAAGCCCAAGCTCCTCCCATTCCTCTCTCTCCTCTCTCTCTCCCTCTCTCTCCTCTCTCTCTCTCCCTCTCTCTCCTCTCTCCTCTCTCCCTCTCTCTCTCCTCTCTCTCTCCTCTCTCTCTCTTCTCTCTCCCTCTCCTCTCTCTTTCTCTCTCTCCTCTCTCTCCCTCTCTCTCTCCTCTCTCTTTCTCTCTCTCTCTCCTCTCTCTTTCTCTCTCTCTTTCTCTCTCTCTTCTCTCTCCCTCTCTCTTCTCTCTTTCTCTCTCCCCCTCTCTCCTCTCTTTCTCTCTCTCTTTCTCTCTCTCTTCTCTCTCCCTCTCTCTCCTCTCTCTTTCTCTCTCTCTCTTCTCTCTCTCCCCCTCTCTCCTCTCTCTCTCTCTCTCTCTCTCTTCTCTCTCCCTCTCTCTCCTCTCTTTCTCTCTCTCTCTCCCTCTCTCTCTCCTCTCTCTCTCTCTCTCCTCTCTTTCTCTCTCTCTTCTCTCTCCCTCTCTCCTCTCTCTCTCTCTCTCCTCTCTTTCTCTCTCTCTTCTCTCTCCCTCTCTCCTCTCTTTCTCTCTCTCTCTTCTCTCTCTCTCCTCTCTTTCTCTCTTTCTCTCTTCTCTCTCCCTCTCTCCCCTCTCTTTCTCTCTCTTTCTCTCTCTTCTCTCTCTCCCTCTCTCTCCTCTCTCTTTCTCTCTCTCTTTCTCTCTCTCTTCTCTCTCCCTCTCTCTCTCCTCTCTCTTTCTCTCTCTTCTCTCTCCCTCTCTCCTCTTTCTCTCTCTCTCTTCTCTCTCCTCTCTTTCTCTCTCTTCTCTCTCTCCCTCTCTCTCCTCTTTCTTTCTCTCTTTCTCTCCCTCTCTCTCCTCTCTTTCTCTCCCTCTCTCTCCTCTCTCTCCTCTCTCCCTCTCTCTCCATATATATACATGCATGTATAAATAGATATATAGAAATATAAATGTATGTAGACAGATGTAGACATATTAGATATGTATTACATATCAGATATGTACTATATATTTTTTCATAGCTAGGCTAGACTTGAACCCTCTATCTTCCTACCAGAGCCTTGTGACAGCTGAGATTGGAGGTGTGTAGTACCACATCCATTTCCAAGTTTCTTATATGCCCTTAAATTTTTATTCAAAACAAATTTGTCTATAATCCATGAAGAGATATGAAAATTTATTACTTCCTGAAATGTAAATGCTGTCTTTGGGAGAAGAACAAGTATTACAGTTATGATCATGTTAACTTCTTATTAGGGGTAAAACATTGCTGTTTCACTGCTTAGAATGAGTAAATATATTAATAATTGTAAGCAATGATTGTTCATGTTAGGCAAATGTAAAAAGGGAAGAAATCTGTATTTCATATGGTTTATCATTATAAGAGGTTGTTAATAATTATGAAAAATGAACTGACTGTCGCTCCAGAATTTATAGAGGTGTAGCTGTTACAGACACAACTTGTTATAACTTATGGTTGACCGCAGAGCTTGAAGCAGACATTAAAGACTCATTCTTCTGAGAGACAGCTAATGGCGAGATGGTGGGTCGGTCCGTAAGGAAAAACCATTCTATTTCTCCTCTCAAAAGGAAAACCTTCAAAACATGTATTAAATAGTTGTCATGCGTGAGTGAACATTCTAGAAAATTCTAGACTTTAAATTGGTGGCTCTTAATTTGTGGGTTGTAACTCCTTCAGGGGTCAAATATCAGATATCCTGCATATCAGATATTCACATTATGATTCATAACAAATTATAGTTATGATGTAGCCACGATTATGTTTGGTGGTCATGACGACGGGAAGAACTGAAAGGGTCCCGGCATTAGAAGGGCTGAGAACAACTGTTGAAAATGTTTGTTGCCACCATGCTTTTAAATTTATAATTAAAGTAAATCGCCAAACAAATTCAATCCATATACTAATTACAATGATTCATTTACACAGATTTTGAGTTGAACAAAAGCTGCTCAATGAAGTGGTCCAACTCAGGAGAAACTGGAGCAGGAACGCGGCACGGATGATCTTCCTCCAGGGGCCTGGGCTAGAGCATGTGGACTATAAACTGGGAGCGTGAGCTGTAAACGAGTTCAAAGTTTTTTAATGTTAAATATTAGTTATTATAATTAAAAGAAATATTAATGATAAGCAGACTCATAAACTTTGTCTCATATGAGTATAACCCAAGGCCACAAAAAGAAAATCGTTTAAACCATCGCGAGGTACAAAGGCAACCACAACTCAAAAGCCTCTTGCTACCAATTCCCAACTCCCGTAATGGCATCTCTGGTCTCTCACCGAGTTCTCTCACGTAATTCTCGAAGTTTTCACTGGAGACCAGTTTCCAGGTGCCTAAGAAGGGCTCAATCATCGTGCACAGCTTTCTGGGCAGGTCAGGCACTACAACCGAAAACTAAAGAGCGTGGGCATCACTATGCCGCCAGCCCCTGCTTTTGAAGAACATCTTTGTCACGTGGCATTCCTGAAGCGGCCAATGAGCTGCCGGGAATCTGAGATTCCAGGCACCGGCGGTTGACCCATTCTGTATACCACCAACAGAAAACTAACCTGCAAAGCGTAATTCAGGGAGCCTCTCTAAGCTTCTGGCAACGGGATTTATACCCAGGAGTCACCTGATAAATCTTACTTGCCCATTGGAGGCAACCGTCAATGGAGCCCAGATTTTGTACACTAAATGCTGACTAACCCTAAGGGGATAGCTGACAAATATCTAAGGAACACCAAACCAGAGGTTTTCCTACCTCAAACAAGGAAGGACATCCTTGCTTGATCTGACTCAAATATTTTATTTTTTGTTTGTGCAGATCATGGTGTGAAAACTTCCCCTTCATTAAAAATCATTGTCCTTCCGTTGTTTACAGGGTTGATGTATTCATATTTTAACTCAATTTAAAATGCCTACAGTTGCTTGGAGTGAGGTTTACGTTGTTATTAACAGTATCATTTTTGTCCATCAAGGATAGGTGGGGACTGAGAAGAAAGGTGGCAATTATTACTGAGTAGAGCTTTATCATGTGAGCCTTAAAAAGGAGGGATCCAGTGAAGTCAGTGCCTAGAAAACTCATCCTTTATGTTTACAAAGTAAACTCCTCTCCCCTCTCCCTCTCCCTCTCCCTCTCCCTCTCCCTCTCCCTCTCCCTCTCCCTCTCCCTCTCCCTCTCCCTCCCCCTCTCCCTCTCTCCCTCTCTCCCTCTCTCCTCCCTCTCTCCTCCTCTCTCCCTCTCTCCCTCTCTCCCTCTCTCCCTCTCTCCTTCTCTCCCTCTCTCCTCCCTCTCTCCTCCCTCTCTCCTCCCTCTCTCCTCCCTCTCTCCTCCCTCTCTCCTCCCTCTCTCCTCCCTCTCTCCTCCCTCTCTCCTCCCTCTCTCCTCCCTCTCTCCCTCTCTCCTTCTCTCCCTCTCTCCTCCCTCTCTCCTCCCTCTCTCCTCCCTCTCTCCCTCTCTCCTTCTCTCCCTCTCTCCTCCCTCTCTCCTCCCTCTCTCCTCCCTCTCTCCTCCCTCTCTCCTCCCTCTCTCCTCCCTCTCTCCTCCTCTCTCCCTCTCTCCCTCTCTCCCTCTCTCCCTCTCTCCCTCTCTCCTCCCTCTCTCCTCCCTCTCTCCTCCCTGTCTCCCTCTCTCCTTCTCTCCCTCTCTCCTCCCTCTCTCCTCCCTCTCTCCTCCCTCTCTCCCTCTCTCCTTCTCTCCCTCTCTCCTCCCTCTCTCCTCCCTCTCTCCTCCCTCTCTCCTCCCTCTCTCCTCCCTCTCTCCTCCCTCTCTCCTCCCTCTCTCCTCCCTCTCTCCCTCTCTCTCTCCCTCTCTCCCTCTCTCCCTCTCTCCCTCTCTCCTCCCTCTCTCCCTCTCTCCCTCTCTCCCTCTCTCCTCCCTCTCTCCTCCCTCTCTCCTCCCTCTCTCCTCCCTCTCTCCTCCCTCTCTCCTCCCTCTCTCCTCCCTCTCTCCCTCTCTCCCTCTCTCCCTCTCTCCTCCCTCTCTCCCTCTCTCCCTCTCTCCCTCTCTCCTCCCTCTCTCCCTCTCTCCCTCTCTCCCTCTCTCCCTCTCTCCCTCTCTCCCTCTCTCCCTCTCTCCCTCTCTCCCTCTCTCCCTCTCTCCCTCTCTCCCTCTCTCCCTCTCTCCCTCTCTCCCTCTCTCCTCCCTCTCTCCTCCCTCTCTCCTCCCTCTCTCCTCCCTCTCTCCTCCCTCTCTCCTCCCTCTCTTCTCCCTCTCTCTCTCCCTCTCTCCCTCTCTCCCTCTCTCCCTCTCTCCTCCCTCTCTCCCTCTCTCCCTTTCTCCCTCTCTCCTCCCTCTCTCCTCCCTCCCTCTCTCCCTCTCTCCCTCTCTCCCTCTCTCCCTCTCTCCTCCCTCTCTCCTCCCTCTCTCTCTCCCTCTCTCCCTCTCTCCCTCTCTCCCTCTCTCCCTCTCTCCCTCTCTCCCTCTCTCCCTCTCTCCTCCCTCTCTCCTCCCTCTCTCCTCCCTCTCTCCTCCCTCTCTCCCTTTCTCCCTCTCCCCTTCTCTCCCTCTCTCCTCCCACACTCCTCCCTCTCTCCTCCCTCTCTCCCTCCCTCAATCTCTCCCTCTCTCCTCCCTCTCTCTCCTCTCTTTCTCTCCCTCTCTCCCTCTCTCCTTCTCTCCCTCTCTCCTCCCTCTCTCCTCCCTCCCTCTCTCCCTCTCTCCTTCTCTCCCTCTCTCCTCCCTCTCTCCCTCTCTCCCTCTCTCCTCCCTCTCTCCCTCTCTCCTCCCTCTCTCCCTCTCTCCCTCTCTCCCTCTCTCCCTCTCTCCCTCTCTCCCTCTCTCCCTCTCTCCCTCTCTCCCTCTCCTCCTCTCTCCTCTCCTCCTCTCCCCTCTCCTCCTCTCCCCTCTCCTCCTCTCCCCTCTCCTCCTCTACCCTCTCCTGCACTCTCCCTTACCCCTCCACCCCCCCTCCTCCACTCTCCCTTACCCCTCCACCCCCCATCTCTAGCTACCCTCAAATTAGCAATCCTCCTGCCTCAGCCTCCCAAAGAGCTAGGATTAGAGATGTGTTACACCATGGCTAGTTTTCAAAATCATTTTTCTATTAGAAGATGTAATTTAAGATGTTGCAGGAAAATTCTTGTAAAGTTTTAGGCCAGGGAAAGAATGATACCTGGCATCTATAGTCTAAACAGTAAAGGAGAACACCAGGAAGTTAAAGCTTGCCTCATGCTCTGCACTCCAAGCAAGTGAAGTAGGTTCACAGGTCCCAAGTTTTCTACAAAACATTAAGTGAATGGATTGATGTTGGAATTGTCTAACAATTCCAGCTGTTAGAGAGCTAGAAATTTAGATGGTCATGGACAAGAAAATGAGTATTAATTTTTTCATCTGTCCTATGTCAAATCACCCTTCGACTCTGAGAACTATGTCTTCATCCTGTGCATGAAGCCATCTCTTTACACACAAAACAAACAAGATACTGCTGTTTGAGCTCCAGAGAGATATGATAGTTTATGTGGGACCAAGAATTGCTTTTGAAGAAAAGTTATTCAGAAGGAGTGGGATGTGTGTTACATTTTTGTGAATTGAAAAATTGTGCAAGCAAAACCTCAGGAAAGATCATGCTAATAAGTGCCTCAAAGGTCAATGACACAATCAGATTCAAATACAGCGCGAGTCGCATGAGCCTGTCTTACAGCACAAGTCTGCTTTACTGCTTGCATCTGTGTTCTCCAATTAGAAGGCAAAAACCAACTATCTGTGCGTGTTGGCCAGTGGGGTGGTGGGACAAAGCCCCTGGGCAGCTGGTTTCGTTACTCTCCGAATATTGATTCAGAAATGAATAATGCAGTCCCTTTTAGAACTCATTCGGTGCGTGTGGCAAAAGGGACAAGTCAAATTTCTAGCTTCTGTAAAGTTCGCCAGTTCTGGGGGTGGGGGCAGTCAGAGGGAGAAATGGCCCAGAGTCTTCCTCCACACACTAAGGTTTCTCCTGTGATGTTACAGAATGATATCCATTGTGATGCAAATTGAAATTTGGAGCCAGAATCAAATTTGTAACCTCATGTTACCTCTGTTACATGAGGTCACAGTGCCACTGATACTTAACAGTCTCGTGCCTAAGATTTGCTGCTTTCTGCTGTTGACACGCCTTTGTAAATAACTTCATTAAATCGTTACTGTGGCCCTGGCCAATTACTTGTATTACAAGCAGCTAATTTCATGAACGCAATCTCCCCACCTTCACAGACCCAACTCTAGTATATGGTAATCTGGTTCAGAACGTTTCACCACCTATGATAGCACATTTAGACCACAGAAGGAAGTGTATTAGAGAACATAGCTTATAGAATTGCATTTCTATCAGATATCCGAGAGCAATTGTAAAGCTGAATCAAGAAAAGACAATACTTGAGACAGCACCTGGCTGTATATGATGCTATAGATATTAGGCAATACATTTACAAATGAGTAGCAAAAGAAACTGGGGTGACTTAGGACAGTTTTAGGACCTGGTGCTTCTCTGGCACTGGAATAAGCCTTTCTGGTTCTCATTGGATGGAGTGTTGATGCCACAGGACCACAATACCTGACAAAACGCAACTTAAGCAATGAGTGGTTTATTTTGGCTCTCAGTCTCAGAAGTTTTAGTCCATGCTGGAGAGGAAAGCACAGCATAGCTCACAGTGGTGGCAATGTACACACTGGTGGCAGTGTACACTGCTGCAGCAGTGGCTCAAGCACGTCTCAGTAGACCAGGAAGAAAAGAAAAACAGGAACTTGAAGCCAGGTTAATGGCCTTCACAAACCCATCCCTAGCTGCCTGCGTCTGCAGGCCAGGATGCACTTTCTGAAATCACACAGCCTCTCAAACAGCCTTGTGATGTTTGGGAACATTTCAATGCATGAGCCTGCAGAGGACATTTAAAAGTCAAACCAGAACATTTACACTTGGCTTCCAAAAGCTCATGGCTATCTCACAATGTACAATGCATTTAATCCAACATCAGAGAGCCTACAGCTTTTGTATGCTTCAGGATTCTGAAGTCCAAACTCTACTGAGACTGGAGATGATGTTTGGGTATAAGCCACTACCTACTTCCAGTATACACAGTATAAGGTAAGCATTGCTCCCAAAGGGGAGACATACAAAACAGACAAAAAAGGGAAAGATTGAACCAAAGCAAGGCCCTAAGTTCTATGTCCAGTAGGCTACGTCTAGGGCTCTGTGATATGAAGCCCAGCCGACTTAGGCAGCCCCACACGCATAGCCCGGCCACCTGTAGCACACATGGCCTGTTTTAGAGGCTATCTTCTCTGGTGGCTTGAAAGTTTCATCAGCAGGTACTCCACATTCCTGTATCTCCAAAACAATATGTCCTCCATTGTAACTGTAAGGATTACTGCTTTCGTGATTTTGACTATTTTAAGGACTCTCTCCCTCCCTCTCTCTCTCTTTCTCTCTCTCTCCCTCTCCCTCAACCTCTCTCTCCCTCTTTGTGTGTGTGTATGTGTGTGAGAGAGAAGTGTATACGTGTGTGAATGAGAAAGAGAGAGAGAGAAAGAGGGAGAGAAATCACACATTATAATTTTTATGCAGGCTTATCTTGCTTAGCCTATTATTAAAAGCCATCCATGGTTTTTTAGCCTGTCAAAATGTCCTTTTTTTTTTTTTTTTTTTTTAAATACGGTGGAGGAAGGAACTTAAGTATAACGGAGGGAATATAGGAAGGGTCAACTACCACTACAGGTCATTTGTAAAGCCATATAGAAACCTACTACTGTAGAAGCTTTCTACAATAAAACCTAAAGAAAAGGAATCTAAGTGGAGTTCCAAGTAAGAGGGAATGCGTTACATCTTGTTAGGCCAAAGGGACCCCATAAAAAAGTCTAAACATCACAGGCTGTTGTCAAGCCTATTAGTTGCACCCCCACAACCTGCTAGTGAGACTTTATTGCTGAAAACAACACTTGTTTATGTCATTGAAGTGGACAGGTTGAGCTGGTGCCTAACTCAAAGGTCCACCCCTCTTGGCTGGCGCGCACGGCTCTGGAAGGTGTTCTATATGTTACTAGAGGCTAAAGGTGATCATCAGTATCACCTAGCTACAAACCCTGAGATGTAGTGAAGACACATGGATGTAACAGCAGCACAATACCAACCATGTTTAAAATTGGATTTAAGGCCCACTCCATGAGATGGAATCTACACCTGACCCTGCTAAAATGGCCAAGAACTTGAAACTAGATAATTCATGGGACAAAGGAAAAAAACCTATTACTATTATTTTACATAACTCAAGAGCCTAGGGTAAAACCTACTATTATTAGTGTACTAAAGGAACTTATCAATAAAACGATTCATCATGACATTTGCTCATCAACAAAGCTTCCTCCTTGCAGTAGATGGGAACTAGCACAGAGACTAACGAATGGACAATGTTGAGAGACTGGAACACTCAGATCTAGGTGGGATGTCTTTGCCCAAGCCCTCCTCTCACAGCCAGGAATCTATGCAGAAGAGGCAGTAAGATTTCAAGAGAGGAAGTGATGGACAGTTCCAAGAGAACAGTGTCTTCCAGATACAACAGGACTAATATACATACAAACTCAGAGACTGTGGCAGCACGCACAAGACCTGCACAAGGTTCCATCACTGAGAAGAGAAACTGGACATGAGGTTCTACCCCTAACTAAGAAGCTATCTGCAGTTGATACCTACTGGCAAAATGAAAACACGTCCATAGTATTTGTGAAACAGGGTACTATGGCCCATCCTAGCTGTTTCAGGATTTCTGTAGATCACAAATCTACAGAGATTTGTGCACACTGGACTCCCGTGGACTGGCAAGTAGGACTGGTCCACTCCTCTGGGCGTCCCTCCATCACTATGTTACTCACCTAACAGATGCTCAAATGATGAATAGCTGGGGATTGTAAAGAGGACATGTAAGCACTGATATCAACACCAGTGTACATTTAATGCTCTATTAACATGCATCAATTAAACACTAATTACTCCTGTGTTAAGAGCTGACCAATATTGACCTTGGTCTATCATGTATATTCTATTGTGCCTTTTCAAACGTTGCAAGGAGTTCATTGGTGCCAGCATTTTAAAACAGTTATATTGGAAACATTCTTCCAAGGTAATTGGTGTCTACACATGGAGGCCAGTTACTGTGGCCACTCCTGGGCTATCTCCCCAGAGTCTACTTGAACTCTGTCTCTTCATGTTTTGTCATCACTGATGGCTTCTAGACCTGCGTTCTGCCAGGATAACTGCTGAACTTCATAATTCTACAGCCATGCTTTGTCTTAGTGCTCTGAACTCTGAGCCTCTGTTTTCTCATCTTGACAGAGACAGCTCCTCCCATCAGATCACTCTGGTGATCAGTAATACACAGCCTGCAAAATGCCTGACACCTGTAGTTTGTTCTTAAAAATCACTGGTTTGCCACGCCTTGCTCTAAGCAACCCTACACAGCTTAGTGAATCCAAATATTGGGTCTCACTATTTTTGTGATTAAAAAAAATATTCTCATGACCAGGAACCTTCCATGCTAGTCCCTTATGTGTTAAACCATAGTGCTACATATACAATAGTTGTGCAGAAAATGAACAGCTTATAGAAGTATGTTCCAAAGAAGATGTCACAAAGATAATGCTTGCAGCATGCATTCAATACAGTTTATGTATTTACTAACATGTATTAATTACACATATGGATTGAGGTCAGTGTGAGTTATTGTGATATTTGAACATATTCATACAGTGAGTTCTGATCCAATCCACATTTTCTCCTCACCCTGAACAATCTCTACCCAACATCCAGGTGGGACATGTGACACTTGTTTTTCTGTGTCTGGCTGATCTCAGTATGATTTCTGCACTATAGATCTCTTTACTCTACACTCTAAAGTATTTTTGTTTTACTACAAAATATAAACTCATAAATTAGGAATTTTACTCTATACATGCAAAACCTCACTGTAGAGGTGTTCATGCCTCCCACAAAAGAGGCATGCAATACAGACAAGTATATACACACGTCTACACACATACAGTGCCTGTGAAACCTGACTGGTGTGTGTGTGTGTGTTTGTGTGTGTGTGTGTGTGTGTGTGTGTGTGTGTTTCAAACCTATTTTATATTTATCTGAACATGAGTTTTAAACTTCATTGTTATTATATGTATGCATGCATACATTTCAAATGTCACTATCATCATACCTGTGCATGTGCACAAGTGTTTTGATATACAGATTTCATGGAGGTTTTAATTTGAGTAAAATGTACTGCTGATAATAATCATAGATGTTTAGAAACTACTGAAAAACATTGAATATTTATTCATGAACAGCCCTGTCACATGTGCCTAGTGTAAACATTATGACTGGCATGACATCTACAGGGCTCCTAGGTGCAGCATCCTGCTATGGTTTGGGTGCAGTGTTTCCTGAAAGTTCAAGTCCTGGAAGCCTGACCCCAGCGTACTGTGGTAATGTACTGGAACAACGGATGGACCTTACTGAAAGGTCGTTCGGTTAGCGTGGTTGAGCAGGGTGGGCTTGAGGTGGTGAGACTCTCCTCAGGTGAGACTAGAGGAACCGTTAGATCTCACAAGAACATGTTGTTACAGGTGACAGGAATGTTCCTCCCTGCTGCTTATCAGAGAGCTGTCCTTCTTATCATTTCCAGATGACACCATCTACCAGGAGCTCTGCCAAATCTCTGGGGTTGCACTCTCTTGAGCACTCAGCCTCCAAAACTGATAGCCAAGTAAATTTATTTTTTTATGAATCAACAGCGTTAGGATTTTGTTGTAGTAATGAAGGACTGACTAAAACACCTGTTTTAGACTAAAAATTTCAGACTCACTGAACATGGTGTTATATACCTATAATCCTAGTAGCACAAGAGGCTGAGGCAGAAAAATTGTAGTTCAAGACCAGCCTGGACTACTTAGTAAGAAACACACACACACACGCACACACACGCACGCACACACACACACACACACACACACACACACACACACACACACGCACACACACACACTGTGGAGACTGCAGCTCTTTTCTAAAGCATTGTATGCACTGCTGAATCACAAGGACCCAGGACAGGGTAGACACAAACCTGCATGCTTGCATCACACGGATATGGATAATTTCCAAGGTCTTGTGTGCTAGAGCAGGGCTTAGTATTCAGTCCTGCTAAGTTCGGGGACATTGGCTTTTCTATCATGCATTGTTATGAAAGATCATATTATTTGTATCAGAACCAAAAGTAACAGTAATGTAATTTTTCTATTGTCTTCTCTCACTTATGAGTGCAAAATTAGTCACACAATGAAAATATCATTACACAACTTTTTGAGTCTAAAAAGGTTTTATTTAACCGACATAACCATATCCAATAAAATCCAGCTTCAGAAAAAGTTAGTTGCTTGCTAATTAGTGGGAAATCATATCTTTAAAAAAAAAACAATAAATCCGACCAACTATTGTAGAGTTTGATGGAAATTTCAGTCCAGGGCCTCTTCCCTTGGCTCATGCCCTTTCATAAACTCTTGTAGAAGTCACACCTTTCATAACACATTCCTAGACACAAGCACAAAATTGACATAGTCAATCATAGAGATAACAGCATGAATTTAATATTTTTTATTTCTCGGTCTTGGAAAAGAAATGATATTCAACAACAATTTTAAAAAACATGTGTTCTAGAATCTTATCTTATATCGCACATCGGTCCCCAAGTATAGTAGGTTAGGGTGATACAAAGACCAGGAAGATACAGGTCCTCCTCTCAGGGAGCTGGAAAATCTCCATGGTAACTGAGTGCCATGAACAGAATACAGAATGCAGTTCCTTGAGGATGTTGCACTAGGTAGCCTGTGATGCCAGAGAGGAGGCAGGGACTGCTTTCTAGGTGGAAACCGTGCGTGGGTGGAGCCTGAGGCATGAGGGGGTGGAGCCTGACTGACTGCATGAGGGGGTGGAGGTGCAGCTCAGAGGGGTAGAGCACCTTAGGCAAGTGTGAGAACCAGCATTCAACCCTCAGCTCCAAATGAACAAATACGACAAATGAACCTTTTGTTCTACGCAGCAGGTCCATTTTCTAGAGTACAGTCATGGTCCTGAGGCCCAGAGAGTAGGGTGTACAGCTAAGTTTGCACATAACTCACCACCACCAGCTTGTCACCATCTCGTTTTCTCTTTATGGTGGTCGACTTTCCATCCCACTTCTGCACCTGTACCAGGGCCCCGTCATCTAGGGTTATGATGCTCTGTGGGCACAGTGAAAAGATTGCAATTGCACATGAAGGTCGAGACCGGAAACACGGAATCTGCCTTCAAAGGACTATTCTGAGGTCCTTTGTAATTCTACAGGACAAGAACATAGTCCAGCAAGAAAATAAAAAGAGAAACACATCTTTTAAAAAAAAAGTAGAACTCATATATCTGTATTATATATTCTGAATTGAAATAGAAAATAAAATTACATCTTGAAAAAAAGGATAGACTGTGAAAGAAATTAAATGACCAAACGTGTGTTGGTGCGGTGATATTACGGTGAGTTTTATTCTTTTAGTCTCCCTTTTATAAACTTCCTTTTATGTTTTACTGCTTAATTTACTTCACACACACTATTGTATAACTCATAAAACACGCGAATCATTGTTAACATCAGGACAACTTAGTAACAAGAGGAAATGCATCCTCTGCGCACTGATGGAGATCGGTAGGTCTAACAGCTCCGAGGCCGTCAGTCTACCAAGGGAAGCTTTCCGTCCGCTCGTCCTGAAATCATTTCTTGCAGGCTGTGGAGTTAGAAGCCAGGCCCCCCTCACTCTGCACCGGATCCTTGTCCTCACCTTCACTTTCCTGTCATCTGCGGTGATCTCATCGAATTCCACCCCCAGTTTGAAGGTAATCTCCGTGTTTTTAAAAGTGCTCTCTGACCGGATGGTGATCGAATCCCCATTTACACTGATGATCATGTTGGGCTTGGCCATACCGGCGACTTTCCTGGTGGCAAAGCCCACTCCTACCGGAGAAGGAGAAAGCACATAAAGCTTACATTTTTGTGTGCGCCATGAAGAAGACACCAGGGCGCTGGAGGCTCCTTTGAAACAGGCTTCGAAGCTAAGCATGTTGTGTTAATCGCTGAAGATATTCTCTCAAGCCTCACCATTCATCCAGATTCATTATTAGCATGTCCTTTGTCTGCTAAATACAGTCCCTCAGGAAAGTCGTTCTTAATTTCAGCAAGAATGTATAAAGAGAGTAAAACGTCATTCCTCGATGTCTATGTGTTTAATATCTATGAGTATATCTATAATATATTTATAGTAATATAATAACATATGTGTATGTGTACTATCTCTATTTTCTATTTGTGATTGAGGCAGTTTAGCCATTGTATTCTTTCTTAATTATTAAATGTGATATATATATATATATATATATATACACACACACATATATATATATATATATATTTTTTTTTTTTTAAAAATCTAAGTCAAAGACCAGTCCTGATGTAGAGTTATTGTGTTAAAAGGTCATCTATTTTGAGTGAACAAAAATCACATTTCACAACAATTGTTGCCAAGTTTAGTCTTCTAGGCTTCTTTCCCATATTACTCCCTCGTGAGATGAAGATATTTGATTGATTTCCCTAAAGTGAACAATGTTTTTTCTCACATATCATGTCATTTTAGAATGGCGATAGCATTCTCAACAGTAAGGAAAACCAAAAGGGCCTCAGTAAGTATCTTTGAACTCAAGAAATCAGAATTTCAATGTATAGAATAGTTTGGAAACTAACGCTCTGCATCTTGGTCACTAAAGTTGTGAGCTTTGTTTGCTTAGATGAAGGAAACGCTTCCCTGTGGAGGATGAACAACTTCCAGTCTCAGTTGCTCGCTCTACATATGTTACACAGAATCCTCCTGTCGCGGGTGTGCTGACTCCTTCAACGCAAATGCTTAAATAAAGGCTATGTCTTTGATGACAGGTGACCAAGGGCCAGAACTAAGGATGAACTGAGAGAGAACCACAGCACAAGACAAATGATGCAGAGGGTGAGACTTGGTTCTCTGTCTAAACAGTGAGGAAATGGCGTATCTCTGCCTTGAGTCGTCACTCTGCCACAAAGCACAGAAGTCGGTACTTCTGCAGGAAAGAGATGCAGTAATGGAAAATGATTCCAAGGAGACTGTGCTGGGGACAAATGACAGCTTCACTTGTGTCTTCATTTTTATTTGACTGCAGAAGCCAACATCTGACTATTCTGCCTTAATTACAGTTGCCAGTTCCATTCAGGAAATATCTTACTGCCTTTAATCATGGGTCTCTCACAAGTTAAATAGTGTTATTATAATTTAGATATGAATGTTACCAGTACAAAATGTTTCAGTCAAGTGCTAAAAGCGGCTCAAACCCTGTTGTTTCTGGTTCAGTGCATAGTAACTACCACAGTGAACAGTAAATAGTCCACGGGTTAAGAGGTCAGTCACGCTGAAACTCCTGATATTCTTATCTGCAAGCAAGACAACATTGACAGACAACCAAAAGTTCCCACAGTATAACTGAGTGAAGGTCAAGCCTTTGGAGGTTTGGAGGATTCTGTCCTAATGGAGCTGTGCTGTAACATGGAAAGGTCAGGAGAGAGGGGCTCAGTGCAGAAGCTCCCTGATAAAGTGCATCTGGCTGATGGCCCTTGTATATCGCCAGTGTTGTCTGGTGACCACTCACACAGCAACCTGTGGACAGTGCTCACAGAACCTAAACCATTGCGAGCCTCTGTTACTGAAAGGGCACGTTCTATATGTGCTTCACCCGCCTTGATTTCCTTTTGAATTACTCACAAATCATTCATATGACATCACATATCATTCTTAACCGACGAATGTTTAAAGTCCTTGAAGAAAAATATCTCTGGAAGCCAAGCTTTTGTCTACTGTAAAATAATCACACATTCTCATGCCTTGACACTGAGACAGAAAAGAATTTGCTAAAATATATTTTCCAACATGATTTTTTTCTAAGATAAGCAATATCATGGCTTCAGTTTTAAGTAAAAGTTACCCCCATGCTTTAAAAAATATATATTTTTCTTTTTAAGTTGTTGCAAATTTTTCATGTAAAAGAAGATGTTAAAAACAGGCAAAGAGCTGAGAGAAGCCCAGAGGCACGAGCTTGGCAACGAAGGCGACCTTGTGTACTACAGACAGTAAAAGAATTTCTTTTAGACTCTTCCCTGCTGGTTCACCTGGAGGGAGCACGAGGTCGAAGCTTTGATTGAGAAAACTTCTTGGACAGACTTTTTCTTGTGGCTTCTACACCATCCATGCAGACAGCAGAGTTTCCTCCCGTACAGATCCCTCCTGGGCTGAAAGCCAGCTACAAGCCCTGTCCCCAGCCGGGCGCCCCGTCACCCACAGACAAACCCTGCCCCAGCCAGGGGCCCCATCACCCACAACACTCACCCACTTCCTTCATGTAATCATCAAAGTTTTCACTGGAGACGAGTTTCCAGGTTCCCACAAAGGCATCACACATTTTGTAAACCTTCGAGGAGTTCCCTGCCAGGTGAGGAAGGACTGGAAGGTGCTGTGAGCCTCCTGAGTCCAGATACCTCTTTTAAAGATGCCCTGACCATGTGACTGCAGGACTGACCAATGGGGGATGACCCCGGATCATTTCCTTCATGACCAGACCCTGTATTTTTTTTTTTCCTCTGAGTCATGTTTTTAGTAGAAATTTCTCAACTTTGGTTCTCCCTGGCAATGATCAGGACTTAGAGTACAAATTATTTTTAACCATGAACAGAGTATTTTAAACGTTCCTGTTTTGACTGTTAAAATCTAATGCACTGAACTTCCCCCTATTATTCCATATGGATTTACCTCATTGTGGAGGAAACAATTACCTTGTGACACACTTCGACCTTCTTATCTTGAGTTTTATTTTACTAATACAGCAATAGTGTGTTTGGTTCTTTTGAATTTGAGAACATAAAGACTATCTTAGAGATTCTTAGTCTTAACGGCTCTTTTGTTAGGACAGTGTTATCTCAGAAATTGTAACAAAATAAATAGTGACTTTTAAAGTGGCCCAGATTGGGTTTTTTTTGTTTTTTTGTTTTTTTGTTTTTCTTTTTGAGACAGTGTCTCTCCACACAGCCCTGGTAGTCCTGGAACTCACTACCTAGACCAGGCTGGTCTCTAACTCACAGAGATCTTCCCACCCTGCCTCTGAATGCTGTCTATACTGGCCTAGATTTATAATTTCAAATATTTAATATATTTAAATGCATCCTGCCCATTGCTCAGGAATGAGTACACAGATTTAATTAAATTAAAGTTAAGCTCTATTGTCTCCACTCCTAAATAACCATGTAGTACTGATTTTTACAGACCCCTTAAAAGCGGGTCCCAATCCAAAATATGTCCCTCCTTCCATTTCAGAAATATATTGTAAGTTCTCACTTCTCAAAGATCTCAAGGTCGTGGGTTTATGTGAGTGATCAAAAGTAATGTGGTCAAGAGTTATCAAAACCTGTTTTCTTCTTTGACACAGTGACTAATCTGAGATAGCTTTTATAAAGTAGTCCTCATCCTCAGTCTCCTTGCCTCACACCAGAGTGATGGAAGACGTTCTCATGTACACGGATGCCTGCAAGCATACCCACATTTCAGGATATTGGAGAGAGAAGGATTGCTGTGCAGTGTCTTGCCGAGAAGTACCTGCTCCCAAGCCCCCCGGTGCCAGCCCCTAAAGTCTGGGGAAATAGGTACTGCAAACATGTTATTTTCTGTAGGAAAATGGGCTACTGTAAAGTTTGATAAGTTTAGCCTACAGTGACAACTTTTAATCACACCTGCTAATGGCAGGGACACAACGTTCACCCACTGTGGACTATGACTTGAACACAGTGCTGCCGTCTCAGAGTCATCTGTTTCCTACTGAATAAGATCCTTTGGCTTGAAACTCAAATAAAGTAAGGAATTCTAGTGCAGGAATAATTCTGATAATGTTCTAGCTTGTTTTATTTGGAAACATCTGCTGATGCCTAACTTAGGCATGGTCTCAAATGATTATACCACCGTGCTTACTGCATGTGGATTATAACTCTGTGGGTTAGACATGTTGCAGAGAAAGCCCATCCAGTTCATGTCTGCGTACTTACACAGAGGTCTTCTGCCTGTGCCTGGTGGCTACTATAACAATAAAGCTCAACTTTAAATGTTACTTAATTTCAATGAAAAGAAAAGCAATTATTCTCAATTTGCTGTTTATAAAAAAAAATTTACCTGTGAAAAATGTAAAAATAAAATGTGTAGAACAACTTGAATCCATCAACCTAAGTTTTTTAACTATAAGTTTTGTGAACTGTAAATAACGAACAGGTATTTTTTAAAAAATGAGTCTGAATCAGGATGTCTATTAGTGTACAATACACTAATAGTTTTATAACCACAGTTGAAGTTAATATAAAATCCAATATATAGTGAAAATTTCTTACACTGAACATATGTTGGAATAACTGTAGTTAAGGCTAGTTAAGTAAAATGCATTACTAAAAGTCACCTGTTTTTTACTTTTTACTTTTTTAATGTGGTTGCTATAAAGCTGTAATGTCACATGTGGCTTGTGCTGTTTCTCTTGGGAAGGGCTGTGTTACTGCAGCACAGTAATACCAAGCCCATCTGTTTATTCACATGTGACTCAGGCACTGTGCTGACCACTGGGCATCCAACAGTGAGCTGAGCTTGCTCTCACAGAGCAAGGAGCATGCTCCCCACACCGGGGAAGATGGTGGACAAGGGGACACTTAAGAAAGCCACTATGCACAGCATCCACTCATCATAAGCTTACATGATGACTAGTTTGGGGGTTGGTGACACCAGGAGGAACTGCCAGAACAAAAGAATTGTCAGCTGAAGACAGATGACAACCACTAGAAGACTGGGGAATGAGCGACTGCAAGATTCCTGGCTTAGCACCATGTTAATGTCACTCACATATGTCCACGGAGGGTATCCGTAAATCAGGACAAATGTGTGAGTTTGTTCTTAGTAAGCAATGACCAACTGTGAGGCAGTGACTTTTATCCAGATTCATTCCCTGTGAGAGACCATCAGATATCCCATAAAACACACCAAGGGAATCTTAATTGACCAGGTTCCTGAGAGTCCACTATTCTCCTGTTAAAGCAAAAATTCCAAAAGCAAAACAAAAACAAAGAAACAAAGAACTACCACAGGAGGCTGAGACACCTAGGTTCACGGGCTGCCTGAGCCACAGAGTGAGTTCAAGGCCACTCTAGTCAATTTTACAATGAGTGTGACTCGAAATTAAAAGCTAACAAAGAACCAGGGGTGCACAGCAACCACAACAAAGACGCAGCAGGCTGAATACTTCTCAGAGCTGTGGGGAAGGGTCTGCAATGGGAACGGCCTGGCTTTGCCTGGGGATGTGGGGCTGGCTCACATCTCAGAGTCTCAGGGCTGACAGGGCCTGCTCTCTGGTCCAGGCTGTTTGCCTTGCACTTTGCTCCTCAATGGGCAGCTTCTGTGGAATGCATCCTCCTAACCTTTGCCTGTGGTTTTTTTTTTTTTTTTTTTTTTTTTTTTTTTTTTTTTTTTTTTTTTTTTTTTTTTTTTTTGAGGAAATGAGAATATTATTTCTGACAATTTTTAATTAATGAGGAAACAGACTCCTCTCTGGATAATAAAGAGTAACGACAAAGCCTTGGTGTTAGGGTGAGCTTTCAGTTTGTCCAGACCAGCTAAGGTGAGGGTTCATGCCCAGGCTCCCCTTTTATTGGAAGCAAACTTCCCTTGTTAATGCCCAGTTTCTAAGTGTGTTTGGTGTTTGTTAGCAATTGTCAGATGAGTCCTTAACAGAAAATGTAGGTACATTTTCTTTTCTTTTTCTCACTGATGGGATCACTTACCATGAGAGCTATTCTGGGTCCCCTATCCAGCTAGACCAGTATGTTCTTCATTACATGTATGGTTACAATGACTGAGTATTGACTCTTTGACCTCAAAATGGCAACAGTTTTGCCGAGAGTGAGTAAGCCATAGGCTCTGCCTCCGGTAAAGTGCAGTGACTAAAGACAGACTGTGAGCGCCTTGAAGGCTCTTAGGTAACTTCTTCATTTACCTTCTTGCTCATAAAAGAAACTCTTCACACACAGTTCAGGATGTGCAAGCAGGGACCCACGGTGGGGGAGGGGCATGGCAAAGTGCTTTCTGCATATGAACTGTGACCTACTTGGTCTTCATGTCACAAAGCAAACCCCATCAGGAACTAACTGGAAGCAAAGGTGAAAGTCTACCAGAAAAGGCAGAAAAAACTTACCAACAGTCCAGCTACACCATAAGAAGTAATCCCCCGCCAATATACATACATACATATATCTCCATGAGGGCAGATACACAAGCATGCACAAGCACACATGCACAAGCATAAACACACGTGTATGTACCCACCCCCCTCCCACACACTTCACATCTGTTCTCCTTGTGTTTGTGTCTTATTACCTTCACCAATCTCAACTGCTTGCATTTTATATATTTTAAAGCCTGCATACAAATATAATTTACTTTCTGGAGCTAAATGAAAAGAAGATATTAAATCCCTAATAAGTGCCAGTTGTGCCTGGTACATGGTGATGATGTTCTGATACAAGAAAGATGTTCTGTGTTAAAAATTTAAAAAGAGCCACACAAACAAACAAACAAATAAATCCAAACACAAAACAAAAAGAACAAACAAAAAAACCAGACACAGCAGGCTGAATATTTCCTCACAGCCGTGGAGAAGGGGCCTGCAATGGGAGCGGTCTGGCTTTGCTTTAGGGATGTGGCTTGAGGACAGATCTCAGAATCTCAGAGCTGAGCCAGGGCAGGCTTGGCAGGCTTGATATTTGAAGATATTTAATATCTTAAATATATCTAAGACAGGAGAGTCAGGACTGCAGAGATCACTGTCAGGTCATAAAGATCTTAAGAACCAGTTGGAAGGTAGTGGTGCATTTGAGACAGGTGGATGTAGATTTAGAGGCCAGCCTAGTCTACAGAGTTCCAAGACAGCCAGAGAAACCCTGTCTTAATAAAAACCGAAATCAAAACAAAGCAGAAAAGATCTTAAGAGCCACAGGGTGCAGTGGGAAAGCAGCTCACATAGCCTTTACCGGGGAGCGTTCAGTTCAGCAAGGGGTGACGCACATGAACAGCTTTCAGGGTTCTGTATGTAGAATTCAGGCCACCGCTGTGTGAACGGTGATATTCTAGTAGGAGAAACAGCTTTTGTGGGCTTCCAGAGAAAGCCTAGAAACAGACATTGGAGCAGTTCTGCCAGTAATCTTAGGAGTCATCTTAAGAGTCCCCCCCACTTGTCTTTAACCTGAGCCCCTGCTTTCAGAAAAGGGAACTTAATACAGAAAATGCATTTAATCACCAGCCTTACAGGGTGTAGACTAGGACTGAACTTATAGACCATGGGGTTTCAGTTCATTTATTTTGTCCATTATGGCTGTGGGTGGGTGGCTATGGTTCTGACTCCAGCCTGAACTTATAGAAGGAGGAACCCAGGGGCTTCTGGCAAATCATGGGACTAGCTCACAGTAGATGATTCAGAAATGAAACCTGAGAGAGCAAAAGGAAGTAGGTTTAGCAAGAGAAGAGACAAAAAAGAAAAACTCATAAAGGAGGGTAGGGAGGGAAAAGAAGGGAGCTCTGGTACTCGGCTGCCCAGGGCTGCAGAAAACATGAAGCCACAGAAAGCAAGCCATAGAAGGCGGCTCAGGCCAGTGGGCTCCAACCCTGCCAGAGACAGAGCGCGGAGTGGCTTGACTGTTACAAGGCGAGGAAGGGCTGAGCTTTGGGGGAGCATCTGGGCTGTGACACTTCCACTAGTGAACTCTGATCCAGTGAGAGAGCACAAACGCCAGGCATCTGGGACCTCTATTTGCTCTCTGGGTGGTAACTTCCCTCTTGACTACAATCCCTTCTATCTGGGTGAAATGTGCGTTTTTGTATCTGCCGTAAGGCTTGCCAAGAATCCGAATGGCTCTATGTGATTTTTCCAGCTACATGATCCTCGCTGGGAATTCTGTGTTCTAAAGATACCAACACTTTAGAACTGTCATTGAATTCACATTGATATTCAGTGGGTGATCATATGTTTGTGGCATTTTTTGTTATTGTCTTATAAATTACATCCCAGACTAGAAAGACCCTCAAGCCTTGGAGTTAGACAAGCTGAAATTGTATGTCCACTGCTCATGAGTTTGCACCCTTTAGCTGGCTGATTGGCTCTGATGACACTCCCCTGTTCTCAACTGTGGAACTGGAAAGCTGAATTTGATGGCTATCATTTAAATTAGTGATCTGAATGGTCAAGTTCATTAGCAGATTGCTGGCTCAACCTCACTTTATATGTAGCAAGCTGCATGGTCTAGTAGGCTCATCAACCCAGAAGAAAACTCTCACCCTTGGGAAGCCTGGTCTGGGAAGAATTGAAAAATTTCCCCAACCCAAAATATCCTTGCTCAGAAAACAATCTCTGTAGTGTTGGAACTTTCAGAGGACTTAGCTCTCTGCACTGGTGACTAAAGTGCGAGGGGAAATTCTTCAGACCTTGAAAACAATTTCAAGAAATTCATGAAATGGAAGATAAATTGTCTTGATATACATGAGTCAGAATAAGAGTTATTTTCCCCCAAGTTTGAAGATGTTATTCAGAGGTTGTTCATTTGCTGAGCCATGCTCAAGACTAAGTCAGTCTCTACCATTGGAAGAAGAAAAAACATTTGTCCCAAGAGACAACATAGCCTCATCCTGGGTAGTGGGAAAAAAATACAGACATGTAGATATACTGACACTTCAGTAAGGTACATTAGCTGTAATGACTGAGCTGGGGGCCCTGCACTGGCTGAGCAAATACTTCACCATTTAGCTACATCTCTAGGACCAAACAGGAACCCTTGGAATGCTTTAGAAAACAGTGAAGTCTCTAGTGAGGACCGCATGTGTAAGCCCCTTAGGGCATGATGGGACAGGTCCCACCCCTAGGCCACTGTAATGGATGTAATGGTGGTTTGCATACCCTCAAGAGGCAGGCTCAAGCCACAAAATCCCACCAGTTCCTGAGCTTGCTCCAAGATCAGGCCAAAACTGCACCAATCCTGGGCTTCCTTTATGACACCCCGTTTTTATGCTGTGCACACAAAGACGCCTCCTCTCCAAGACTGGCAGTGCATGTTTTCCCTTTCTAGAGGCTTCAGGCATTCCCCAAAGACCTATCAAGAAACAATCGAAAACAATGTCAACCGTCTTTGGTAATCTCTATTAAAAACTGCTCTCATATGCTGAGGTTCTCTATTCTCAAATTTGAACATTTAAAATACTACACAAATCCAAAGCTTTCTGAGTGCCAACATGATTCCACAGGGAGAAAATGCCACCTTGTGTAACAGCTTACACAGCCGGAATGCTGGTGCCTTCAAACTATCCTACAAAGTTACCTTCGGGTTCTGTGCAGGGGATACACATGGACTGGGAGTGAACTTTCTGTTTAGTCCTGCATTCCACTCTCCTGAGAGCTCATTGTTTACCCACCCCCCACTCTGCCAAGATCCAACTTCTGAAGTACTTCTGATTCTAGAAATTTTATTTATTAATTTATTTTGTGTCTTTCAAGACAGAGTTTCAGTATCCTGCTCTGGCTATTCTAAAACTCACTATATAGACAGGCTAGCCTTGAACTTACAAAGACTAGCCTGCCTCTGCCTCCTGAGGGCTGGGATCAAAGGCATTCACCACTACACCCACACATGTTAGATAAAATAAGATTTAGATAAGATGTAGTCAACGTCTAATGTTACATACTAATGACAAAAATCTCCAGGGTGTCTCATCTGAGGCAAAAGCAGCCTGCCTCTTTATTACATCTGAGTCAATCAACTGTCCATTGTCTAATGTGTGCTAAGAGCTAGGCATCATTTGCCGTAAGTTAATTAGGAATTTTGTTTATCCCACCTTTCTGTCTGAAAAAAACTCATGTAATGCTTTTAGTTAAAAAAAAAATACAGTTTGCAAACTCATTTGTGTATTGGAGGCTGTGTTTTTCAAATACTTGTTGATGTTTAACTATATTTTTTATGCTTATATTGTTTTAAACTTTTCTTTAGCATATATTTACATTAGACTGGGAGGGGGCTAGTGGTCCCACTGTATTGCCCTACTATGTAGCATTTTCTTAAGTTCTCAAAGGGAAGAGTGCCAGCCCAAGGAACACGTCCTCTGTGCGGCTGTTCCTTACCCTCTGCTACAGAGTAAGTGGTTTTATAAAAGGGTTTTGTTTCCTCTCTTGGGTGAGTCAAGGAAAGAATCAGCATCCTTTCACAGCGTTATCAGACAGGCCTATGGGCATTGCCTGAGATGCCGCCGAAGCAGTTTCCACACATCTAGAAGCCATCACCCACCCCGTCCCCCATCTTCCCTCCCTTCCCCCCCCCCCCCACACACACACAGCTTCTGATGACTGGTTTCCTTAGAACACAGAAGCTGTTGTCCCAGCACCCGCTCTTTTCCCCAGTTGCCTTGCCAAGCTATGCAAATAGCATTCTTGCTTTCTCATAAATCATTCCCAGGAACACTGTCTTCAGGAGGTGACAGATGACTTTCTTTCTTTCTTCTTTTTTTTTTCCTGTGTCCTTTGACATACTTCTGAGTTCCTCTTAAGTACAAAACCAGGGACTATTTTAAATCCAGTCAGTGAGACAGTCCTCAGTCCCCTTCTTCATGTTTTGTATTCAAGTTTATGGATTGTCTTTATTTAAAAATGTGTTTATAACAAAATAAGGCGCAACACTGGTGTTGGTAGCTGTTAATATACCAGAAACATCAAATCATAGTGAGTAGACATTCTTTTTCAAATGTACATTATTTTGATTAGTCAATAGCTGCCCAGAGCTATGATTTTAAAATGGAAGTTTAAAATTTATTAATTAGAAGGCATATGGAGTTGTATGGGTAACATATAAACTATGTCATTGTTCTAAAAAAAAAAAAAAGTCATCATTCCCTCATGGGATATAAAGTATATTGTTGCTAATAAATTTATTACTCTGTTTTTCTTTGTTATACTCCTTTAATTACTTCAATTTTACAGTGACATTTAGAAAATAATTAGAAGACATAGGTTATATTGAACTTATAAAATCATCATATAAGCTCTGTAATATACACATGTGTATATTACTTTAATGTCTTTTTTCTGTGTTTTCTATTGAGGTGTAGAAATTCGGTTAAACTTAAAAATTAACTACCCCAGCACACATTCCAGGAGGAGCACATTCCTTAGTCAGAGGACACCTGCCAGACTAACATTCAGAGGAAGGGAGAGGCTGACTAACATTCCTCAGACCACAGGGAAGGGAACCCACCTGCGAGTGGGGAAGGCCCAGAGCACATAGACATATTCCAGGAGAGAGGCCCAGGATGGGGGGGGGGGGCTGGTCAGGAAGCTGGGCCCTTTATGTGGTAAATGGAAGACACTCATTGTCATAAAATAATGTGTGAATCTGAGTCACCAAGAGACCGGACCTGGAAAGGTCAGCCTTTGTGGTTGCCCTCGAACACTCTGTATAAAAACTGCTCCCAGCTTTGGCTCAGGGTTCCTCTTGTTTGTGTACAAGGAAGCCCCAGTGTACTGGTTATTATCATTAAACCTCATGTTTTTGCAGCGAATCCCCCGTCTGTGAGTATTTCTGCGGGAGTGCATTCCCACCCCCACCCCCCACTTTGGATCTTTGGGTCCAACAGAGGCTTATAATGGGAGAACTACTTTCAAACAGTTCAAATCTTCTCTCTTCCTCCCTCCCCCACCTCTACCATTGAAAATCCTGCCCCGAGTACCTGAAGACAATGTTATGAGTCACAACAGTCAAAATTATTTAATTTTCTCAAAGATCCATCATTATGTATTACCATTCATTCATTCTTAACAAGTATTTAGGAAGTGCCTCTGCCTTGTATAAAGCACCTGTGAGATGGGACTCTCTCCTCTTCTCACATCGGACAGCTGTTTTTCATAAGCACAGATGCGTTAGTGCATATTCAGTGAATTAATGCATATATACCATAAAGCAGAGTACCTTCTCATGACATAGCATGGCTACCACTGTGACCTTTACTCTTGATGATATTAGGGATAATAACAAAACGTGGTGCTCCTGTGCTGTGGAGGATAAACTTTAAATAGTCAGATGTACGATAAAGTAATATTCTCAGTACCCAAGAGTTAGGGGACTGACACTCCTACTAGAGAGGGTGGGCAATGGAGAGGATGCAAAGGATGTTGCACCTTAGGGTAAAGTTGAGAGTTGAGTTTATATGTTACCCATACAACTTCATATGCCTTCTAATTAATAAATTTTAAACTCCCACTTTAAAATCATAGTGTACAATAGTCATTGAGAGGATGCTGCAGGCAGAGGCGTTTCCTCATGCTGCCCTCTGATCATCCATGAGTCAGCACAGAAGGCAGGGCTGCACTGATAAAGTCTACACATCCTGGGCTCCTGTTTGCAAGCACAACACAGCATCAGCAATGGTGTTAGGGTTTGGTGCCTGCACATGGGATGGATCACATTGGGCCCGTCACTGAATGGCCTTTCCTTCAGTCTCTGCTGCATTTTTGTCCCTGCATTTTCTTTAAATAGAAACAATTCTGGGTCAAAAGTCCTGAAGATGGGTGGGTGGCTCCATTCCTATGGAAGAGTTAGGGGAAGGACTGAAGGAGCTGAAAGGGATTGCAACCCCATAGGAAGAACAACTGTATCAATTAGCCAAACCCCTCAGAGCTCCCAGAGACCAAGCCACCAATCAAAGAGCATACATAGGCTCATCTGTGGTCCCTGGCGTGTGTGTAGCTAGGACTGTCTTGTCTGACCTCAGTGGGAGAGGATGCGCCTAATCCTGTAGAGACTTGATGCCTCAGGGAAGAGGGATGTGGGGCATGGGGTAAGGTGGGGGAGTAGGTACATGAGGGGAGTGGGTGGGTGGGTATATGGGAAGCACCCTCTCAGAGGCAAAGAAAAGGGGGGAATGGGGTGAAAAACTCTGAGAGGTGGGACTGGAAAGGGGGTCAACATTCACAATGTAAATAATTTAATAAAAAGGAAGGAAGGAAGGAAGGAAGGAAGGAAGGAAGGAAGGAAGGAAGGAATTCTTCACATTCTTTGCACAATAATCATGTGCTGGGGACAGCATACAATGACAGGGACTGCCAGAGGCAGTGCAGAATGGAGACATCTCAGAAGCCCATGGCAGAGGATGGTGTCTGGGACCCTAAGATGCAGGACACATATCCCTCCAGGGGCCCTGCCATCTGAAATAATGGACTGCCTGCAGTAGGCTGGGATGGAGACATCTCAGTAGTCTGCAACAGCTCTTTGTAAAAAAACCAGTTGTTCCCACTTCTCCTAACCTTAGCTCTGGACTATGGCTATATAGATCTCATTTGTGTGTGACTGCTTTTTAGTTGGCCTTGGAGCACATAATTATTCTATTATATCTGACTTTCCTACTCTCTTCTCCTGCTCTGGTGAATTCTGTGAAACTAGATGTTCCTTGATGTAATAATTTTTAAACAATTAAAAATTGAGGCACAGGGCCCAGCACAGCACAGTACTAATGGCCCAGGTGGGTGCTGTGTGTTTTCATCTTGGAAACAACGTAATATCTGCACAGTGGTAGTTCCAGATTACTGTTTGGTTTGCAAAAAAAAAAAAGTCTGAATAAATCATGTTTAGAAATATTAAAAAATTAAACAGTGCCATGTACTGCTAAAGCCAAACAGGGTCCATTACCAGAAAGTGAAGGAACTTATAGAAAATTTGAAAAGGCGTTAGTACAGGAGACACAATCATGAAATAAGGGAATACAAACACAGGATACTTTAATTCAGAAAGGATAAAACTGTTGAAGTTATAAAATGAGTTTTGTACAACATTTGAGAGTAATTCCTAGTCTCCTTTGGATATGTATAGATAAGAATGCATAAAATCATATATTACTAAAACTAAGTCAAAACACTGGGACTCTTAGGAGAGTCATTGTGTACAATGTGCAGAAGCAGAAGGTAGTGAACTAATGAGTTAAGGGTTAACTTGACTCTTTCTGGCCACTGCCTGGCAGCTTTGCCCATCTCATTTATCATTAGAGCTTCACAGGAAAATGCAAGTAGCTGACCTCAAAGCTCGGAGCTGTGGAATATAATAAGTTAAAAGTTAAAATTTAAATAATGATAAGTTTGCAATTATGAAACTTGGGAATAAGGGAAGCTTGAAGCCTTGGGGAACAATTCTAATTCTTGATTCTTTGTGGGATGTGGTTATTCTTTTGAATTTGATTTGACAATGATCATACAATATCTTTTTTTTCTACATGCTTTTGGAGTATCAATAAAAGATTGGGGAAAATTAAAGGTGAGAGGGATTATGGAGTGGAGAGAGAGAGTGGGGAGAAAGAGTGTGAGGTGTATGTGTGAGTGAAAGGAGAACACAGGAGAGGAGTGTGTAAGAGAATGGGAGGAGAGAGAATGTGAGGAAAGAAAGAATGTGAGGAACAGATGTGAGGAGAGCAAATGTAAGAAGAGAGAGAATGTGAGAAGAGAGAGAATGTGAGAAGAGAAAGAATGTGAGGAGAGAGAGAATGTGAGAAGAGAGAAAATGTGAGGAGAGAGAATGTGAGAAGAAAGAGAATGTGAGAAGAGAGAGAGTGTGAGAAGAGAGAGAGTGTGAGGTGTGCATGGAGAGTGAATGTGGAATGAGGAGAGTGTGAGGTGTGTGTGGAAGAAGAATGCATGGAGTGAGTGTGTGAGTGTGAGAAAGGGAGCAAATGAGAGAGCACAACCTTCAGCCTGAGGAGGGAGTGAAAGTGTGTGCTGCTGAGAGAGAGAGAGAGAGAGAGAGAGAGAGAGAGACAGAGAGAGACACAGAGACACAGAGACAGAGAGACAGAGACAGAGAGACAGAGAGTAGCTTAAATCCTTAAAAAATTGCCTGTCAGTTTGTTCTGAAAATTTGTCTGTGTGTGTTTATTATGCGCCTTCCAAATATCTCTGCTTCCAGTTGAGAACCCAAATCCTGTGTCGAGGCTGGACCCAGACAATCTTGGTTTGGCATGAGAAAATTATAGTGCATTCTTGAAAATAGTGCATAGTAGAAAAGCAGAAACTCATCATGTAAAAATAACCCCAGCAAAAATATAAAAATTGGAGCTAACAGCACAAGTCAGAACTAACATAGAAGCAGAGAAGGCACAGGGTCATGAGAGGCAGGAAGGTCACAGGGATGTCTGATGGGAAAGCACAGCAACTTGAAGGTGCAGCATCAGAGTCACTTTGAGACAGGTGACAGATGAGCCGGTAAATGGCCTGTGTTCCTTTCCCCCTTCCTCTCCTTTCTGCCACACAGAGCAGTGTGGTGCTCTGGCCACCTGCCCAGCAGCACCTTGTGGGTCATTAGGAATGTCCACTCTGGGACCTTAGCCAGCAATCAGAATCCCCTGGAGCTGGACATGAACGTGCATTTCTACACCCTCCCCACAGTGGGAGACTTTGAGAACTCCACAAGAGGCCATTAACTGGTTCTTACTCAGAACTCATCCCTTAACTAGCTTTGGAACTTTTTAAAAATAGTCTTGGAGGCTCCATCCCTCTGCAGATGTGACAACCCACAGTTGGGCAGAGGCCTGACAGAGCAAGGGCACCCTCAGGGTCTGGACGCTCACTCAGATTTAGAAACCATTGCCTAAGATTGTCTTCCTGGTGAATTATGCTGCTGCTGCTTGAATAAATGACATAATTAGTGCTCTGACCTTTCCTAGCGTAATTATACAGGGATGGCGAGGTTGTAATTTCACGTCATGAACCACAGAAAGATCTAAGATGAAAGATGGTTCCTCTCATCCTTTGGTGCCAGTAACGATGGCCTTGAGACAGAACGGTCAAGGTGACCACAACACTTAACTGGGTGTCTAACAAGGGAGACATTATGCAGAGAACCTCCTGACACAGGACAAAGAATTGCCTTTGATCTAATCAATTGCATCAGAATTCTTTTCTCTCTCTTCCCTCATTGGCTCCAGAAATTCAGGGAACTCCCTTTGTCCAGGTAATGCCTGTGTTTCCAGTTTAGAAAAGAAATATCATCATTTCCACTGCTCATCTGCCAGGCTGACTAAATCTGAGAAGAATGTCATCTATAAGAACTGGGGGGGAGGGTGTGGGAGGAGAGTTCGGGCAGAAGAAAAATTCCCAACGAAGCAGGTTAAACAGGTGAGAGCTTTCATTGTCTGGCACTCTTTCCTAAGGCTCCCTCTGTATCAGCAATATTTTCAAAAATTCGAACAAGAACAAAGTCAGGGTGGGGCGTGAAGCTCAACTGTGAGTGCTTGCCCCCAAAATGTGTGTGATTCTGGGTTTGATCCTCAGCATACGTGCAGGCACACTCACACACATACATGAAGCCAGTAACAGAAGAAACTTTTTGTCCATGGTATTAGGATCTAATGAGGCCTTGTAGCTCATGGTGGAGACACTGGTCCTTAGGAATGTCACAAGATCGTAGTTTATAGGACTCCCTATGAAACAGAAGCATGACCATGGAAACAAAACAAGAATGAACATCGTTCCACTAGGTATTGCCCCTCAAGCAGCTCTGACCCCTCCTTTTTGGGGAGCAACTGTGCCTTTTAGATCATTTTTCTATTAGATATATTGGGTGAGGAAGGGTTCTTGGCTTCTAAATGGAGATGATGGAAGAAAATTTCTTGCTGGAAGTTTTTCAAGGAAGCACTGGCTACAGCTCAGTTTTGGCTTCATTCATCCTGGAGGAAGAAGTCCACAGGCCTCTAGTAAGAGAGTTTTCGAGAACTTGCAAGGAAGAAGGGAATGGCTCTTTCTGCAGGAGAACCTCAGTCTTGCTTGTCTCCTAGTCACAAAGTTTGAGAAACCGCCACCCAAGCCCCTCCACCACTTGCATTACCCTTGTTTTATTTATCTAATTTTAAAAATTACATTTATAGTAATTTTTAAAATTATAGTAAATTACATTTACTATATTTAAAAATATTTAAAAATATTTACTGGGGTATGCCACAGAGCACGCAGCATGTGGAGATCAGAGGAAAACTGTGGGCATCGCTTTTAACCTTCTGCCGTGGGGGTCCCAGGTATCCAGGTATGGAATTCTGTGACTCATTTTACCAAAACTACCACTACTACTACTACTACAAAAAAAAAAAAAAAAAAAAAAAAAGTGCCAAAGTCAAAGCACTGACCCTGGCCACATCAGAGGTCCTCAACTTGTATTCCTTTGGGTTTTTCTTACCCTATTTTCTTCATTGTCTTTTTTTTTTTTTTTTAATAGTTTCAACACTGAAGCAGGAGGATTGCTACCCTGGGCTATATATGTTCTTAAAAACAAAGCAAAACATGGCAGCATCCAGTCTCACATTTTCAAGTCTCTCACTCACCACACCTAAACATGGACTGTTGACAAGATTTTTCATTAGGTTTCCCTCTATTGTGCAGCCTCTAAATTTGGATGAACTGAACCTGATTATGATGCCTCCTGCACCCAAACTCAGTCCGAAGGCACTGGATTTCAAGTCAGTGTTCACAATGTTTCGCACTACCAAGTCTTCCCTGGGATTCACTATTACAAGAGCTGTAGGTGAGGGGTCTGGAGTCAGGGAGATGGACCCAGCAAATTCCAGGAGAGCAAACCTCGATTTTCTGGCTCTGGTTCTGGAAACCAGCGAGGTGGGCAAGGAACACCGATGATGAGATAAAATAAATATTTGTCTGTCTACCCAGAGTTAAAGAAAAGTTGAGAAGGTTTTTTTTTTCCTAACATAGGAATGTCGAGGGGTCTGTTCATGGGTGACCTGGGGGTGGTCTGTTCATGGGTGACCTGTTTTAAACCACCAGCTCCCAAATGAGATTCTTCACTTGAAGACTGTCTGAAAAGCCTATAGAAAATGCAAACCCCAGGTTTTGTCCCCAGCTGCTGAGATGAATTTTCTAGGATGTGAGCTCAAAATCCTCCTTAAAAAAAATGTTCGTATTTAGGGTATGGAGAGATGGCTTCTGAGTAAGAGTGAATACATTTCTTGGTTCCCAGCACCCAGATCAGATAGTTCACTGCCACCTATAACTTCAGCTCTAGGGGATCCAGAGTCCTTGTCTGGCTTCCATGAGCTGTTATTCACAATCTGTTCCACCAACCCATATTCAAAATCACATTGATAGGACCTATAGTCCTAGCACTTGGGAGGCAGGAAGACTGCGAGTCTCCCAGGACTACATAGTGAGATCTTGAGTTTAAAAATTACCATAAAGAATCGCCTATGTAATGAAAAATGCACGCCAGACTAAGGGCTTGTCATCCAATTTTGTCTCCCTGGGGATTTTGATCTTAGTTACTTTATCTCTCTAGAGAAATGACCTTCCTAGATCTCGAAAGTTGGATCTGGTTATCTAGTTATTATTTGAAAACCAACCTTTCTAGAGCCGACCATTTGATTATATATTTTTAATTATAAAGTTTCCCATGAATCCTTTCTGAGGACTTATTCCTGCTTTGTAGTATTTATACAAATTCCTTCCCCAGAATGTAATTTAAAATCTATGTCTCTGTGGAGCTGACCCTGCTTAGACTTTACCTTCTCTGCCATCCATTAGCGATGTACCCTGAGACAGCAATGGCTTTGTGATGATCAAATTTGCTAACACTACAGTATGACACATACTGAGAGCAGGGACTGGTTTTGTTGATGAAACTGACACAAAAAAGTCATGCAAATTATCATTTAACCTAGTTTTACCCTAGTGTGGTCCTCACTCCCCCTTAATGAGCAATTTCATAGAGACTGAAAGTCAAGTGCGGACAGAGTGAAATCCCAGTGTCTCTCTGGAAGTCCAGTGTGCTGTGTGCACTGTGAGAAACAAAGGCGACAGGCAGAAGGAACCCGTGCCTGCCAAAGTCCGTCCCCCATCTTGTCGGTGGTCTTCCATTATCTTAACTTCATTATTCTCCATAATTGCTCAGAAGATTGAATACTAAGACAATTTACAAGCACAGAGCTGTTTTTATCCCATAACCAGGTTTCTTGACCACCCACTTGACATTGTTGGCGTGTTCCAGAATGTGCCGGTAAGAAACGGAAACAGGAAAGGGTGGGGATTGGGGAGAAGGAGCTAAGAAAGCCAGGACGTGAAAATATTCTGTTTGTCATGACCAATCAAGTAACTAGAAAACAAAGAAAGGATACATCCTGCAGCATTATTATTCTAAAGACTTTACTAGAACTGCATAACATCTTAAAAGTATTAGAACCAAAGGTTCAGTAATAGGAGAATCAATTGGCAAATATATTGGCAGTTTCTAGGTCAATAAAGCATTATAATTGTAATGGGACTAAACAATTTTTGCCTTCATAGGTTCCTTCTACCATGATAATATTAATATTAAAAACTGCTTTGGATATAACTTTAAACGTTCAATTTTTTTTTCAATTATTTGAAAATTTTAATAGACTGTGTTAGAAGCCCCAAAATTTTACATTTTTCTGGGAGAATGTTCCAAGAGAGAATACTAGAAACACTCTTCACAAAGTTTAATTTTTAGTTTTTATTTTAAGACATTAAGATTCTCACAGATTTCAAAATGTCCATTAAGCTGTACACATTGTTACTGTACCTAATGAAGACACTAGCACTGTGGGGAGCTATCTCCCATCTCATGGAGTAAAGACAGAGATGTCTTTCTGAGCTTCACCTGTTAACAGAACCAGAAGTCAGATCAGAAGTCAGAGTAAGACCTGAACACTGAGCAGATCCCAGGCAGCAGCTCTGCCCCCAATCTCTAAGAACCCAGAGGAAGCTGGGCTCCCAGAGAATCTAACCTGGGCAGTATCTTAGGTAAGCAGACAGCAACAGGTGCCCCAAACAGGGAATAACTGGGACCCACAAGGACCCAGGAAGTCACTCCCGGCCCAGAGCACTGGTTCCTTCTGGTCTGGGCCAGAGCACTGAGCAGATCTTGGGTGGCAGCTCTGCCCCCAATCTCTAAGAACCCAGAGGAAACGGGGCTCCAAGAGCTCTAACCTGAGCAGTATCCTGACTGCACTTGAGCACTGAGCAGATTTTGGGCCCCAGCTCTTACCCCAGTAGTTACACCCACTCCACAAAGTTCTGATACAACCAAGATAATAGGAAAGACAGGCTCCTGTCAGGGACAGGGCAGGTAGCACTAAGGAGATACAGATGACAAAAGGCAAGTGCAAGAACATAAGCATCAGCAACCCAGGGTATTTGGCCTCATTAGAACCTAGTTCTCCCACAATAGGAAGTCCTGAATTCCCCATATCACTAGGAAAGCAAGATTCAGATTTAAAATCACTTCTAATGATGATGATAAAGGACTTTAAGAAGGACATTAACACTCTCAAAGAATTTGAGGAGAACACAGGTAAACAGGTAGAAGCCTTTAAAGTGGAAACACAAAAATCCCTTAAAGAATTACAAGAGAACACAACCAAAAAGGTGAAGGAATTGAACAAAACCATCCAGGACATAAAAATGGAAGTAGAAACAATCAAGAAATCACAAAGGGAGACTACACTGGAGATAGAAAACCTAGGAAAGAAATCAGGAGTCATAGACACAAGCATCACCAACAGAATACAAGAGATAGAAGAGAGAATTTCAGGTGCAGAAGATACCATAGAAAATATTGACACAACTGTCAAAGAAAACGTAAAATGAAAAAAGTTCTTAACACAAAATATCCAGGAAATACAGGACACAAGGAGGAGACCAAACCTAAGGATAATAGGTATAGATGAGAGTGAAGATTCCCAACTTAAAGGGCTAATAAATATCTTCAACAAAATTATAGAAGAAAACTTCCCTAATCTAAAGAACGAGATGCCCATAAACATACAAGAAGCCTATAGAACGCCAAATAGACTAGACCAGAAAAGAAATACCTCCTGTCACATAATAATCAAAACACCAAGTGCACAAAACAAAGAAAGAATATTAAAGGCAGTAAGGGAGAAAGGCCAAGTAACATATAAAGGCAGACCTATCAGAATAACAGCAGACTTCTCACCAGAGACTATAAAAGCCAGAAGATGCTGGACAGATGTCATACAGACCCTAAGAGAACACAAATGCCAGCCCAGGCTACTATACCCAGCAAAACTCTCAATTACCATAGATGGAGAAACCAAGATATTCCATGACAAAACCAAATTTACACAATATCTTTCCACAAACCCAGCATTACAAAGGATAATAGCAGGAAAGCTCCAATACAAGGAGGGAAATTACACCCTAGAAAGAGCAAGAAAGTAATCCTCTTCCAACAAATCCAACAGAAGATAGCTACACAAAGATAACTTCACCTCTAATAACAAAAATAACAGGAAGTAACAATCACTGTTCCTTAATATCTCTTAACATCAGTGGACTCAATTCCCCAATTAAAAGACATAGGCTAATGGACTGGATACATAAACGAGACCCAGCATTTTGCTACATACAGGTTGGGTATTAGGTTACACTTCTGATTGATATTGAGCATTACCAAATGTATAAAGCCTTTGGTTAACATTTTAAAAAAAATTGTATAAAAGCAAAAAGGAGAAGGGGGTATAGGATAGGGGTTTTCTAGGGAGGGGAAATGGGGAAAGGGGATGGCATCTGAAATGTAAATAAAATATTCAATAAAAAAAAAAAGAAGTCAGAGTAAACCTCTTCTTCAACCTTCCTTCTCTTACCACCTTTAAGTGGTAGAGAGCCTGGAATCCATTCACTAACTAGATTACGGCTTATCATGGGAAGCTGTATTTATAGCAACGACTGTGACTTCCCAGTGTTCTCTCTTCAGCTAGCTTCTGAGCTCTCATTGTACTTGACCAGCGCTTTGCTTACGCCTCAGAGGAACCTAATGAGAACTGTCAGGGACTAAGATGAATGAAGACACTGAGTGACTACGTAAGAATTGATGATGATGGTGACTGCAGTGGCCGTTATACTTTCTTACACTTGTTTATTCATTAAAAAGAAAATACAAGCATATGAATTTTCAGCCATATCCCTGATCAATATACTTAACATTGCCTATGAGTTATTTAACAATGTTATTTTTATTCTCGAAAGAAAATAGTAATTGTAAATGTTTTATAGTTTCATGAAATGCTGTAAATTGGTTTTAAAATAATAAAATAATTACACTCGGAATTAAATTTAAATAAAAAGAAAATATGGCATAATGGTCAGTGGTAACCTGGGGCTTTTAGTCTCTTCTGCTGATAATACTGTAGCAATGAGGAAAACTGATCAAAGAAATTACAGGAAATAGACAAGGCTATTTAATGCTGCAGTTATATAAAAGTAATACCAAATATATCATTAAAAATATTATATAAATCATAAAAAATTTATTTCAACACTATGCTTTGGCATATACGTCTAAATGACAGATTCTTCTGAAAATTATGGGTCTGAAGACTCAGTTGTTGCCCTAAGTCTCTCCTACTTCAGTAGTTCTAATGTTGGCAAGCATCCCAGAATTGGAAACATGAATTAAGTAATAGAAACATTGTGTTTCCATTTTGTGAAAGGTCTAAACTGTGCCCTAACTAACAAAGATCATATTGGAAGAGTTAATTACATTGGGCCTGGGATTATGGCTCAGTCAGAGTGTTTGCCTAGCCTGCATGAAGGTAGGAAGTTCAATTCCTACCATTCTATTAGCCAGGCATGGTAGCCACACCTGCAATCTTAATGCTCAAGAGAAAAAGAAAGGAAGATCGGGAGTTCAAGGTCAGCCTTGACTATATAGTGAGTTTGAAACCAGCCTGGAGTATGTGAGAATCTATGAGAAGAGGAAGGGAAGGGAGGGAGAAGGGAAGAAGGGAGGAAAAGGTGGGGAGAGTACTTAACCATAGAACACAGAAAAGGGCCAAGGGCATGAGCAAAATGAAGCAAAGTCCCGGGACAGAGGCAGAAGAATGTTCATAAAAATAAGGAATAGGGGCAGGGAAAATAGCTCAGTTGGAAAAGAGAATGCCTTGGAAGTATGAGGATCCAAGTTCAATCCCCCAGAACCCACACAAACATGGGTGTTGCTGGAGAGTGGTGGTGCACACCTTTGATCCCAGCACTTAGGAGGCAATGGCCGTGGATCTCTGAGTTCAAGGCCAGCCTGGTCTACAGAGTATGTTCCAGGACAGCCAGGGCTACACAGGTAGAAACTATTTCCAGTTCAAAATTAGGTATATAAAGTAATTTTAAGGTAGGAGAGATTTTAATTTCATCAGTTTTAGTTTGGAGTATTCACTCACTTTGTTTCTGTGTTTCCATTAGAGCCAAGAAGTAGTAAGTCATAGCTGCTGTCTAGTAATAGCTATACGTCAAGTGAACATGGTGTGTCCTGTGTACCGGAACACATTCTAAGTGTGTTAATATCTTAATCTTCTCAAGAACCCTGTGACCCATAATTGTCATTGCAGTTTTACTGAGGCGTAGACATGTTTGCTGATTTGATTCAGGTGACTCAGGGATATCAAGAGTTTCTCTGCTTACTCCCAAGTGTCAGTGGCAAATATTTCTCTAGTTTGCAAGGAACAGAAAATTCCTTTGTGGACTGAGTACCTGGTATTTTGGTGCCCCGGCCCTTGGGGATTGGACGAGACTTTAGGGAAAGGGGCGAACGAATGAAAGGACAAGAGACACAAAGAATGAGAGCAAGTCTGGGTTCTGATCAAGCTCTGAAACTTTAATTTTGGGGGCAGGTTATAAAGACAGAGCAAACCGGGAAGTTTGGAGGAGGGTCATTGTTTAGGGCTATCCTACTATGGAATCCTTATCGACTTAGACCATCCCACTGTCATAATCTTATCACCCTAGACCAACCCTCAGCTCCAAGGAAATGCCAGACGTTCTTTAAGTTCCTGGGACCTGAGACCCGTGAACGTCCTTTCTTAACCTTGTACTGACTAGACTTTCTAAAACAGCAGGTAATTTCCTGGGTTTGGCTCCCGGCATTTTGGTCCCTCAGAGACTACATAAAATACCCTGAGGCCAAAAAAAGGTCATTGTCAATGACATTTGACATAGTCTGAGCTGAGTCTGTCTGAGATCCACATGCCCACTCCCAGCTGGAGCTGTGTGTAATGCTCTCAGTGAGGGCCCCATTGACAGCCCTTCTGGGTCTGCTGCAAAATGGCTTCTTTAGGGGCAGGAAGCCATAGCTTTAAGTGGTGAAAGGCTCCTTTCTTTATGCTTGCTGTTGTTATTCTTCCAATACACCTCTAACATGGACCACCTTTGATCCATAAGGCAGTTAATGTTCTCCTGCTTCTTAGTAGAATTTCATTTGTTCATAGCCCAAATTTTATCCAAGTGCTTCCTGAATCTGAATCCATGTTAACTCCTCAATTTGAATATTAGCCAAAGAGAAGATAAAACATCAGTTCTCAACCAGTGGCTCACAGCCACTGTGGGGTTGCATATCAGATATCCTGCATATTAGATATTTACATTATGGTTCATAATAGTAGCAAGATTATAGTTATAAAGCCGCAACAAAAACAATTTCATGGTTGGGAGTCACCACAACAGGAGGAACTGTATTAAAGGGTCACAGCATTAGGAAGGTTGAGAACCACCACAATAGAATAAATTATTTACAACCTAGGGACAGGGAATGGTATCTAAGGAATCAACTGAATATACTTTTTTCCCTTTAAATTTTAATATTTTTAATTTAAATATTTTTAATATTTATGGACATCTGGGAACCTGCCCACCACCATGCCACACAGTGGCACAGGTGGGGCATGGACACACAAAGGCTCCCCCTACAACCACACCACAATGCTCTGGTAGGAGGAGGATACCGAGAGACCTGCCCGCTGCCCTGCCATGAGGTGTGGGCAGGTGAAGACAACCAGAGGCCCACCAACCATGTGGCCTGTCCACAGCAGGAGCTGCTACCATGTGTGAGAGTGTAGTGGACAGGTGAGAG
This sequence comes from Arvicanthis niloticus, assembly GCF_011762505.2. Classification (NCBI taxonomy): domain Eukaryota; kingdom Metazoa; phylum Chordata; class Mammalia; order Rodentia; family Muridae; genus Arvicanthis; species Arvicanthis niloticus. The sequence continues at coordinate 6,494,593 of NC_047670.1, read as the reverse complement.
AGGGAAAGAAGCAGAGCAGCTGAAGCATTGTGGAGAGACGGAACTGGAGACTCGAGGGTGGGGAGGAGGAGCCTGTTGTGGGTGGCCTGTACTGCCACGCAAGGTCTGAAGTCTCAGCTCTGTGTCTGGGCCCATGGCCATTCAGCAGAGGTCTGTGTCAATGTCTGTGGCTCATATTACCACTAAAGACCATGTGGACATCCCCGGTCTGGGCTGCTGCCTGAGATCATGGTGATGTCCAAGGGCTGTGCAGAGCTGACCCTGTCTCTTACTTGCTGTGACACTCTGGTGAGCTGGTCCTACTTCTCACTCAGAAGAGTGGGCCCTGTATTTCTCCTGGGCAGTACAGTAGAGCTGGCCATGGTGTGGAGATGGGACTTAAGCAGGCCCTGAGGATATGAGTGAGGGAGGGCTGGCCCTGCCACTTGCCTGCTGTGAGGTAGTATGGGCACAGGGAAGATGACCCCCAACACCACCTGAGGCAGTTAGGAGAGCTGGCCCTAATGGTGAAGGCTCCAGTGAGTCTGCCCCACGGGCATGAGAGCAAAAGAGCTTGACCCTGCTGCAGCATTGGGTGAGCTGGCCTGAGCAGTGCTGGAGAGCTCACCCTGGTGGTGTGGGTGTGGGAGAGCTGGCAGGCTGAACAACTTAGCTACAACACAAACCTAGATCCAGGATTTTGAGTTGGGCCACCCCAAAATCTCACCTCATCTAGGAACTGCTGGAGCACATGAAGAGGCCAACCCTGCAGGTCCAAAGCTGCAGGGTCTCCATGACACAGGGCAACAGCAGAAGACAGGAGAGGAGTCCCAGTGAGGATCCAGTATTGATAGTGTAGCAGAAGCCAGAGGCTTGAACCAGACCAATGATTCAGTGCAATGAACATTACAAGTAAAGCTGTGTGCACAAAAGGACTGTGGGACACGCTGTGACACACTGCAGCTACCACGACAAGAGGTTTTCTATGCTTTGTTTTGTTTTGTTTTGTTTATTTTTTAAAGTTTCTTTGTGGGGGAAGTTACAAGGGCAGAGGTCAGATAGAAGAGGGAGGTGAGTGGGATTGGGGTGCATGATGTGAAACTCACAAAGAATGAATACAAAGTTAAAAGATATTTACTCCGTGAGCACAGAGTTGACAAATGCTGCCTTAGTCTGTCATAGTCAATATACTTATTTTATATTTGTGTTAATTTCTTCATGGATGGAAAATTGTGTAGACTTGGGAGTTTGAAAATGCAAAGGCCTTGTCTGGCAGTCTCTTTAAAGTGGAACAGTACTGTTCCCGCTGAATGTTTGAATTTAAGAATAACCTGAACAGTTTTATAAGAGGGCAGAGAAGAGAGAAAATCCTCCCAGGGTGCCAGTTGTAATAATAGCCCCACCCACCCCACCTCCACTGCACCCCCACCCCACCTCCATTCTGTCACAGCTGTCTACACGCCATCCCCCAGGACCTGTGGAGCCTGGGCTCAGCCAGTATTGGGGAATTACTGAGATTAACCTAGTCCTTTTCCCAGCAATATCTTGCTTTCAAAGATACACAGAAGACAGAAAGCCTTTTGAAGAGCCAGAGAAAACAGTGTCATTTGAGGACTCCTGATAGCCGCTGTCAGGGAGAGGGGAGAATGAGGAAAGGCTTGCACTAAAAGCATAAACCTTACAGTGGGAGTAAACTTTTGGAAAACAAGTAACTACGATTTTACTCCATGCACTCCATAGAAAACCAATTTTTTTTTTCCTCACTGACTTGTTTTTTGCCTTTATATATAAACCTCCTAAGTTTGGGGGAATTTGTAAAACACTGAAAAATATATCAAAACCTAAGAAGTTGGTATGTCCGGACACCTATCAGAACAGATCAGAGTTCAGACAGTTCCATCTGCTGGCAAGGAGGTGATAAAACGGACATTTCACGCAGTGCTGCAGTGCTGACGGGTGCCTGAGAGCACATTTTTAACATCAAGTGTATGTTTACCATATACCCAGCCATTCCGGGTTCACATATTTACCCAAGAGAAATGAGATGCAGAATGTGTCTAGTATAGCCAATAATCAGGACTCAATCCTAACATGGGGTGGGGGCAAGAACATGACAGATTCAAAAGGAAAAAAAAAAAAAAAAGATGGGAAAGTTCTTTAAAGCCTTGAAGGATAAAAGAAAAATGGTTCCTATGTCAAGGCTGTGTTGAGTGACACAGGTGACCCTTACTACTGTACATAGCGCCACCTTGAGGAAACCTGTGGGAAATGCTACTTCGTGTTTAAGGAAGCCCAAGAGAAGTTTCTTGATTCACTTGCCCAGCACTTCCAGGGAGGCAAAGCCTTGTTCTGCCTCCTGGAAGCACAGTGAACCCAAAACAAAACCAAATGACCTCCTCCTCCTTGGAATTTATCGATGAGGAATGTCAGTTTTGTTTTTAAATAACATAAGGTCATGTGCAAATTGATTTGTAAAATATCTATAAATGTAGAGAAACATTTAGCCGGGCGGTGGTGGCGCACGCCTTTAATCCCAGCACTTGGGAGGCAGAGACAGGCGGATTTCTGAGTTCAAGGCCAGCCTGGTCTACAGAGTGAGTTCCAGGATAGCCTGGACTACACAGAGAAACCCTGTCTCAAAAAAAACAAAAAAAAAAAAAAGAAAAAAAAAAAAGAAACATTTAAGAAACCTTTTCTGAATCATAGATAGTAAAACCAAATGGTCACACATTTTTTTTTTCTTTTCTAATGAGTTTTGCAGAAGAGATTTGTATAAATCAACATTTCTTTGAATCATTAAATTTGGATTATTCCAAGAAGAGTTTTTGGTGGCTGGTGTGGTACACTACCTAATATACCATCACTTTCAGGGGCTCCTGAGGACTTAGGGCTGCAGCCCCACCCTGGAAGGAGGGCTCAGCAAATTGTCATTGGCTGTGGCTTCCAGGAAAATCCTTACATCTGAATAAGGGGCTCTCTTTAGCTCAAAGCACTGGCCAGTCTTTATATCAGTCTGTGGGCCAGCCTCGGGAGAGTCTTCTGCTGTGTCTTCAGACCTGCTAACTTCTTTCCTAGGGGGCTAACCATTTTTAACCTATGTTGCAAGGGCTTCTTTCTAATATTCCGTTGGCTTTAGCTCGATGTTTTATCATCTTCCACTAATCTCATTATGCTTAAGTTCACTAAATCTGCCAGTGTTCGAGAATATTTATTTATAACTTAAAGTCTGTGTCTGCTAACTCCATCATTGCTGTCATTTCTGGATCTGTTCCAAAGTAAGATGGTTTTCCATTTATAGACTCTGTTTGCCTGCGTCTTGTCTTTTGTAACAGTTTTGGATTGGTGCATGGATACAAATGTAATCTTATTGAGTGCCTGCTACAGTCTTCATTTAAGGAGTGTGGCTCACTGTTCCTTTTTCTTTATTCTTTTTAAAGTTATTTTAATATAATCTTTTAGCTATTAGACTTTCGTAAAAGCATGGAACGTATTTACATCATATTTAACTCTTCCAGCACTGCTTACCTCCCTCTTTTTGGGCCTTAGGTTTAATGAAGCTGGCTCTGGCATAGCTTTTACTCTAGGAACAGGGTAGCTCTATTGCCAAGGCAAGTCACTTCTGGCTCGCTTCCAAACGCTGAGTGTGCAGACTGTCTGCTCTACCTAGCCTCTGCTTTATTTCTTGCCCTCTTTGGGATCTGTTGAGGGCCCATTCCATAGCAGCTTGGCCATGTGTTCCCTGGCCTTGCTGAAGTTTTCACTGTGTATATACACACACAAGGCACCCTAACCACTGACTGGGGCTTTCCACTTTCTGTAGCCACCCTGCTTTCCAGAAGCCTTCCCCCCCTCTCCCAGATGCCTTAAAATTCTATTCAAAATGCCATGGGTCTCAGTACCATCTTAATGCCCTGGCTAAGCAAAAAGCTGTGTCTGTGGTGGGGTCCATTTCAAATGTTTTCTTCTCCTAAGGCATCAAGGTCTTGGACATCCTATGTTCTAATCTTCAAAGACATCTGCTTCAAATACTTTCACCCATGCTGTAGCTGTTTATGACACAAGAGCAACCCTGACCCTTGTGACCGCAAGGGCACTGGAAACAAGTCTCCAACCCCTAAAGCTCTCATCTGCGCATCCTGCACATTACTGACTGGTACAACCCCTGGAGCCCTCATCTGTGTGGGGGGCACATCACTGGTACAAGCTCACGTCAGGGATTTGAGGCTTCCTGTTTATGACAGCCTGAGGATGCTTTGTTTACTTGGTACTAGGGGTCAAATCCAAGGCCACGAACGTGCTGGGCAAGTGCTCTTACACTGAGCTGTTTCCAGCCTAAATCTTCTGTATTAAGATGTATTTGAGAGCTAACACTGGATGGGAGTGGGGAACATAATGTTTAACTATCTGGGAAGTCACAGATGTGCGAGGCAATGTTGCAGAGGAAGAGAGCGCCACATGTAACTCTTGCTGGGCTGTTCTGAAGTAACCAAGTGTTTGCAGTTCAGGGCGTATCAGAAGCTCATGGTTTTGAAACATACTTTAGTCACTCTGTAAAGGAGTAAACAATGCAAAGACTGTCAAGCACAATACAGTCTTTCACAGGTATTCCACCTCTGACAACTGGGTGCTCGGTGTTCAAGAACCACAAAATCTATTACTCTAAATCAAGAAAAGCAATACACACTTGATTCATAGTAATACAGGTTTCTGCAGGCAGAGGAGGTGTGATAATAGCGTTTTACAAGTAGATTATGATTGACAGTTTTATAACTATGTGAAGTATTCCATTAGCTGTGTGCTTTAACAAGTGACCTTTAGTGGGTGTGAACTGCATCTTGGTAAAGATTTTTTCTTAAAAAAAAAAAAAAAAGACCCACCTTTATGTTACGTTGTTTTTATGTCATTACTTCACCATAACTTTATTCAATGACTGTATCTTCTTCCGTGTCACTCTGCATTACTGTTACAGCAATGGGGTGCAGAGTGTCTAATTCCTGGCCACAACTGTGGCAGGTAAATCACAGTCTGAAAAGGCTGGGGGTATAGCCAACAGACAGTGAGGACTATTGAACAGGAAGTGTAGAAAGGTAATTTTCAAGGTGTTCTCTGGAGCCTGCCCTGGCAATGAAGCATGCAGCACAAAGTTCTGCTTGGGTTTTGTTGTTTGATTTGATTTGGTTTTTGTTTGTTTGTTTGTTTGGCATCTGTACCTTATACAGTGGAAGAAAGGTCCATTGCTAGAAAGGTGATTATTGTTAGTAATTAAAATTAAGCGGTAAGTTTTAGGCAAAGAAGCCCCATCTCCTGAGTAACGAGATCCAGCTCTTTTGCCATAAAGCTTAAATGAGTCCCTGACAGCAAGACTCATGTTTGTATGTAACTTTAGACAATTATTTATATAATTGTCTCATTAATGATTCTAGTCAAGGCAGTGTGTACCAGCTTCTCAAGAGACTGAGACAGGAGGATGGCTCGATTCAGAAATTCAGGGCCAGCATGAACAATATACTGAGATTCCACCTCCAAACGCCCCCAAATCTAGCCAGCTGTGCTGGTCACATTTGTAGTCCTCACATACATGAGGCTTGGGGAGGAGGATTCTGAGAGTTTTAGGCTAGCCCAAGCTACGTAGAAAGACCCTGTCAAAAAAAATAATAATAAAATTAAAAAAATACAAAATAAACAAACAAAACCCAATTCTGCTTAAAGTCGTCTAGAGCTCTGACTGTCTTTCTTTGCTTTTGTCATAAGGATGAGACATGGCTGACAGCATTTGCTAAGAGGAGATCACACAAGACAAAAGGAATCCTGGCACCTCCCTTTCTAGGACACCTCAGCTCTCTACTCTGTTGAATAAAGAATTCTACTCTGGGATTGAAGAGGAAAAATTCACCAGACCCCTTCCCTCCTGGAAAAGAAAAGTCATAGAAAGCTTAGGCACCCCTCCCCTCCAGAAGGCAGAGGCTAATTAACATTCCTCAGACCACAGGGGGTGGGGACTGAACTGCGGGTGGGGAGGGGGCCCAGAGCACAGGGACAGTGCACCATTGGCTGCACACAGACAAGGGAGGTCCTTGCCACCCCATTCCCTAAAGACCAATCAGTTTAAAAATTCACTGTTCTGCCAATCACAAGCCAAGCCTCTGCTTGCTAGAGTCTTACAGGATCTCCAGAGTGTATTTCCAAGTCATGCCACACTCTGTCAGTGTGAAACACTTTCTAAATCTATAATATCCACAACACCCAACAGTCTTCAAGAGACAAAGCACTAAACTATGGCTGCTAATCTGATGCCTAGGAGATCTCTCTCTCTCTCTCTCTCTCTCTCTCTCTCTCTCTCTCTCTCTCTCTCTCGTTTCACCACATCTGACTTCATGCCTCATGCTCTGAGATTCGATTGTTTGTGTGAGGTGGATTGAGCAACAACTCCTGGAAGCTGTCTCACACAGGTGACTGATGAGTCAAGGCTTGGTCGTCTGGGTTGCTGGGTTGTCTCCTCTACTCCTGTATCTACAGCTGAGGCAGATAGTTTTCCTGATCCCTCCAGGACATGAGAGTTTTGGTTAGGGTAGATTTCTCAGGCATTACAAGTCCAAGTTAATACTTTCATGTTTTAAAATGTTTCCTTACAATTATTTATTCTGTATGTCTGTGTGTGCACCCACATGCATGCACTATAACAAGCATGTGTGTGGAGGTCAGAGGAAAACTTCCAGAGATCCCTTGTCCCCTTTTACTATGCAGATCCTAAGGATGGAACTTGGGTCATTAGGCTTGGTGGCCAAGTGCCTTTACCTGCTGAACTGCCTTGCCAGCAGCATTCATAGTTTGCACTTTATTATTGCTATTACACACAAAAACACCCAAAGAAACTCTAATAATTATTACTTTTGTTTCTGGGGAAGCGTCTCACATCACTGCTGAAGAACATGAATTTTCAGGTAGCAAGCTTAGTTTGTAACAGCCCTGGTGTTGATCAGCTGAGGATGTTTATACCAAATATTTCAGCTCTCTCTTAGTCCATGTCTTTATAAATGTGCCACAGAGAAGGTGAACTTACTCAGGGGAAATGTCTAGCATGGTAACCATTGCTGACCTCAGCTCCCGTGCTAGGGCGTGGGTTGTGAAGTAGGTCCAAACTCTCATGTGAATATGGTGGCTCGGTCTCCAAGCTATAGAGCCATCAGGAAAGGGTGGGATAGGGTCCAGCTGGAGGCGTTAGGTCACTGGGGGCTTGCTCTTCAAGAGAGTTGAGCCCCTTGATTCCCCCCTTTCTCCCCTTGCTTTTTTGCCCATGAGAATAGCTTTACTTCACCACGCACTCCTTTCCTCAGTGCCCCACCTTGCCCCAGGCCTAAAAGCAAAAGAACCATTCAGTCACGGACTGAAGCCTCCGAGACCATGAACCAGACAAATTGATGAGCACAGTCTATCATCTGTATTGACATGTATTTTTCGTTTCAGGCTATTATCAACCCAATTATTCAAGTAGGACATTACTTTCTCAAAGATCCACTAGATAGAAAATATTCAACATTAGTTAAATTATTTAAACTTTCTATTCATTCATTTATTTATTATGGTTTAATGAGATGGAGTCTTGCGATGTAGTCTAAATTTATAGTCTCAGTACTTCTGCTTCCTGAGCAACACCAGTGTGTGTGACCACGCCTACATCTGTCTGGTTTTAATGAGAGCATTTTTTCTTATCTTTTCTAGTAATATCTTGAGAGCATCTAACTTACACAATATGATCTAAAAAGAGAAAGCAAACCATCCAGATTATAAAGAGCTGGTTATGTCTCCTTTAGATAATTCTATATCACTTAAATATTCTAAATAATGATTATCAACATAAGCTAGGTCCTATACATTGTATCAAGGCGTGGTGGGGGAAGATGGCTTCACTAAATGTTGAGAAGAGAAGAAAGAACTGAACCTTTGCTTCTCTTCCCAGACAAAAGCCTTTGTCACTGATTCAAATGCAACTTTTGTCACTAACCACAAAATTAATTCACAAAAGTGATGTCAGAGTATTCCATCCAGGAGTTACAAACATGTGTTTTGCAACCTTTTGCTTATGAATTCCCCAAGATTAGAGTGGACAATGAGCTGATTAGGACCTTTTTAGTCCATCTACAAAGTTAGGTGTCAGATCAATGTGGCGTCTAACATGAGGCCGGCTGTGGAGACGGCAGACTGCAGTCCATCATGGCTGCTTCCCCAAATGTCGCTACACTTGCAAAGCTCTCTGTGGCAGAGTTGAACATTTCATCAGAGTGTCCCTTAGTTCTAAATGTGTCTTTCCTGTTCAACCTCAGCAGAAAACTATGCCCTCAGTCAAGATTACATTTAATTAGGATAGATATACTATGCTTATTGAGAGGATAAAATTGAGCATTCACCCTCTGAACTGTGAGGTTAGCTGTGCAGTGTGCCGACGAGGCTATCCCTCTCACAGTTTCCGTTTCTAGACTCTCTCACACAGCCACAACTTAAGAGGTGAGCCACACATTGATATTTTTGCAAGCATTCAAAGTTATTTCTTGGGAGTTTTATTCGAACAACGTCATTAGTTTGGATGACAATTTGAGAGCACCAAGACCTTGAGATGGAGTGTTCTTAAACTCTCTCGTATGTTCGGGTACAGGTGACATTATTCACTGCACTTTCCTAGGGGATAGAAGATGGAAATATTTCAGTAAAGCTGATCAAATTGACACCTAGAAAATATTAACTAAATATCGTCCACATAAGACAATTCTGGTGAGTTTGGAAAGAGATCTTTATTAGATTATTCAAAGACTGCTCATATATGGTTATGCATATTGGGCCTATATATATATGGAGTTTGCAATTGTATTTTCAAAGATAAGAAAAGAGAAGAAAATACAGTTTGCAATCTGAAGCTTTTATTTAAGTATTTTAAGGCTCTACATTGAAGCATCTTTGCAATCTTACATACTGCCTGGTTTTTAAGTAAGTATACTAACTTACACAAATGTAACATTGCATGGTTTTCAAAGAACAGGCAAACTCACATGGTGTTTGGTTCTTTCAGGAAGCCTTCTGAGAAGGTACTGTCTACCACTGAAGGAATCTGGAGTCATAGGGAGGTGAAAGGACTTGCCTACAGTTTTGATTTATGTGCTAAAACCTTGGAGTCCAGCGCTCTTCTCAGTGAACTGCACATTAGTTGTTACTATTGAACCACCATTTGCCTATTGGCTAATGTCATTATAAAAAGGTATAGACTCATTCTTAATCCTGCCCTTTCAGTAAAAGAATTAAATTTTTACAAATACAAAAATTCAACCTTCCTTAGAGAAAGAAAAATGTTGTGTCTTGAGAGTGAGGAGAGCACTCTTTGTTTTCCTTGGTGCAGAGTTTGCATCTTTCCGTTGAACTACGTCAGAGATTGCCAGAGATAGCTTTTTTCCTTTTTTTTTTTTTTTTTTTTTTTTTTTTTTTTTTTTTTTTTCATTTTGGTGCTGGTAGAGTCTGGGATAATGATCAATGCCTGGCTTCTGCCCCCTCTCTAGAAGTGGGAAGGGTGACCTGGAAAGCCTTCCTGAGGGGAGGAGAAGGGATTAAAAAGGCAGCAGGAGATGGGATGGGGTGGGGTGGGGTAGGGTGGGGTGGGTGGGGTGGGTGGGGCGGGTGGTAAATTGGCACTCAGTGATGGAGCTCTAATCCCAACACTCCTCCCAACACTCGACACTTTGTAGCTTTCTCTGTATAAGTAAGTCAGTGTATGAATCTGTTTCCTGGACTCTTAGATGGGACAGTGTACCTTACCTCAGGGGATTAGCATGAGGGTTACGTCAATAATAACGTGGGATTGTGTAGAAATATATCCTTGTCCTTACTTGCTTGCACTCACCCATACACTGAGAACCATCTCAACACTTTGGCTTCTCATCTTTCTAACTTAAAACTTTCTTTTCTGCACAATGACAATTTCAGAGTAACAACCTTCTGTCAGTGTTGAAACCCTAATTGCACAACTCTGCTCTCGCTTTCATTCATGGGCAGTCAGGGAATACACTATTTGTTAAATTCTTTTTAGAGCTTCAACTTCTCAACCCATACGAATTTCAAATTCTTAAGAAGATATGGTTATCTGTGACTGTTTCCTTCCAACTCTTGTAAGAGAAGAGAAGCCAGGCTCGTTTGTCTGGCTTGAGTCAGGTACAGGGCTGCTTTTCTGGTACATGTTTCAGGAGTCAAGGAAAGGCCAGAACACTTACCACCACCATTTTCCCATCCACCAGCCTCCTGCGGATCATGGCTTCTTTGCCACCCCAGTCTTGAACTTGAACCAAGGAGTCGTTATCTAAAATTACTGTACTCTGTAAAACAGACCAAAGTTAGGTCCGCCCATACGAGCCGTTATCTTAGAAGTGCTAAATTCCAAGGTGGATTTAAGATGGCATTACAACTGTTTTGTGTTGTTTCAAAACCTTCCCAGCAGCACTTTGGTTGGATGATTCCTCTGGGGAGAGGAAGTTTTATAAGAATAAGAAGTGAAACTTTATCTTTTACAGTCTAGAGAAGGTCTTATTCTTATGGATTGCAAGTAAGTGTCCATTTCAACAACAGGAGACTAGTTCTCTGTCCCAGTGATGCTTAAGAGAGAAAAGCCTCTCTCTCTCTCTCTCTCTCTCTCTCTCTCTCTCTCTCTCTCTCTCTCTCTCTCTCTCTCTCTCATTCTTCCCCGCATTCCCCAAGGTTTCATTGTCTGTGCTAACTGCTCTTGCTTCTTTAGTTTCTCTTTACAATTTTATCTGAGATGCCTTTATTGTTTCAGTCAAAATTCTTTCAATTTACATGTACTGGCATTTGAAGTCTCATGTTTATTAACCCTCTGTCCAAAGGGCATAATAATTCCTTTTATCAGAATATTACCCTTAGCAGAGATCAACTGAGGTTATTAACAAAAAAAAAAAAAAAAAAAAAAAAAATTGTTGATAAACTATTGTATAGCAACCACTGGGTGCTGGGAAATGGATGACAAGCTCCACTGTGAGATGTATAATCTGCTCTCTGGAAACTGATAACACAATTAATAAAATATTGGTAACTATTGGTAACGTATATATTATAAATAAATGCTGCATTTCAATTGGAGGTATGAGGTACAAGGAAAAATTATGTGTGTCATGTTCTGGCTATAAATGAAGAGTCTGGAGTCTCTTTCTTTACCTTGTTCACTTAGGAGACCATGGTTGTAATGGTGCAGTTGCAAGAACAAGGTGTTTAAACCTCCTTTAGCCTGGGTCCCTGGACATTAAAAGCCACAAAACACACTCACAAACTCTCTCTCTCTCTCTCTCTCTCTCTCTCTCTCTCTCTCTCTCTCTCTCTCTCTCTCTCTCCCACACACACACACACACACACAACCTCCTCATCTCCACCCCAACACTTCATATCCATTCGGAGTCACCAATGATTCTCTTTGTTTTTAGCCATTAAGAACCTTAGGCTCACTTGTTAAAATGGTCATCACCTCATCGATATCAGCTAATACAAACTGAGTCCATTGTACAATTCCATGTGCGAAACCCACAGAATGGCAGGGAGCACTTTTGTTGCTGAGAGGGTTCAATACCAGTTTGGGTCGGTTGCTCTCCAAATGTGCAGCGCCAGTGCCAGACTCAGTGTCTTGTGTGTATTCTCAGGAGAATTTTATTCTCCCACCCAGGGGCAAATGTACTGGCCAACTTCAAAGGACCTAAAGCCACCTGGGAAGAATCTTAAGGAGGAATTGTCTCGATCAGGTTGGCCTGTTGTATGTGTGGGACATTGACCTGATGATGTAGGAAGAAGCGCCAGCCTCCCCATCCTTGTATGGTACCATCCTTCATCCTCGGTGCTGAGAGATACCTGGGTGGGGGAGGCTGAACAGTAGAAGGAAGAAGAAAACCTGCTACAGAAAAAAGCAGGTCAGGGTCTGTTTGTTTTCTCTCTGTTCTTGACTGTGGCTGTGATGTGACCAGCTGTTTGACTTCCTGCCTTGATGTCCCTGAAATGATGGACCATGGACTGGAATTGCAGTAAAATAAACCCTTCCCTCTCTAAGTTTCTTCCTGTCAGAATGTTTAGCTCATCGGTAGAAATTAAACTAGAACAAGTAATAAAATACATCTCAAACTTCCAAGGGATAAAATGCAAGAATCCAAAGGGGTCATAGGTATATTTGCTTTCAAGATCTTCAGGCTTAGTGTTTAGGCAAAGGTTTGTCTAGAAGCCTCTTGAAATGTATGTTGGCTGCCGAATCCTAATACAGTGTCTCCAGTTAAAATCCAATATGCAAGTTCTCTGAAGGTCTCTGAAGGTGTAGGCCTCACCTTGCTTTTTCGGCCACTTGGTGTGATTTCCTCAAATTCCTCTCCCAGCTTGAATGAAATCTCCTTGTTTTTAAAGATGCTTTTGGTTTTGATGGTGATCAGATCTCCATCTGTGCTGATGGTCACGGTGGGCTTTGCCAGACAGCCCAGTTTCCTGCTGGCTCTTCCTACTCCTGGGAGGAAAGTAATGGACAAATAGTTACCTCTGTTGTTGATGTCAAGGACTCCTATTTGCACAGTTCTTTCCCAAGGAGAAGGTTTCTGCAGTAAGCAGGCTTCATGCTGTATGAATTCAAATATCTATTTTTTCTGTTGTTTACTTATTTGTGTGTGTTGTGTGTGGGTTCGTATGTTTGGGTTGCCAACAGCCATCAGAGGCGAGAAAACAAAAGTCCCTAAATATTAGAGCCAGGGTCTGTAAAAACAGTTACTATTTTAAAGTATGTCTTTAGCATAAGTTATTTACTAAAATAGTTTTCTGTTTTATAAATGGTCTATATGCATTTAGTTTCTGTGGGACCGTGGAGATTATACTAATCTCAATCTAGTTTATACAGAACTACATTTTGGTGGTGCATCAACAGGTTTTTTTCTATGTAAAAAATTAAGGGACCAGATGACTTTCATTTCACACACATGTCATTTGTCTCCAACGTGTCTTTCATGCTAGATATAATATAAACATAAACATGGCTCATGCTACATATAACACACACATAAACATAGCTCATGCTGGGTATAATGTACACATAAATATGGCTTACCCAATTCCTTCATGTAGTTTTCAAAGTTTTCACAAGAAACAGATTTCCATGTTCCTTGAAGCTGGTCCACCATTGCGTCTCAGTGAAAACTGCTTCATATGGATGTGTGCACTGGTGTTCCCTGAAATGGGTTTGGAACATGTTTTCAATACAACCCTGAATACAGAAAACAGGCTAGGAGGAAAATTATTTTATACCACAAGACTCCTGTGCCCAGGTCTTCATCTCTCCAGAGGTGATTTGTAAAAAGCCACCAGGCTGGCTGACTAGTGATTTTATATTCTTTTATATTCTTCTTGATACTTTGAACTAAAAGCCAGAGAGTACGAATACATAAAACCTAACATTTGAAACTTTTGTAGTCAGGGGCCAGGCAGTGATGGCACACAGCTTTAGTCCCAGCACTTGGAAAGTACAGGCAGGAAGATCTCTGAGTTTCAGGATAGCCAGGGCTATACAGAAAAACCCTGTCTTTAAAAAACCTTCTCCAAAACAAACAAACAAACAAACAAACAAACAAACAAAGTAGTCAGGGTCAGAACCACCATTATGTGCTGGTGAGCAAAGCACTACCAAACATGAGAGGAAAGAGCCTGCTCCCATCAGCTGGTCTTGTTCTAACAGCACCAGACACTGTTAACACACTCCTGAGTTTAGAGAGGCGTCTCCTGTTTTCAACCTTGTCTGTAACACTCTGCTATCTACAAGTACTTGCACTAGCTCAAAATATGTGACCAGAAGCAGGACGGCAAACACAGCAACTAGAGAGCAGGGCTCCAGACAGCAATGTGAAGGACAAACTCATCCTTCTGTGCCACCAGCCTCTGTGGACTTTAAGGTGGGCTCTAAGCAGTGCTTGTTGTCTAGTGTTGGAGTATGGCCATTAAGAAACGTGGCTGTTACAAAATTCCTTAAGACAGGAAAGGTGCCACAGCTTCTGTTATTCCCATTAAAATATTCAGTTTCCAAAACCCTCATCAACTGTGGAGACAACCAGGTCAACTGTTTTCTAACAATTATTCAACAAACCTAGATGGAGTAACTAATGCCTAAGAAGACCAAGATACTTTATGTACACTACTGACTAAATATCCCAGATATTGTGGTAAAGAGACAATAATATTTTGGTTCTTCTTTCTGAAGCTAGGCAACCTGATATTATGGTTTATTTATGTTGATAATATAATATAATATTGTAAGTTTAGACCCACTCTATATAGTACCCATGAGTAAGAAATGACCTAGTGGTTCTCAAATAGATGGCATTAAAATTCCCATGAAGAGCATGCTACTACCCATGTTAGGTGCATATTGTCCTTCCACCATTGGGCATAGTTCCTTGTGTGCTGAAACCTCCCTGAACAAGACACCACAGGGGAACAATGCTGCTCTGTGGCTGGTAACTTAAGCTTTCAGAAGACTGAACCATGATCCAGAGTTCAGGCTAACTTCTGTCTCTAGCACCTGACTCCTGTATTCATGAAGCAGCACCTCACGTTCATGCAGGAGCTAACCCTCACAGGCAAGGTTGTTTAGTTGCTTGGTTGTTCAGGTGATGGATACTTTCTGATGTTCATTAACAAGAGTCAAGCATCTCTGTTCCATTCTGCACCAGCCATGCCTGTCTGCAAATCTCCAATCCATCTTAAAAGATTCCCAAATAGCCTATGCTATTATTCTACCTGGTACTGTATCAGTATTCCTGTCCCGAGCCACTGCTCCTTCCACATGAAATAGATGACAGATAAACCACTTTGTCCATGGAAACAATTTCCCTCCCTACTTCTTAAGCCCCTCTCCACTACTAAAGTAATAAACTATTGGCCATTACAATTCACCCCAACACTGAGCTGACTAACACATGAAGTATGTTCACACACACACACACACACACACACACACACACACACACACACACACACCCTTTAATTGGCTTATACCTGTCTCCATATTTTCCTAACTACCATCTGAGGGTGGGGGCTTTTGGTATTGTGATAGATGACATAGGAGTCAGGGATACTTGTTTATGAGATTACCTTGTGACTTTTGAAGTTACTAAACTTGATGCAGTTAACTTATGGTGGACTGCAGCACAGGTAACTCTTATGGAGAACTTCTGCTGGGCCTGGGTGGGGTGGTGACACTGTGCATCTAGAGAACTCAGTTCATAATGGACAGTTCCATCCCTGTGGACTCCTCTACTTCAGAATTCCATTGCTATTTGGCTCTGTAACCCAGGAATTTTTTTTTTTTATTAAAAGGCACATAATGTATGTCTCTCTTGCTAATGTGTGACCTTGCCTTGAAACATCAGAAGTCTACCTTGTAATGTCCCATATACATACTGGGCAATACTGGTTTGTTTTGTTTTGTTTTGTCACTATAATTCAGCATCAGAGGGATTGTTAATCATGGCTCAGGTTGTTACTGTATCTCCAACTTTCTGCAGATTCTCTTCATGAATGCTGCTCCACTCAAAGCAAGAAGACTTCCATCTGCAACATAGTCTGGGGAATATTATTTGATTATATCAATACCTTGAGCCAAAAGTTTTTATAAATATGTTAGTAGTAGAGACAAAATACAGTAATTTATATTTTGGAGAGATGACCTTAAGTGGCCTTGACTAAGCTTGACATCTCAGTCTACAAAAGTAGAAGTATCCTCAATAATGACCATTTTAACTATGTGTGTGTGTGTGTGTGTGTGTGTGTGTGTGTGTGTGTGTGTGTGTGTGTGTCCATGCGTGGCTAAGCGCACAGCAGTGCAGGTGCCCTCCGAGGCCAGAGTTGCTGGTTCTCTCTGGAGGCTGAGTAGTTGTGAGCCACCTGGCATAGGTGCTAAGAACCAAAGTCAGATCCTTTAACCACTGAGCCATCTCTCAAGCCTCAGAATTACGTTTCTTGTTTGTTTTTCTTTGATGAGGGTTTGCTTTTGTTTTTGTTTGATACACAGTCTCACTATGTAACCCCGTTGGTCTGAAAACACCTATATAGACCAGACAGGCCTTGAATGCACAGAAATCCCACTGGGATTCAAGGATATGCCACCACACCCAGCTCATCACCAATGTTAACCCCCACACTCTGAGTTGCACATGTCTTATCAATGCCTTCAGCATGTGAGTTTCTCCTTGCTCATTTCTATATTTGAAACATAAGTTCATTCAACAAAACGTTGCATTTGGATTCTTTCTTTTAAACATTTATGAGATGGAATTAAGAGCAAAATATCAGTTTATTATATTCCAGAGGATGTAAGACTCCCAAACCATATGCATTTTCAGACACAATAAATAACATCAAAACTGTACAGGAGCAGGGAGGAAAAAAGAATTAGAGAAAAATATAATTTTCTTCCTCTTGCTGGGAGTAGATGTCTATTTAGTAAGACAGGAATCTCATGTGATACCTGCAAGGTCTATCGGCAGTGAGTAGTATTTGGAAAATTATGATTATTTATTCTACATCAGATTTCTACATTTTCACTGCCATTTCTATAAAAATGTACTGTTGTTCTTTAAATTATGGGGGGGGCGTGTTATAATTACATCATTTCCCTCTTTTATTCCTCTTTTCAAACCTTCTTATGTTCCCTCCCTTCCTCTTTATTCGTTCATCGTTGTTACAAATGTATGTGTGCATGTTCCTAAATACATAAATGTCATCTGCTCAGTCTATGTGATGCTATGTGTGAATGTTTTCAAGGCTGGCCTGGCCTGTTGACATAAGATAACCAGTTGGTATGCTCTTCCTTAGGGAGGACGTCTCCTCCCTTTAGCATTCCTTACGTGTCTATAATTTTTGTGTGAAGGGTTGAGGCCTCACGAGCTTTCCCCCATCCATGTTAGCAAGTTTATTCATGTTGTGCTTGTTCAGGTCCTGTTTACACAGCCATGTCGGTGAGACTATGGGTGTAACTTCTGCCATTTCACAGAGACACCGTTTCATAGCAAATCCTCCAGCTCCTCCAGCTCCTCCAGTCTTTCTTCCCCCTCCACAGCGAGCCCTGAGCCTTAGGAGAGGAGTTGTGTGGTTTATTTATCAGTTGGGACTGAACTCCACAACTCTGCATTTTGGTTGGTTTTGGGTTTCGGCAATGATCTGCAAAGAGATGTTTCCTTGGTGAGAGGTGAGGACTACATTTAATCTATGGCTATAGGGACAAATATTTAGATTGTAGTTAGGGATTGTGCTGATTACATGTAAAGTGGCAATTGTAAGTTCTCCTCCTAGATCCATGACTTCACAACCCTTGGTGGATGGCTCGGTGTCCAGTGCCAGGCGTGGTCTGTTTCTGCCTGAATAAATCTAAGTAGAGAGCTGTTGGTTATTGCTGAGGCATGTGGGCCAGAAGGCCTGGTGCTGTCCTGCTACTTGTGGGCTGTAGGCGTCATAACAAGGTAGGGCTGTTGGTTGCTTCCTCCCTTTGGAAGCTTGCATGGCACCCTCTGTTACCATGAAAGATAGTCCTTGGGGAGGAGGCTTTCAAGTCAGTTCCAGCTCAGGGGCCTACATCTGATGTATATGGTGCCTTCAGAAAACCTTCCACATCTGGAGGAATCCAAGGGAAATAGCAACAACTTGCAATGTTGGGGGAAACTTTGTACAACCATAACAAACAACTCAAAGGGAGGGCTTCTCAAGTCTGGTATTAGGGTTTTTGTTAAATGATCTATGGTCCTTGTGGGGAACACTGTTAGCCCAGATTAAGTAGGCATTTTTTAAGAAGATGCTGGCAAACTGAACCAAGTGAAATCCACCCAATAAATTAAGCCTGTGGAGGCTGGTAAACTGTATTGGGCTGTGATTTCCTTCTGTCACAGGCTGTCTGCTACTACAGGCTGATACTGGAATTGGCTGCCTGGTGCTGGGTGCCTCTAGGAAATCACAGACAAAGCACAGGGAAGTGGAGGCTCCTGCTGGGATGAACAAAGGACTGACCGTCTGAGCCTGAGGCTTGGGGTTCAGATCTGCTGGGCTCCCATGCTTGCTGCCCTGGGTTCCAGGAGCAGAAGCTGCTGGAACCCAGCTGCTACCTAAGCACACTCCACAGGCCTGCACCAAGTGACTCCTCACCAACTGCTGTGGGATAGCAGTGGCTCTAGGGCTTCCCCAGCATGGCCTGCGTTAATGAACATGCCAACTCTCTGAGCCACCCTGTCTTCTTAATCATAATTTAGGGTTAGGCTTGGGAATGTACATTATATTTCTAGAGTTTCTCCCAGATATGTCTCTAGTGTCTCTCTTGAGATGACTCAGGTCTAAGGCCCAGCAATTAAACAACTGCTCTAGACTATGGGTTATGGGGTGTGAATGTGTCTAAGGGCTTTAAGGGTGTGACCCTGGTGATTAGTTTAATTGTCATTTGAGAACTAAGATCACCTGGGGTCTCTGGGCATGCCTGTGGGGGATTATTATCTTAATGTGGTCACTGGTGTGGGAATCTCTGTCTTACCTGGGCAAACGAACCTGGGCTGCAAGAAATGAGGGAGGCATCAAACAGGCATCTGTAGCTCTGTGCCACTGTGCCTTGCTCTCATGATGGACTGAAATTAAAGCTGTGAGCTAAATGAAACTTCTCTTTTTCAAGTGGCTTTTATCAAGGTATTTTGTCAGGGTACCTTTCCTCAAGTGGCTTTTTTAGTAAGACAAACATTCAGGCAGTGGTCTACAGGTCCAACAGCAACATACCTACAAAGACAAAGACCCTACTATGACCTGGTAAATCAGAAACTCTGGGGAAAGGGCCTCAAATCTGGTATTCTTCTCTAGTTTTCTGGGTAATGCTGATGCATACCCTGACAAAGATACCCTGACAAAAGAATGAAGTTTGAGATCCCATCCCCACCATACTTAGACTCATTTACAAAGAGAAAACTAGTGACTTTAGAAACTGAGCAGACATCCATCACTTTACCATGTGACCCATCCCTGGCACCAATTGACCTGATACACAGAGGTGCCATGAGAAGCGCTTGGTCTCCGGGTCTTCCTGCTGATTACCCAGAACCCAAACTGAGTCATAATGTAATAGCTGACACATAAAGACAAAAGAGGGACTTTCCACACGAGCCTCTGCAAAGTGCCAGTGCTGTGACAAAGAAAATCAGAGAAATTGTCACAAAATGGAGGAAACCAAAAAGATGTCACCAAATGAGGCCTATTTGCCAGCCAGACAAGTAAGTGCCCTGTCAATCATGAAAAGGGGGCGGGAGTTGAGAAAGTCTATTCATGAGTTCACAAAATGTGGCTGGGAGCTGTAAGTCTCAAATCTACCTCTCAAGTTGAGGCCGAGGGGTTTGGTAGGGTAAAGAGGCAGAGTGGTGTGAGACTTGAAAAGTGTTGGAGGTGAAGGGTGTTAGGAACATGTGCCATCTTTCTTTCTTGGATGAATGTTCAGAAGATGGCAATGTTAACACTCCCTGGGGATGGAGAGTTGGGCCTCTTACTTTGAAAGGTCATCTATCAGACACTTGCTCGAGTGAAAGCTTTTGCCAATTTGAGCTCCCTCCAACTTTCTCAAAAACAGAGAACACAATCGCACAGGCACCCACTAACATTATGACCAGAACCTCAGCAAAGTTGGTGTAACTCACGGTCTCTAAACCATGGCAAGGCAAAAGCTAGAGGGTGTATTTGGTTTTTTTCCTTTGTTTCAAAGGCTGTTCAAAGCAGGGTCCTGACTTAAGACCTAGAATAGGAAACAGTGTGAATGGAAAACCAACAGAAACAACAACAACAACAGCAACAGAGTAGTCTGGGAAGCCTATACTCGTGTAAGTGCTATGTGGCCTCCTTCATCTTGACAAATCTACACTAAAATGTAAACTGTGAGCAAAACAAGCCACTGCAGGGAGGCTACATGGAAACCTCGGATTGTGTTTGCAAGTTCCCTGTAAATCCAAACTCATTCCAATATTTAAAAATTTAAAAAGCAACATGGCAAAAGTTAAAAATAAAATGGAAATTTTATTTTGGCAATACTGGTGTTCCCCAGAAGCTGTTGGCACAGCAGGTGATCAGAACTAACCCCCAGTTTTCTAAGAATGTGCTGCCCGCATGAGTCACGTATGATAGAAATTAAAAAGTTCACTCTTTACCATAAACCAGAATTTAGCACAGCTCGGACTGTGAGCACTTGGAGTGAGCATCCATTTTGGTTACTGACCGTTGCAAACTCCCTCGGTTCACCAAACTCTGTACCTCCCTCTGGCTCCCATCCTTGCACCGTATCCCTTCTGACGCAGCTCAGATTATATCTTGTGTTTATAAGACATTTTCTTCTCTAAAATCCTGAATTTGGGAAGCACACACCTGAAATCCCAGCAGTCACAAGGCAAAGGCAGAAGGATCCAGGGTTTAAGACCTTCCTAAATTATACTGTCAGCCCCTATCAAAAATGGTAGAATGCTTGCCTAGAAAAAATTCACACAAGAAGTGTTCAGTAGAAAACTGGAAAAATAAATCTGGAGCATAGGAAACAAATATCCAGATTTTTGAAAAGTGAGCTCTAGTGGTCTGGAATAAATGAGAGTCACCTATGGTGTGAAGCAGGACGTAGGCTGGGTCCAAACCCATGTACACATGGGCAACACTATTTGGACTCAGTGTGTGTGCGCATGTGTGCGTGGGCGTGTATATGTACATGTGTGTGAGTGCATGACTGTGATATACATCATAGAAGAAAGAGACAGGAATCTGAGAAGTGGCAGGGTTAGGGGATCATGGAAGGAGTTGGAGGGGGTAAAGGGGGTGGAAGTACTGTAATATTGTTACTTGTGTGTGTAATTCTCAAAAGAAATTGATGCATGAATAGAAAGAAATGAGCAAATAAACATCACTGTAAGAAAGAAAGCAGGCACACAAGTCTGGGAAAGCCTGTCAGCACACACACAGGGAGGCAGAAGAACCTAGAGAGCAGGCTGAGACGGAAGTTCACTTACTTCTTGGGATTGCTGTGACGAGTTTATCCAGTGTGGCGGCTTCTTACATCAGGTAGCTTTCAGTTTGAGACTCTAGAAATCCCAAACAGGTGTCATTAGGGACATTTTTGAGGATTTAAGGGAGAATCCTCTGTGGTAGTCTTAATAGAAGTGGCCCCCTGTAGGCTCATGTGTTTGAATGCTCAGTCATCAGGGAGGAGTGGCACCATCATAGAGGGTTAGAAAGTGTGGCCTTGTTAGAAGTGTGTCACTGGGGGGGGTGGAGGGGGGCGGTGGACTTTGAGGTTTCAAAAGCTCAAGCCAGGCCCAGTGTCACTCTCTCTTCCTGCTGCCTTCAGATTCAGATGTAGAACTCACAGCTCCTTCTCCAGCACCATGTCTGCCTGCACACAGCCATGTTTCCCCGCCATGATGATAATTGACTGAACCTCTGAACCTGTAAGCCAACTCCAGACCCCAGTTAAATGTTTTCCTTTATATAAGAGTTGCCGTGGTCACGGTGTGTCTTCACGGGAATAAAACAGTTAGAAACCTTCTTTCCTTTTTCAGATTCTAGTTTGCCTTGATTGGTGACTATTTCCCTCCCAGATCTATCTGCTCACCTTCACGGGGACTTTTCTTTGTGTGTGTGATTCATTATAAGAAATCTCATTCTATTCTTAATGAGAGCATTCATTTATTGACCATTTGTTTACTAATTGAGAGCTTCACATGATCTACTTTTATTGTATTTTTTTCCCATGCCCCAACTTCTCCCAGATCTCCCTTAATTCTGGTTCATCCAAGTTTAAGTTTTCTCTCTTTAAAAAGAAAAATGTCCTTTTCCTGTAAGCAGCGAAAGGTGACCCGTGAAGATGGTTCGCTACTCTCTTGACCCAGAAAATCCCACGAAATCTTGTAAATCGCGAGTCTCAAACCTTCGTGTTCACTTTAAGAACACGCGGGAAACTGCTCAGGCCATCAAGGGCATGCACATCTGAAAAGCTACCAAGTACCTGAAGGATGTCACTTTAAAAAAGCAACGTGTGCCCTTCCGTCGGTATAATGGTGGAGTTGGTAGGTGCGCCCAGGCGAAACAGTGGGGCTGGACACAGGGACGGTGGACAAAGAAGAGTGCAGAGTTTTTGCTGCACATGCTTAAAAACGCAGAGAGTAATGCTGAGCTTAAGGGTTTAGATATAAATTCTCTAGTCATTGAACATATCCAGGTGAACAAGGCACCTAAGATGTGCCTACGAACCTACAGAGCTCATGGCCGGATTAACCCGTACGTGAGCTCCTCCTGCCATATTGAGATGATCCTCACTGAGAAGGAGCAGAGAGTTCCACAGCCAGAAGAGGAGGTTGCACAGAAGAAAAATATATCCCAGAAGAAACTGAAGAAACAAAAGCTCATGGCACGGGAATAAATTCAGCATAAAATAAATGCAGATAAAAGTAAAAATAAATAAATAAATAAATAAATAAATAAATAAATAAATAAATGTATTAAAAATCACGAAATTATCCAGGCATGGTGGTGCACACCCTTAATCCCAACCTCATTCAGACAAGCTTCTTTGTACAGTCACATCAGTTAATGCGTAGCCAGCCTCAGTGTTGAGACTATGTCGGCTGAGCGCTCCTTCCTAAACAGAACACCTACATCACACACAAAGCTCAGACACACAGTGAAACCCTGCCTCAAAAACAAACAAACAAGCAAGCAAACAAACCCCAAGGCATATACTCTATATCCTACTACAGAGATATCTATGCATCCAGATTCTATTTATACTAGTGAGGGAATATAATCTGTATAGCTGTCCATCAACTAATGAACGGATAATAAAAAACATGGTTTATATACACAACAGAATTACTTTCATCTATAAAAATGAGATTATGAAGTTTGGAGGAAAGTGGATGAAGCTGAAAACTATTCTATTGACAGACATAACCCGGACACTGAGTGACGTAACCCCAGCACAGAACGATGACATATTCTATGTCACTGGTGGATCCTAACTTCAAGTTTTTAAATTTTTGTGTTTAATTTGACATGTCTTATAGAGACTAGGAAGCTAAAAGAGACCCCTAGAGGGAGAAGGAGAAGAAACCTTAAGAAGAGTAGAGAGGATATAAGAACATGTGCAATAGGAAAGCAAAGGGAGGCATACAGAGAGTGGAAAGGGGCTGAGGGGATTTGGTGGGATCAGGGGCTCACAGGGGATGGAGGCTGCAGATGGGGAAATGGAGTAGTCAGGCCAAACTAAGAATGTACACACTAGAGTATATGAGATCAGGATTGTGCAAGTTAGATTTTTTTTTATATTTTATTTTTAAAAAGGAGATTGCGGGCTGGAGAGATGGCTCAGCAGTTAACAGCACTGGCTGCTCTTGCAGAGGTCCTAAGTTCAGTTCCCAGCAATGCACATGGTGGCTCACATCCGTCTGGAATAGAATCCGATGCCCCCTTCTGGTGTGTCTGAAGATAGCTACAGTGTACTCACATATATAAAATAAATAAATAAATAAATCTTTAAAAGAGAGAGAGATTGAACTGAGGTGCCCAGCACTGGCTATGATGACGCACACAGAAACTGTAGGTTATAAAGCCCAAATCCCTGTTCCTGGTGTGGGATACTTCCTCATGAATAGGAAATAGGGCCAGGGAGGCCCCCTATGCTGTCAAACAGGCTGTGGTGATCACTTCAGGTAAGACCGGATTGCTAAAAATACCATACAGTTTTATCACAGAACGTAAAGCAGAGTGAAACACACTGGAAGCTTCCTCCCTGCTGGCTAGCCTCCATCACCGCTGAAGGTGTTATCTAGGTCACCAGATGAGAAAAGTCATTAGTGAACTGTGTGCTATAACACGACCTGGTGAGCAAGATGTGCTCGTTGGCGCAGTGGTGGCAAGACTGTTGTGAGGGTAACACAACATTTTCTGACTGGTTGTGAGGCCCATGACACAGCATGTCCACGCCTGGTGCTGTAAAGCAGGTCAAAAGAGCCAGCGGCTCAGGAGGTCATGGCTCTAGGGAAGGGGACTTTCTACTGCTGAGTGACTATGCTGTCAAACTGTCTTTTAAAACACTTGAGTTTGTATTCGTACATTACTGCTGCTCTCAGCCTCGGTCAGACAAGCTTCTTTGTACAGTCTCATCGGTTAATGCATAGCCAACCTAAGTGTTGAGACTATGTCAGCTGAGCGCTCCTTCCCAGACAGAACACCTACATCACACACAAAACTCAGAGATGATCACAGAGGAGAAGAAAGATGGTAAGAGCCAGGAGAGGTGGCCAGGCGGTGGTGGTGCATGCCTTTAATCCCAGCACTTGGGAGGCAGAGGCAGGCAGATTTCTGAGTTCGAGGCCAGCCTGGTCTACAGAGTGAGTTCCAGGACAGCCAGGGCTACACAGAGAAACCCTGTCTCGAAAAAACAACAACAACAACAACAACAACAACAACAACAACAAAAAAGCTAGGAGAGGCATGGAGTGAGTGCTGCATTCTGAACACAGCATGGCTGCTGCACTCATGGACTCCCAGTGCCTGTGCTCAGCTGAGGAAGACTTGCACAAGGCTGAGCATGTCACATTTCCAACGTGACCGGGGTAGGGACTTATGAGGCCCTACCCCTAGTTGAGGAGTTATTAGCAGTTGATGGTTACTGTTGGCAGGGGGTGTTGGGGGGCGGGTGAGAGTTATTTCTCTTTAGTAATGAGGCCCATTCGACTGATAAATTGCCCGGTTTTCAGTAAAGAATCCCACACTTGTGCTCATGGAAGCAATTCTCATTAAACTCAGAGAGCAACTTCTGTTTTTAAAAAAAAAAAAGTCATGAAAGGAGAAGATTTGTTGGGAGTAGAAAGAGGGGGATGAGGGAAGGTCACAGAGGAAATAAGCAAAATGCATTATATACATCTATGAAACTGTCAAAGAATGAGTAGAAGAGATGTGGAGTAAATAAAAGTGGAGCTTCTAAACCCGTTTTGTTTACTTGTAAAATCACTGTTACAGAAAACAGCATTAGTTTAACTTCTACCCTGTTACAGGAATGTTGACCATTGTGTTTGCACGTTTAGAATGTGCACATTCAATTAACGTTGCAGAGTGCTTAAAACATCTTGAGAAAAGCCTTTGGAAGTCTCATAGTCTTGCCATGCAGGCTTGCATAGATTCCGGTGCCCTGCTTTTACTACACTCATCCCATTTGAAGCTTCAAGGACTTTGGAAGGGCCAGCCAGCCCGCCTAGAACTCTTTCCACATTAGGAGGTTCAGGAATTACACGTAAGCAGTGCATACCAAACCCCTAGTCACTTTCAAAAGCAACGCCTGGTTTTATGTTCTTGGCACACAATGCTAAGGTTTGGCAACTTAGTAACAGGCACCTCCCTATTCCACACAAGAGCATAAACTCTATGAAACAAAGTGTCACAAAAATCATGATTTACATCTCGTAGGTTGCAGGTACTCCACAAGATATTTGTTAGCCAGACATAATGACATATACCTGTAATCACACCATTCAGAAAACTAAAGCAGGAAAACCATGAGTTCCACATTAGCCTGGGATATACAAAGATTTCTAGGCCAGCGAGAACTACATAAGGAATTCTAGGTCATCCTGGGCTACATAAGGAATTCTAGAACAGGTTGGGCTACATAAGGAGACCCAACCTAACAAGAGCAACATTGTACAAGTTTTCACGTGGGATCGGACTCTAGACTTGGCTTCTCAGTTTCTGCAGCTGTAGTGTACTTTGGTCAAGTGATAGTAACTAAATGAATCTTATAAAATCTGTATTTATCTTCCTCAACTTAATCCTCTTTGGTTTTTGTCTGCAGAATTATAAAATGTAAAAATTAAAGGTCTAATTAATCATTTCACTTGATGTTCCTTTCATTTTTTTTTTTTTTTGGGGGGGGGGTCAAGGGGCAGGTTTTGACCAGGTGGTCACAGGCAGTCACAGGCAGTCATGTAGCCCAGCATGTGGACTTCTTCCCCATGTGTTCACCCTCCAGTTCCATCCCACTCCTCGAGGCTCACACAGTCCCTGTCCACATGAAATAAAGAACAGAATCCACTTCACCAAGGATTGTCTGAAACTGTTTTTACTGAGCCATAACACTTGGGGAAAGTCTCTTCTCCAAAGCACCCATCGTTAGATCCTGGACCCGCCCTCCTGGCCAGGCCCTCATAGCCTGCGAAGGCTTGCCTGGGAACTCCAGCACTGGAACCTCTTTCGTCTTTTTCTAAGAGCTGTAATACTATTTTGGCATTCCCAACATGACCAGAGTCCTGCAGACCCCATTCATCCAGGACTTGGCTACACACACACACACACACACACACACACACACACACACGGCCTATGCAGTAGCGACAGATTTTTTTCAAAGGGAAAATCTGGACCATGGACTTCACCCCTTCTGGTCCCCTCTGAGCCAGTGTAATGGTGGCATTCAGACACCCCAGAGGAAAGGTAGAACCCAGAACCACAAATTATGTGACTAACTGTCATAAGGCATAACAATATTGTTTCATATTTAAAATAAAATCAACCAAATTCATTGAACCTTGATCATATACTGTATGGATTTTAGAAACAAAAAGGTAAAGAAATGGATTGTATCCCCAAGGAGCAGAAGATTAGTTAGTGCTAAGCTATATGGAACTCATCATAATTGCTCTGGGGGGCTGTTAATGGAAGATTGCTGTGTCTGCCTCTGCAATAGGTGGGAGCTGCTCACTGTGGAAAGATAAACTTTTTGTTTTTGTTTGTTTGTTTCGTTTTGTTTTCAAGTGATTGTGGTGTGGAGATCCCCGTTCAGCAGCCAGAAACCATGCAAGGGAAAACTCAAATGTTCACAGGTTCTCAGATTGAAAATAGAGAACTGTTGGAAAATACTGTTGTTCAGTGCTGTCAAATTTGAGAACTCAAGCCTTTAGGAATTGAGACCGAGCCAGGGTGAGCAGAGGATAGGGAGCATTGTGTCGACCCTGCTGTACCTCCCACACCTTTGCTCTGTGATATCTAGGTCCTGTTCATTCTGACCGCCTCAAAAACAACTTTCAAACTGAACTCACTATAGGAGAGGTGGGGGGGGGGTCCATTTAAAACAGGGACCAGACACAGGGAGGGCTGTCAGAATGAAGGTGGGAAGACCAGGGAGGGTTTGTCTATAGACAATATGTGAGACAAAGAAAGTTGTTCTAGAAGAAGAAAGAAGCAAAGATGTCCCCTCCCTGTGAACTTGGGAGAATGAACCAGGCGTGGTACAGAGATGACTCTCAAAAGGAACCAACAACAGAACACTACAGATAAATGCAAGGCTCACACTTCTCTGAGGAAATAGCTTGACTACAAGATGTTGTCCCGAGCAGGACATGGTGATTTGTGCCCCTTACTCCAGTCCTCGGAAAGCAGAGGCCAAGGGGAACAACAGGTACAGGTCAGCACGTGTTATGTAAAGACCCTGTGTCTATAAGAAAAGACCCTTTCTCTAAAATAAAATGAAGTTTAAAATACCCAAAGCAGAGACCCAGTTGCTTCCACAACACACGGCATATGTCCTAGATTATCCTTCTCAGGCATGGGGGAAAAAAAACAACTGTGTAAATTCATGTTTTTCTGAGTTCCTCGTTTCACACTTTGGAAGAAGTCACTTGGGCCTGTAATGAGCTCAGTTTGAAAACTGCATTTGAGGTGAGAATGACCTGGAGCTGTCTAGGGCAGAGATCACAGATGTGAAAAAGACTCTTTCAGTGAACACAAATAATGTATATAGCATAGTGCACAGGTTGCAAGACGATGTCAAAATAATCCAGACACCAATTCTCACACCACCCAGGTTTAGACCATGTCCACAATAAGACAACTGCTTAAGATCCAGCACATTAACAGTTAAGCCACCAGATTTCCTGACATCGCTTTTCACTCACTTTTCACCTCTGAGAAAATCAAGCACAGAGCCTCCCATCCTCTACTCCTTGTGATTGATGTTCTCACCTCTTAGCTGTTGAATGAACCCCACCCCCACCCCCTCACCCCCGCCCCATGGACAGCTGCCTGTCTCCACATGCCCTCCTTGAGTCACAGAACACCAAGGCTTCCTTTGAAGCAAGACCACAGAGCACAGCATTTTCCCTCTGGGGAATTGCTTGTTCAAACAGATGTGTGAGTGCCCATCGGAGAAACTCACTTGTTCCTTTTGTGTTCATTTTCTGAATATGATGAGGGAGAATAAAAGGGGGTAATCAGAGTTTTCCAGGTTTCTTAGCAAGGCAGAAGAAAACTAAAATTGAATATTAGCAATAATGTAGAATTAGAAGTAGCTTTTCACTTGCAAAGAGTCCTATCATGTGGATTGGGTTTTCTTTAACATCACAAGTGTGACAGAGCATGTTACCAAAGTGTGTGTGTGTTTGTGTGTGTGTGTGTGTGTAACACATGCACTCCATAGACAAATATAGATGTCATATTCCATAGCTAACTGAAAGGACTATTTGTGTGTGTGTGTCTATGTCTCTGTGTGTGTGTGTAACACATGTACTCCATAGACAAATATAGATGTCATACTCCATAGCTAACTGAAAGGAGTATTTGTGTGTATCTTTCTCTCCCTTCCCATTTAGTCCCTGCCTTACACACTGAACTCTGTGTCCCTGATGTCAATGAAAATCAAGCATGCTCTTGCAAGCAAGGCTTAAACCAAGCCAGTTCCTCTAACCCGAACCGTTCCAGCTTCTTAATTACTATGTGTTCATTTTAACAGGAGAGGTTACTGTTCTTGTTTAATCCAGCAGGTTCTGGCAGAAACCTGTTTTAAGAAATCTGATTGCAACACTTCCTGTAATCAACAGTTACTGTTGTACCTGTGCCTCAGAGTGGGATAGTAGACCCTGAAAGCCAGTGGCTAAGACAGAAACTGTCCGGTTTTACTCATTGCATTCCCTCACTACTGTGTCCATTGGTCAGTTGTCCATAAATCCTGGGATCACTGGAGACAGGTTTCAGACATGCTTTGAGTCTTGTGCACCTAACTGAAGCCAAAGTTTGGAATGGGAAGGTTTTTACTTTTATGAGCATCTACTGTGTGCTTCCCCCCCCCCCATTTCATGTATTATTCAAAACTACCCCCATTAATAGGTTTATTGTTGCCTATATTTTATAAATCTGGAAAGTGAGATTAGTGAAGAAAGTGAACCTTCCAAGAAGCCCATAGAGCACAAAGTAGAGAAATGCTTGATGCACTCAGATATTCGTGGGTCATCTGCATGCCTCACTTGGTACCTGGGATACGCCATGGCACAAAAAGAGGCAAAGAGCTATTCTTTCATTTCTTTCTCTGTGAACACAGTCCATAGCCCTGGCAGAGAACATGTTAGAATCACCTGAAGACCTTTTCAAACACATGAGTGACCATTATTCACCATGGCAATTAAATCAGACTGAAAGCAAGGCTTGAGCCTGAGTCTGAGCCTGAGCCTGAGTCTTAAAAGTTTCACAGTCATTCCACGGAGCACACAGGAGTATTTTTCTCACTAAATTACATGTGTGAGCGTTAGAGAAAATAAAAGTACTCTTTGGTGGCATTAACAATTAAATGAATGGACTTTGCATAAGTCAGATTACTTTTCCTGGACTTCATGTAATCATTTGATGGACCAAGGGATAACATTGATTTCCTCTGCCAAGCAAGGAGGAATTCTGGCTATCAGGCAACCTTCTGATCTCAGAGGCAGGTTCCATTGTTGTTATTGCTGCTGCTGCTGAGTTTTTTTGGCTGGTTGGTTGGTTGGTTGGTTTGGTTTGGTTTGGTTTGGTTTTTGTTTTATTTGATTTATTTTTGTTTCAGTTTGTTCTGAGTATCTAGCTTGCTGACTTAACGCTGCAAATTTTAGTCTTACACATTCATAATTCTGTGAATGAACTCTTCTCCATAATATAGAGAAATTTAAAAAATAGAAAAAAGATATGTTAAGAAGATGACCAAATACATGGAAGGAAAACCTGATGGGAAAGCTTAGTCTTTATCTACTGGGAACTGTAGATGTTTTCAGATAAACCAAAAAAAGGGCTTACCCTACAAGGAAAAGGAGGAGGAGGAGGAAGAGGAGGAGGAGGAGGAAGAAGAAGAAGAAGGAGAAGGAGAAGGAGGAGGAGGAGGAGGAGGAGGAGGAGGAGGAGGAGGAGGAGAAGAAGAAGGAGAAGAAGAAGTAGTGGTGTATGCTGGGAGCTCCCCTATGGTCCTTTTCCCTTAAGCTGGTATCCCCTACCCCAAGAAGCAGCTATTGAAGAACATGTAACTAGTTGGAATTGAAAGTGTGCCTAAGTGCGGTTACCTCATTGTTATAACAAGATCCACCAAATTATCCTGGGATGAAGACCAAGAAAAGGTGTAATACTGTGCTGAGTAATGGGGCCGTGGATGCCAGACCTTCACACAGGCACCTGCGTGTTCTAATACTGTGGTAGACTTTGGATCTGTCTTCTGGTGTAATAATCATAAAAGAAAAGTCCAGGATTTTAGATTTCAGGATTAAAACAGCAGGGCGGGGCTGGACAGAGGCTCGGTGCCTGAGCTCTTACTGCATCTACCTCGTGGCAGTGGCTCACAACTGCCTGGAATTCCACTTCTCCCTCCAGGGACTTCTGAAATACACTTGATACACATAGCTTCACACAGGCACATACTTATACAGATGAAAACACTAAATAAGTAACTCTGTAAAACAGAAGGGAAACAGAGAAAGGATAACAGGACAGCTATGATAGGAGAGCAGAGAGAAAAATAACTGGGGGACTGAAGGGGACCAGCTACAGAGTGGGAGAAGCCAGCGAGGAAGGGGAAGCAATAAAAGTAAACTGTGTGAGTTTGTATGCACGTGTGCGCATGTGCGAGTGTGTGTATGTGAAAATACCACAATGAAACCTGTTACTTTGTATGACAATCCAAAGGCTAATAAGATGAGGTTATATAAATAAAATAATAACCAAAGTAGTGGTGTTTAATAATAATAAAAAGGGTTAAAACAAACAAACAAACAAACAGAAAACCAGCAAGAAGCTGAGCATAATCATGTGTTCCTGAAATCCCAGCACAGTAGCCTAAGGCAGGAAGATTGTATACCAGAGGTTCTATTTATAAAAAAGATTCAGAAGAGGGGGAGAGGGAGGCTGAGAGGAGAAACGGGGCTATAGTTATAACCTACAGTCTTAAGTTGGCTTTTAAAGACTCTGCTCATAGCTGAGACGGGCTGAGCAATGGCTCAGATGTTACCAGAAGGAGAAGCTGCCGACCACAACTTTGTTTCAAAAGTGGTTTTGCAATGATGTGTGTTTATTGCACTGTCTGGTGGCCCTCCTGCTGGTCGCAAATTGTGTCTGCCTTCAAGATGTCCAGCTTCCCTTCTTAGCTTGTCTGCAGTCTGTCGGTTTTTCTTCTGCACGCTCTTCCTTCTGCTGAGTTCAGTCTCCTCCGAAGCCCCACACTGCGGGGGATGTTTGGAGTGCAGTGGTGAGCACAAGATCGACTCTTGTTCTCATAATTTGTGAAATACTCCAACAGTGAAAGGGGGTTAAAAGGGGAGATGGTCCAGAATGACTGAGCCCACCTCTGATGAGACTGCATTGGCCTCGCTAACACTCTGCAAGTCTTCTGCATTACGGCAAATTTCTAGAAGCTTCATGGGAGTAGAACTTCCATGAGTATAGATTTTATAAAATAATTTTATTAATTCTTCAAGAATTTCATGTGATTTATTTTAATCATATTCTCCCCCAGTCCTCTCCTAATTCCTCCAAGATCTGCCCTCATACCTTCCCTAACTTTGTGTCTTTTTTTTTTTTTTTTTAAATGGATAACCCATCACTGCCCATTCGTGCCACCCATGTACTCTCTCTGAGTGTGAGGCCATCTACTGGAGCACGGTCAACTTAGCAGGAGCCACATTCTCAAAGAAAACAAACTCCCTGTCTCTCAGAGCCACAGAGTGTTCATAGCTCTTCAGTTTGAGTGAGGGCTCTTGAATTTTTTTCTTCTCCATGCTAGAATGTTGACTGGCTTGATCTTGGGCAGGTCTTATGCAGGAGCCCCAGCTGCCGTGAGTTTATGAATACAGTGGTCCTGTCATGCCCAGAAGACCAGTCCAGCCCTCCTTCACCTCTGGTTCCGACAATATTTCCACCCCTTCTTCTGAGATGGTCTCCTCATCACTGGAGAGACAAGATGATAGAGATGCCCCATTTGTAGCTGAGCAATAAATGGAGATTCTTACAGACAGGAGATATGCAATGTGAAATGGTTCGGAGCTCCACTTCCCCCAACTTCCTCGATGTCTCCTCCACTTCCTCCTGGCTTCCTCCTCTCTTCCTCCCTGCCCCCTCCACTTCCTCTCTGCCTCCTCACTTCCTCCCTGTCTCCTCTTTTCTACTTAACAGTACATTTGAATTTCAGATGTGCTTAAGGACAAGCTATGCGTGAAATCAGAGTGTGTGCACTCCTACAGGTGATGTAGAGCAAAGGGGTAAGAACCACACAAATCCACACCATGCCTAACTTCAGCCAGGACAATGAAAGAAAGACACACACTGAAAGAACAGGGGAAGCCCACACAATCTGGAGACTCCAGGGAGCCACCAACCACAAGTACTTTTACTCCATTTACAGGAAATCATGCAGTTGCTCCATCAGTCTCTGCCAATATTAGGAATATTGTGATTCTGTCCCCCAAGATGCTTCATAAACTGTCTCCCATTTCCATCTCCAAGAGAGGCTGATTTTCTGATTTGTGTGTCTGACTACTTAGTGGTTGTGAACAGATTGTCATCCCTTTCTGTGGGATCTGCCACAAAGGAGCTGTGCTGTTTGGCTATGCCATGAGTTTACCTTAAAGGCTGGAGTGGAGACTCCCATGGGGATCAGTAGAGAGCATAAATACTGATCCTAAGTCCCATTCCAAGAGAATCTGGTTCATTTGAGGTTTGAAACACCCTGGCAGATTTTCAAGGGCATGGATAACTGAGGACATCAGGCAGGAGTGATTTGGGAAAGACAACTGGTTTCACATCTGACCCCGACCCATAGCTTTTGTTGTGTGGAGTTGTAGTGCCTGTTTTTATGAAGGATGTACACTTTGCAAATTGCATTCTGCCAAGAGTGGCCCCAGCTTTCTCTGAATTTGAGACCCTCTACAGCACGCATATGTTATTTACCATGAATGGTTAAGCATATTTCAAGGATTATAACTTTTTTCAATGTTCTGAGGGGCAGATTCTGGGATGTACAATTAAATATTGGAGTTGGGTTTCCGGAGGACCAAACGCCTGAATCTTCCAGCTCAGTCTGGGGTGATAGAGGAAGCATGATTAGCCAACAAACAGAGAACAAAATAAAAGTGTGTAGTTACAGCGAGTACGAATTTGGGACTATAATATTGAAAACTTAAGATTTTACTCAAGTTCAACTTCAGTAGGCTGCAGCTGTGACCCATCAAGGTGCATAGTCCTCAGTGGGATGGTCAAGAAATCCTAAAGTCAATATCATCTCATGAAATACAAAGGAAAAGGCCACTATCTTAGAAATGCACATGCACACAAGTACCTTCAGCGACAAAGTGAGCACTTGCACTTACATAAGCCACAGAGTTGAGCTGAGAGACATGAGTATGTGGGCTTGACAAAGTGTGTGGGGACAGAGGTCAGGCCAGGCTGTGGCAGCATCCAGGCCTCAGTGCCTTAGAGAGAAAGCACAGAAGGGAGGGTTATCCAAAGGAGAGAGGATGAAGAAAGAGTATGAGGAAACTGGTGTAGAGTTGGCAGTGAGCAAAAGGGTTAAGAAACAGGGAGGAAGCTGGCCAGCTGGGATTTAGAAGCAGTAGTGTAAGTCCCGGGAAAGCACTCTGCATGGATACGGTGGGACCATTCATTATCTACCCACTCACACGGGACAATGAGCTGTCTCCCCTGTCTAGGAAACGTTTAAGTTGCAGGTGAAGAGTGTTTTAATTTCTAAAAGTGGGAAGGCACCGAGTTCCTCAGCAGGGCACTGGAAAGGAGTATTTTGTGAAGCTCTGCTTCTTGGAAAATGCAAGCTGGAAGCAGAAGACAGAAGCTCAGACACAGGTGCAGAGCACTGGGGAGTTTCGCAACGACTGACTCGAAGCTTAGAAGCCCAGAACCGATGACTCTGCAAAAGGAACAAGGGACTCATGTGTGAGAGAAGCATGTTGAAATAAGGATCTACAGAAACTTGTCATTCTCTATTAATTATGTAGGTGGTAAAGAAGAAAAAGATGAGTCAACATTATTCCTGGGCAGTAAGCCTCCGGGATTTACACACCACACCGTGAAAACTTGAGAAACCTGTGGGATGCTAAGATCCCGTTCAACACGGAGATGATCAATAACTAACTTTACATGCTGTCCCTGCGGAAGGATCCGGCTGCATCTGTGCATTCACCTGAGTGTGGTTTTCTAACACATACTTGGAACCAGCAGGACAAGTACTCCCTGACCACCCCCACAGGGAAAGACACCCATGGCAAAATGCACTGATACCCCATCCCATAGTTCAGTTTGGAGAAAATAGAAGCTACGGACTGACCTAGTATGATTTCACTTATTAGCTTGCTAAATCTCTGTAACAAAGTTCTGCACGCTGGCTAGCTTAAAGAACAAAAGGCATTTCTTTCTCACAATTCTGGAGGCCAAAATTTTAGAGTCAAATTTGGGTTCCCCTGAGCCCTGACTCCTTGGCTTGCAGGTCGAATTTTCTCATTTGTCCTTGAATGGTCAGGTGGTAGATCCCTGCCACCAGCTCTGTCCTGTTATAGTGACACTATCACATTGGATTACGCTCCCCAGAATGGCCTCATTGGGGCATCCTTTACCTCTTTAATGGCCTTGTCTATGAATGCCATCACACACTCTGAGGCCCTAGGCACAGGAATTCAATGTGTGAGTGCTGGGGAAAGATAATTCACTTCATAACACTCAGTGTGTGTTTTCTCGCTGTTCTTTTGGAAATACCCAATATTTGGGAATCAGAAACTTAAGAGAAAACATTGCTAAGAAGCCTAGCAAGACAGTTCAGTAGATGATGGCACGTGCCACCAAGCCTGAATGACCAGAGGTCAATTCTAGGAACCTGCATACATGTGAAAGGGGAAAACCTACCCCTGCAAGTTGTCCTCTGACCTCTATGTACACTGGTGTGCACACGCATGTGCACACAAATACCTGCATGCACATACACACAAAATGAAATTTAAAATTTTAAAGGCTACTGAAAGGTGGTTTCTCCTTCCAAAAAAGAAAAGAAATTTAATTTATCGTGGACATCCTAGGAAATGAGGTAAAAACATAATAGGCAACTAAATTTTTATTCTTTAGTCCCACAGTTACTTTTAATTTGTGAGGAGGTGGGAAAGGGCGTTTCCTCTCAGCATCTTTGAAGCTCCCACTTCCACAGTGGCGTGTGGCTCGTGTCTCTCCAAACATTCACTTCACCCACGTGTCCATGTTCCGGTGCCTTCCTTTATAGAGCATGGTACAGCAGAAAATAAGGCAATCGGGTCCCCTGACACCACTTTTGTAATGCAGTTTAAAGCTCAGACAAGCAAATGCACCATCATAGTGATATGTGACAAAGGTCAGATGAAGTTTGGCTCGGGATGCCAGAGAGGGTCAAACGCAGCGGTCCTTGCCCAATCTCTGGGACTTACAAAAGGCTTACATGAGAGCATGACATTTCAATAGCTACTCAGAGAATGAGGCAAGCATATTCCGATCAGAAAGTGACTATCGCAGTTCCAGGCGTGAGGGAGTGAGCCAGCTCCCTCGGGGCAGTTGGAAGAACTTCAGTACACTGGGGAGTGTTTTAAGAGGTCATCAGAAGGATGAGAAGGCCGTGCACAGGTGTGCATTAGAGAGTTCCTGAGCTCCTCTGGCGTGGGGAGCTGAGGCAGAGGAAAAAGAAGGCACTTGTTAGCTTGTTGGAAGAGTTAAGAGTAGATGATATTGGAAGTAGGGTCATGACAATAAGGAAAGGCGAGCCGGGTGGCTTCCAGTGCTACAGTCAGACTCCACAAAGCACAGTAGAGGTTTCTACTCTATTTTGTTCCCTAGTGTGTCATAAGTGCCTTAAGTATTGCCTGGCACAGAGTAGAAGACCAATAAATACAAATTAGATAGATATTCACTTATTTTAGGTATTCATCTTATGGAATAGTCAGATAAACGGAGAGGGGGGAGGGGTGGCAGAGTGCCACACAGCCCAGGCTGGTCTCAAACTTACTATATAGCCAAAGATGGCCTTGAATTCCTAGCAATCCTACCTCCACCACCATGTCTGCTTTAGAAACACATTTTTTCCCCAAATATTTTTAACTCATGGCTTGTTGCCTCTGTGGATGTGGTACATGATATGATTTGAAAGCACTGGCCAGACTTAGATTCAGGAGGCTGTGATGCTGTGTCTGAGATAAGAAACACAGAGAGAAAAAGCACTAGCTTCTACAGCCTTCCCAAATGTCTCAATGGAAATGTAATGGAGTTGGGAAAAACTCATAAGCAATTCCTGGTTTAGGAATCTATGAATCTTTAGTTTAATTTTCACATGACCCATGTTCATTGTGATCATGGCTGAAAGCATGTAAGGCTATCAGCGGGTCAGTAAAAGGGTCTGGAATGTACCCTATAGACCTGGTTCATACTCTCTTTCTCTCTTCTCTCTTCTCTCTTCTCTCCTCTTCTCTCTCTCTCTCTCTCTCTCTCTCTCTCTCTCTCTCTCTCTCTCTCACCATTATCATCATCATCATGTCTCTCTCTCAGTCTGACCTCACATTCACGACTCCTGTGCTTCAACCTCCAAAGTGCTTGGATCACACACCTTATCACACTTGACACTGCCAATATTTTTTTAGTATCAACTTGATTTAACTACAACAACATCATATTCTATGGTTAAATTGTAGCTTTTCTATTACTGTTTACCTTAAAACAAAATTTATATTGTATGTTGCATCTTACTTAGACATTTGTATATGTATCTTAGTTAGGATTTCTATTGCTCTGATGAGACACCATGACCGACAAGCAAGCTGGAGAGGAGAAGGGTTATTTGGCTTGTACTTCCATATCACTGTTCATCATCAAAGGAAGTCAGGGCAGGAACTCAAACAGGAATCTGGGTTGGCAGGAGCTGATGCAGAGGCCATGGAGAGGTGTTCCTTACTGGCTTGCTTCGTCCTCTTTCTTATAGAAGCCAGAATCACCCGCTGGGGATTGGTTCTGATGCTTTATCTTAGTTTGGCTCCCAAAATCACATAGGAATCTGCATGTCCAGATGCTGAGGGTCCCCGTCCCCAATTGGTTTTGGATTAATCAAAAAAGAGCCAACAGCCAATGGCTTGGCAGGGTAAAAGAGGCAGGACTTTTAGGATCCCAGGCAAGAAACTTGGGAGAGAGAAAGAAGGGAGTCTGCCATGAGAGGGGTTCCGGACTCACCACGCCTGAAAGACAGGGGGGTGGGATGGCTGAAATGTAGGTATAAATGGAAAGTGGCCCCATGGGAAAGCTGCTCAGAAGGATACAGGGCAGCAAAGATAAAATGTAGATTTAAAAAGTGTTAACTCAGGAATGCCATAAGGGAGAGTATGCTAGCCTCTGGAAAGTTTGGACGTGCCCAACCATTGAGCTAGTAAAGCAAGTTAAAAATATCATTTTGTGTGCATGTGTGCATGTGTGTGTGTGTGCGTGTGTGTGTGTGTGTGTGTGTGTGTGTGTGTGTGTGTTTCATTCATGAATCCAGAGCTCTTGGGTGAATGCAAAGCACTCTTGACCTGCCTGAAGCTCCAAGTGGATTAACTATTCAGCTTTATAACTGGCCAGCCCAGGTTTTGTTCCACCACAATGGGTTGGGTCCTCCCCCATCAATCACTAATTAAGAAAATGTCCCACAGATGGAAATTATGGAGGCACTTTTTCAGTTACAATTTCCTCTTTTCAGATAACTCTAGTTTGTGTCAATTTGACATAGGACTAGACAAAACAGTGTGTTTAGTATCCATTTGGAGACCAAACAACAATCATGGGTGTCATTTTTCAGGCATGGTCTACCTTGGTTTTGCAGACAAGGTTTTTCATTGGACTGGCTTGCCAAGTAGGCTATCCTGGATGGCCAGTGAGCCACAGGGATCTTTCTCTACCCTCCAAATGCCAGGATTACAAGTATATGCCAACACACCCAATTTTTAAATGTGAGTTCCAAGGACTGAATCAGGTCCCCATGACTACCAGTAAGCACCTATACAACTGAGCTATCTCCTTCGTCCTTGAGTCACATTTCAATAGAATTTAAAAAAAAAAAATAGAACAATGAGAAAAATTAAAAATAGAGCAATGAGCCTGATGATGGTCTCATTTTGTTTTTTAATAACGTAAGTTTGAATTGTGGAAATAGTTGCAATGAGAGGGGTGTGGTGGTGCATGCTCATCTAAATGTATATTTATCACTGCTGTTAACAAGTTTCCTTGCCCTTTCACAAGGACTGATTAGTGTTGAGTGGAAAACAGTAGGAATGCTTTGTGCCTTTCTCGTTCTCTCTGCCCTCTCTGGTCAAGCTGAATAAAGGTATGGGAAATGGGTAATTAATTATTGCACGGGTATGCAGTAGACCGGGTGTGAGTGGTTAGTCACGCCTGTCATCTCAGCTGGGAAGAGTGCTGTGAGTTAAAAGTCAACCTGAGCTACACAGCCAGTTCCAGGCCATCCTAGGCTACAGAGAAAGATCCTGCCTCAAAAGAAATGAATTGAAAGAATAATCAATCAATCAATCAGTTAAAATAGGTAAATGAACAGATGTGCAGAAAGTGAAGCAAAAGCTAAGATGTTTGAAAAGAATATTTAGCTTTAAAATATCTGGTTAAAGTCAGGTGTGACTGACACCCACCCATAGTCCCAATACTTGGAAGACTGAGGCATGAGGATCTTGTACTCAAAACCACCTTGGGCTACACAGTGACACCTTCCCTCATAAATCCAAGAGGGAATAAATGATCTTGATTTTTTTTTTCAGAACAGTTACAATTAATGAAAACATAAAATTTTAGAGTTAAAAAAAAATCCAAGGGGGGGAAATAGAACTTTCCTCTTCAGAGCCAAAGATTCCAGAAAACATCTCAGCACCTGGCTATTGAGCCTTTTCTCAACCTTAAAAAATACTGCCTCTAATTTACATATACAATCAGTCTTTATTGACCACACAACTTCAAGCATAGGAAATTCACTCCTCTTGCAGACACCTCTTCTGTTTAGGGGATTCAGTGTACTTATATCAATTTTTTTTTAACTCTCCCTTTATTGGACATTGTTGTGCTTTTCTGATGTGAACAAGATGCCATTAGTCGTCTTGCAAATATTTTAAGACAGATAATATTTATACTTCAAGTATTTGGGCTCTTGTTTGGTCTTCCAGATGGAAGGAAACTAAGACCCAAACCTCCTTCTCATCACTTGGCTTCCTCTTCACTTGGCTATTCTCACAAGTTCCTCCTTCTGTTTTGATGCCCTGAACTAAACAGATCCCCAGACAGAAGTCAAGGCACCGGTAAAGTGCTGCTGTAAGGATGGATTACTGCTCTCAGGAGGAGGCCTGTAACCCATGGCTCTGTCAGAGCATGCTGAAAAGGGCTAGATGGCTTAAACCACGGGGTTTCAGTCTCTTCCGTGTTGAATATGTTAATTAAAAAAGATTATAGCTTTTTGTTTTCTATAGGAAGTCTTTTTGTTAATCAGCAGGAAGACAGAAAGTGAAGCATTTACTGTAAGTTAAAGTTGTGTCCTAGAATTATTTAACATGGTCTTAAAATCCTGATTAGGGTGGAGCAGATGAAAACTAGTGGACACCCAGTGGCCTTGGGCCTCCCTGGGCAGGGGGCCTGTGGAGGTGAGGTGGGCACATTGGTAAGAGAAGTCTGAGAAGCCAGTTAGGTCAGGAAGATGAGGTTGCACAAGTTTCCCTCTGGGCCAAACGGACACAAGAATTGCACGGGCATTATTATTCTTGGCTAAGAGAGAACTGGTTTCCATGGCAGGCTCTTTTCTATGGTGTCTTGGGTTCTGAAAAAAGGAGAAATGCTAGATTCTTCCCAGAAGAGAACCGTGGGGGAACAAAAAATCCTGAGCCATAAAGTCCGGGAGGACACAGCTCTCCAGACCTCTCACACACTGGTAAGTCAGAGGGAGTCTTGCACACACCTTGGAGGCTACAGAGAGATTGGAGTCAGAGTTCTGCCGGTTCCCACTATAGTAACTCGGGAGTTTATGTTGTTTACCACTCTGGGAAGGTGACAGCAGATTGGTGTGTGTGTTCCACGCTGAGTTGGGCCTGTCTTCTCGAGCTCCCCTTTGGTTACCCTGTGCCTGCTCTGAGTCAAGTCAGCCACAGCCTCAGTGATCACAAGGCTGAAGTACCTGAAGCCTGGAGCGTGTGAGTTAGAAAAGCGCTTCCAAATAGAAGACCCTGGATAGTACGAGGATGACTCTGCTGTCCTGATGATTTCATTGACTGGAAATTTGCACCATCCACTCAACAAAACACCTATTAACGTAAGAAGCCTCTTCCTCTCTAGAAGGCCAACAAGCATGCTAGCCTCGGCAGCACATATACTAAAATTGGAAGAAGGCCAATAAGCAAATATATCTTGTTCTTTTAACATTCTCTTTTGGGTTCTTACCCCAAATTTCATCCTTTCCAGGCCCCAAATATTTTAAAACCATGCTTTATTATTATTATTATTATTATTATTATTATTATTATTATTATTATTATATTGGTTTTTCAAGACAGCATTTCTCTGTGCAGCCCTGGTTGTCCTGGAACTCACTCTGTAGACCAGGCTGGCCTCGAACTCAGAAATCTACCTGCCTCTGCCTCCCAAGTGCTGGGATTAAAGGCCTGTGTCACCACTGCCCGGTTTGCCTTGCTTTATTATTATGTATTGCACTACAATTTGCATAACAATACTATAATAGGGTTATTTGGTATAATTTTATATGAAAGCAAAGGGGGCATTTTTCAAGTTATAAAGCCCTTCTTCCAAGAACAAATTTTAAAAACACTTTTTCTAAGTGGTTGATACATACATTCAGCGACTAGTCATGTCTGATTTCTACTGAACTAACGGTCAATGGAATTAAAAGGCAAGCCCAACTTTGTGCCTCAGGAATAGCACATGTTGGATTCTTTAGGAATGTAAAGTATTTTCTACTTCAATACACAGAGAATTGAATTTACATGTCCATCATGTTAAAAAATAATACAACAAACTGAAACTAATTAATTTTATTAGATATCTCTCAGGACACTTTGCAATTCTTCCCTGGGAAGGAAGTTTACTGGTTCATTTGCTGGTTTGTGTCCAGGTTTCCTAAAGTGGCCAAGCTTGGGTTTCTTATGGATGTAGGCCCTGCTTCCTTTCCTCAGCCAAGATGCTAGGAGGAAGGTTGGATGGCTGGATGGAGACTACGGGAACATGACAGAATGTACCTCCATGAGGCTCCTTTCCTTTTGCCAGGAACCTTGATTTCTGTGCATACAGTGGGTGTGGGTGAAGGGGCCTTAACCAGAGTTTCTTGAGTTGACATAGAGTTCTTCCTGCTGACAGGGCCCATCCTCTTAGACAGTGCAGTGCCTGCTGCGGGGCTGCTGAGAGTTCCAGACATGCAGCACAAGACTGTCACTGCTTCCTACACGGGACAAGGAGAAGGGTACTCCTAAAGGCCACTCCAGGAGGAAGGCTTTCATTTCTAGATGGCCCAACAATACCTAGCGAGCAAAATGGAGTCCTGCAGAGCTCCGACAGCTGTTGGAGCGCTTTGCTCAGGCACTACTATATGGGAAAATAATATGCTTGTGTGCTTTCCCATCCCTCCATCCTCATTCCTGGCCAAACTGTAGTCTATTTTTTTCCTCCATTTGAGAGACTCAATTTCTCATTTTGAGAAAAAAAAAAATTGTGGAAGATATTTTCCCAGTCAAATAGTTTCACACCACATCCCCAGCTGTATTTATATACGGTTGTAGCAATGGTCTGCTAGATCAAATAAAGACTGAAAATGCCCCCTCCCCCTGTTCTGTCCCTTGCCTGTTCTCTGCTGCTTCCCTTCTGCCCTTTAGGAACAGGGTTTGGGAAGACACATCCCACATCTACATTCATCAGAAGATGCCAGGGGCAAAGCCCCAATCTTAAAAATTCTAAGAAAAAAATGAAAGATGCCTCTCTTACATCCTACCCAAGGTACTCCGGAAAGTTATGTTACATCTGGGTCCTCCCTCTGTCAGCCAAACAAAACACATCTGTGTGTGGGCAGTCCTCTTCACTCCGAGCTTCTCCCACTTCCCATCTCTTCCTCGTTCCTCTGGAGCTCCACAGGAGGCCCTGTACTGGGCCTCAAGGTTAGCCTCAACAATGTAACAAAGAACCATTTTCTCCATTTTACAGAAAGGCAGACTTAGACTACGTCAGTTTCCACAGGAGCAACGGCTGAAAAGGACAAAGGGCTCCAAGAGCAGGACATTGTGACATTCAAGTCCATGGTCAACTCCTACCTGTTCCCTGCAACAGTAACCTTCCAGGTCATCTGCATGGCCTGGTGAAGCCAAGTTCCCTTGCAGTGAC
Organism: Arvicanthis niloticus; assembly: GCF_011762505.2. Classification (NCBI taxonomy): domain Eukaryota; kingdom Metazoa; phylum Chordata; class Mammalia; order Rodentia; family Muridae; genus Arvicanthis; species Arvicanthis niloticus. The sequence continues at coordinate 6,451,876 of NC_047670.1, read as the reverse complement.
CCTGGGCCAAGATGGCAAAGGAGATGGCCACACGTCTCATCACAGGGGGTCCCTCACCTCACCCTCTGTCTTTTCTGAGAACTATTATCTTTCAGGAGACTCTGCAAGCCACGGAATTTAGTAGAGTTTTACAGATTTCTTTTTTTCCTCTTAAGTCCCAATCTATTTTCATTATTTGTCTTTGGCAAATCATAATTTTTCTGAATTCCCAAGCTCTAAAGTAGAGTGATTATTTCTCTTTCTGAACTTTCTCTGAAAGTAATTCAGAGCTGGGTAAATACTGAGATGCTCTGTTGCTCTGTGCTCGCCTGGGCTTGAGCTTTGGCAGAGCTACTGACAAAAAGGAAAGATTGAGGAAATGAATCTTTCCCTCTCCTGGTACTTACTGTAGATAAGACTCTAAAGTATACTGGTATTTAAAATGCTGACTTAATTAAAAAAAAAAAAAAAAAAAAAAAAAAAAAGAGCCTTTGAGTAGCACCTACAATGGTTGTCGAGCAGGTTTTTTTCACCCTGTGGTTTATGGTGAGGCTCTGTAGTGCAGCCAGATTCAAAAGTGGTGAGGTTAATGCTGTTTTAAGCCCGAAGGCACAGGAGCTGGCACCTACAGCAGCAAACCATGTGGCTCCGCCATGTTCTGGAGAGAGCAGATGACTGGGCAGTTCGGGCCTTCACTTACTTCCTCTGGATTGTGAAGGAGAAGACAAAAGTGATGCTGGCAGCTCCTATCTGTGTCTGGACAGAGCAAGGCTGGAGGAACCAGGCAGGCTTTTCCTGACTTCTGGGCAGCAGTTCCAGACTACCAGCTCACTCTGAGGGCTGTGGTCACTTGCGATTTTCTTTATTTGGGAGATCTGGTGTTTAGAGGCAGTCTTGTGTATCCTGGGAGGGTCAAGAACTCTCTGAACATTCAGGGATAAGCTTGAACTCCTGAACTCCTGTCTCTACCTTCTAACTACTGGGCTTCGTGGAAGTATACCAGCACACTTATTTCAAGGAGTTCTGGAAATTAAATGGGTTCTTTTAACCCTTGATTTTTGAAACAAATTACAGCCCATTGTTAGTCTCAGAACTATCAAGACTCTCTCTGGCTAGTTATAGTCTTTTAATTCACCATTGCGAACTATCTTCAAAGAGCCTATCCTATTTTGGGAGGCATGAAGAAACTTAGTTTCAAAGAGGAAAGGCCACGTAGCTGGAAATGGCTAAGCTTGGCACCAAACTTTGGTCCTTGCAAATATCATCAATAACTCAGGGTCACTTCAAGTCACTGCTTTGTATGCAAAGAAACAACTAACAAACCCAAGGCTGTGTGGATAACTTGCACTAGGCTTTATAGATGGACCGTAACTTAAAGTTGACTCCCTGTTCTCTCCCAACAATTCTGAGACTATTGACAATTTACTTCTTGCTATTGCCTAACAATTCCCAAATCTGTCATAATGGATTTTCAAAAAATCTGCTCACTAGTCTGATTTTGGGGGCTGGAGGGAGGAAATCTCTATGTGATACTGAATATTTGCCCAATTTTGCTTTGTGTTGATTGAGTCAAGGTCTCCATATGTAGCCCAGGCTGGCCATCAACCCATGATCCCTGTACCTCTGTCTCCCAAGTGCTAGGATTGTTTATGTGTACCAGCTTACTTAATCTGATACTGTCTGGTTTGGTCTGGCTTTCTTGAGACAGGATCTCAAGGAGTAATGTGGTGTAATTTTGGTTTGACTACATGGATTCTGCAGGAGTTCTTGGCCATTCGCCACTTTAGTGTGGTGTTCACACACATTCTTTCAGGAGTCTATGGAAGATAAAGTTGATACATCCTCTGAGATCTCTGAGATGGAGAAGGGACTGGGAGTGGTCACCACATTTTGGGTTTAGTTCTAAGTCTAATTATTTTTAAATTATTTAAAATTATTTTTAAATTTTGTCAAATCAGAATCTCAGTCCAGGATGTTGCAACTGAGGACTCATCGTATCAGAGATGCCTTTCTCTCTCATTATTTTTATTAAATTTGCTAATAGTCCAATGAAAAAATTATTCCTGTTATACCAAAATACGATTCAGTGAGCTAATTAGACTGGGAGCCGTCAGACTAAGCAAAGCTCACTCTTTTTGCTCTTACTTCTGGAGACACGCTAAGGGAGTGAGTATACTACCTCTAATCTATATATACATCACTGGCACAAAGGTAACCTTGTAACAAAAAGCATTTCGCAGCTGGTTTGGTTTCAGGGTCGTGTCCTCACAGGCTCATATGTGTGGGAAGGAACCTTTGTATATTAGACTGCACTGGCAGACATTCAGTCATAGAGTCAGGGGTTGGCCCAGGCCCTCTGCTTACTGTCTGTCAATCCAACGTAACCAGTCACCTCACATCCCCTCTGCTGTGAGCTAAGCACAGGCAACTCACACAGGCGTTTGTAGGCATAATGTTTCTGTGCACTGTGTGATGGTTCAAATGCTGGTTTTGCCGCCCCCTCTCCCCCTGTATCTGGTTGCAATCCTTATTCAGAGAGAATCTCCTCTCTCAATGTTGTGTGAACACCAGATCCTGAATTGGTCCCTGATGTGTCAATAAAGAGAGCTTAACAGCCAATGACTGAGCAGAGGAGAGAATAGGGATGGACTTCCTGCCAGCCCGGGGAGGGGGGTGGAAGAGAGAGGAAGTAGGGGATTCAGCCACTGAGAGAATCCAGAAGATACCTTGAGAAAACTGCTCCAGAAAGCCATACAATGCAAATATCTCAGGAATTTTGACTGGGTGGTGGCCAGATTAGTTTAGAAGATAAGAATAGAGAATAACTGCTCTGCATTGTGCCTTAAACTTGTTCAATAAATAACACAGTTATTTGGAAGCTAGCTGGGTAAGAGGAAAACTGTAATACCCTTATTTAAAAGGCCCTAACAGGCATGCCTTCTCCTCCACGGTGGACTGCATCCTCTAAGCCATGGGACAAAATCAATCTTTCTTCCTTTAAGTTGTTTGAGTCAGCTGTTCTGTCACAGTAATGAAAACAGTAACTAGCACTGTGCTGGATGGTTTTATGTCAACTCGACACGCGTGAAAGTCACTGAGAGGAGGAAACCTCAATAAAGAAATGGCTCCACAGCTCCTCGGGAGCCCCCACGGCTCCTCAGGCTCCTCCTGCTTGCCGCCACAGAACATCAGGCACAGCTGCCTTTACCCTGCCCGTGTGACCTGTGGCTCCCTTCTGGCCTGCCTTACCCACTCACGGCTGCATCCCTGCCTCCAATATCAGCAGGACGTCCCTGTGAACACACTAGTAAAACAGGCAACAGGCAGCCATCATCCTCTCTGAAAATCCAGAGAGGAAACAGGAACCAAGGAGCAAACCAGCCGCGTAACAAAGACAAACCCAGAAATTAGCACCTAGACATAGAATGTCTAAGCCAAGTGTCTAGACACCAGCATAAGAACACAGTCAATGACTCAAGGAAATATGTCACCAGAGCCCAGCTATTCTAGCTGAAGCACAAGAAAGAACCTTAAACCCAACTATACGAAGGTGATAGAGATTCTTAAGGAGGAAATAAATAACCCCCTTAACTCAACAGTTCTCAACCTGTGTCTATGGTGCCTTTTGGGGTATCAAGATATATCATATCAAATACATGATATGCATATCATATATTTACATTACAATTCATAACAATACCAAAATTACAGTTATGAAGTTGCAATGAAACTCTCTCTCTCTCTCTCTCTCTCTCTCTCTCTCTCTCTCTCTCTCTCTGTCTCTGTGTGTGTGTGTGTGTGTGTGTGTGTGTACATACATATATAATATGACTGGACCTCGCTGTTCCTTACCTAGATGAATTAAAGCAGGGGATTGGTTTGGAATGTCCAATAAACACATGGAATGATAAGCAGACATGGCCAGGTTGAAGCTCCAGGAATAATCAGCCTCACTGTCTGTCCAGAGTTCTGTGGGACTGACAGACTCTTCCTCTGTACCTCAGACCCTCAACTCTAGATGTGTTAAGGAGGAGCACCAAGCTTGTGAGTGGTAGGGGGAGGACATAATTCAACTCCAGGTTGCTAGGTGATAGCCCTTTACAACAGCCTGAGACAATGGCCTAAGTTTCCAATTAGTCTTAACATCTCTGACAAAGAACAACATCATATCCATTTAGTTTAGAGATCTTGATTGGTTTTATTTTTAGTTGTTGAATCAGATGTTTCACACCCTGAAGTAAAATAATCACTCTAATAGGACGGGCAGAAGTGAGCATTGACAGAGAAGAAAAAGCCAAAACAAGTGAAAAAAAAAAAAAAAAAAAAAAGGCAAAGTTGTCATTTCAAAGTTACTTTCCCTGTTAGAGGGAAACAAGGAACCAAACCGTTGGGTAATAACTGGCTGCAGCCAGGCTGCTCTTGTAGATAAACATACAGGACACACACCATGACAATGGAAACCCATCTGTTTGGGAAACTGGGCTGCTATTCCTCTAAACCTCACTCCTCAGAAACTCAGACAAGCAGCCTAGTTTCAGGCTGAAGGTTTACAGCCTTAACCCCCACTTGAGTTTGGACCCGGTGTATCAGGACCTCCTGAGTTAGTCCAAATCAGTGGCTGCTTGTGATTTTTATTTGACATCTAGAAAGGTGACATTCACAGACATTTCAAATGCCTGAATCGTTTTTGTGATAGTTAAAGAAACTCCATTTTGTGCTAGGCATCCATCTTGTGCCTAATAGTCATTTTTCTCTGACTCAAATCCCCGGAATGTAAGTTTTCATCCCTGACTTGTTGACCCCCAAGCCCTCCAGAACTCTGCAGCTATGATCAGCTTGCTATGCTATGACTGATGGCTGCCTTTGGCCTCTGTAACTTGCTTATGCAGATATTCAAGGACAATTTGGGGGGTCACCTTGAGCATCTAATCTTGGCAGAGCTAAACAGGTCTTACGGTTTTAGCCTTTAAAAGTCCTTTCTTCACTGGCTCCTGGATGACACATTCCTGATTTGGGTGAGAGACTGTGTCCCTGCTAGCTGCTTTAATAAATTAGCCTAATTCTAGTCTAAGTAGAGTCTGGGATTCTTCCCAGTATTCTTGAAATCCATACCAATTTCATCCTACAGATTCTTAAGCATCAACCATATGCAAGGCTAGACTCGGGGACCACAGCCAAGTGAAGAACTGCCTCGAGGGGCTCCAGAGTGAGTGGAGTCGAGTGTGGCAAAGCATACATCCCAGTGCTGGGAGACAATACAAAACAGTGCATTCTGGGATACATGGAGAGACTGTCTCAAATATTTTGATTAATTAATTAAATAAAAAGGTTGCAATTCATCCAACACAATGAAAATGTCCTAAACTAAAAGACAGTGTTATGAAGAATGACTGAGAGCCTCTGTGACTGTGTAGGATCGTCACTGCTATAGTGTATATGAAAAAACTGGAGTCCAGACAAGCTTTAAATAACAACTTTCCAAGGTCGTAGCTCAGACTGCTGTGGACGCGGTGATTCTCCTGCCTCTGCTTCCTGCATACTAGGATTACAGGGCTCCACCACCACACCTGGAATCCAACAAAAAGCTCTTGATTTTTTTTCCCTCTTGAGCTTTCTACTTACTGGAAAGGCAGAAATAGATCAAGTTATCAATTTCAAAAGCAAAGTCATTTTCCTCTTTTATTTTCCAAAGATAAACAAATGATTGGACTTAGGAAGAAAACCTTACAAAAATTTAAATGCGTAATTTTAGTGACCAGAAGATGTGTAAAGTTTCCATGTTTTCTCCCATAAGCATTTTCCTTGTGTTTATAATTAGAATGTAATGCTATTCTCAATGGGTTTTATTTAGAATATATACAGACTTTCTTAGACAGCTCCCATGCATGCAGCTGGTAGGTTATCTGTGCAGAATAATAGCAATACTTCAAATAGCTATTTGCTATTAACCTCTGTACCCGACCCAACCTCCTCTCAGTTTTCCTATAAGGTTCCCAGAAGACATCTCTAAACTTGACTCACCTAGCCTTTGTCAAACCTGCAGAAGGTGACAGAGAGGACCTCTAATCCCAAAGATTTTCTACCTTGATGTGAACACTCGTGATGAGCCACCTATATATTCATGCACACTGATTCCTTGCTTCCTGTTCTGTCCATACCGAGCTTGTGGTACCTTCTCCATGAAGAGACCAGGCACACAAGGTAATTTAAATCCATGTTTACAGGCTGCCGTCACTTATGCTTGGCTCGGAATGAACCTTTACTTCCTGAAAGCAGAGTACTTTATGCTAATCTATAGCCACGATCCCCTTCCCCTTTACAAACAATTCTTCCCTTAATTGACTTTACCACATATATGGATCTCTGAGTTCAAGCCTAGCTTGGTTTACAGAGCAAGTTCCAAGACTACACAGAAAACTTTGTCTTGGAAAAAAAAATGGAAACATAACAAACAAAAAATTGTAAATGTTTTGGAACCAGGGAAGGAACGAAGAATTACTGTCCAGAGGAGACTGGAATAAAGCCTGTGACTTTACTTCTGGTTTCCTGCTGAAGCTACCACATGTCACCAAATAGCAAAGAAAACAATGTCAGGTGAGAGTTGGTGGAGGAACTAGAAACCCTGTAAGCCTCGTGAGAACAGTAGCACACTGCTTAAAACAGTCACTTATAAGTGTGTCGCCTTGTGAAGAGGTTATTTCTTGGATCTACCTGTGCCCTGTGCCCCATCAGCCCTCAGGCACTTAGCGGTCTAGTATTTCTTACTCATATTTACTCCACGTGGGGCTTTAGAAGTAGCTGTGTGCTGGCTCACCACAGACATGCACTATGAGCAGGGCAGCCCATTTATAACCAGAACTTTAGGCTGAACTGTGCTTGTTTTGGCACTCATTACACAGTTGCCTTTTGGTGTAGGTTGGGTCTTTTATCGTCTCAATATGCCTGAAGCCATACTGCAGAGTTCTTGGCTACCGGTTCTTTTTACAGACTTTTGAAACAAGCTTTCACTTTGTGGCCCAGTGTAGACTCCAAGTGATGATTCTCTTGCCTCTGTTTCCCAGTATAGACATGCACCACCATACTGGGTCTATTTCTGCAATTTTAATACAATTCAGTACTTTTCACCTGGCTTGGCAGATGAACAGCTTCTGAATGAGGTTAGAGAAATCCTGTTTGACAGGCAATCGTTCCCTCCCTGTAAGATAAGAAAGGCTGTTTACTGGAGGGGGCCCAGCCTGGTGTGGATGCTGCTGGGACCCTGCCGGTGTGGATGTTGTGCACGAGAGAATCTCACAGATCAAGGGTCCAGCACCCAAAAAGAGTCACTCAAGACACAAAGGGACACTTGGAGCAGGCTCTCTCTGAGCTAATAATTTTTGCTTGGTTTTCCGGTTTGCGAGTAAGCAGCTGTCACAAGTTTGATCTGAAACCTCTCCACAGGCTCAAGTTTTAAACTCTGTTCCTTATCTGGTGTCACTATTTTTGGAGGCAATGAAACCTTCAGGAGGCAGAACCTAGCTGCCTTGGGTGGGTCACTGAAGGTTACACCCTGGGCCCTGGGCCCTCCACCATACCCTCCCCACTCACTAAGCCCACCGTGTCTTCCTCGACTTGGTGGATGAAAAGCCAAATTCAACTAGACCTGTCCTCCCTTACGTTGTTTCTTTTTGTTTGTTTGTTTTGTTTTTGGTTTTGTTTTTTTGAGACAGGGTTTCTCTGTGTAGCCCTGGCTGTCCTGGAACTCACTCTGTAGACCAGGCTGGCCTGGAACTCTGAGATCCGCCTGTCTCTGCCTCCCAAGTGTTGGGATCAAAGGCGTGCGCCACCACCGCCCAACCCTTAGGTTGTTTCTGTTAAGTATTTTGGGCAAACAATGCAACGGTAATTAGTCCTACAATGAAATACGTGGTGAATTCGGGGTCACAGAGGGAACAGCAACTCAGGGGAAGAGATGTGAGGGGCATGTCCACAGGCCTGTGGTGAGGGGCAGAGCACACAAGGGGTCTGAGCCATTGTAGTGTATAAACACGTCAAGTCTTAGTCAATAGGACAGTCACTACAGGCAAACAATGTTTCTCTAGACACAGACACAGAGAGAGATACAGACACACACACACACACACAGACACACACAGACACAACACAGACACACACAGACACCACACAGACACACACAGACACACACAGACAGACACACACAGACACACACAGACACACACAGACACACACAGACACACACAGACACACACAGACACAACACAGACACACACAGACACACACAGACACAACACAGACACACACAGACACACACAGACACAACACAGACACACACAGACACACACAGACACACACAGACACACACAGACACACACAGACACACACAGACACAACACAGACACACACAGACACACACAGACACAACACAGACACACACAGACACAACACAGACACACACAGACACACACAGACACAACACAGACACACACAGACACACACAGACACACAGACACAACACACACACACACAGACACACACAGACACACACAGACACACACAGACACACACAGACACACACAGACACAACACAGACACACACAGACACAACACAGACACACACACACACACACACACCACAGGGTTCAGGAGAATAAGCTGTTATTAAGTGAGGTAAGGTCACTCCGAGGTTTTCTGAGCTGCACTAAAGGTCATCACAAGCCCCCTTTAAGAGACAGATGGAGGGAGAGTTTCACAGAACAGAGAAGAGCATGTGAACACAGGCTGAGCTAATGAGCCCAAAGCCAAGGAGTACAGGCAGAGGCCGCTGGAAGTGGGAAGAGGCAAGAGAGCAGCTTCTCATGGAGCCCCACTGAGAACGCAGCCACCCTGACTCCTGTTTTAACTTAGAGTCTCATGATAAGAATAGATAGGAACTTTCTGCTGTTTGAGTCAACAGTTTAATAGAATTTTCTACAGGAGCCACAAGTGACTAAAACAGATTATCTAATGTTTGTTAAAACCTGTACACACACACACACACAGACCCACACATACACCACACAAACAGACAGGCACACAGACACACACAAAGAGACACACACAGAGACAGACACAGAGACACACACATGGAAACACACCACACAGACACACACACACACACACATCACACACAGACACACACAGAGACAGACACAGATATACACATCACACACAGAGACACACCCCACACACACAGACACACACAGAGATACCCCCTCCACAGACACACACACAGACAGGCACACACACACACACACACACCACACACAGACATACACACAGACACACATACACCACACACACAGACAGGCACACAGACACACACAAAGAGACACATACAGAGACAGACACACACCCCACACAGACACACACACATAGAAACACACCACACAGACACACACACACACCACACACACAGACACACACAGAGACACACACAGATATACACATCACACACAGAGAGACACACCACACACACAGACACACACACAGACACCCCCCCACACACACAGACACACACAGACACACACAGAGACAGAGACACAGCCCCTCACACACATAGACACACAGACACACACAGATGCACACATAGAGACACACACAGATATACACATCACACACACAGAGACACACACCCCCACACACAGACACACACAGAGACACCCCCTCCACAGACACACACACAGACAGGCACACACACACACACACACACCACACAGACATACACACAGACACACATACACCACACACACAGACAGGCACACAGACACACACAAAGAGACACATACAGAGACAGACACACACCCCACACAGACACACACACACATAGAAACACACCACACAGACACACACACCACACAGACATACACACACAGACACACACAGAGACACACACAGATATACACATCACACACACAGAGACACACACACAGATATACACATCACACACACAGAGACACACACAGATATACAGATCACACACACAGAGACACACCACACACAGACACACACAGAGACAGAGGCACCGCCCCCACACACACACAGACACACAGACACACAGACACACAGACACACACAGATGCACACACAGAGACAGACACACTTCAGTGGGATCTAAGAGAAGAAAGTGTACAGAAGGCTTAGTGGAAAGAGAAGCAGTGCATGCCTTTGTAAACTACGTAGCTAAAAGAAGCCCTAAGATAAGTGGTGTACACAGCGAATCTCAGAGTGAGCTGTTTGAGTCTCCTGAAAACAAGCCAAGCTTAACACATGTGTTGTTTGTGTTAACTAGGGGATTACAAACTATTCTATTAGAGGCGCCAAGCAACCAGAGTGAAGAGCCCAGAGAGAGGCCAGAGGTCAGAGGTCAGAGGTCGGGTTAAGGGCAACTCTCAGAAAACTTGGTCCATATGTTCAAGGAAAACGATGTCACGACAGATGTGCTAAGTTGGCCAAACTGTCCATCTGACAAACTCATGGTTGCCTTAAATAAGTACACATGATAACAATGAATTATGGAAAAATAGACGCTTCATGTACAAACTGAAATATTATATTATAAAAAAAAAAAAGCAACCATTTGTTTCAAAGTTATTCTCGAGGTTTGGTGTGATCCTGGCACTCGGGAAGTTAGCGCCTTCAATTTGAACCATAGCACGACTACAGTAGATTGTTGAGTTTCAGAAAACCTGCAAACTTGGACTCCATATGACTTCCTCCCTCCCTCCCTCTGTCATTTCTCCCTCCCTCTGTCTTTAGTCTTTTTTCTCCCCCTTCTTCCTCCCTCTCCCTCCCCACTCTTCCTTTCTTTTTCTTTCTTTTTGAGATAGAATATCATTCTGTAACCCAGGCTGGCCTAGAGCTAGCTATGTGGCACAGGCCGACTTCAAACTCAATATCCTGCTGCTTCAGCCTCCGGAGTGTTGGGTACAGGCTTCTGCTACTGCACCCACTCTGCCATTTCTATATAGTCAACTTGACAGGCATTTCAACAATTGTTCTCATGATGATAAAGTAATCTATCTGCATTTAGGCACACGTGTCTCATACCTGAGAGTCCCAGGAAGGCGCACCCAGTCTCCTGAGGAAGGACCCTGGGTCCCAGTGTCTCCTGCTGCAGAGGCAGCCCGGGGCGCACCAGGGTTAGAGGATTTCCATGCTCTGTGAGAGGATTACTGCCCAGCTTCTGCCTGCCAGCTCCTCATCGCAACAGGCGTGCCACAGCTTACACTGTGACCAAGTATACTTTACACACCACAAACAGAAATATTCAACAAAGTGAGTCAGAGTGAACACTAAACACTGCTCTTCACCCAGGGCTACACATCGTGCCCCTCACGCAAGGTCACGCACTATGCCCTTCACGCAGTGTCACCAAGCTAAGTGACCGCTGGCTAAAGATGTCTAAGATAGGGGAAGTGTCAACACTTTTATATGATTCCCAGTATCTCATAATCTGAGGGCAAAGGGATTAAAATCCACAGATGCCTGTTTGTGACATATGTTACTCTTTTTGCTTTTGATAAAATCCAAACAAATTCATTCCTTGGATTTGATTCTTGTGTTACAAAGTTTGGTTACTATAAGAATCATCTGTTGGGGGCTGGAGAGATGGCTCAGTGGTTAAGAGCACTGACTGCTCTTCCAGAGATCCTGAGTTCAATTCCTGGCAACCACATGGTGGCTCACAACCATCTGTCATGAGAACTGATGCCCTCTTCTGGTGTGTCTGAAGACAGCTACAGTGTACTCATATAAGTAAAATAAATAAATCTTAAAAAAAAAAAAAAAAAAAAGAATCATCTGTGGATCACTTCTTTTGTCGACTGCCTAATGAAACCTGACCCGCTCCAATGATTTAAACTGTCTAAGAAAAGCTTTTCAGGGTAGGTAATGTACTCTAGGTCTTTGGCCATTCTGTTTGGTTTTAGAGCCTTACACTGGAGCCCAGATTGGCCTGGAACTCAGGGCTTCTGCTTCAGTTTCCCTTTTGCTGGCATTTTTCAGAAGTCGGTCACCATACCCAGCTCCCATTGGTTCAAAGGAGCTTAGAGATGCTTGAGAAAAGCTGACATGTCAGTAACATGCTCCCTCTCCCTGAGAAAGTAGCAGCACGGCATTCCTGACTCCTCCTCTGAGGATAGAACTGTAACTTCAGAGCTCTGACTGCTTCACAGTTTAGATTCTTGTAAAAAGTCGCTTTGTTGTATTTAATTTTCTGAGGTCCTATCAGCTTGTGAATTTTCTGTGACTTAATTTTACCTGCATTATTGCCCTTTTCTAAGATGGCTCCTTGTCTTTAAAGTTTTTAGTTCTGTCTCTAATGACGTTCTGCCCTGTGCTAGTAAGCACCAGAGATGCACGTGAAGAAAAACAATTTTGAACCCTATTCTAGGGACCCTGAAACATCAGAAGACCTTATTCTCTCTTGATACCAGCCACACTGTGAAGTCACTGGTTACTGTTGAAGCAAATCCACCAACACTAGGCAGAAAACAGCCAGGAATGTGCTGAAGATCACCTCGCCCGCCGGGCAGAGAAAGACAAAAAGCCCTCAGGAGCTTCCCCTAGAGTTACTTGGTCAAAAAGACTGCCGGAGCCCTGAGCTCGGGGCCCTGCTCTGACCATCTCCTTCAGTTTTAATGAGAAGGGGCAGCTGGCTTGTCAGCTCCACTGCACCAGCAGCCAAAGCCCACACTGTCATCTCTCATCTCTCCAGAAGCTCACCACCCCCTGTCCCCCCAAGTGACCTTAGATAATAAAGTAAATGATCGCCGAGCTAAATGCAGGTGTATTTGACTCCAAAGTCCTCGGTGCTTTGGAAATCAAGAAAAAAAAAAAAAAAAAAAAAAAAAAAGAAGCAGGCTTTGAAATGTCAGCTGTTGAAAGCCATCATTTTTAGAGATGTGAGACTCTCCCATTTTCAGAACGAGAAGGATGCATGTAAAGGAAACAACCTGGTTCCTCTGAAAAATCAAATCCTTTCAGCGTGTCAAATCCTTTCATTTGCTGTCACTCCTGAATTCCTTGGGTTTCCCTCATAGTGCATTGGTACTGTGGGGTGACAGTGGGGACCACAGACCTCAGCTGCCTGAACTTTGGCACCCAGAAACCTATTTGAGTGATTCCAGGGCTGGTAAAAGCAGTCTCCACAAAATTGTCCCTGTTGGATGGATGCTAGTTTCTTCCCTGTCGTGGAATCCCTACACCTTTAACTTGCTACCAGCCAGGAGACCCAAGAGCGCTGGCTGCAGGTGTCCCTCACATCTTCTATTTGAAACACTCTAGCCCAGTTTGCCAGTGGTGGAATAGTTCTTACTGAAGGAGTAATGTTGCCATTTGAAATGCTTCTGGCTGGAACAAATGTTTGCCCAGGTTGTAGCTCTGCCCTAGAACGATCAGGAAGGTGTGGCAGGCTCACCAGCACAGGACCTCTGGAAAGTGACTAGGCTCAAGAATGGGTTTATAGCCGAGCTCTCTCAATCCACCCTGTATATATGATACCTAACGTGTCCAACTTATTACCTCTGTCGAGAGAGGAAGAAAGATGGGGGGAGGGAGGGAGAGAGATAAAGATAGAGATAGATAGATAGATAGATAGATAGATAGATAGATAGATAGATAGATAGATAGAATAAAAATTCAGGATACCAGTTTTTACATAAAAGTTCCATGTTCTAGGAAGTGACAAGGAGAAGCTTGTGAATACAGTAGACACTCAAGCAGAGATTCAGGGATGTACAGATGGCTGGATCTGCAGATGGCTGGATACACCAACCTTCAGGTCAGGCTTTCAGGCTGTCATGTGCTTTGTGGAGGTGGTGAAAGTGAGGCAAACTATAATAACAGTCTCCAGGATCTTGCTTTCCGAGTTTGTCCTGAGCTAGGACCGGAAGAGATCCTGCCTGTCTTTATGTCAAACAGAGAGTGAGGAGGTTCTTGGTAAATAGGTCAGCAAAACATCCAGGCTTCGGAGGATTAGCTGGGTGTTCTGGAGGGATGTAATCCAGTTTAATCTTATCTTCAAAGTGTATTCTTCCTCCTACCTTGAGCTGCAGGGAGGAATCAGGAGCAGGATGGGATGGGGTTTATGCAAACTGCTCCCTGGGAGGATCAAAGACTGAGTTTAAGGGTCCTGTTCACCCAAAGTTCTCCATGTAGTGAAATTCTCAGTATCTATGAATGTTTCACACAGTATCACATCGTTTGGTTCAGTTTGGGGGCAGAAGAGAAAGTTTATTATAGTTTTCACGCCTCATGCGTCTCACTTTGAATCTGAAGCGATCTGCAGGGCTCTGGGGTTTTCCATAAAGTTTCATTGGTTTTGGAATTTTTACACATCGAGTACTAAATGTTGTCGGGGTCCGTAGTGTTTCTGGGAGAAGGACGATTTGGAATTCCAGGCAAACTTCAGTTTGATGGCTGCTTAAAGTTTCTGATCTCAGATCTTAGTATGAGTGGCATAAGAGGAGCCATTAGAGGCTGAAGCTCTTCCTTCCTGGCCAACAAATACTGATAGGTTTAGTATTTTCCAAGAACTGTGCTTAGATGAAAAGAATGCAAATGAGCCACTGGGATGGTGTAAGCAGGCACAAATCAGAGACAATTAGAATCATGGCAGCGCAGTGAGCATTATACTAGGGCTTCCTCCCTCCCTCCCTCCCTCCCTCCCTCCCTCCCTTCCTCCCTCCCTCCCTCCCTTCTGAGACAGGGTTTTCTATAGCTCAAGGTGGTCCCGCACTTGCTACATACATATATGGTAAAGGATGACCTTGAATCTTTGCTCCTCCTGCCTCTGCCTCCTCACAGCTGGGATTACACACATACACACCATGTTTGACTGTTCTTTCTGCTTCTGGGGATTGAACCCTGGGCCTTGTGTGGGCTCAGCACATACTGTACCGCGGATCTCACTACTAGCCAAGTACTACGTTATGAACGAAGCTAGGTAAGGCATCCTAGAGGAAGTCACAGGTAAGCTAAGATGGGCAGATGTACGCAGAAGTTAGACATGGGGAAATCAGTTGAATCTGAGTTCATGTGGGACTCACAATGAAAAGTGAGGGTTAGAATTAACAAAATAAAAATAAGCCCCAACACAGCTTACAAGAGAAAAATAGAGTATGCTGCTAAAGCTTAAAATCATCCAGCCCACCTCTGTCTGGTGTAGGTACCATCCGCAATGGCCTTACAGTCCAGGTTAGTAAGTTTAGACTGTATTTTAGGAGAATGTGGGACTTCACCTATCCTCATGAGAAAGTTCTCATTCATGTATAATGAGAAAACAGGAGACAGTTCAGAAAGGCGGAAGGAGGGGCACTTCCCCTGCTTTTAGAAGAGCCACAGCCCCCCCCCGCCCCCCCCAACCCTCCCCCCCCCCCAGTGAGCCCCAGGCACAGCACATCCTGCCTGTCCTAACTACAGCTAGTGTGGCTCAGCAAGCTGCAGCCATCTGGAGGTGTGGGACCTGAGGGTGCCTGGATGTTGTGAGACTATAGAAATGATGATGGTTGTTACTACAGTGTAGGATTCCTTGTATTCCCCGCCGCAGTCTTCCAGGAAGCTAGCTACCTTAAGTGGTAGCGAGTGGTGCATTAGCGCCCTCTGCTGTATACTTCTGGGGCTGCCATAAGCGGCCCAAGAAAAGAAAGCAAACCGTGTAAACAGTTCCTAAGTGGGTCAATTACTTAAGAGGGATATTAAAATAGATTATTGAGAAAAGCATTCTCAAACACGACAACAAATGACAAGTGTTGAATTTTGTATATGCTTATGGAAAATTTACTACCTTAAAAACTGAATAAGCTCTGGGTAAGGGGATGTGAACGCAATTCAGAAAGATTTCCCCTGTGTTATTTACTTGTTTTGTTTTGCTTTGTTTTGTATTTGTTTTATTTTATTGTACAGGGATGAAGGATGAAACCCAGTGCTTCACCTTTGCTGGCACGCATACTGCCAGCACTATACCCACCAGCACCTCTGGCTTGAATACTGTATTAATGTCAAAGGTTGGCTTGTTACTATTTGAATGAGATTTAAAACAGTTCGGAAATAAGCATGCTGGAACAATACCATGATTCTCTGTGAGTTGTTCGCCATCTAGTGTTCATTTTTGGAACTTAAGTTAATTAGATTTCTCTTCCCCAAGCAAAGGGCTGACCCAGCGACATTTCTACAGGAAGGTTCCAAAGGGCACCACAAAACTCTTGGTTTGTGGAGGAGGGCGAGTCCGGGGTGGTACATAATCTAGCTACTTGTAAGAAATCAGTTGTTTCTGAGAAACAAAATGTTTATCTTAGCTAGCTGGCAGCATTATTTGGAAAAATGAAAATACAGATGGTCCAGACCATTCTGGCCTAGAAAATCAGATTCACTGGCTCGGACCTCATCATGTTCAAAGCTCTCATGATCCTCAGAGGTGTAGCCAGGGTTCTCCTCAGGTGCTCATGGCTTGGCTGGGCTGTCTGCGCAGGGAAATTCTGCTGATGGAAAAGCATCTGCTTCCATGGAGATCACAGCCTCCCTTAGAATTACTGTTTGTTGTGACTGTTGTCATTTATTGAGATGGGTCCTGCTCTGGTGGCCTTGGCTGGGTGGGTATTCATTATTTATCCTAGCCTGGCCTCAAACTCATGGCAATTCTTCTACCTCTCAAATGTTGGGGTTACAAGTGGACACCACCAGCAGTCCTGGCATTTTCTGAGTAATAAGTAGGCTGACCGTGCAGCGCTCTGCATGATGCATGATACAACGTGCAAGCCTTTAGAGACAAGCTTTCTCCAGGAAGCCCAAGCTAGCCTAGATTACTCTAGCCTAGAATATAAGCAAAGAGTAGGCTTGAACCCAGGACACTCTTGCTTCAATAAACATTATTAATAACACTATCAGTGAAAATACTTTGAAAGGCTTCTGGACTTGAAACTCCCTGGGCCCCTGGCTGTTTTTTTTTTTTTTTTTTTTCCCACACCCACTATCTGCAGTGAAACCACAGGCAAGATGCAGATTTCATTCAGAAAGACCCACACTGAGAAGAGCTTCATACTCAGTGTTGAACATCCAGATACTATAGGAAATGTAAAGACAAGATCCGAGATAAGGAAGGGACTCCTCCTTGTCATATCAGCTGATAAGCTGCTGGGAGAAGCTGTACTTTGTCTGACTACAGCATCCCATCTTTATCGAGGGTTGAGACTTCATGGTGTTCTTGAGGAAGAATGTACCACAGTGTCCTTAAATACTCCAAGGAGCGTGAAAATGGCCAAATTAGCTCCCTCCCAGTGAGTGTGACGTTAGAGCTTCTATGGGCAGCCACTTTGCCAGACATTGAAGCAAATTTATTATCTGACTTACTGTTTCAACACACTGGAAAACAAGTACTTGTGTGTGAATTAATAAAAAGGGGCTGAAAAGATTTGAAAAGGTAAAGTACGTAAGACAAGCGGACATGTATGTAACAGTGGAAGTAGAGCCTCTTAAAGCCACTGTGACGGTTTCTATACGCTCAGCCCAGGGAGTGGCAAGATTAGAAGCTGTGGCCCTGTTGGAGTGGGTGTGTCACCGTGGGTGTGTCACCGTGGGTGTGTCACTGTGGGTGTGGGTTATGAGTCTCTCATCCTGGCTGCCTCAAAGTTTTCAGCCTTCAGATGATGATGTAGAACTCTCGGCTCATCCTGTACCATGCCTGCCTGAATGTTGCCATGTTCCATTGTGATGATGATGGACTGAACCTCTGAACCTGTAAGCAAGCTCCAGTTAAATGTTGTCCTTATAAGAGTTGCCTTAGTCATGGTGTCTGCTCACAGCAGTAAAACACTAAGACAATGTTGTTCCCCCTAAACCAGTAGTTCTCAACCTATGTATGGACTGTGACCCCTTTATGGGAGATGAAAGAACTTTTTACAGGAGTCATCTAAGACCACTAGAAAACACAAATATTTATGTAATGATTCCTAACAGTAGCAAAATTACAATTTTATGAAGTAACAACAAAATTAATTTTTAAAATTTCATTTTGAAGACAGAGTTTCTCTGTGTAGCCCTGGCTGTCCTAGAACTCACCCTATAGACTAGGCTAGCCTTGAACTCAGAGATATCCCTGCCCCTCCCTTCCCAAAGTTGGGTTTAAAGGTGTGTGCCAACAAAAATAATTTTATGGTTGGGGTCACCAGAAAATGAGGGACCGTACTAAAGACTGCAGCATCAGGAAGGTTGAGAACCACTGTTAAACAGACTGACTGGTGAGACTGAATGCTCAGACCCAAGCCAAGACGATGGCTGCCACTTCTGAGAAGCAGTTTTTTCCACTTTGTTGGTAGTGTGAGCTAAGTCTTCTGATGTTGCCCCTACCAGCCCAGAAATTGACATGCCCCTGCCTGGGTGCTCTATGTGCTAGGATCACACCCAAGTATGTGACCCAGTGAGTTTGTGACTTAGCTGCATTCAGTCATTCCTAATCTTCCAATTCCTGTGCAAATTATATTTATCCTACCTGGGTCTGCTGTTCAATGACTTCTTGCAGACAGATGCACTACCTACCAGTGGGAAATACAGGCACAGCCTGCGTGCTAGGGTAGTGCCCAGAAGAAAAAGAACCACTGTGGTGTACAGGTGTCTTTACAGTCATGAAAGACTGGTTTGGACAGCCGGAATGATGTGTGGCTGTCAAGTTTGATGAGAATTTCCATGGACTTGTGCTATGAGACACCTGCCAAGGACAGCTGGAAAGTAGACTTTGAAAAAGTAAAGATTGAATAAACTGGTTCCAGTCTCAAAGTGGGGAGAACATATAGCCTAGCATGAAACTGAGAAAACCCAGCAGTTTGGCAAAAAAGGAACAACTAAAACAGAGGACTGAAGGGGCATCCAGGAGGGAACTGGCTGTGCACCCAGGTGACCTTTCACCTGGTCAAGACTCAAGAGTCCATAGTAAGGGTGTGGTCAAATTGACAGACACCCATGACTCCCTTGGGTGGAAACAAGAAGACTGAGGGTGCACCCTTGGGGTGGTATCATGCCATCCTAAGAAAGGGGAAAAGGAAACAGAGAAGTGGACAGTAAACTTTCAAGGTGACTCTAAAAACAAGGGGCAGAATGCAGATCACTCTAAAAGCAGCAGTAATTTTCCTTCTTTAAATTAGGTAATCACTGGTGATTTCAGGAAGGGCATGCCTTTGAGAAGCAGTGGCTGAGCCAGGCTCGGAATCATGACGTTTTTTCTGTGTAACTATCACTGCCACACATCCCCCACCCGCTCCCCTGCTCTGCTCTTTTTTCAGTGCTGTACTCACAACGGACTCTTCTACCCCTTTTAAAGCCATTCTTGACTCTCAAGACTGTTTTATATGTAAAGCAACTTTCGCCATGCAGGGTGGATATTTGAGATGTGTGTGTGTGTGTGTGTGTGTGTGTGTGTGTGTGTGTGTGTGTGTGTGTGTGTGTTATGTACCAAGGACTGGAGGCTGGGCCCTGGGACAGCCAGTCTCCTAACTGGATACTTCCTGAAGGACCGACCTATGCTGCCTTCCAGGTGACTTTTGGAGTTTGCCAGTTCTGGGCTTCAGTTTTAGCTATTCTGGGGTTGGGGTGTTATTTTCATGTCATTTCTTGAGTGAATGACTGTACCAAGTAGGTTATGGTTGCTCGTTAAGGACGTAATTGCTTACATTTGCAAATGCACTGTCCTGTGTGTGAGCTTTATACAGACCGTTTCCAACGTACAGGCACCTGCAGACTTCATGAGCGTCTCCTTCTTTATTCTTTTCTGAAACCAGTGGTCCTCCTGTCTGCATCTCCTGCGTGCCGGGGTATAGTGCCATTGATGCCCTGCCTTCTGAAATTGTGATGTTTTCATGATAAAGTTATTAATGTAGTTCAGTTTGTCCATCTTTCTTGAGGTGAAGTGAATGTGCACGACTGACCAAGTTTTTTGACCCAAGTGATAAAAACCCACTATCTTTCAGAAACTTTTACTTCTTAAAATAACATGGGGGAGGGGTTCCACAAGTCATGGTACACGTTTAGACCAGTGGACAACATCCAGCAGTCAGGGTTCCCCTTCTACCTTGTAAACCCCTGGGATCAAACTTGCGTGGTCTTGGGCCAACACCACTGCTTTAATTCTGGCACCGTGTCATAGCTGTGAACAGTCAGATGCTAACTTGGCCTTCTGTTTTCTGATGGTTTCAGCTACTTAGGGCTCTCTGTGACCCTGTGTTAATTGTTCATTTCTAGCTTTACTTTTATAGTTAGAAAGCTGACTGACTCCCAAAGGCCCATGTGGTAAAGGGCTGGCCCAACCACTGTGGTAGTACACGCCCACACTGCAAGCAGTGCAGACGCAGATATTGGAAGACTGTGATGTCTAGGCCAGCCTGAACTACATAGCAAAAACATGACCAAAACAACAACAACAACAAAACCCCTAAATAATCAAAAAGGCTTTAGGGTGATAGTTTGGGGAGAGTCCTTAAGCCATCCCCTCAAGGGCAACTGTGGTACCCTTCCCCCTTCTTCCAGACCATGAGTAAGTGCTATCATCAGAACAGATAAGGCAGCCATGATGCACAGTCTTGGACAGGACAAAGCCACAGGGCCAAGCAATCAGACTGTAACTTCAAGGTGAACCAAAGCAACCCTTTTCTTATTAATCACCTCAGACAAACCATCAACGGGACAGAAAGCCAGTCTCTCCCTCCTCTAAATACCATCAGGATTTTGATCAGGAGGGTATTGTAACTAGATACCATCTGGAAGAATTCACATCTGAACAATACCAAGGGTTCCAAAGCGTGAGCAGACATTACATTTATAAGATCTTCAAGTTGGTGGTATAGCTTGGTGGGAAAGCCTGCTCCAAGCCTCATAACCGTCAGCTTCAGTTGCCCTGACAGCCACAGGCACACTGATGTGTGCATGCACTTGACCCTACACACGTACAGATGTAACTGTCTTCTCATTAACACTTCAGAGCTGTTCTGTGCCTAGTTCTTACACAGCTTCCTGTATCCAACCACTCTTTATGTTCACAGGTGACACGTGCTCAGAGCTATCCTGCACAGTGCTGCTTACACACGGGCATCAACCTTGCCTCCAGAGATGATATAGTTTTAGTGGTTCTTCTGCTGATTCCTTTGCATTTTCTAATCACAAGAACATGAATTGGACTTAGTCCCACAACCAATGGCTTGCACTTAGGGTTACAGATCTCCTCACCTCACACGCAGCCTTAAGCTGCGTCACAAAAACATTAACATATTTCCAAAACAAAGGATCATCAATGGGAGACCAGAGAAAGAACCCTCTGAAAATGACAGCAGGAGAAGGTAAATGCTGGGATACAGTAAATTGAGCGTAAGAGATTCTGTTACAGAAAAAAAGGTTTTCTAATTATTTTGGGTTAATTTACTTTTTGATCATCTTGTTTCCATGTCTAAGTAATGTTTAGCCAGATATTCAATTGCACTTAGAATAAAAAGATACAAACAGTTAGACATAGGGAAAGTATTAAGTGTTTATGTATATTGGGAAAATCTATATGCAAAAAGTGAAAATACACAACCAATATTAGTTTCAAGTATCTGTAACTAAACTCAAAACTCCTAAAAAGAGCTGAGACTATTAACTTTGACAAAATATCATTAATTGCACATTTAATTCAAAATGTATGCATGGGCAGGAGTGTAGCTGGGCAGCACAGTGCTTAAGCTAACACGTATGTGACCCTGTGCTCAGTCCTCATACCACATGACCTGCTTGTCATAGCCCATGGCCATCTCTGCATCTCAGAACTTAAGGCAGTCAGGCAGGACCATCAGAAGTTCAAGTTCATTCTCAGCTATTCAATAATTCTGAGGCCAGCCTAGTGTATACAAATAAACACAATGAAATAAGATGTTATTCATAAGTCTTAATTAAAATAAATTTAATTGCAAAGCCAACCTGTCTTGTAATAAAATTTACATGGTACGTGATGTTTTAAATGCATGTAATTAACAGCATAAATACAGTAATTACAGTGCCCAAATTAGAGTATTATATAGATTTAATATATTAAATCACCCAAAACCAAGATAACTGCCTTTAAACTTACAAAAACACTTCATTTTATCAAATGCAAGGTTCAAACATACTAAGAACAAAAAGTCTGTTCATGGCAACAGTCAAGGCTAGACAATAAGTTAATCATTTAAAAAGGAACAGGACCCATTACATTTTCTTGAGTTTGAGAAGCCCAAGACCTTACTGAGTATCTAGAGACAGCAGTGATGGAAAGAAATCAAAAAGTGCACCGTTAACGCCACAATACATATCAGCAGAGCCAACACCAGAGTATGGATCTGAATGCAAATACTGCATTTTATAAAACATTATACTGCACTAACTACACCAGGTACACGGGAGACATCTGTGAATGTTTCTCTCTAGTCCGGGGATTTAAGCAGAACCTACAACATACAGTAGTAGCATACTAACTGCAGAATGCCCACGAGAAGCAGCCTTCTCGAGCAGTGAGGTCCTGTGAAATGGCACAGCAATATGAAATATAAGAAGGAGCTTCCAAACAGGACCAACAGTAGAATCTTACCACGACACACTGCGCGCACTCACTGCGAGGTGTCGACTTGAGGCTGCCCATGTCTGACAGGTACTGTGCCAGGTGCTATAGTACAGTGATTAATGAAACACAGAGGCCCTCTGCACAGGGACAGCCTTACAGACATAATCAAATATGGCTTTTGAAACAAAGAGAAAACCGCTTACAAACAGAGAACTTTCTAACTGAGAACTGTGCATTAAACAGTATATGAAGTTGAAGGTGAGCATACGGACTGGGGACTATTCAATGGCTACTTCATTAAGTATCCTTCCTGTATATTTTCCCCAAAATACTAATACATGCAAATTTTCTTTCAATAATCAAATATTTCATCTAATTTTGAGTATATTATCTGTAAAAAAAAGTTCCCATTTTAAAATCAGGACCTCAAAGTTAAATTTAAATCAGTGACATCATACAACTTAAACATTTCAGGGACAGCATGAATGACAGAGCTAGACACTGTTCTGTGTGACTAACTTTCGTCGTCTCTTTGTAAAGGTATTATCTCAATTTCTTTGGCTATTCTTTCGGCTAATGCTAGATTATTTGCAGCAATTATTCTCCGAGACATCAGATCGAATGGTTCACCTGAAATCAAATCAAATATGGAAAAGGTTATACATGAACAAAAACAATTACGAGAAAAGATAGCACACAGCTCCATCCTCTGACAATGCTAATATTTTAATATGCTCAAATTTTCTTTAAAAAAAATGCATCACCCTATATCATCTCCTCAGCCTCAAGGATGGCAGCTTCTAGGCATCTTTTCTGAGTAAATACCAGCGCAAGGGATTCACCACTGACACTCGGGTCCTCTCTCTGCTTCCCATGGGCACGCTTCCTCTGTGTCTGTCTCTGTCTGACAGGCACCTCAGCCCACACTGTCACATGTGTGAGGACAGGCACACTCACACCCACGCACTGTCACATGTGTAAGGACAGGCACACTCAGCCCACACTGTCACATGTGTGAGGACAGGCACACTCAGCCCACACACTGTTACATGTGAGGTCTGAAGACAGGCACACTCACACCCACGCACTGTCATATGTGTGAGGTCTGAGGACAGGCACACTCACCCCACACACTGTCACATGTGTGAGGTCTGAAGACAGGCAGACTCACACCCATGCACTGTCACATGTGTGAGGTCTGAGGTCAGGCACACTCACACCCATGCACTGTCACATGTGTGAGGTCTGAGGACAGGCAGACTCACACCCATGCACTGTCACATGTGTGAGGTCTGAGGTCAGGCACACTCACACCTATGCACTGTCACATGTGTGAGGTCTGAGGACAGGCAGACTCACACCCACACACTGTCACATGTGTGAGGTCTGACAGGCACAGTCACACCCACACACTATCACATTGCTTTCTTCCCACTTCCTGTTTCAGCATGCTATATCTCATGGTCACTGTTGAACTCTTTGAATCCAGGCTTATTCTCCTCAATTTCACCTTCTGCTCAGAGTTAATATTTAACTGAGCCAGGCAGTAAAATAGGTGGAAAGACAGAGCCCACTGTCCACTATCACTATGGTTCTGCCAAAGTTCACAGTCCAAGCCTCAAATGAGGCGCAGACCTCTCCAGGGCCCTTGGGAGCTCTTGCAGTTCACAGAGAAGAGTTGCAATCGCTCCTCACTACGTATTCCCACTAGCGACACCACTGTTTCCGTCTGCTAATATCTGATTTTACAGAGACTCATATAGCTTTATTTTTCTATTAGGACATGTACAGCCATTTTTAAAAGTACCTACACAGCAAGGAAAGTCTCACATGCATTAGGGGTGCCATGACTTCACCTGTTACATCCAACAGCACGCCGCCTGCTTCAGTGACAATGACGCCAGCTCCGGCCATGTCCCAGCAGTGAATCCCCATTTCGTAATAGGCATCTGCTCCTCCAGTTGCCACAAGGCACATATTAACAGCAGCTGTTCCAACACTCCGGATTCTGACATGACAAACAACATGGAGGAATAAAACAACTCTCAAAAAAAGTATTTCTCCCTCTATAAGGTCGTTTCATTTCCAACTGAGCACCAACTGAGACTGCCTGCCTTCATCTGGAGAATAACCAAGGATAAACCTGTTCTCTAATTTTAAAATAAAGTATATAATGTTTAATGATCAGGGCTGGTTAAGAGCACTTGCTGCTCTTGCAAGGGTATGATAGGTCACATGATACGGTCCCAGGGGATCTGATGCCCTCTTCAAGCTTCTGCAGATGCTGTACTTATGTGGTGTGCACATATGTGCAAGAAAGCATTCATATACATAAAATATAAATACATTTTTAAAATATCTATCATTATATACTATGTAAATCATGAATTTTTCACAAAGCAATCATTTAATAAGAAACATTATAATAAAGACTTTAAGAGAAATTAAATAAAACACACCAAAGCAAGTTAAATGTGGTTACATACTCCTGTAACCACAGTACTTGAGACATGGAAGCACAAGGATGGTAGGTTCAAGGCCAGTCTAGAGTACACTGCATCATTGTTGTCTCAAACAAGAACAACAACAACAAGAACAACAACAAAACAACAGCAACAACAAAAACCCGGTTCTTGTGCCTGGACCCCAGAACTTCAGTGTCTTTGTTTTACATAGACAGTACTGTGTGAGTAGTCTCCAGGGTGTATAAAACTACGTTACTTACTGGTCAGTGGTTGGAAAGCCCCATGCTTGAAGCCACACAGTCTGCTTGGGTTCTGCATAAACATTTGGTCTTTAATTTTTAAAAATGTCATTGCTTTCTACAATTAATAGGAGCTTTAAAATGATCAAAAATGTCAAGTGCATAACAAAAATAAAAGACTCTAAAGCCATCCCAGAGGACGTGGCAGAGTGAGGACAGTCAAGCCGTGGAGAGCCACACGGATGTTAGTCTCAGCAATTGGAGGCCAGAGCAGGAGGCTCATGCATTCAAGACAATACAGAGAAACCATGGGCACTCGTGTTGAATGTGGTTATGTTAACCCCACACTTGAAAGGCCAGTCAAGAGGACCAAGAGCTGGGCAGAATTAGACCTTGCCTCAAAATCAAACACATGGCAGCAACTACAACAAAAAGGAGCCAAGGGGCAGGAGAACATAATGTCTGTAAGTTACTTTCAAATGATGTACTCAAATTTCCTTTAAAATTTGTATTTATTTGTTTACTTGTCTTTTTATTGTTGTTTCTGAAACAAGGTTTCACTAAATGCTCCAGACTGGGCTAGAGCTTTCTGCCTTCCTATTTCAGCCCCTCTAATGCTGAAGCTACAGTGGGTACCGCTGTACCTGCTCTAAACTCCTTCAGTAATAAATATTTAAACCTCTAGTAATAAGGCAGAGATCCATTCCCTCAAAATATATTTTTGAAAATTATAAAAAATTAATGAATTGTATGTTTTTTCCCTGTATCTAAAAAACAAAGACTGGACAACATCTTTCACAAAGCCAACTTAAAAAAGCAGCTGACACTGGTCAGCTTCAAAGGGTACCCCTCTTTCCCCCAAAAGGGCAAACACACTGATGCCAAAACTAAGCATAGGACCAGCTTTGTATTGGTATATTTTCCCCTGCAAGTTGTGAGGCGCTAAAGAGGGAGGAGTAAGGAGAGGAAGAGGAGAAGGAAGAGGAGTAAGCATAGGCCCAGCTTTC
The DNA here is from genome assembly GCF_011762505.2 of Arvicanthis niloticus. Taxonomy (NCBI): domain Eukaryota; kingdom Metazoa; phylum Chordata; class Mammalia; order Rodentia; family Muridae; genus Arvicanthis; species Arvicanthis niloticus. Next base: position 6,425,595 of record NC_047670.1, on the reverse strand, counting down.
TAGCGGTATATTTCCCCCGCAAGTTGTGAGGCGCTAAAGTGGGAGGAGTAAGGAGAGGAAGAGGAGAAGGAAGAGGAGGAGCTGGGGAAGCAGAGATGTGGACGCCGTGGAGGACTATGAATGGATGGAGAGCAGTCCCGGGTAACAACTTATATCCAGGCTAGTTAACTGTAAAACACCTCCAGTTGTGTGGGCATCTTGTTAATTTGAGCATTACCAAACTTATAAAGCCTTTGGTTAATCTTTAAGCATTAGAGTCTCATTTCTACCGGGTACCGCATGGATGGTGCTATGGTCTGGGTGGGTGGCAGGGCCTGTTTTTAGGTGCCACTGTTTTAAGTATCTCCTGCAACACAGCTTAACAGCTCAACCTGGACTACAACAGGAACTCTGGTGGTTAGACAAAAGCCAACATTCCTCAGGAACTTGTAAAATTAGTTCCCATCTGCCGAAAGGAGTCAGTTCCCTTACCTCTGACAGAAGAGGTGTGCGGCTCCACTGACCCATACCTGTGGCTATGTCTATCAGAGCCTGGGCCAGTTTCAGGATCCCTCAGACTCCACTAAAGTACTTGTTAGATATACATTTCAAAGCCTTCACACCAGATTCCTGGTCTCCCCCCCCCCCGCCCCCACGGCCTCCACTATTCACCCTCCTCCTCTGTATTCTCACTCTGTGCCCTCACCACTGCCCCACCACTACCCTGCTATCTTCCTGCTCCCACTAAGATCTGTTCTCCATGTCTCCTATCTCACTGTTGACCCTGGCTTCCCAGCCCTGGCCACACTCCATCTACTTCTTTTTCTGTCTGGACTCCTCCAACGCCCTTGGCTGTTCTTTCTCTCATATCAACAACGGAAACCTTCACTATACAATAGAGATCATGTCAGCACTTCCTTTACTCACCCCACCCCCAGCCCTACATACCACCTTTGATTGGAAGTGTGTTTTACTACCTATATTTTTGCTTCATATCAAATGTAATGAAGAACTAGCAAGAACAGTCCATCTAATTACACATGACAAGTTTTAGCTTCTGAAGAAAGGTGCAGTGAGCAGGACAGTAATGCTTAAAATCCCAGAATTCAGCAGGCTCAGGCACAACTGTAGATCTGACAATATCCTGGGCTACACAGTAAGACCCTGCCTGAAAGGAAGCAAACTGAAACCAAAACCCAAGAAGGTCTGTCTCCCTGTTTCTTCTGTGAGATACAGGACATGGAGACTGAGAGCTCAAGTTCTAGAAAGAATGTACTGAGACTGCTCACAAGTGAGTTCTTGTGCTCTGCTGCTCAGAATACTTCAGTCATCTCCACAGGGAAACTTCTGCTGCCCTCTGGGGAACATCCAGAGCTCTCTCTTAGGCAGGGGTTCGCCGTCAGTAAGATCTTGTTCTTCTAGAAACAAACCCTTAAGGATTAGACAAAACACTACTCTGCTAGCAAGCCATGACAGCAGGGACCCAGACTCTGAACTGGATCTTCATCTGATCCTTCTGGGGTCCAAGTGTGCCCGAGAGCAACGAGAGCTGGCACTGCATTAAAAGATCTGGGTCTGTTTTCTGGTTAGCCTGGCTCCTGCTTTCTCCAAACGTTCACGTTGAGGAAAGTGAAGGGCGCCTTACCGTAGACCACAATGCTTACGAATGACATTAGTAAAAAGGGTCATGTTTATCATAAACCTGTTCTTTACTAGGCCTGTTCTATTTGAATTTATACAAAACTATAGACTTAACAAAAACATTATGAGACTGCATGTGATTATTTTGTAACTTGGGTATGCAGTTCTCAAGTATGAACCGAGAAGGTTCAATCTCAGAACGTTGGACACCTCTGCATTAATTCTCCCAAATTATGCAACTGGTTCATCATTACTGACTTTGTCTTGTGCCTGCTGTCTCACGGTGTTCTGTGTGAGCAATTCTGAAATCTCGGTGACAGCTCAAACCACTGTCTGAGTACAACAGCACTTAGGCTTGGGAACATTTTCTTCTTTCAACCACTGGGGGGAAAAAAAAACCACTATTTTTTCCTTCAGCTAAGAGCAAAATAAAAGGCTGAAGTATAAACTGCTTGAAGCTGTTTTACAGCCATTTTACTGGCCATGGTTAAATTTCAAACTTTATATAGCCAACTGCAACAGCAATGTGTAAGAAGCACCTTGTTCTTGCCTCAAGGACAGCACTCCCTGGGCCTCAAGTGCTCCACGTTCCGGGAGGTTCAGCGGCTAGGTGACAGAACCTCTCGTTCACCTCACTCACTACTGCGTATATGCACAATCATAGTTTGTACCACAGTCAAATATTCTTGGAATGTCTTAACTCTTAAAAGGGAAGTTAAATATTAAAGGATGAGAATGATCTGGAAGCCAGGGCTCTGGTTGTATCTCCATCAGAGATCATCTCCTGGAGCCACTCCACGTGTCTGAACCTCTGACACAGCCTACATTAGACGATCCTTGGAACATTATCAAACTCTATCCCTGATGATAATTTGCAAGAGAAAAAAAGGTAGCGACAATTGGCAATAAGAGAAAATCATGAAATTCTATTGTTATTTATGAGCTCTCACTGTGTAACCCAGGCTGTCCAAACCTCCAGCCGTTCCTGCCTCAGCTTGCTCAGTACTGGGATGACAGACAAGTGTTCCAGAGCCTGGCTTCCTCGTGGCTTCGTGTTCATTTGAGACGGTTCTTCTTGTGAAGTCAGGTTGTCTTTGAACTATTCTCTACAATCCTCTTGTTCAGCCTCCTACAGGCCAAGGTTACAAGGTTACAGGTACGCTCTACCATGCCTTGCTTCAGTGGCTTTTTAAAGGATTACTGTTACTAAAACAACTATAATAAAGGTCAGAAAATGCTACTTGTGTAACCAATACCTGCATTACACTTAGGAACATCAAATTGCTAGCTTTCCAAAAACCTTTAGGATATGTACTTGCTTCAAAAACAAAACTTTTTCAGCTAGGGTCTTACCATGTTTTCCAGACTAAACCCTAACTTCTGGAATCAAGCAATCCTCCTGCCTCAGCATCCTAAAGAAGCTAGTACTAACACGGTCCACCAGTCCCAGCTCTCACTTCTGGTGCATCTACGCATGTGTCCTGTCATTACTGAAGGACTCTGAGGCTGGAGAGCAGTGTTGCAGGTGTAAAATATATAACACTAGCAGTCAACAGGCTAAGGCAGGAGAATCTCAAGTTCCAGGCCAGCCTATGCCACAGTGACATCCTATCTCCACAAAAACAAAGAAAAGAAAAAGAAAAAAAATATATATGTTGGGAGCCGCAGTGAGCGTGTCAGCATTCGCCATTACAAGATGGCGCGGGCATCCTGTCCTCCCACTAGTAAACAACTGACTGTGCAGGTGCAAAAGGCAGAAAGCGCGCCAAAGTCACTGCCCATCCCGGGGTGTAATATGGGGTGATAAGTGAACAGCCAATCAGAAGTGCACACGCCACTCTAGGATACATATAGCAGTGCCTTTCCCGGGCTTTGGGTCTTTCCGCTTCTGCTTATACGAATAAAGCCTCGCTGTGGTAACCACCCGAACACTGCCTCACGGTCTCTCTTCCACGGGTGAAGGGGACATGGGAGGTGCGCGGAACAAATATATATATATATATATATATATATATATATATATATATATATGTATTAATATTATTCAGAACACTATAGAAAGATTTAATGAAAGAAATCTGCCAAATTATAAGCATTTATAAACACAAAAATTCAAAAATAAAGAACTCATGAAATAAACAGTAACTACAGATAATACAGATAGAAATCATCGCACAAGATTATTGTACTGTGATACAGAACAGCAGTATCAAAATACTAATAATTTGTCTATTAAGAAATCTTTATAAATTGACTTATAAATTGATACTGTATTCAATGTTTTATACAAGAGACATACTTAAAATAAAACTAACAAGGTTAGGAATTGTGGTACACACCTCTAAGCCTTCCACTGAGGAGGCTGAGGCAGGGGGACACTGAGGCATGGGGGAGGCAACACAGCAGTTCTGTGAACCTGAGGCCCTCCTGAGATACACAGCACAACCCTGCTGTAATAATCAAAAACAAAATTCATCTCAAACCAAGATTCCCATGGTCACCTCTAGCCTACACACACACACACACACACACACACACACCACCACCACCACCACCACCACCACCACCACCACCACCACCACCACCACACATACTCCTCCTCCCCCCACAGGAAAAATAAAAATTAATTCCTTTAAAGTTAAATTCTCTGGAAGTTTGGATGGGAATGAGAAGGCTTACCCATGGACAGGAATGGAGCAAAGCTTCTCCATGTTGGAGAGGATAATCCGTAAGGTCTCTGGCTTTCTGGATGAGCCCAACTCGGTCACCAAGAGTGATTTGGTAATGTCTGAAAAAAGAAGCTATTTCAAATAAACTGCTAGCTCTCACTAAGCAAAACTCTAGAACAGCAAATCTGACACAATTCAGAATGAAATGGGACATTTAAATCCTTTTTCCTAGTTTATCTAACTTTTTTCCAAGCTTCAGGTGTTAAAACACTTATAAAAGAGGTGTGGTGTTTGACACAAGTCTGCAATTAAAACATAATAATAAATTATTTTGAAAAAAATAAACAATAAAAGGAAATGAACAAAAACTATGCCCTCAAATGAAGCCTTTAATAGAAAGGTTAGGGCTGGGCAAAGTGCTGTGCATCTTGAATCTATGTACTCAGGAGACAGAGGCAGGGGGATCTCTTAGTTCAAGGCCACGCTGGTCTACATAGCTAGTTCCAGGAAAGAGCTACAGTGAGACCTTGATTAAAAACAAAACCAGAGAGAAACAATGGAAGGAAGGAAGTGAGGAAAGAAGGGAGGGAGGAAGAGAGGGAAGGAGGCAGGGAGGTAAAGAAGAAGAGAGGGAGGGATGGAGGGAGGGAAGGAAGGAAAGAGAGAGGGAGGGAGGGAAGGAGGGAGGAAGAAAGGTTGATTGGTAGGTTGGCTAGTTTATGAAAGTCTGCAAAGATTCCAAAATCAAGACTGTTTGCAAGTTTAAAGTTCTTATTACACTGAAAGGATCTTAAGGTACAAACTTGAAAATATGATAAAAAGGTGACTCAAAAGCCAATCAACTATCATACTGAAACAATTCATTGTGTTTGTATGTATGTATGTATACACGTATGCACACACACACATATACTTACACACGTAAACTAGTTTCATACAGACAAGATTCAAGTTCACAGACTCAACTCCTCACTCCTCTCAGATGGCACCCCGATGCCCCACCCAAAGAAACCTTTTATCTTTTATCTTTACTGAATATGGAGACTTCCCCTCCATTATCTACCGAGGCCACAGAGTTTAACAATAATTTATACAGCATCAATACTATATCTGTAACTAACCTAGAGACGGAGAAAGCAAGGGTATGTGGGCAGGTTATATGCAATACATCATTTTATATAAGGGACTTGACCCTCAAATAGAGACTGAAAAACCACTGTGTATCCTTCTTAAAGATTCTCAGGTGGTTTTGTTTGTTAGGAGTGTAGATTGCCCGAACTTGCTTTACCCAGGCTGGCCTCAAACTCCTGATCCTTCCACGTCCACCTTCTGATTGTTGGGATTCCAGGAAGATGCCACCATGTTCAACTGATCTCAGCTTTAATATGCATTATGATTCACTGACCAATAATGGGGTGAGTGACATCACATCAAATCAAGAAATCCTAACAAGTATGAGACGGTGTTACTAAACCGTGAGCTCTCAGAACAGAAGCCCTGATGCCCACAGCCACACCCACTGGGGTGCACATGCTCAGTGACTTCTGTTTTTCTGCCCCAACTACCATGCTAAAGACTGGGGTCAGAAGGGGAAAGGAAGAAATCATACAATCTCCAGTTAGCTAATACTTGCTAACACAAAGGTCACTACAGAAATATGGAGAACACAAGCACCCTTCGCGGAGGGTGCCAGCACTGGAAGACAAACCCACCTTCCTGCTTTGAGACCTGAAGCTTCTGACCGTTACAGAAGGCGCCTTTCCCTTTCCTGCCAGTGTACATCTTGTCTTCCACACAGCTGTACACAACTCCAAACTCCATCTGCACAGGGAAGCAAGGCGCTTTTAGCAAACCTGGGTATTTTCCCATTAACTGCTATCATTTTGTGAATAAAGCAGCAAGAAAATCTAGTACATTAATAAAATATATTCCAACAGCTGAACTGTGGGGAAGCATTGCCTAGTCAGTCATCAGAGCTCCAACCTTAACTCCCACTCAAGTCTAGATACAGAGCATGCTGTCCCTCTCCTAGCTCAGACAGGAATTTTTGTGTTTTCTATAATGAACACTGTCTTCTCCTGTGTCAAGATTCCTGCACATTCATTTGCACAAAGATCCTTCTCTTCTGGTAGCTTCTCGTTGCCTGAGTGCAGCAAACTAAGGATTCAAAGGCAGAGAGCACTCGACTGCTCAGGCTGACGACCTTAAAGGCTTACGTAGGATCAGGTGGTGTGCCAAGTGACCAGGACAGCCTGTGACCAAGAGTTCATACATAGTGGCTTAGGTCTCAAATGCCTGTGTGTTGCTAGGGATTCAACTGAGAGGTTTGTATATGCTGGGCAAGCACGCTACCACTTAGCCTTGGGCTGTTATTTCAGACCTTCCTTAAGTGTTGTGTTCCTGCTGATGAAACACGGTGCTTAGGCTCCTCAAATACAGCAGCCTCGTAGCCCAACAGCAGGGTACGGACCAAAGGGCCCACAGTGGCTACAGCTCTCACTCTGCTGGCGTTCGTATACGTACGTATTCACTCACTCATGTGCCCAAACCGCATTTCCAGCCATCCATCGTCCCCTGGCGCATGAAGCCAGGCTTAGAAATGTCCCACTTCATCTGAGGCACTGTAAAGCCACATTAACTCGTGACACTGTGTGTGTCAGGAGTATGATGGCCATCTGCCTCCGTCCCTCTGTTCACGTTCTCTTTCCAACACTGGCTTCTCGGGAGACGAGCCTCATCTGCTGGGAATGTGTGTGAACACGGCCCCAGTCTTGTAGCTCATGTTTACAGGTGGCACAAACCAAAGATGAAAGATTTAGCTTTTCTCAGAAAAGGAAAGCAAAACCATACATTTAAGACATACCTCTTTATTTACAACGAAGCCAATCGAAACAGCTACAAAGGGAAACCTTAAAAAAAAAGAGACAAAACCCACAAATTAAACAAGACAATTTAATTTCAACAAGTATGTATACAATTGTTTTCAAATAATTCTCATAACCCCTGAAGTAAGATGGAATATGGATGGGAGGAAGGGGCATGGTCAACACATGCACGCACGCACGCACGCACGCACGTGGTGGCTCTACAGACATTAGCTAAGCTCCTTAACATTGGTCACAGTTGAAAAAAAAAAAAGATTCCTTTCATTTTCCTCATCAGCAGTTAAACAGAGAAAAAACTGTCTCTATTCTGATGTGAAACTTGGGGCTGGATGACAGAAAGATTTTAAACTGTGAGCCACAGTGATTTTTATGGCTTCCAGTTTGCACACAGACCTTCTCACACACGAGAAAATCGGAATTTTTTTTTAAAAGTTCAGCAAAATAGGTTTAAACATAACTGAAATAAGCTTAAATACTAGACTGAAAATAAGCTTAAGTATTTAACGTGGAGTTCTTATTCTAATAAAAATGCACCATTTTTTTACACCATGTATCTCGAGCAGAAAAATCACACCGTGAACACACAGCAGAATTACAGTAACATGCATACCGGTGCACAAAGTTAGTCGTCCCATCAATGGGGTCAATGATCCACGTGGGCTGCTCTGTGAAGACGGTCTTTTCCCCAGCTGCCACAGATTCTTCACCAATGAAACTGGAAGCAAGAAACACAAACTCCTAGCATCTAAACTGGATTCAGTGCTTTAAGTTTCAAGGGTCTGATATGAAGCACAAGCCAAGTCCACACTACTGTTCTATTATATTGTTGCTCTATTAGAAAGAAAGAAAGAAAGAAAGAAAGAAAGAGAGAGAGAGAGAGAGAGAGAAAGAAAGAGAGAGAGAAAGAGGGAGCAGATGAAGGAGGGAGTAGATGAGGGAGGGAGAGAGATGATAATAATAATAAACACGAAGAAGCCCTGTCTTCCCTGAGCAAAGGCGTGTGAAACAGTACAGAGTCCTAAATTCTAAATGCAACGTTGGCATAAATCCAGGGAAAAACACACACTTCTGAAAAGGTCACCCTTAGAATGAGAAATTAAGAAAACACAGCGATCGTAAAAGCAAGAGCACAGGAGCGTGTGGCAGCGCGTGCCATAATCCCAGCACGCAGGAGGTACAGGAGGCGAGAGTCAGGGGTTCCTGGATAGCCTATGCAAGAGCTGCCTTAAAACCAAACCGAAAGAAATACTAAAAGACCACATATTCTCTAGATCCTAGCAAGATGCAGAGCTCAGACATCACTTCCTTGAGTGTGACCTGACTTCTAATCCAAAGAATACAGCAGGGCTGAGTTGTACGGCTTCGTTACTGGCCTGGGAATTTCAAATGTTCACACTGTTTCTCCCTCCGATCCTAGAAGAGCTTCCAAGTAGCTCTGAGAACCGCCAGCAGACAGCCCGCAGGGGCGGGGACTGCCAGCAGACAGCCCGCAGGGGCGGGGACTGCCAGCAGACAGCCCGCAGGGGCGGGGACTGCCAGCAGCAAGCACAGATGTAAAGGGTCCCTCAGTCCTACTGGGGCCTTGGTGACCCACTGATGGAAACTCTCAAGAGACCACAGCCAGGGCCATGCTGCCAAGCTACTCCCTACCCTGGCCAAACTGTGAAGCACTATGTCTGTCATTTAGAAGACTTTAGAGAAGCGACACATAACAGAGAACAGTCGGTAAGTCAATGAGAACGTAAAGCGCCTCCCGAAATGACTGTGTGCAACTGTTAAGTCGATTTGATAAATGGTGAATGAGTTCACTGTTTTTTTTTTCTCCTCTTCTCTTTTTTCTATTTTTTATCCCTTGACATTCAACTGTTTTAATACATATTTGTCCTCTTTTTCCCTTTTCTCTTATTTCTAAGCCTTTTTATTGGAAGGAAGTATGTTCAGTCACAACTTTAAATATTTTTCCAGTGACTAAAAGACTGACAACGGCCAATGTCACAAGGAGGAAGACCTAACAGCACTGTAACATAAAACCTTCAGAGGATGGCTTTTAATTTCTTAGAGTTCTGAGGACTTGCACCTGCAAACAGTGCCACTGCTGACCTTGTTTCTGGCCTGCTGTTTCCTGAGATGGTCTCACTGTGAGCCCTGGCTGGCTACACCTTCCCATGCCTCTTACCTCCTTCTCCTGAGTGCTAGAATTAGGGACATCTGCCATCTTTGCTGGCTGACAACAATGTTTTTGGTAAATTTGGGTCTGATTTAGAGATTTCTATGGAACTTCCTAATCTGGCATTTCTCTCACATATACGGAACTTTGTAATGCAGGGAGTTTAACCGAACTTTCCAGATGTGCCTAAGGCAGCAGACAATTGCTTGCACCGTGCACACATTCCTCCCGTCAAAGATCCCCTCTCCTGACCCTAGAACCACAGGACAGGCAGTCAAACTAACTCACGGCCCTGCGGCTCCTGCTCAGGATTTGGAATCTTAACCAGTGAGGTAAAAATATATAAAAGATTAGTCAGAAACCAAAGTCAAAACCAAAACCACACCCACACCCATATCCCCACACCCACCCACCCACACCCACACCCACACCCACCCACACCCCCACACACACACACACACACCCACACACCATCCAAAGCACCGGCCCAGACATCGCCACAGGGGTCTTCCTCCCATCACTCTGGCCTGAACAGCCCCATACCCTCAAACTCAGCTTCTTTTCAAGTCAAAGTCACCTACTACAACTCTGTATCTAGAAATATCTGCCTCATGCATAGACAATCTTATCACTATAAAGTGGCAGAAGAGATACCTGTGACACGGGTACTTTTCCTTTATAGAAGACATGAGCATTTTTTCAACTTTCT